>NC_081528.1:15228315-16428315 GCF_030273125.1 Centropristis striata | reverse complement strand
ATCAAATCAAATCAATCAATCAATCAAAATTACTTGTTTTATCACTTATTTATCCCGAGGGGAAATTCAGTTAGTCTGTTAGCTCCTCCGTAAATTATTGAAGAATTAGACAGCCAGATGGCTGTAATCTGTAAAGTAACTTGTAATTAAAGTTATTGAATAAATGTAGCACAGAAAAAGTACAATTCTTCCCTCTGAGATGTAGTGGGAAATAGTAGACTATGAAAATACTTCAGTAAACTCCAAGTGCCTTAACATTTTACTTCATACAGGACTTGAGAAAATGTAATTAAAGGACAAATAATTGTTTCACATTTTATCTATGTTTCATTATCATTTTCATTATTGGAATTATTCATATCATTTTATATTTATTATATTATATTATATTATTTCTACATCTTTCTACAACACCAACACAACATACTGCAGAGATATTAATGTAACCAATGTCCACATT
Source organism: Centropristis striata (assembly GCF_030273125.1). Taxonomy (NCBI): domain Eukaryota; kingdom Metazoa; phylum Chordata; class Actinopteri; order Perciformes; family Serranidae; genus Centropristis; species Centropristis striata. The sequence continues at coordinate 16,427,855 of NC_081528.1, read as the reverse complement.
GAGAGCAATAGCAGCAGATGTGACTTGGAAGAGTGACTGGGGATTTCCACCGGGCGCATTACAGCAGCAACACGGCTCCACCACGGTTTTGCTGCGTCTTCTGCCCAGTGTCAATTCACACCGGGCGCGTTACAGTAGCATCACGTCAGCTTATCGAGCCGGTCGTATACGCGCGAGATCACGAGATCACGCGATAATCCTGACCATACGGGAGACCGCGAGATCCTGTGATAAACTCTAAACTCTATTTATATAGTCTCTGGATAAACTGTGTGTATAAAGTAAACAACAACCAACAGCTTACTTTGCTTCTCTGACATGAAAGACCTGTTGATCTGACCATCTATCCTTATAAAAACAATATGTTATGTCATAAATGATTGTATGATGTTCCACTTAAACAATCAGTCTCTTGTCGCCCGTGTCGCCGATCCTCTGAGACCCTTTGATTGATTGATTGCTGATCTGGTGCCCCGGTCATAACATAATGTTGATGTGAAGTAGTTTTAGGCTGCATGAACTGCGTATTGTGTTTTGTTTTGAAAGGCGGGCGGAAGTGTTTTACGTTGATTCTGAGTCGGACTTCCTGTCTGGTGCGATCTGCTCTGTTGAGATTTGGCAGCGTCTCGCGGAGAAATAGAAGTCCTACCTAATGCTCGCATAGAGACGCTGCTGAGACGTTGCTGTAATGTTACGCAGCGCGCCCGGTGGAAATGCTCTCATTGATCAGAGTGTTACCTATTTGCAACGGCAAACGCGGCGCTGACGTGACGCTGCTGTAACGCGCCCGGTGGAAATCAGGCTTGAGTCGGGTAAGTAACGCCGGTGCTAGGCAGGTGGTAGCCCGCCCAGGTAGCGCTTGTTTTTTGGCTACAGCTAGCTCATGCACAACCACACAGGAGTGAAGGCTGCAAATGTTGGTCAGCCGAGGAGGGTGAAAGGGTGACCTCTCACTAGGATGCGAAAGCACTGATAGTAAGGCGACGAGAATGTGGAAAATGTAAAAGTTTAGCAGTGAGCAGCGGCAGCAACTTGCACCAACGTCCACTCAAGCCGCCATCAGTAGGTTGAGGTGAGGTACTACTAATGTCATAATGCATATAATTGCTCTTTTTTTACTAATCCCAACAGCTGCGACAATTTCACTGAACACTGAGAGCATTTTTTAAACTGGATGCGATACGACTCCGAAACGGGTCCATCCGCACGGCTGTGTATCTCCACAGTCCGTCAACACACACCGGATCCATCTGTGATTCGCACCGTTGCGGACAGCGGAGTCCCGAGGACGCATGAGGTCTCGCAAATATACGCATAATCAAGTGATATAACCGGATTTTCTACATGTATAACTGGAGAATGTCTCATTTAATGTACAAGAACAGATACAAGACCATATTAGTAACTTACCATCCACTCCCAGTACTCCTGCAATGGTTTTCCAAGCCACTTCCTTTTTATGGTTGTCTTTATATAAAGGATGTGATGGGTCATAGATAATTGTATGATTTTGGACTTCCAGAATCAACATCTCCTCATTAATGGTGTCAGTGGGGTGAAAAGACGAGTGAAAACCTCTAACCTGTTGACTTCAGGTCTGTCCCCGCCCATCATCACGTCTTCAAGTTGTGAAATATGATCCGCCGTGAACCCAAGGTATTTTATTTTGAAAATATACCGGTTGTTTTATTTTGTGTCTGTACACGACTTCCTGCCCTGAACGATCTGCTCTGTGCTGAATTGATGCGCCATGCTTCGTCAGTAAATGGTATTTAAGATCAGTTGTGCTTTTGGTGGTTACTAAATTCACATCAACACTAACTTCCAATTATTCGTTGACAGACCCATCTGCAGGGAAAAGATGTTTTTTCTTTTTTGAGGGTTGACCAGCACTGTTATGCATGTGTGCTCTTTTTTTAACATACATAATTATGTCAGAAAAAATGTCACTGTTTGGGAGTTGTATATTTCATGGGAGAATATGTACTCAAATAATGTGTTCCCCAGAGAACTATACCAGCACAGATTATCCCTAACCACCACAAAAACTAAGTCGGGAACTTTTCAGTTTATTTTCAATTTCAAAGGGAAATAGACCTCCAACTAATTAGAGCAATGAAGCATGTGATGTAGTGCTGCGTGACACAAACCTGTATTAAAATCATAGAGTGTGACTTTAGTCAATCCATCTGTATGTCAATAATTTTGTGTATGACTTTCAGGCATTTAGATTCCTGCATTTCTCTGTTCATCATTAACCAAAGCCATAAAAAAAAATCACTTCTATGATAAGAGAAGACAATTTCAGGATTAGATAAAACAATGGAAAAGTAATTTCCCCATTTCTATACAATTGGTGCAAACCCAAAAAAACGTAAAGTGACTTCAGTGGCAAATAAATAATTCATATGAATGAATGAAAACCTATCTTGTTCCCTGTACAATGTGGAGTACTGGGCAATCTTCAAAACAAACCTTGACCTATCTGCATTAACTATTATTTCATGCTACTGAACAAAACTGTACATCAGTGTTTTGTCATACTGGGGTCAAGGTTTGATTCAAGCAAATGGATCCAGAGCCCATTTATTGTTTTTAATTTGAAATCTCTTTCAGCTCTAAAAGTGCATCTGCACATTGGAAAGGTTCGAATCAAAACAGCCCTACAGATGATGCGGAATGATTTCAAGTTTCCATGTATAGGCATGCTTATTATAATCAGCTCAAGGCTACTTTGAGTGGTAATGCTTTGTCAGCTTGCCCATGAATGAAAAAAAAAAGCTGCAAAGCTTTGCATTTTAGTGCTGAGTTGAAAAAACTGAAGAAACAGAGCTGGGGGTACTTCAGGCTAGTCCACGGATGTTAAAATGCAAAAGGCACCACTGGGTTTACAGGAAAGGTTATTACAGTGTCTTCTTAGCTAAATAGAAAACTGGTTTTTGCATGTTTAGCAGTTGCTGATATTTTACCTTGTTCTAACTTTTTGGGCCATTCAGTTCTATTTTTTTTCCCTTTGCCCAGCAGATCTTTCTTCTAACATCCATTTAAGTAGTAGCCATAACTGCTTAGCCTTATTACTATTTTGAATAAATACAAAAATGTATTTTACTGGCAAACTGAATTCTGGATCTCTAGTAAGTCATTTTTGTCTTGAGCTCCTTTCAGCCATGCAGCTGCAAATTTGTCACCAGTCTTACATGTTGGTCTCTTATCTGAAAACAAACACCATCAGAAGTGTGAATAGCATGCTGTCGGATTTATGTGAAGGCTACAGCTGCACAGGGATTAAAAAAAAACAAAAAACATATATATTTATTGTATATAAATAATGGACGTAGTCACAGTGACGTCACCCATTGGTTTGTGGACTGCCCGTTGGAAGCATCGAGTTCAGTGTTAGACTCGTTGCCGTCTTGTGTCGCCATCTTGTTTCTGATACGGGGAGCTCCTGTGGAGGAGCGAGAGGGATCTGACGACACTGACTACACGCCTCTCTACACCTCAACCTGACTGAGAGAAGCCGCTGCTAATTCATGTTAGCATTAACTGGAGCATTAACTCTGATGTTCATTTTGGCTGGTAAAAAACAAAACAAAATGTATGTTACTTACCTCAGAAAACTGAACAGCCACTCCTTGGAGTGTCTGTTAGTCCAACCAAACGCTGAACAACATCGTCATGGAGTGAAAATACAGTGAAATGGTCAAAGTTATGAGACCAAACCGATAAACGTCCTTTTTTATATCTATATAACGTTATATATAACTTTATTGACACAGTGCCGTGGATGCGCTTTGCTTTGCTTCTCTCCTGATGAGGGCTCGCCTTGTTAGTGACCTGTCAATCAAAGGTAGCCACGCCCCAAATCATACGATTCTTTATCTTCTATTTTCTAAATGGGGCCCTTATTTGAACAATAACATCAAATTGTCTTCAAGAAGATTTTTTTACTAGTAATTGAGACCATAGTGTTGTCCTAAAAAAAATTCTGAGGTAATAAATTAAGTGAGAAGTTTTCTCATTTTGCAATGAAATGAATGGACAGAAATGTTTTTGCAGCCACACTTAGCACCCCCTGCTGGAATTTTTGGTAGAATGCAGCTTAAGGCACTCCATGTTTGCCTCCCTGCTCAGACCCGGAGGTTGCCTCCTGATAAAAACACACATTTAAGAAGAATATATATATTCATCCATCCCTCCATTTTCCTCCGCTTATCCGGGGCTGGTTTGCGGGGGCAGCAGGACATTCCAGACGTCCTTCTTTCCAGCCACAACATCCAACTCCTCCTGGGGGACCCCGGGGCGTTCCCAGGCCAGGCTAGAGATATAATCCCTCCACCTGGGTCTTCTCCGGGGCCTACTACTAGTTGGACGTGCCCAGAACACCTCTAACGGGAGGCGCCCGGGCGGCATCCTTACCAGATGCCCAAACCACCTCAGCTGGCTCCTTTCGACGCGAAGGAGCAGTGGCTCTACTATGAGCTCCCTCCAGATGTCTGAGCTCCTCACCCTATCTCTAAGGCTGAGCCCAGCCACCCTATGGAGGAAACTAATTTCAGCTCATTTAGAATATATATATATATATAGTTTAGTCATAACAAAAAATAACAATATTATATATATATTACAAAATGTGCAAAGCAGTATTTACTGTAATTTTTAAAAACAGTGAATACACAGTGAATATACAGTGAATTTATGTACATGATATGTGACATCTGCACTTTACCCATAATGCTGTGCAAATTACAATAACTAACTGTAAAAATGGTAGGGTTATTGGGTATTTTATGGTCTTTTACTGTAAAAATGATGTAAATATGTAACAAAATGCAATACATTATTACTTCATTATGTAATAACACTCACATGTTGTAATATTATGTGTTTCCCTTTTTTTATTGACAGCCTGAACACAATATGTTATACATTTCCCCGCATTTTATCATAATCTATTTCATATTGCTCAAGTTATTACGAAATGCAGACATTGTACTTTTTCTAAAATTCTCGTTTCCCATTATATAATAACCACCCAAATTGTCTTCAAGGTGTCTTCATCTGTACATAGTTTTCAAAATTAAGCTAAATTAAACTTCCCAAATATTGAATTAAAAACTAAAATGATATAAGGTGCCTCTCTTGGCTTTGTAGCTGACATCAGTCTTTTTCCAAACTCAGGGTCAAAAGCAGAGCATGTATATACATATTTTCCATATCCAGCTAATCAACATTTTAAATTCAACATTTTAAATATTTTTTTATCCACACAACTCTTGATTTATTCAATGTTGTTAAATAATTCAATTCTAAAATAAAATGTCTTTCTTATACATTTTCTATTAATCAGTTTCAATTATTCAGTTGCCTTGTCTTTTAAATTTTATATAGCCCCCTGGATTGAAACTTTGTATGAAAAACATGTCATGACTAACATTGGATTGCCTTGGAAGATGAAGAGTAAGTCGTCATGTCTATTTCGAGCAGCAACCTTCAGGCCTTAAAAGTGAAGCCAATACAGAATGCCTGCATTCTTTCTACTGGCCAGCAGAGGCCACATCTACAGTCAGTATGATTCACACTAGAATGGATTAAAAAAAGTTGTTATAATGTTATGATTTTATGAATTTAAGACATCCCTTTTTCTTTGTTTATTACATAATGCACCATATCATTACATTTTCATTAAAAAATGTGATAATTTATTACAAAATGTGGGAAATGTATTTCATATTGCATTAAGGGTATTTAATACAACATGTGTTATTACATAATGTGAATGAAGTGCTAAATATTTTTAGAACTGCAAGGCACAGTGGCTGCAGGCAGCTTCTTGTCACAGTTTCTTAAATTTGGCAACATAGTGCCTGATGATGTGTAAATAAGCAATAAAAAGGTCACCTTATGAATATGTGATATGAATGTGTTTTTTACAACTTGTCTCTGATGCACAGACATGAGTGATATCCACCTTCTCAGCTCCCTCTCACAAACAGCCAGAAAACATATTTCCAAAGGCTGACTTCATTGTCTCATTTATTTAAAGAGCACATAATTTGCCCACACTGCACACTGCTAGAAATTTACCAAAATGATTCCCCTTAAACAATATAATCCTGTTCCTCTATTTTCTTTGTAGGACTTTCGACTTTGTACTTAAGGGACTTTGTGTTCCCTCTGCTCCTGTCCTCATGGCCTGTTTAGTCAACGAGCCTGAGAGAGATAGAGAGAGAGAGGCAGAGGGAGCGCTGCTCATCATTGTATCACATTCACCTCAATAGCCAAGAGAATAGAGGCCATAGTGGTGTAGCAGTAGCTGTACATATGCTTATCCGACTGTGTATGTGTGTGTGAGGGCTCAAAGAAAGACAAGACTGCAGCAAGAGGGTAAGAAATGCAAGACTAGCTTGTGTGTGTGTGTGTGTGTGTGTGTGTGAGAGAGAGAGTAAGTAAAGCAGATTGATGTAACCAAGGGTTTCTGTCCATCACTCATGTTGCCTGCTCTTTTCTGTGGGGCATTGCTGTCTCTCTCTCTCTCTCTCTCTCTCTCTCACTCACACACACACACACACGCACATGCACACTGAGCCTCAGCACTTTTCCTATTGGCCACCCCCCAGACTATATATCAACTGGCTATGGAAGTATCCCCAAGACCCCACAACCGAGCTGACACACACACAAATACACACATGTGCTGGACACAATTTATCACTCTAGCTATGAAACAATCCCAGAGACCCTACAAGTTACAGCTGGAGATATAGCTGACAGTAACACAACACACACTCACACATACACACACACACATACACATAGAGAGAGACAGGGACAAACACACACACACACACACACACACACACAAAGCATCAAAAGCTGCTATCCATCAACCAAGCTACCACCACCCCTGAATTGCACAACAGCCACCACTGAATATAATACTGTGGCATATCACAGGAGCCCACAATATACTTGAAAAATATATTTGAGTTAGCATGTGTGTGTATCTTCACCTAACCTGTGGCTGAAAGTTACTCTTAAAACAAACACACATTCTCTCGAAGGTGCATAAAGGCTAAAGATTTTTCCGATCTTTCTCTGCACACACACTGCTGTCAAGCCCATTTCACACCAATTGCCATGGGGGATGAGAGTTATTACAGTGAAGCAGCTCAGGAGAGGCTTGACACTGAATGTGATGAGCAGCCCGGCAGAGGCTACAAATGCTGTAAGTTGTGTTTACCCGTAGAGAGCTGTGGCACTGAACTGCTGTGTTTAAACGTGTTTTGCTTTTATGTGGTTTTCTCTTACTTTAACAAAAACTTTGGCTGCCAAGTTGGTTGGAAGTTCACAGCTTTTGGGCAGCAGTTGCTGTGTACAGGTAAATGTGCTCAGCCATTTCAACATAAACCATTCAATTTATATTATTTTTTAAGGGAACTTACTGTTTAGCAATGAAGTGACAACGAGGCCTCATGAACCATTTGCTTTATTTTTTGACCCCACTAGGTGGCATTTAAAAAAAGGCTCTAGCAATGGTAATTGAGTGTGTTTTCAGCCCTTTGTTGAACAAAGAGCGCCATCTAGTGGGGTCAGAAAATACAGCAAATGGTTCATGAGGCTTCGTTGTCACTTCACTACTGTTTAGTCTCTGATGTGATTGGCCAACCTGGTTAAGTGCACCATCTGGTTATTCATTCATTCATTATCCTTAACCCCACTCGGGTCGCGGGGGGCTAGAGCTGATCCAAGCTGACATTGGGCGAGAGGCGGGGTACATATCTCCAGACTATCATAGGGCTGACACAGACAAGTTTAATTGGTGACTCTAAATTGCCCGTAGGTGTAAATGAGAGCGTGATTGTGCATGTTTTTTTATACTGTGGGAGGAAGCCGGAGAACCCGGTGAGAACCCATGCTGACACAGGGAGAACATGCAAACACCACACGGAATAGCTGCAGGCTGGAGTCGAACCGGCGGCTGTAAAGCAAGAGTGCTAACCACTAGCCCACCATGTAGCCCCATCTGGTTATGTCACTCACTATCACTTCACTTTCTTTTCTCTATATTAAACTGAAAAAGAACATTTGGAAAGAACATTTTATGAAGTGTACGACATAATGCCTGTTTCCATTAGGGGAAAGAGTGGCCGCTGGGAAAGTGTCAGGCCAAGCCCTCTCAAATGGACGCTCACTCTGCGTGTCTCACTTACAAACAAGGGCCCCAGAGGGATTTACGAGACTCCATGGCTGCTCGTTGTTGTTGTCTTCTGCTGCTCCATCTTCTTGATAATAAAATTATTGCTGTGACTACTCGCTTCTTCGCCTGCTTTTTTAAAAACGTTGCATGTTGTTGTGGCCTCAAGTACATCCCGCTTAGCGTTCTATCCAATCAGCAACCAGGCTTTTTTCAGTGGAGAAAATGGCCCTGCGCTTCGACGGGGCCAAAAAACGTCCGGGCAAACGGCCACTACGGGGTGTTTGGGCAAGGAATAGTGGTGGCCGGATCATTCTAAAATATCGATAGTATCGATACCTACGTTAGTATTGGTATTGATTGATAGTTGCGTGATGAGATCGATACTTAAGTTTCAGTTTTTCTTCTCTACGTTCAGGACACAACTCCTGTACAGCAGAGTGGTTGTGCATGTGCAAACATCGTCTTACTCACCTCGTTACTTTACATTTAACTGCAAGCTGCGACATTTGCAGGAAACATGTCCGCTACTGTATCAACACCACACATTTATAAACAAAGAAACAGTCAAAAGAGACTCTGAGTTGCAAAGTAAACTGAGGGAGAAGAGGGATCCCCATGGTCAAGAATATCCAGGGAGCTGATTTATACAAAACAGATTTAGTCATCTCCAGCATTAGTTAATGTCATTTTTCAAAGTGAAATTGGTCATCATAGTCGTAATTTTAGCAGACTAATTAAATATAGACTATTCAAACAGTCATATAATATATTCAGCCAGTTGAAATAAATCTAAATTAATGATTTTAGTGGAACTGAAAAATATATACGTATGTAAAGATATATACCTCAAACCTGAAATATAAATATGACTGAATATAATAACTCATTTGTGTTAACCGTCAAAGGGACAGTAGTATTCCTATATTACTTTTCTTTGTAAAAAGTATCGGAATCGACAATACTGGCCGTGTATTTACTTGGTATCGGATCAATACCAAATTTTGCAGTATCGCTCACCACCAGCGAGGGAGATCCGCCTCATTCCGGGTATTGAACTATAGTTGAAAGGCTCCTATAAGCATCAATTCAAGCTTCAGCTCCTCCAATGTTTTGCTCTCAGTTAACATTAGTGTCAATGGGGGAGTTTTTTTTGAGTTCCTGTTATAATGAGGTGCACATAGAAAAAATGTTTTAGTCAGTTTGTTTCCATGGTAACCTGTAAGCACAGATTTTCCCAACTTTAAGATGGAAATTATCTACAAAGAGTTGAAAATATTTTTGTTGAAAATCGTTGAAAATATTTTTTTTCAGTTGAGTTTTTTTGAGTTAGCTGTGAGGCATCGCTCTGAACATTCCAGGCAATACAGGCTAATTCAAAATGTGAAAAAGGCTTTTTTACTGAGCTTCAAATGAAGTAAAATTATTTCTAAAGGTTTTTATGGGATTCGAAAGTTGAATGACATGTCGGATTTAAGATGGGGAACATTTTAAGGTTTGAACGGAGTTTAAAGCAGGAATGAGATGAATTTTTTCTTCATTTGAAATTAGAAAAAATATGTGGAATATTTCTTAAATGACAAAAGTTATGAATGATAAATATACACCGGCAAAAGTTTCTACCATTAAGAATGTGGAAGAACACAGTAAAATATGCAGGACAATAAAAACAATTATAAAGAATTATGAATGACATGATATCATAAATTCATGAATAACTGGTGGAAGTCTGATGATTCAAAGTATTATATGTGTATATATCTTGTTTCTCAGTGCCATAGAGCTCCATTTTGGGGGGAAAACAAACAGATCAATAAGATGTGGCACGGGGGGACATGTTGCATCATTACCATGAAGTTACACAATGTTTATGTTGACACAATCCTACAAACAGTGCACCGAATAGTTCCCTACAAATGAACCTGTTTGTTAAACTGCAGTGAGCTGTTTTAAGAATTACTGAATTGTTTAAAAAAACAACAACCATATATTTGTGTGCTGTTGTTAAAGTAACATGTCTTCAGTAGTCAGAAAGGATTGAGAGATGGACTAGTGGTTTGGTCTTTTAATTGGTAACAAAGAAAATCAAAAAACAAAAATGCTGAATAAAGCCAGTGTTATTGTTATAACTGAGGGTTTTAAATGTTTTAGCCAATTAATGAAAACCCTCAGACACAAACTAAGGCTAACTATTCCAGACATCCCTCTCCCCATTACGACTTCCACCTCTTCCTTGGGGACCCCCGAGGTGTTCCCAGGTAAAATGAGAGCAATGACACACATATTCCCCCAGTTTGTGTTGGTATGACCCTGGGACCTCTTAACAGTTGGACATGTCCAGAACACCAAGTGTCTCTACTTCCTTCCAGATGTCCAATCTCCTCAGCCTATCTGTAAGGCTGAGCCCAGCCTCCCTACAGGAACCTTAGTTCAATAGTAGGCAGTTGTGGGCACTTGGAAAAGTGTATATATAAATTCCATTTCATTTCATTCTAAACTTTGTAAAAAATAATAATTTAGCAGAGAAACTTAACATTTAGTTTTTTCCTTTTATGATGTATGGCATTATAACTATTACACTGCACAAAATAGATTTTTGAGCTGTTCCCACTTCTAGCCATGATTGTGCTGATTCCAGTGCAGGACATTTTTATATCTTGCAGTTAAATACAAGGCCATAGTGAGTAAAATGTAAAAAGAGCAAAAACGGTTTGGGGTTCAGAGGGTTTAGTACAAATATAACACACCCATAATTATAAATTGCTTAGTCCTACTATATGTGGCGGGAGTGGGTGTGAGTGTGTCTGTGTATGCGTGTATATGTGTAATGTGAGTTCCCAACAACGCCACCTGGGATTCTAACCCAGGAAATTGCCCTATAAAGGCCAACACAGGTCCGGAGTCACACGCACGGGCCAGAGGTCGTGGTTTCACAGTAAATCATTTTTATTTAACAAAAATAGTAAAATAAGGAAACACAATTAACAGAATAGAAATATCAAACTCTAAACAAATTAACAATACAAAAGAAACACAATCCCAATATAACCCAACCTAGACTAGACAGAAACAAATCAAACATTAAACAAAAGAATATAATCATCAACCCAACACAATGAGAAAAACAACCCAAACTACCATTAATCAAACCCCAAACAGAAACAAGCTTAATTAAACAAACGAAATATTTACTCTTTAAAATTAATATTGACTTATAAAAACTAATTAAAAGGACAGGCGAGCCAAACTTGGCTTTAATTTGTCTGAATCTCGTCCACAAAGGACCGAAACTGTGGACACGTGGAGTGACCCGAGACAGTGGAGCTTCTCAGTCCACACTTAGCAGAGCCAGGACAGCAGCAGACCTCGTCGTGGTGGCCGATGACCGGATACACACCAGGACGCCAAACGGATAAGTGCAGAACTAGGAGAGTGGGAGACGCTGGCTACAGCGCCCCGCTGTACAGCAACAAAGAGAGAGAGTGTCACAACTAGCGCACTGAGAGGCAAACTGCAACAGCAGACAATTAAGAGCAGCCTACCTCTGAGCTCTACTGCACCCAAGCACACGCTCCGACCGAACTGCTCGCCCCCTCCGGCTCACCGTCGCTCCATGCCACTGCAACGGAGCGGAGGATGAAGCCCCAGGGCCAAATAAAAGTAACACAAGACGGCAGTTAGGACGGGATGCCTACCTTAATGTTGCGACGAGGAGACACGGACCTGCACGGCGACCAACACACCAGACGCGCCGCAGTGTAGAATCAGAAAACCCCTTTTTTTTATCACTACGCTTTTAATGCACAAGGTCATTTTTGACCCATGTAGAAGGTGTTTATATGTTGTCACCAATTCACTAATCACCAATTTAAAACCTGACAAAGAAGCCACAAATATTAACTATCCTATTTTGTTGTTTTTTTCCAATGGAAATTAATATTTGGTGGCTCTAATAAGTCTCAAATGTTAAAATATATGATTTTCCAATGTAATCTGGTGGTTCTATAAACTCTTTCAGTTAAACCTTAAAAATAATACAAACACAGTTACACATATACTCAAATTGTTAATTTAGTGCATCACTTTTTGTATCACTGCGCTTCGAATGCAAAAGGTCATTTTTGACCCTTGTGTGTAAACTTGATGTAATAATACAAAAACTGTTTTTCTTCATAATGTATATGAAAAGGGATAATGATATGTTGTAATAAAAAAAAATGATATTCAAACACACAGCCAGCATTAAATAACATGGAAAATCAATGAGGGTCATTTTTGACCCATGTTGTCATTAGAAGGTGTTTATATGTTGAGCAGGGGCAAAGGGTTAATTTTTCTGGTATTTGGTCTTTCAACTGATGATGACGCTAGAGGAAAATGGAGGAAGGATTTCCAAAATGTATGAAATCTATTGGCATCCAATAGTTCATGGTGATGCTGGAAGAAAAGTCTTAAGTGAGAACCTAAGATGTTGTAATGTAGTGTTTGAAAAGCCTAAACCTTTCAGTTTGTTCTGCCCCTGTCTTTGTTGCCAACAGCAAATTTTTTTAATGTACAGCTACAATATCTAAGCTATGGCTCCCTGGAATAATAGTAGCATGTCATTTTAAATTTCTCTCTCGTTGTCAAAAATCTCATAAATACTGTGAAACCACGTTATGTTTATCCAATAACTTATTCCTCTGAGCCCTAGAACGACATTCCTTTCCAAAAGCCATCAAAAACACCTTAATGAACATTGATATTACCATAACACACGGCAGTCTATTTTGACTCAGTCCCACATACACATACATTTTAGCTTTTATTAAATATTGGCCATCGAGAGCTGTCAGAAAATGAGCTCAGACAGAGGCAGGAGGATGACATGCCAAGCCAACTTCAGCATCTTAAAACCCTGGGCCACTATGACACACGAATACAAGAATGCTGAGTGGGACGTCTGAGGGTTTGAACTTGGACCTAGTAGTTGGGAGGCAGCTGTTGCAACCACTGAGTCATACAGTCAGCCTGACCCCTTTTCAAAGATTTATAATCAGTAGGAACCAGTGGGCTTGGTGGTGGGTGCCACATGTAGAGCAGAGAAATCATAGTTGTACTGCAGAATGGACTTTTCATTGGATTTGTTGACAATAAGGGGCATTTAAAATAACCTGCTTTCTACCAATCCATATTTTTATTCTAATGTTTTTACACAGCCTAAACAGCCTTGTCAATTCAAACAAGTCAAAGGAGACTGAAGTCTTTTCCTTCCCAAATTTTATGTAGACCAGCAAATGCAGTTCTAAATTCTCATGGAGTAAAGAGAAAAAAACAAGAAAAGAAATGGAACAATGTGCCATTATTGACAGTTTAAGAAACAAAAACAACAGCCTTAATAAAATCCAGGACTCAGCCTGAAGGCAATATGTGATGGAGGAGTCAGATTTATTTGACCACTGGTATTTAACTTGCATTGTTGGCCTATGTTGGGGGACTCCAAAGATTTCATAGCAGGTAATTGCATTTAAGTCGGATCCAAAATTTAATAAGAGAATGAAAAAAGAAACAAATAAAAGACTATCAATTTTTTACACTCAGAGCTAAATAATTAAAGCAAATGTGTGCAGCACTTCAGAAAACTATCATAATAACAGTGCACTTTTAAAATACAAAATAAATAAAGTGCAGTCAGTCCATAGAAGAATCCACTGCATGATAACCATATTATGACATTTTATGACTAATTTACAATCAGATGTTCTTTTAATTCGTTTTGTAAGATATTTTTTCTCTTTTCCATGACAAAGAAGTCTGAAGTATGCAACTTGCCCTGTTTGGTAATTACCATTATTACAATTGACCATTTGCAAAAGCCCTGCACCCTTAGTTACTGTTGCTATGCCCGGCAAGCTTCCAGGACTGTTGGCAGCCTTTAAGTGGACCTGCGCTGTTTTAATGAATGTTTTGGAGTAATACCTCCGCGAGGTAGGTGGCCCGTTCACAAAATGCTACAAATATTAAAATAGGTTAATGGCCTGTTGGGATGTTATGTTCAACATTAACATATACAGTACAGGGATGTACATTAACTTGTTTTGGTTATAGCACTGGTGCTACAGAGGTTGATAGTTTTGTAGCACAATCCACAAAATATCTATCATTGGTTTGTAACTATACACCTCATCTGTTGGCTACACTCTAGAAAACATGTAAAATAAGATGTCACTGGTGCACAGATGGTAAATCATCCATAGCAGACTGATGTAGCATGTGCTATAGGCTACATCTGTATTTTTACTGTACTGTGACTTATTGTGAAGGACTGAATAAATACGGAACCGGACCAGGTGTGCTGATAACGGTGGTTGATAAAGGTGACATTTTCCCCGAAATCAGGAACCCCTAATTGTTTTACAGGGAGGAGATGAAGTGACTGATAGCCCAGGGGTAATTCACCGGCGTTAGCGTTCTTTTGCCAACTCTGGTAAACCCAAGGCTAACGTACATGATTAAAACGGTATACGGTTTGAAGATAAGAAGTTAGACTCTAGTTTCACACCACTTAATGAATTAATTAATGGAAACAAAACATGATAATTTATATTAGTAGTTAATGTGAAATTTTGATAGAATGTTAGCCAATACTAGGCTGATCTGGGATACAGTGACGCTAGCTATTAGCACTGCACAGCCCTGTATAATATTAAGCTCCTAGCAACATTGCTAGCTAGCTTAGCATGCTAATTTTACACATGGTGTCATTAACATTAGATTCTTGGACTAGTTCTGCACTAGCAGTGGTTATAGTGGCAAGAATACTAGTTGAGAAGAACAGCTAGACAATCATTAGTTAGCTCACGTTAGCTAGCTAGCAGCTTAACTTGGATCACACATTTGTATGTCTTTTCCATTCAAGAAGTTTCTTATGCCAGTAGAGAGTGTTGATAGTGAACACAATATAAAGTTGGAAAAAAGGCTTAGTAATCTTCTTTTCATTAACAAACATATAGCAAAGCCATCTCCACTGCAAACTTTCTATCACAGTAATTGAAACATCAATATGGCAACTGCACAGTAGTCTGCGCTTCAAGCAACAGTGGGAGTTTTTCATTACAGAATATGGAGGTAAATGAAAGCATGTAAACACAGTGACTGTGGGAAATATAATTAAACCACAATGCAGAATGATTACGTATAATACATCCATCAAGTGTTGAGGAAGCAGATGCTGCATTGCAATTCAAAACCTCTGTCGTAAATTTCTATGGTGCGACTCCAATCAACAGCAGCCAAGCTGCTATAGGAGTCACATGAGTCAAGGTTCACGGTTAATTTATTGTCATTCTTCAAAACAGTGTTGCACAACAAAATGCAAGTTTTAGTCCCTTTATG
The DNA here is from genome assembly GCF_030273125.1 of Centropristis striata. NCBI lineage: Eukaryota > Metazoa > Chordata > Actinopteri > Perciformes > Serranidae > Centropristis > Centropristis striata. Next base: position 16,412,284 of record NC_081528.1, on the reverse strand, counting down.
CTACGTGAGGGGGAAAAAATCTATATATATTTTTTGTGGTGGAGTGCAGACGATGAGTTGAGGAGAGTTAACAGGCTGTGGCTGTGGTGGGTATTGTCTTTTAATATCCTTTGGCTCTGTGCAGGCATCTCCCCTCACTGATGTCCAGCTACAAAGCACCCTTGTTCTGGGCCATGTACAAACCACGGCAATTTGTGATCATTCCAGTCAGGATGCTGTTTATTTTTCCTCTGTAAAAGATGACAAAAACATTGGGAATTTCTTGGGTTTTCTTAAGAAACACAGCTGTCCCTAAGCTTTCTTAATCAGGTTGGAGATGTCAGATGACCATGTCAGGTTTGTTGTGATGCTGATTCCACGGGACCTAAAACTGCTCCCTTGCTCCTCCTCAGCTCCATTAATATAGACAGGTATGTGTGTCGTCACCTCTTCTAAAAATAAATCAGTAATAAATCAATTTGGTTTTGCTGACATTTTGCAGTATTCTAAGAGCTCCACTCTGCAAGGTTCTTGATTTCCTCATGATAGGAATTCTCATCTGTGTTTGTTGGGTCGAGCCGGATACTTGATATCCAGTACGGAAATTGCTTTTTTTGAACAGTATCATACAAGTAAAAAATGTGTCAGTATCTGTTGTAGCGACCAGTTGTCAGAATTACGTCATTGCCCACAGCACACCCACATTCTACCAATAATCCAATCATAACCCCTAAACAAATCAAGAAGTGGGAAACCAGCCTCCAGGAAATCTGTTAGTGTGTCTCAGAGCTGCCAGTGTGTTGGTCAGTGCAGGAGAGAAATGCCAGCTTTACCTTGGAATCGAATCAGAATAGTTGGTTGGACTGATACATATACAGATAATGATGTACTCACCCTTTCCTAATTAATCTGGCCGGTGATGGTGGTGTTATCTGGAAACATCAAACTTTCAATATGCATCAGAAGGAATGAAAACAACAACAAAAACATTAGTGGATCATTATACAAGCAAGTGAAATAAGTGGCAAAAACCAAACTCCGTTATCAGCACTTTATACCCAAGCAGTTAAAAGGAAAGCCAATCACATTACCGAAGATCACACTCACCTTCTACATGAGTTTTATAAGCTCTTACCATCAGGCCGCCACTATAAAGTCCCCGTGTCCACCCTGTGTCGCTGTCTTGCCAGGCCTTTTTGTTTGTGCCATGCCCAAGCTCTCCCATGTGCTTGTTCTGTTCTCTTCTGTTATTTTGCCTGAGATCTCCAGCCTTCAGTGCCCCCCTTGTATGTGTAATTACTGTTAGTAATAAACCATTTAGTACATATTCATTTGTTTTTTGGTATCTGCTATGGGGTCCAAACTTTTTCTGGAACACCACATTCATGGATTCTCTTTCAGATTTTTTCTGTGAGAAGCACATTGAGCTTACCTTGTATGTGCTATATGAATACATTTGATTTGACTTGACAATGTTTTCATAATGACTAAATGATGCTAAACTTGAGGTTTGCTGGTCATTTCTCTTAATATTAGAAGCATAAGTGGAGTAAAAACAAATTACAAAGTCAAGCAGCTTTTTGCTGATTCCTTTCTACTTGCTCTGATCACATATTGCAGCAATGTAGTCAATGCAGGTAAAACAAATGCAGTAGCATTCATTACTTGTCATCTCTATTTCCATCTAATTTCCATTTTGTATAGTAAGCAAGTGTGTGTCCAAAAGATTGGGACAAGTATGTCTACTCCCCCGACTTTGTCTTTTCCAATTTTATCCTTACTTTATCTAGCGGTGAAAAGTTTCTAAAATAGCAAAAATGGACACTTTTCTTGTTCAGACAGCAATGCAATGATCAGAGCAGTGCCATGAAGAATTAAGAATGAGGTTTACTGAACCTCTAAATCCATAAAAATGTTTTGCCATCTTATCACCATGCACTGTCAAGCCATATCTAGCAGTTAATCAAAATATATCCGTATTTGGCAAAGGGTTAAAATACATAACACGATTACTTCAACTGAATTAACTTATGTTTGTGACAAGCATTTGTTGATATCTATGCTGCATCCTACATTTATTTTACTAACATCCTTACTTATCCTCTCTACTTGTGCACTCTTCCTGTCAGGTCATATGCAGTTAGAGTCAGACAATTGTCTGGTATAATCATAATCATCATAAGATTATCATCATTGTTAAAAAAATTTCCAATGTGGCAAAAACCAGAAAACATGCAGCAGAAACCTTTTCTTAACTCTTGAATCCTGCCATCTCCTAATGAGAAATTCATCAAGCCACCTAAGCCCTCTCCATTACAACCAGCTAGCACTGGTCTCAAACAGCCTATGTCCATGTAGTGCAACATTGTACAAGTATCATAAACCTGGCGTACAGTTGATGTTTTCTGCCTGTCGAGATGTAATATTTAGTGTTCAGATTGGTTAGCTTAGGGTCAGACTGTCAGAGTTGACATCAGGTTAAGCCATATGAGGGCGGTTGGGGCGAATCATGCCTTCACTCTCCTAGGATTTGCACTACATAGCATTTTTGAAAAGGAAATGTAAATTGTAAGAACACCAGAACTAGCACTGTGAAGCACATGTCCTATGGAAACAGGTAGTACTAGAACCTTGGACATGATTTTTTGGAGGGTAAGCTGGGGAACTAGCATCATAGCTTTCCGAGCTATCTCAATTAAAAAACTCCTCAAAAAACCCTTTTAACAGGCGAAAAAGAAGAAGAAACCTCAGGCAGAGCGACAGAGGAGGGATTCCCCTCCCAGGACGGACGGATGTGCAATAGATGTAGTTGTACAGGACAGATCAAAAGAGTGGAATAGAGTAGATAGAGGGTGAAGGGGGAGAGGAAGGGGGAGGGGGTGGATAGAGAGGGAGGGTTGAGAGGGGGAGAGAGACAGAGAAGAGCAGGAGTTCTGGGAGGGGCACAGCAGCAGGTGATGAAGTGCCACCATTGGCCAGTAGTGATGCCTTGAGGGTAGAGTGGACCGCCTCAGCCAGCCCTACCTTTGTCAAAGAGGCAGCCTACCTCCCGCAGGTATTACTCCAAAACGAAATCGCTAGCACAAACATCGCCCGTCTGCTCCATGGCTGCTGACAGTCCTGGGACCTTGATGTACATAGCAACAGTAACTATGCCGCCCATTGATTGGATGCGAGACTCCAGTTCCTTTCACTGATGTTTATTAACGCCACATAAACACCGTAGAACTAAATGTTCAAGTAGACAAAATAAAATACATCATTAGTAATTGTAAACAATACAGAAATAGCCTCGCTTATAATTGTTGCTAATACCATTAAATAATACTGACCACTTTAGCCTGCTTCTCAACCAACGGTAGAGTCATTCCCCAGAGGCGATCTTCATGGTCAAAAATATGATTCTTCAACTTACAGTTATGTCACATTCACACAGTTGCTGCAACACCACGACGCATGGAGCAATAAAGAAAAAAGAAAACAAACTAGCAGGTCACATCACCGCAACAGGTTGTGCTCGGTCTCTGTGTGAAGCTTACGTAGCTAACATCGCTACTTCCTGTTTCAAAATAAAAGCACGTATTTCAAAATAAAATAAAATCTGCTGCATTTACAGTAACTAAGGGGGCGGAGCTTTTGTGAACGCTCAATTAGCTCACTATGCTAAACGTTTATGAGGTGAAAGCTAAATTTACATATCTACTAGTAGAGCCAAGTCTTACTTTTGCATTAACACAACAAAACAGACAATAAACACGGCCAATAGTTACAATTTTATGAGTTGGATCTCCAAATTACCGCTCCGAAACGAGCAGAGAGCATTTTGTTTTAACTTCTGGGTCAGTTGCAGCTTAGGTCAGCGCTCAGACAAAACGCATTAGCCAATAGGAATGCACCCAGACAAACCCTCCAACACATGAAATTTGTGCCAGTACCAAAAGGCTGGCATCATTATTCAAAGACTTAAAGACAGATTTTTTTTTTGCAATTTCACAAATAATTTGATTGCAAATATTGAATTTTGTCTTTAACTTTATCTATTTTTGTTTAAATGTTGTATTTGATATTGTGATTAATATTTTTTTGTTTGAATTTGAAGCAGTGTTGTTTGAACATTTTGGCACAAATCTAACTCCACACTAAACAAGCAAATTTTAATATAATTAATAATAATTCAATAACTATAAGATGTTACCTTCCAAATAAAGTCTCTTGCATTTTGGGCTTTTTCCCTGCTCTAGCTCATAAAAGGTTTTTGGTCCAACAATAACCCTTTCTAGGCAGGAGGTTTTTAAGAGGTTAAATCACCCACAAAATGTTCTTGTGGCAGATAGCATTTGGTGTGAGTAGGTATTCACATTGTATTTACTTTGCAAGCCCTTCATCCTTGCCTTCCAAGACAGCATATAAAACCAGACAGGAATAATGGTAATTTATTGCAAGCCATGCCTCACCCACACAGTATCACAAATTCCCACCTGTTGCATGTCTTCAGTTTGACATGGCAGGAATTTAGAAGAAAATCCTACATTTGACCTTGTATTTGATGGGAGTGAGCTGATGGAGACACTGTGATGTATCGACACCCTCCTTCATGTTCATTCAGACTGATAAATTGACAGTGTAAAGCCGGCAAGTGCAGCTACCAATCTAGAATGAAGCTAAAGGATTAGATTTCCAGTCTGCTCAGGTTGTGGATTAAGGCTTTCTGTGTACATACAGGGATTGCATTAGTTTGATCTCACAGACACAGGACTGAACATCTTACTATATGTTTCTTAATAAGGTCTTCTGACAATTTTCTGTGTTAGTGGCCAACACGATTCGATGAGCTATTGCTAAAATGACCTTACTGAGTCAAATTTCAATAAAGCTGAAATATAATTCCTTTCAATAGGCTTGGTTTTGGAAATACATCTCCTATTGATTTTCTCTATAGATATTTCAGAGACACCTGACCTAAAGCTGCCTATGAACCAGACAGCAGACAAATTAATCACTTGAAACAAATTCAGAACACATAAGATGAGTTTGTCCATCTACTTCTATCAGCAATGGCAGTTCCTTGTCACTATTATTAAATCAGAGTAATGTGAATAAATTCACAATAGCGTTAATATGATGCTTTAACAGACTCCACTGGGATTTGCTGCTTTCTTTTAGCACCAAGATCATTGTTAAGGTCAGGCACTGATGTTATGCATTAGTTTGACAATGACCCTTTGTGTCAGTTTTGACAGGAAAATAATGCTTTTCAGAAATCCTGGCTGGCAGATGTACCAGAGCTATAATGACAGTTGCACAGGCATGTCTCCTATGTAAGTCTGGGATTGCCAACCAACCTCTCTGATTTGTTCAGTGATTTCAAGATAGCATTTAATGGCTATTACTCCTAGACCAAGAAAGGACTTATTTAATAATTTAAGCAATTGGAGCTTCAGTATGTTCCCCAACGATACTTTGACATGACTTAGACTGCCTTGGTCTGGGATCGAACCACCGACCTTCCGATCAGTGGTGACCACAGCTGCCCAGAATGTGTGCTTCCATGCAATCAATTTCAGTTTAAATTGTTTCCAGTCGATCACAGAGGTGTTGGATGGGGATGAGATCAGAACTCTTTGTAAGCCAATCAAGTTTTCCTCACCAAACTGGGACAAGATTTTGTTTATGGACCTGGTTTTTGCACTGGGGGTCATCATGCTGATACAGCAAAGAGCCAAACACAATCTGTTGACACAAATTTGGAAGCATGCTGTTGTTCTCATGTCAAGTAATAATAGACGCAGCAGGTGAATCTGAAAAGGATGGCCTGGAAAGTGAAAAAGAAATTACTTTTTGGAGAAAAGGATAATGAAGTCTGGTGTGGCCTTCAAAATAAAATCTCTGGAGATTCTTGGGTGATACCAAAGTTGCCAGTTTCTTTTAGAAAAGTTGACCAAATTAATCCAATAAGGCTAGCTGAAATTAATCAATTTCAACAAAAGTACCACCCATAACGAGGATCATTAGGCTTGTCAGTATGGTGCCAGACCACTCACAGATTGGTTTATTTTGAAGTCTAAGACGATGTCCTTTTACTAATCATGTGTCAAGAAATAACAGCCAATCACTCATGGTTCTGATTCAGCCAAATGTAAAGGAGCTCATAAATGATGGATACCAATCATGGGTTGTGTGTGGGTTCGGCCCAGCTTACTTGATTTTTGGGTTGTTTTTTTTTTGTGAGGCACAACCCTTGTCTGTGTTCAGCTCTCAGTACCGTTTTTTTTGTTTAATATTCACTATCAGCTCTACAGGGAAAAATGACAAAACTCCAACATTGCCTGACTTTGCTGCTTCATAACAAAAACTTTTTTTTAAAATCTAATAATGCAGACTTTTATCATCAATAGTTCACAGGACATTAAATATATTCATTCCTGGAGCTTTGTTAGTGGCTTTTATTTTTTCAGTAAAAACAAATAGACTAATACTGCAGAGAATAAGCAGAAACAGCCCCAGTGCAGTGAAGAGCTGCAGACAACATGGGACACTTTCATTGTAAATAGTTATTTTACAGTACAGCATTTTACACTTAACCTGCACATCTTTTCCCATCATCCTCTTTTCCTTACCAGTCTCCGTTTTGCTCTGTTTCCAATTGACATTTCACCTTTATGTCTGTGTCAATGCGCTCTGCATATTTCGGTGTATTTTTAGCATTCCGCTCATCCGCCTTCAGATCACACACACTGTTTTCTCTGCCACACAAAGATTTACCATTGTGTGAAAAAATGAAAAGAAAGGAGATTAAAAAAGAGCCTCTGTGATATTGTGTGTAAGTTGAAATACATAAAATCTTAAACACATTGTGACAATAACACATTCAGGCTGATTTAACCTAAAGCGCCAGCTGAAAGTAAGCCTGACATGTCTGTTTATGGGTACAGTGTTATAAAAGTGAGGAGTAAGCTTTCTTATCTCTGAGCGGTCTATCAAGCTGGAGTATCACTCAACACAGGGGCTCTTAAACACTTTTAGCCTGGGATCCAAATGAAATTCAGCCTGGGACCAAAATGAATATTTGATTCTGTCGCCCCAGCACTCAGTCTCATTACACCGTATTAGTTCCCTTGTCATGTGGGAGCCCAGCAGAAACTCCAGCTTAGACAGACAATTACTGGATTTATCAATAGGCCAACCAGTAGGTGAGGGGGAGTTTGTAGCAAATGCATTTGAAGTGTTCAGCACTGTTAAATTCATTCTGTAAAAGAAAAAAAACAGAATAAACCTCACTCCTATGATTAAACTTTGCTTGTATTAATAAATGCCTAAAAAAACAAATCCTGTCAGTGAGTTGGGGGTGTTGTGGTGAATGAATTGAATTCATTGAAATATTGCCTTCACTCATTTCCAGGGAGACAACAAAGCAAGAACACATCATATAATGCTCACCTGGTAGCTAGGGCATTAGGAAAGAGCAATGTTCATTTGTTTGAGAAGGCACCAGATCCCATAACTTACAGAGTTTTGGTAACAATTAGATTTGATAGGACTTTATTGTCCACCATGGTGGAAATTTGTCTTTGGCTTCTCCAATATATAAGTTACAAACATGACACACATAAAAACATACAATCTCTGAATAAACATAAATACACTGTCAAGTAATCTGGAGGTTATTTGAGATCCCTTTTAGCCATACACCAACAAAATGGTATGAGACTGGAAAACCAAGGGACTTACCAGCATAAGAGCATGCTGGAGAAATCGGTACTTACCAAACATGATGTAATACACTAGGGCACTGTGACACTGGAGTGATTTACTATAAAAGATGATGATCTGTTATATGCATGCCACGGTATTGACTACTATTGATCTGACATAATGGATGTGGAAATGATTGCACTAAATAAAGTAAGTAATGATTTTTATGAGAAGTAAGATTAACGTTTTAATGTGATTAAATGGTTTTAACTGTTGAAATGAAATACAATGATAATCAGTAAGATATTATGTGTGGTAACTGAAGTGATCCAAAGAAATGATGACTGTGACATTAATTCTGATGATTGTGTGTAAAACTAAAAGACAGTTAGGGCGAAGTTGTTAGAAAAGAGGAATTGAAAGGAGAGCAGAGTTGAGCCGGGACATGTTGTAACTTGGTACGTGCAAAACTGAACGAAGTCGTGAAGTTGGGAGGAACGGACTAAAGGAAATCTGGCCGGCAACAGAAGAATCATAGTTAGAAAAAGAATTAAACCAATAGGACAATGATTTGAGGAATGGTAATATGAAACCCTTGAGTCTTGGGCGCAGTAGGGTATAAAAACTGCGGCCCAACGAAATTCAGTTGTTACCCCTTGCTGCATCCCTCACGAGGAGTAGCAAGACTTTTACAACTCTCTGGATTTGAGGACTACACCCGATCGACCACATCGGTGGTAGGACTTGGATTTCTAGAACTAACAGAAGGAGACGGTTTTAGGACGTTTTTACATCAAGAAAGAAGATTTCCAATTTTGACAGATGAGGACGAGAGATAAGTTTTGAAGGGTAACCACTTCCAACCTTTGTCAAGATGGATTAATGGATTTTTCTTTCTTTGTTCTTGCTGTTTTTGGATTACGGTTTCGGACGAGGACCTTTCTGACTTTGTACAAAGTGGATTGCCTCGGTTGAAGACCGTTTTTCGGACAGCGCTTCTCAAGTTGCTTGGCCAGGCAACTTTTCCCGTTTTCCTCTCTAAATTGGATGGATTACAATTCCCAGCTACAGCTACATTTATTATAGGAAAGTCAGGGTTAGGGTAAGACAAATCATACCATAATCAATTTTTATTATTATTATTATACTCATATGAATTTAATCTGTAATCAACTTTTGAGATATTACATGCTGTACGCTTGCACCTTGCTATATTATCAATAAATTCCCAATTGCATTTAAAGTGAAGTAGTGGACATTAGATCTCTAAATCTTTTGTTATAAGGTTGTGTGTTTAAACAAGGTTCTTACAGGTTAACTCTAGCCAACAAATTAAACTTGTCCTAGGAGCTTTTATTCTCAGCTACTAAATCTAACCTAGCAATTCACCAAGTGCAAAGATCGTTAGAGGAGAGCTGCCGTTAAACGGGCGCGGCCAGCGTGGTATCTGTAGCTTATGGGTTATCCTATGGGTGCCATTCTGGCTTGAGCAGGGCAGGTGCTCGGAATTAGGCAGTGAGAGCTAGGCGAATCTTCTCGCCACCAGCTTATAAAGTTCCTGAAACACTTATTGTGATAATATCCATAGTAATCCATAGTAATATCCCTATTTTCAGGGCATTCTCGGGGATCAAACAACACATAAGTAATAAATAAATACACTAGCAATACACTGTAGACCAATAAAACATACAGCAACAAACAATTTTGCAAATGGGCAGGAACCAGCAGCAGGTGAACACATTTAAATACTGAGGTCATCATCATTTGGCGTTCAGCGCCTGTATGGCACGGAGAATAAAAGACCTCTTATATGTTTTCCGGCTCGACATCGGAGCCCTGAGTCAAATCAAACTCAGAGTTCAGTGGATGTGAAGAATCTACAAATATCTGTTTAGCCTCCTGAGTACAGCACTGTTAAATATGTTGTAGACTTCTCTTTATGACTTGCCAACCACCTTCCCTGCAGTCTTAACAATTGTGGAAAGCTTGTTCTTGTCCTTCACGATCAAATTACCAAACCACGCAGTTATATCAAAGTGTAGAATGCTTTCAACCAGTCCCTCGTAAGCCATCTTAAAGATTTTTTGGCTTACACCAAAGCTTCTCAGCTTCCTGATTAAAAACAGTCGCTGGTTGGCTCTATTGAAAATACTCCCCAAAGTTTCGTGAAAACTTAGAGTTTGATCTAAAATCGTGCCCAGGTACTTAAAATGCACTTAAAATGCTAATGTTGTTAAATACAACAGGGGCCATGTTACTGACACCCCTTGGTTTAGTTTGTACTATTAGTTCTTTGGTTTTCACCACGTTAATTTCCAAATTACTGGTCTGACACCAGTGCTGCAGTAGAATGACCTGGCTGAATTCCATTTATATCTTCATCTCAATGTATAACTCAACTAGCTCTCTTGATTAGTAGCGAGCTAGCACGCTGTTTAAAAGTGCTCCCAATCTTGCCTTGTGACTTGCAATCCAACTGGAGACAACATAGAAAGAAATTACACACTCCAGTTTGTAGACTGGCCGAGTGAGTGTGCTGTTAGACGAGAAAGTGCAGGGCAGGGATGCTAAGAGGGCAAATAAAATGTTAACTGTTAGGGCTGAGGGAACCAGGCTATGTTCCCTCAGATTAACCCTCTGAAATCTTGGGCTATTATGTCTGTTATAAATTTTTTTACCATGCCATGTTGGTATCATTTTTTTCAGCGCAACTTCACCTATATGTCCTGATAATTAATTTTTAACTTTGACTTACTTGATCAAAATTTTGAACCCAAAAGAAACAAAGGAAAACATAACATCTGATGTTGAAAATTATGTTTCACACACAGAAATGTACATGTTGCAAAAATGAACACAGGTTGCAAATATAACAGGTAAAATGAGGATAATCTCTAGTTCTATATTTTTATACTAAATATATTTGCCTTTTTCTTCAGTTTTACTTGGCCGAATATCATCAAAAAAAAATCTGGAATGGAGTTTCAAGCCAGAAATTTAGAGGGAAGCTCAACGTTGCTTCATTTTTATGTCTCCACGTCATGGAGAAGTAATGTGCAGGTTGTTTCATGGACTCCGGAAGGTTAATAACACATTTAAAAAATATATTATTATTATTCTTAACAGCCTGAAATTGTCCAGTTTTCTTTTCCAAAATGGCTGCCATTCAAGGAAGCTTAATACATGGAGTCCATGGAGGAAAGATTTTAGCTGTTCAGAACTTTGGGTTCCACTGGCACCAAACAAGGGATGACAAACTCCAGTGACATTGCCCTAACCCTAACATAGGGATCTGGGAACTTGGGACATAATTTTCATGGGGAGGAAAATGTCATACGCGTCATGACGATGACGCGTACTACTCGGCAGACGGAAGCTTGTAGTTTTGTTGTTTTCTTACGGATCCAACATGGCTGCAGCAGACGCGAAGCTCTCTTTCGATCTAGCTGACTGCATTTTAAATAGTTTAGAGCGAAAGTTTATTTTAAAAGATAACAACAATTGACTTTACACTTCCGACAGGATTTGCCTAATCTACCAACTAGCCCCGCTACCGATCGCTGCTGTAACGCCGGTGATCTCGCTACGAGCCGGGGGACAGCGGAGCCGCCGAGAGACCCGCAGCAGCTCGTCTATTGCCCATAAAATCAGTGGATGTGTGTGGCTGAATGACATGAGGGGGGGTCAGGCGTAAAAATGAAGAATCTTGCAGAAAGCGAGAACTGGAGAAGCAAAGCAGCAAGCATCTCTCTCTCACAGACACACACACACACACACACACACACACACACACACACACACACTAACACTGCCGGTAGACAGTGAGCAGAAAGAGCCAGAACATGTTGCAGAAAAACGTTGCAGAAGCACAACTGAGCATTTTAGTCTCAAAGTAGAGATGCTAGAGGGCTAGTCTGGCTATGTAAACATTAATTTCTGTCGCTCTACATACGTCATCTGGTAATAACTGATACGATTGGCTAAGAGCTACCTACAGACGCTTTTGATAGACATTCGTAGCGCCCAATAAACGGCTCTGGAGGATCGTAAACCACGCCTCCTCTACGGAAAAATGAATGGCTGGTTCCCAGACTAATCTCATTTGTGATTAGTCTGGCATTAGCCAGGCTAGGAATGACCCTGTTTTTTTCATTAAAATATATACCAATATTCTACAGCAATGACCCAGTTGTGTGTGATTCCTGAATCAAAAGCTTTAATAAGAAAATTGAAACATAGGTTAATTCAAGTAGATGTGAGTCACACAGTGAACAGGCCCATGGCCACTAAACTCTAAGGTGTCAAAACCATTCAAACAGCAATCATTCAACTTTCCACTCCCAATTCTTATCTTATCCACTTCTTCATTATATCGGTTTAACCTCTCACACACTCCTGGACACACTGCACACACAAAACGTGGGAGAGCCTGTGATGGGGAATCAAATACAGAGAGACTTTCTTTGGCAAAAAGCCAGCAACCTGAAAAAGGTCATTATTATTAAGAAAATAATTATAGAAATAATAATAAAAAATATAATAATTCTAATTCTTATTGTTATAATAATGTATATAGCATCACTCTAATGGCTCTAAGATAAGATTCTCTTGAGAGTCTCAATTAAGATTTCCTTCAAATGAACTTACACAAAAACACCTTTTGAGGCTCCTCCTCAATCTTTCACTGAAATGTTCATTTAATATAAATATTTAAGTTTTTCTTCTTATCTTGGTCTTATTCTTAAAGCACCACTTTAAGTTAGTTTAACAAAAAACACCAAAGTAAGTGCGCTTAGAGTAACATCTTAATGTTATCGGCTTCCCAAAAGTGTGCTGGGTGATTAACAGCACCCACAAGTGTTAAAAGATTACATGGAAACTACAGCATTTTACTGCTGTTAAACCTCTCTCAAGCAGTATGTGCCTTCACCATTTTCCTTAACCAAGGAAACCTGTCATTCTGTTGAACATCAATAACGCTTCATTTCTCCTGGGCTGAGGAATTACTTAAAGAGTAAGTAAAGTGTTTTGTGCAATTGGGCTCTAGTAACAGCATAAACAGAAGTTCATCCACACATCCTATCCGTATGTCGCTGTTGAGCAAACAGCTAACATGCTAGCATTCCAGGAAAATGCTTGCTCTTATTAGTCAAGCTCTCTGAACTGGTGTGTGAACTCGAGCCATGTCTAACAGCAGAGCAAAAGTAAAAGGTATATCGAAGCTATTGGACTAGTGTAAGTGTAGGCAAAAGTAACAAGCCGTCATCACTATGTTTCTGATATAATCTAGACTGGCTTCAATAAATAACAAGATGTTGTCAGCTGACTTTGACAACAAAACAGAAAGAAAAAAAAATGGGCATTTTCCATGAAATCAGTTTGACTTGATTCTATTCATCTAAAACCAAACTTTCTCATTCTCAGCTTGGTCTAACTACAATTAGTCAGAAACTGGTGCTATGTAGAGGCCCTCGGCATCGAATACTTGTGCTCTATTTAGCATGTGTATGAGATGCACCAGGCTTTCTGTGATGTCAACCCATCTGCTGTAGTATAATACACTTTGGATAAATTACGTTAATAGTGAGAAGCTCTGCTAGCGTTCAGTGTTCATGTCCCATGTGGGACCCATTATTTGGATAATCCAGTAGTTAAATGTTAAAGTAGTTTGTTTTTTAGCCCAACTGTGTTCTTTTCCCCATAAGAACACATAGTCAAGTGGTTTTGTTGTCAAAAGTTCACCATTTCCTGTGAACACTGTAGTTTATTTTTATGAAACTTGCAGAAACTGACACACCGTCCATAAAGTGGATGCAAAGAGTGCCTTTGTGAAAGTATGACACACCGAGGGCTGTGACAAAGCAACTGGTGGTCAGCCATCAACTAGCCCGACTCAGTCCTTCCACAAACAGAGGGACAGCTTTGGATAAAGAGTCAAGAGTCCTGAAGGGTTCACCCACTACTATAAAGTGGACACTGCAGTCAAGACACAAGATACCAAAAGGCTGTCACTGGTGCTGCCTGCTAACACACCTACAGGTTCATGCATCCCTGGTCAGAGGGGCTGTGATTTAATCAGTGAACATCAATGAAAATGCGCAATTTAGTTGAGTTCAGTTTAAGGTTAGTTCACCAAAGTTTAACTTAACAAGAAAAAGTTGTGTGCGATCCACTAATCAGAGATTCCATTAAATAATGACATTTAAAACACTACTGTAACTAGCACTGGTGTTTCAATCAATCCAACAACCAGTCAGTTAGTCGGTCAATCAATTTCATTTGTCACGTGAAATCATACATGGTGCTGTTCCAGTAACATGCAATCCCGTCAGTTCTTTCTTTTCAGGTCTGCACAGAGAAAAGGTGACAGCGGCACTTCAGACCCAGCCGAGCCTCAGTGAGAGCTGAACACCACAGTTCCTGACATCGTTGGAAGAGTTGGTTGTGGAGGTCCTGAAGACTGTCCAGCAGGAAGCTCACACCTGCCCGAGATGGAGATGGATGCAGAGATGGGCTTTTTGTCCATGCGGTCAGGATCATAGCATGTGTTTCAACACCACCTTTTCATCAGTGTTGACGTTGATGTTTTCATGTGACAACATTGTCTACTGGCCAGATAACATCAGCAAAGTAGATGTAAGTGCACAAACCAAACACAATTCACACACACATATATATATATATATATATATATATATGTATATATATACTCGAGCTGGCGTAGAGGTGACTGGAGAGGTCTACACCTTCTAGAAAGTTATATTCATGAAATAAAGATTTATATCAGTTTAACAATCCTGATATAATGTTCTTTTTTTTTCTTCCACTCCATCTCTCTCACACAAACACACACACACACACACACACACACACGTTAGGTGCAGTGGTCTTCAGTGGCCTGTGATTGGCTTGACAAATGTGCTTGGGAGCAGAGCTCTGACAACATATATCCACCTGGTCTCGTGTGGACTCCTTCCCATCAATCATCAGTGCGATCTGAGGCCACCATCATTCTCAATTAACAACATTAACAAACAAAAAGCTGAATGTCATTCTCATTATTACATGCATCATTCGTTATCATCAATGCTACAATGAGGAGGATGTACAGCTGAGCCTTAGTTAAAAAAAAAAACTCAAATATGTTACAATGTAAATATTAAATCCTTTTTCATTAATAACTGTGAAATATGAAGTTGCTTCTAAAGGACTCAGGTAATATTAATCGAGCTGGATGTGTCCTATCAGACTCTGACATGAAAGACATCATCAGCACCTTGGTGTCCTGCTGTCATGTCTCAGGCTGCTGTAAGGCCACTGCAGCTGCTGCTGCCTCCAGGCTCCTACTCACTTGTGCTTTCATAGAGTTCAGTTGGCATGACATGGGGCTGCTTTAGGTGCCATAAGGGAATTGCTTTGGCCATTATGCACCGTGCCTGCAACCCTTAGATCTGCTGAGAGCTACTGGCTGATCTTTAATGTCAAATCAAAAGGTGATGAAACTTTAAGTGCGGTGAAAGAAAACTGAATGCTCAAGATGTCATCACAGTCCCCTTTCAATTGGAAATTAGTGCAATAAACTATTAGAACCTGGTGCCATTTATTATTTCAGGAGTGCCCTTTTGGAGGCAGAACTAGCTGCTGTTGAGGCCCTGTTATTCTTTTTCTCATGGAAAACATTTGGACATGTGGCAGTTGGAACAATGATTGGAGCTATATAGCATAGTTTCTGGAAGAGGGCCACACCTCAAATGTGCCATTTCCAGCCTTCCTTTGAACACCCACCTAACCCTCACCATTTTTACCCTTCTGCACCAGAACTGAGGTGCAAGCTTCTATTTTTTTTTTTTCTTCTTTTTTTTTTGGTACTTGGTGTGTACTTTGTATTTATAAGTGTTTGTATATATATGTGGATTCTTATATTTCATTATACATACTCGACATCATACATCCACTCAACTCAAGTCTTCACCAGCCTCGCCAACAGACCCAGCAACAGAAGCTGAACATTTCTACTCCACATCTGTGCCTGAGCCGCCGCACTCTGTCATCCAAAGCAGTGACAGCGAGCGGGTCCAGCATACTGCTGCAGTTCTCATCACCAACTTTGAGGTAAGTTCCAGTTTTTTCTTACTATAGCCTAATCGACATCTCTGACTAGATTGTTGTCAATATTCAAAGAATGCTAGAGCATAAATGATTCAATTTTATAAAAAAAAGACAACAAAGTCAAACCTTTAACAGTCTCATCTCAAACAGTCTGTCAGGCCCATCGCTCCATCAACAACACTTCCAGGTGATGTCATCACACACACCAACATCCTGTTAAAGGACATAATTTACACATTATATCCTTCAGCAGAAAGAGCAGCAAGAAACAATATCAATGATACATGAATTTATGAATAAAACAGGGTTTTAGCAGCCTCTTAGTACCACAATTGCCCACTTCTCATGGAACATTGAGCAGTTTTTTGAAAATGTTTTCAACAGCACCAGCAACAAATTAATTATTTTTTCAAATAACTCTTAAAGAGTAACCTTTCAACTAAATTTGCAAGCAGGAGTGAATTCTAAATCCTGCTTCTGTACGGTGCTTACGTACTGTGCATAAGAGCCATATAAACTCATGGGCAACTCTCAACACAAGTCTTATTGAGTCTTATTCAGTCATTCAGTGCTACTCTGGTTCGGTACAGCTCAGAATCGCTCTCATTCACTGCAACTCTCATTTGCACAAACAGCTAGAACAGCATGACTGTTGTTCAGTAGGAATCCCATTCAGCACGACTATCATGTGGCACAACTCTCAACAGGACAAATCCAGCCTTAATTAATAGATCATTGGGAATAGCACAGCAACAATGGCTCTTATTCAACACGACTCTTGCTTAGTTCAATACTAGTTCAGCATGAACAACTCGTTCAACCGACTCTCGTCAGCATGACTCCCATTCAAATGACTCTCACTAAACAGGACTCTTGTTTAGTCTGATACTTGCTCATCATCATGAACAGCTGTTTTTGTTTGCCAACAAAGAGTCATACAGCAGGTAAACATTACTTGAAAGAACTGTTCTTCTCACTTAGCACCAGTAGCCTACATCATCCAGGGCATATGGCTTCATTTGCACCCCTGCCATCCACCTCTAGCAAATATATCAGCCAACCAGGCACTGGGATGCCAGTATCTTCTGTCTCCTAGCTTCATTATTCTCTTCCTTAGCCTTTGCATGAAGCCTAACTCCACCTTTCCTGTTCAACCCATTCCAGTTCAGTAGGCTACCATCAACTACTAATCTACTTATCTTTACCAAAACCTGCCCTTATCATACTAACATGCTCAGCTCCTGCCTCTCTCCAGTTCTTAAATCTAGAAAAAGAGATAAACACAATTTTACAGAGATTTCACTGCTCATCCATGTTTTCAGTCTCTAGTCTCAGAGCCCTCTGCAGCCTTTTTTCTGAAACCGCAGTAGCTTTCTCTTCCAGGGACCCCTGGCACTGGGACGCCTGTGCCCCCACTGTGTATTTCCAGTAACTTCAGTACAGTACAGTACAACTTCAGAGACTTTCTCACCAAACTGGAATGGGATCATCTTCTTCTACGACCCAGATGTTGCTTTTTCTGCTGTTTTTTGGGGATTCTGCAATGAAAGAGGATTCAGTGTTGGATGGCACCTGGAGCTGAATTTATGCTAACAGTTAAGGAGCTTGCATCTCAAACACTGACCTAACATCCGATATATATATATATATATATATATATGAATATACACTCATTTTTTTGATGTCTTCACCATAGCCCCTTTACCTAATCCCATTCTGAGATGGCTATTAAATATACAATACTACATAACCATCTGGTCATTAGTCCCATCGCCTGAGACCTGTTTTGCTACCTACTCCGATCCATACATTCCATCAAAGCTTACCTTAGTGGCAATAGCTTTTATCTTAACTGGTATCTGGCAGCTTTGGCCTGGCCTCCAGCCATCCCCTGATAACTTCTCAGAAGTCTTCTATACCAAGAGCCAACTGACATTCTTCACTGCTTTTTTTTTGTATACTGTCAGCTTCTGCTCTGTTAACAACATTCCTCACGTCTCTCGAAATAAGAGGCCATGTTCTTGCTTGCTTTCATTCTGCTCACATGCTCTGAATTCAACTCAAGCTGTCAGACTAGTCTTATTCCTCAGACAACACCATGATATTCTGCGTAGAGCAAACTGAATGAAGCCACCATATTCTACTTAAAGCAAAACTTGTTCTGCTTCTTGCTACAGCATCCCTGGACATACAATGACAAGCTGTTGGTCATTCCAAGTGTATCACCCAAACAATCCTTCACCTCTAAAGATCTCAGAGCCGATCAATCGTTCCTTCAATAAGTGGGATTTTGGGACTCCCAAAGCTTCCCCACAAACAGACAGCAAGTGAAAATGACAAGCAACTTCCCATTCTCATCATAAATCCTAAATCATGATATAACACATTCTGCTGATGGTGGGGTCCTTGCTAGTAAAATGGTGGCTGCATTCCATTCAGCTGCTACAGTTCAATGCTGACTCACAATCTGTTGTGGCTTATTGTGACTCTTCATTGCTATTAGTAACAGCTGTGACTTCATTATACATTTCCGTGTAACAAGTGGAAGTCAATGCCAGGCTGGAACAGGTGATGTCATGACATGCATGTACATTGTTTCATATTTATTTAGATATTTTTATACTAATGTCTCTGAATGTGAACTCTACATTACTCCATACTCTTGAGGGCTTTTTCTAGGCATGTTTGGGGAAAGGGGCAGAATATTAATATTAAATATTGTGTTTGTTTGTTTGTTTGTTTGTTTGTTTGTTTGTTTGTAGTATTAATGGTGGTAATTGTTGTTTGTTTGTTTGTTTTAAATTGTTATATTATAGGAACAATACAATAAAATCATTGGATTAAATTAATGTTCAATTCTTGACCCAGTCACAATAATGACTATTTTTTTATCAGTCAACCCTTTAAAGTCTGACACATTAAATTATTTTCATAAAACCATATTCACTTTATTGTACCTAGTAGTAGTAGTAAAAGTTATTGTGCATTTTATTTCAATGTGTTTGTGTTTTATATCATTTTAATATATTTATTCCAAATGGGGTACAAGCACACACACACACACACACACACACACACACACACACACACACACACACACACGCACACACACACACACACACACACACACACACACACACCCACACACACATACTATTATGAGAAAATGAGGAAACGGCTTTAATTTTTGCAGACCAATGTTTGTGGTTTGGTGTGTGAATGTCATCCTCTCTGATAATAACGCCGTGATTAACTCTGTGGACTGAGTGAGTGAGAGATAAAGACTGAAGACAGAAAACAGGAAATAATGAGAGGCAGAGAGCCTGCAAAGAGGACTTTCCTGCCTCCTAGTGGCTTCAGAGGTAAAAAGAAGAAAACAAAAAAGCTCAGCAATATGATTAATGTGCTCTGCATCTGTAGCATTACCTTTGCATGATAATATAGACTATATCACATAATACAGATGCTTACCTAAAGCATTTTATTAAAACCTGTTCCTGTCAGGCATCAGAGTTTACACTGAAGTCAATCATTGCATATGGTAACTAAGAATGTACTGAAATATATTTTTACAAAACATGGACAAACCGATAAACATAAGGTAACTGCTTCAACTTTAAATATATAATTTTGATGTTGTTGCTGTTGTTATTATTAAAGGCAGGAACCAGATAAAAGAATGCTAAAATAACATAAACAATAAAAACAGCAATTTTAATTAAAACAAAAATTGCAGTAAAAAACTGTGAAATTGAAATTGAGATGAGAGACAAATGTATTATTTTAAACTAAAGGTGGAGATAATATGAAGAATTGTTAAAATTTTCAAGTGGTCTCTTATTGTGTGTGTGTGTGTGTGTGTGTGTGTGTGTGTGTGTTTATGTTGACTGTCGGTGACGTAACGGACCCTGGTTTCCTCTCTCTCCCTCTGTCTCTCTCTCTCCCTCTCTCTGTCTCTCTGTCTCTCGCTCAGTCAAGTCACACACGCGCGCGCGCACACGCAGTCGGGCAGCAGCAGCAGCAGCAGCAGACGCTCAGTGCTGCTCTCAGTGTGCGGAGTGGAGGAGGACGACGAATATATCGCCCTCACTCTTTCTTTGTCATTTGCGCAGATATTTTTTCTTCTTTTCTCCCCGAGAGTTCACTCTGACCTCCCTCCTTTCTCCTGGGAGAGCGGATAAGGAAATCAGCCGTGCGTCATGGTGCGTCTTTGCGCATTATTTCTGGATCTTTAAAAGTGATTTATTCTGCCTGGACTAAAATGAAGCGCCTTTTCTGTGTGAAGGAAAAGAGAGGCGGCGTTTCGCAGCCCGCGTCTCTCTCTGAATATTTGGCTGCAGCTGATGATGATCTGCGTGAATCCACTGAATAAATCGGCGCTCTTGAGAAGGAAAAAAAGGGTTGCAGTAAGCGGCTTTTTCTCCCTCTGTTCTCCAGTCTCTGACAATGTGCCAGAGCCATCCACCACACAGGATCCCGTTGGTTTGCGGTGGGTTCGCTATTTTTATTTTCCAGGATTGATGGTTTTGAGGAGGATTTAAATTGCATTTTTTTAATCAAAGTGAAGGTGAATGGAGAGATTTTACTGTACCGTTTAATAGAAAATAACGGTGGAGCGCCTTTTCATCTGCGCGCCTGTGTGTTTGTGTGTGTGTGATTGTGTGTGTGTGTGAGTGTTTGTGTGTGTGTGCGTGTGTGTGTGTGTGTGTGTGTGTGTGTGTGTGTAAGCGCATCTACCTCCTTTCCCTCTCCCTGCTCTAAGAACTCGGCCCCTGATTTTTTTTTTCTTCCATCCAAGGCTCACGCTGCAAAGTTTAATGCTGGATCTATATTTCAGCGACCATTTTTGGCTGTAAAAATGCTGAGCGGCGTCCTCTTGCTGAGCGTCCTCGCGGTCACCAGCCTGTCACCGTCCGAAACGGAGAGCCGCAAAACTTCAGCCTCCAAAGAGATCTGCAAGACCCGCTGCGCCTGCGAGGAGCGGGAGAACCTTCTCAACATCAACTGTGAGAGTAAAGGATTTACCACTGTCAGTCAGTTCCAGGCGCCCCCCAATAAAATCTCACAGCTTTTTCTAAATGGAAACTTCCTGTCACGGCTCAGCGCCAACGAGTTTGTCAATTATGGCAATGTCACCTCACTGCATCTGGGGAATAACGGCCTGCAGGAGATCCGAACCAGCGCCTTTAACGGACTGCGCTTCCTGAAGCGGCTCCACTTGAACAACAACAACCTGGAGGTGATAAAGGAGGACACCTTTGAAGGACTGGAGAGTTTGGAGTATTTACAGGCAGACTATAATTACATCAGCGCCATAGAGCCGGGTGCTTTCAGTAAGCTCAATAAGCTCAAAGTGTTGATTCTGAATGACAACCTGCTGTTGTCTTTGCCTCCCAATATCTTCCGCTTTGTGCTGCTCACCCACTTGGATTTACGTGGCAACCGGCTCAAGATGCTGCCGTTTGCTGGGGTTTTAGAGCACATCGGAGGCATCATGGAGATTCAGCTGGAGGAGAACCCGTGGAATTGCACCTGTGATCTGATTCCCCTCAAATCCTGGTTGGACACTATTTCTGTCTTTGTGGGGGACATAGTTTGTGAGACGCCATTCAGGCTGCATGGTAAAGACATCACACAGCTCATAAAACAGGATCTGTGCCCGCGCAGAAATGCTGGTGAGCGAGTTCACCCCCCCTCTGACTCTCACTTTCAAGGGGCCCTGCCCCCGACCTACCATCCCGGCATGATCACCCCCACCCGTGCCCCGAAAGCTTCCCGCCCGCCCAAAATGCGCTCCAGGCCCACCCCTCGCATCACAAAGGACAAACATGTCTTTGGGCCTATAATGGTTTACCAGACACGCTCCCCTGTGCCCATGTTATGTCCCAGTGTGTGCGTGTGCACGTCACAAAACCCTGACAGTGGACTCAACATCAATTGCCAAGAGCGAAAGTTGCATAACATCAGTGAGCTGAACCCCAAGCCCTCCTACCCAAAGAAACTCCACCTGACCGGTAACTACTTACAAGTGATTTACAGAGCTGATCTGACTGAGTACAGCTCACTGGAGCTGCTGCATTTAGGAAACAACAGGATAGCAGTGATTCAGGAAGGAGCGTTCGAGAACCTAACAAACCTCAGACGGCTCTATCTGAATGGGAATTACATCGAATCACTTTCTCAATCACTCTTCGCTGGCCTGCAGTCGCTCCAGTACCTGTATTTGGAATATAACATCATCAAAGACATTTTACCACAGACATTTAACTCTTTGCATAACCTGCAGCTGCTTTTTCTGAACAACAACCTGTTAAGATCGCTCCCTGATAACGTTTTCGGTGGAACCATGTTAACACGACTCAACTTGAGGAATAATCATTTTTCCTACCTTGCAGTTCGGGGGGTCCTAGACCAGCTCTCAGCGTTTATCCAGATCGACCTTCAGGAGAACCCCTGGGACTGCACCTGTGACATTGTGGCACTTAAAAATTGGATGGAGCTGTCCAGTACCAGCGTTGTGGTTAATGAAATCACCTGTGATTCTCCCTCTAAACATGCAGGGCGCCTGCTGCGCTCGCTTCGCAACGAGGCCATCTGCCCAGAGCCCAGTGAGATGCCCCCACCACAACATGCCCCCCCCACAAAAGCCCCCACATTAATGAGCCCTGGCACTGAGGCCAACACCCCTTCGTCTTCTTCTGCTTTTAGCTCAGTCAACCCGACAGAATCCCGAATACACACTCCTGAGTTACACCCCGAGGTCCCGCTTTCAGTCCTGATTCTTGGGCTTCTTGTTGTTTTCATCCTTTCAGTTTGCTTTGGTGCAGGCCTTTTTGTTTTTGTTCTGAAGAGGCGCAAAGGAGTGGAACATGTCCCCACAAGTGTTAACAACTTAGATCTCAACTCTTTTCAAGTGCAATACGGCTCCTACACCCCTGAACCGACCCAAGACAAAACCTCTGAAAGCCACGTCTATAACTACATCCCCCCACCTGTGGGTTCCATGTGCCAAAACCCTATTTACATGCAGAAGGATGGTGAACAGGTGACCTATTACCGCAACCTGAAGGAGCTCAGCTTTGGGCCCCTGGATGCAAAGAAAGATGTCCTGACCCGCAGCCCAGGGGCCTACACCATCAGCACAATGGATTTTATGGATAAATCTCCAACATCATGTGGTTTGACCAGCCCAGAACTTCCTGAGATGTTGTATCAAAACTTAGGGGAGAGGCCCCACAAAGAGCTTCCCTCGGCTGCAGGCGCCCCTCCTTTCCATTATAACTTTTGCACTTTACCTAAGAGACCTTGCATCGTGCCCCCCTATGAGGCTGCTACAGCCCGACGGCATAACACCAACCAGGACAGGTTGAACAAAACTGTGCTGTACGGGACCCCCAGGAAATACTATGGGGCCGAACACCCTTCTAAAAACTACGAGCACCCACTGCTGCTCCCTGGGAAGCTAAAAACAGAACCAGACTACCTGGAGGTTCTGGAGAAACAGACTGCAATGAGCCAACTGTAAGATAGCAATCCCTCACGCCCCACCCCCAGGTTCTGTGCAGCATTCATAATAATCACGCAGTTACTGTAATAATAGCCCTCTCTATATATCTATCTTATCTATCTGTGTTCAGTCCATGAGTCCACATGATTGACTGGAAGCCAACTGAATCCTTTGATGATCATTTTTCTCTCTTCCTTTTCTTCTCTTTCTTTCTTTTCAAGATGTATAAACGGAATATAAGAAGTATATTATTATGCAGTTCTATTTTTTCTCCTGGAGGGTATAAATTATTTCTTCTTTTTTGAAAAAAATGAAATTCCAAAAGACTTTGATGACGGCAGGTATACAATGGGCAGGACTGTGTACAAATACGGCTTTGTGCTTTTCATAAAACTGTATTTTATTTTCCCTGTGAAGAACAGAACAGTATGAAATAATGATTCTTTGTAGAAGAGGAAATGCTACAGATTGACATTCCTGTACATACTTAGAATACACAGAAAATGGTGAGTGTTAAACCATAAAAGAAAACATTTTCAAAATCAAACAAGCGGCAAAATCTTACTGTACTTACTCCAGAAAGTGCCTTTGCACTCAACTATTTTATCAACAATGCTCTCTGCAATGGAAATGTTCCCTTTTTTGAAAGTGCTGTATTTTAAAGAATCAAATCTTTATGTAAAATAGAGACTTATTTGTCTGTTTAAAAAGAAAAAAAAACAACTCTGAAATGATATATGAGTTCTTGACGGGGAGAAACGTGTTATTTTGCTTTGAATATGAAGTGTCTTTGGACATGTACAACTTATAGAGAATATTGTACGCTATAGGGGAGCAATACAGTGCGGAGCCATTCCGCCATTAAACTTTCACTGAAGCACTTTGTCAAGATCCTGAGCTTGAGGTACATTTTGTTCTGTGCACGGCTTTAATATGCGTGTGTGTGTGTTTGTGTGTGTGTGTGGTGGGCGCCAGACAAAATGAAAATAGAGCTTGCCTGCAGCTCCTCCTCTAATGATTGACGACATGGATCTTTTGAGCTCCTTCTCAGTTGAATGATAGCCTTGGTTTCTTTCTCTCTTCCCTGACGCAGCACATGAAGGCTTTCTCCAAATTCCCACTCATTCCTCTGAAACATCCACTCAACACTAACATATCCAGCACCATGTGTCAAAATAGTGCTGGATACAGAGTGTTGTTAAGTGATTGTATTGTGAAAAGAGATATTTTATAGTATTCTTACAGGAGAGGTGACTTATCATTAGTATAGCAATTAACAGTAGCGAAGAGCTCCTTGTGCATAAGCAGTAAAAGGGAATGTGCTGCAGGTGAAAATGGAGGCTAGTCTGCAGTGTCACACAGCTCCACATCCTGACATTCAAAAATCACACCAGTTACGTAGATTTTTTTTTTTTAAAAAAGGCATTTTTTTTAAGCTGCTGCATCACTGGCATTGAATTATTGCAGGAGAGAAAAATGTCAGTTAGTAGAGCCTAGTGACAGTCTTGGATTCTCTTGTGGGTGGGCACAGTAGACACTGGCTGAGAGAGAGCGTCTTTCACTAAATACAACCTGCAATCCAAAAATAACACATGCACATGTGTGCATCTATAGGCCTGTCCTCCTCTCTTCCCAGCTGTGTGACATGGATGAACTGTGCTACCCGCGCTAATGCTAATTCTGTTTTCTGTCCTTCAACTGGAGTTGACATTGGCTCTTTGTATACTCTGTGAATGGCCTCCCAGCGGCCAAATTCTTCTCCCCCCACTTTTCCCCTTTGTGTGCCCAGCGCACTCCTCCACCTCCTCCTCTGTCTTTTGTCCTCGTGTTTTTCCCCCCACTGGATCTCTGCTGGCTATTGTGTAGCTGTCCAAGGTGCTGAAATGTTGCCGGCAACAGGGCCGCGTTCCAATCTGACGGCTGGGACCTGAGAGCCCTGTGTAGAGGAGACGTGGATTCACTTTGTGTAATATGGCTGTATTTGCTGGTCAAAATCATTGTGTTGGTCACTATGTGGGCTGGATGCACTGAAGGAATAGAGCCCATTAGAAACAGGAACCAGCTCCCACAGTCTTCCAAAAACCTTGTTCCCTTTGGAAAATGCTTCTCTGTAGACCATTGATGTAGTTTAAAGCTCTCAAGATATATTTTTAGGTAAGTGAGTTTAACAGTAACGCAAACTGAGTCACCATTTTTAAGAGAATTTGCTTTGCTGCTGTTCTAGCTAAATCTAGCATTTTATGAGTCACGTTGTGATTTTCTTATATAGTTAAAAGATCATTCATGTGTAGTACAACTTCAGCCTTATTTTCAGAATCTTAGCCGTCATTTCTAAAGGTTATAATCACTGAAGGAAGAATGAGCAGCCACAGAGGTTTAGCTGGTGAAAGAAGAGCTGAAACATATTTTACTGTTTTTTCACAAAGTGATAAAATGCATGTATCAAGGCATGTCAATCAAACAGCAACTTTTGATTTCTTCCCCCAGCTGTTTCATTATGCCCATAAACAGAATATTAACAATATATATATATATACAGAGAGAGAGAGAGAGAGAGAGAGAGAGAGAGAGAGAGAGAGAGATGAGTAGTAGGAGACAGTTTGAAGTGTGCATGTACAACAAATGCAATAAGTCATAATCTGAATTAGGAAATTTGCTTTAACTGACGGTAAAAACAGACACTGCATTTATTCCTGAGCCTGAGCCTTCTCTTTTCGAATACTGTTGGTTAGACTTGTTTACAGCTGATGCAGTGCTGCTGCAGTGTTGGTATTCGTGACATGAATGATGGTTTATGTTGAAATCCTTGAAAATGAAGGCATCACATCTGCTGTCCCAGCCTCACAGAGGTACATTCATACCCATCCATCTAGTAAGAATTGGGGTGTTGACATCAGAGAATCCCCGCCAGTTCACAATTCTTCGATGATAAATTGTTTCAATAAACTAGTATCACCAGGCAGAAACATCAGTTTCTCTCAGTAAGCAGAGTTTTGGCTGATATTGTTTGTGCTTCATTGTGAAGCAGCTGCAGCTCTAAACACCTGAAAAAAACTTCTCCTTTTGCTGTTATTGCTGCATGAAACACCTCATTTACTGGAAGTCCTCATATTTTTTGTACCTGTTCTCTTTTTTTTTCTTTTTCCCTTTATGCATTTACTTGTGGCCCCTTAGTGCCGTAACTTTTTTTAGACGCCGTATCGAGTTGCTTTCATCCAGGGTTTGTGGTGCAGAGGCACACGGCGAGCAGGGGAGATGCTGCAGTAAGCAAAGCTGTGAATGCTGTCATGTGGGCTTCCTTTTTAACAAGCTTCGCCATTTCAGCTGCTGTGTGAATGGGAGGGGAGAAGAAAGAGAGTGTGAGAGGGAGAGAGAGGGAAGGAGAGAGGTCGGGAGAGATGAACGGAAGGAGAGAGAGAGAGAGAACTGTTCATTCCTCTCCTTTTCTGAAAATGGAGTGATTTTCCTTCCTTGGGCACAATAGGTCCTCTGTGTCTTTTTAGTGGCAGTGAAGGGAAGAGAGGGAGCGCTTGCATGCTCTCTCTTACACACACACACACACACACACACACACACACACACACACACACAGGGGATATAAGAGAGGGTTGGAACATGTGCAGCCTTGCACACCAATGAGGAAGCTTTCTCCCCAGAACACTCTCCTCTCTTATCTTGCAGCCCTGAGACTGTGTGTGTGTGTGTGTGCGTGCGTGTGTGTGTGTGTGTGTGTGTGTGTGTGTGAATGAGTGAGTAAGTGAGTGAGTGCATTCATATATTCCTATACTGTATGTGTGAACGCCAATACCTCTGCAGAGGTGTTCTCTTTTTCCTTCTTAGATAAGATTGAAATGTATAAATGGGTACTTTGTGGATAATGCGCTCCCTCTCTCCCTCTCTTAATCTACCTCTCTCACCCCTTCCTTCACTCTGTCCCCCTCTCTGTCCTTCTCTCTGAATGATATGATAGAGGACTATAAATTGGTATTCCTATAGTGTGGCTCAATATGTGGATAAGCGATTCAGCGATGACTTTGAAGCATAAGGGCTGTTGCTTTGAGTTGATTTATAATAACCGTTTCCAGGGCCTTTTCTCTGTGTGTGTGCCCATTCATGTGTGTGTGTGTGTTAGCCTTTTCTGACTATTGTGCATTATGTTGTGTGTGACGCATGTTTTTCACACATACGATTTTAATCATTTTTTTCTGCAGATTGCTGCAATCCATTTTCCACTGCTCACTGCTGTGTGTGTGTGTGTGTGTGTGTGTGCCCCATGATGTGTGTATCCCTTTTTCCATCAGTCAATTAAGCCGTTCTCCTTAACTCATTTTCAATTATGTTCACGTCATCCTGAGCTGTCATTCCTTTCCGTAGCTTTGTGTATCTGCTGCTTCTTACGTCTCTTGTGGAATGTAAGCACATTCTGTATTTGAGTCTATTTATGTTGTTGAATGCTTGTTCAATTTAGCCTGAATTCCAGGGCCAGATTTTCATTGTTGGGGTCCCTTGTTGAGCCCCTTGAAATACCCAGGGCCTGGCCCATTATGCTGCAAACCCCTCAGAAACCAATCAGTGCTGTGTACTTGATTTCACAGTTTCTTTGTGAAATATCAACTAAAAGCTCAAACTGGAGAGAAGACAGACCCTTAAGATGAAAAGAAGTGTCCCATTAAATGACTATATTTACTCTTTAGCAGATCAATTCAATTCAATTGGATCAATTCAGATCATTTGGGGTCCTGACACTACCTGCCCAATCATGCTTTGTGGGTTCTTAGATCTTTTTGGTTCACCTTTCAGATTTTTAAAAACAATATAATGCTAAGTTTACTCAGCATCAACTGGTTTCTGGTATTTGTTAGATTGCAAATGTGTTGGAAAACTGCACAGTATTGCCAAAACAGAATGATGTGTGAATATTAACACCTGATATTAACCTGAGTGGAAGAACTGAGTTAAATTTGGTATCAAATGCAGGCATCACACGGATGTGATACATTCAGCCATTGTCAGACTGGAACAGTGTCAATGATGGAGTGGAAGATAAACACTGTTTGGTCTAAGTATGCTTAACAGACATGCAATGGTACATGAAATATTAGAAAACATAAGTGTGTGATGGAGAGCAGGAGACGCTCCGTGTCACGCTGCTCTGCAGAGACGAGGCTGCTCTGCTGCTCTGAGGCTCGCTGCAGTCAGGTGCTTACATGTCATTAAAATGTAATTAACTCCTTTGTATGGAATTAGTACATCTGATTAAATATTAATGTTACTGTGATTATACTTGATTAGATTATTGATTCACAGTGTTTCACGTACAGGCACTTGTAGCCATGTCAGTTGCTATCTAGTTGCACAGAGCTTTACAGCCTTTTGTAGCTTGTGGCTTTTCAACATACTCCACTCTCATCCATTTGGTTTCCAGCCACAGCAGCAGCTGTTTTCAGAGAACAAGCTCAGATAAATTCACTGTCCGCTGTTTGCCCAGTACTGAACGGCAAACAGACAAAGTTAGAGAGCAGCTGGTGAACATAGTGGAGCATTTAGCAGCTAAAGAGATGGATATTTCCCTCGGGAGTTGATTTAAAAAAAACAGCTAAAAGGAGACCAAATGCTGGACTTAAATTTGTTTGGTGGACAGAATTATGACTCAAAATGAAAGCTAGTGTGTGTCTGCGTGTGTTAACTGTTGTGTCTACAGCTTGTTGCACTGCCCCCAACAGGCAGAACTCAATTGCTGCAGCTTTAAAAAAATAAACTATATTATACTTTATGAAAACCCAGCCTCAAGGAGTTGAAGAGGGTATTTTGAAACTTGCTTGGTTTCCTGTTCTTTCTGCTAGCTTGCAGTCTTCTTCTCTGCCTTTTTTCGACACATTGGTTCTTAGAATAAGTGGAGTAGCCTGGAACTATCTGCAGTATAGTTGATTGAGTCTTAAATAATTGTTGCAGCTCTGTATTGGACACTACATCATTTAACATCATATGGGAAGAAAAGTGTTCATGTTGGAATGGATCCCTTCAGGATGTCACAGTTGTAGGACCTATCAGCTCTCTTTGTTCCTGATATCTTCAGGCGGTGATGTCATGTATATGACACTGGCTACATGGGCTGATTTCCAGACTGATAAGAGGGTTTAGCTTGTCTGTGTAAAGGCTTGAATGTCAGAGGTGTTTGAAGCAGTCAGGCAGATAGTGTTGCGCTGCAGTCTCAGCTCTCTGTTTCCCTGTTAACTGATCATATTCTGACAGGATCCTGCAGAAAAACTGCATTTCTAATTCCACCCTCATTACAGCAAAAATGGCTTGGCTCGGATCCTTGTTGTTGTGATGCAGTATCAGTTGTTAGAAACAGACGTTTACCATCAAATCTGCCTGTCTGCTACTGGCCCAATAACTCATCTGTCCTTGTGGAGAGAGGTTTAGTTTCAAGTCATTCTAGCTCTTACACGCTGCTTTCTGCTGATCAAGGATCTTGTACTTTCCCCTATCAGTCTACAGTATTACATATCAGACATGTTGAGCTCTGTGGCTGATACCACTCTGTTGTGTCTCACCTCCTCTGCAGGATTAGTTTGTCTGGACATTCTTGTTCTTCTCTTCATCTTCTCAAAATGGGTTTGGTCCATTCATGAAAAACATAAATTTTGTGACATGAAAATATTCTTTTCCTTTAAATATGATTGCTTCGTATAATCTTAACCCTTTGTTATACCTTTTGACCCAGAGAGCCAAACTAGTGTTTGTGTGGTTTAACTCCTCAGCTCCAAATCATCATCATTTTAATATTTTTGCTGACATTTTTTTTCAAATGTAGTCTATACAGTCTTAGATTTGGTTGAAGTATATTTCCCTACCATTCCAGACCGCTATTGATTTCCATTAATATTTCTATAGGTAGAAAATCAACCAACAGACACTGAAAACCCAGAGGGAGTGATTGAGAGAACCACACAACTCTAGCTAGTTTTATGACTAATAATGGAAGGCTGGAATGGTAAAATTATTACACTAAAAATGCCTAGCCTGCATTTACAAGTTGTCAGCAGAAAATGTCAGCAAAAAATACATTTGTATACATGATTGTTGCTTGTTTGTGGTAATAAGACGACAAGGCTAAGCAGAAATCACATGGGACAAGAAACAGGCAATTGCATCACCAGGCTGGTTTAAAAAAACAAAAAGTTTGGCCCAGTTATTTATTTAGGGTGTACCTGAAAGCACCCACAATGTTCCGTGACTGCACAGTGAGAAAGCACATTAATGCTCAATGCTCACTTTTGTTTCCTCAGTTCTGTTTTGAGTTTTTTTGGAGCCAACATACTCTATGGTTGCTTTTGTTTCTTGCTTCATCAAACTTCATCTTAAGTTTAATACTCAAGCTTAATCTTTAGTTTTTGTGAAGCTTTCAGCTGCAGCTCATGGCCTTCCTTAGTTTGACTGAACAAATTGATTTCCAGGTAAAAAAAACTAATTATGATCAGTAACCAGCTAATACCTTAGCTAACATTAACCCTTGGTTAACCTGTTTCCCATGTGTCGGAATGTCATGTTTTGTGCTCTTTTCACTATTTGTGTTGGAGAGGTCCTTAAAGGGACAGTTCACCCTAAATCAAAAAGATTACATATTTTAAACATGTTTCTCAGCTTTGGTGTTTAAAACCTCCTTTGTTTGGGTTGGAGTGGCTCCATCAGCAGCAGTAAGTCCAGGCCGACAGAGATGTCAGTATCTGTATCTGATCAACCAGCACAATGACTTATTCCTTACCTGCTGTGAGGGTCGAAGGTCAGAAAGTGATTTTGGGCAATATAATAAAGATTGAATTTAATTGAATTTAAGGTACTCTTCAGTTGAAGTAATTCATTTTAAATTCCAACGATGCTGCATTTGCATTTATTTATAATTATGACAGGGTTTGTATTTTATCTAAAATCAACACATACACACATGTATAGGTTTTAAAGACATCCAGCTACCACATCAGACTCTGGCTTATCTGATGACTGGGTAGTCTGATACTGCTAGCTCACCTAGCACCACTGACTTAACAAACATTACAGCTGACGCTAATGATGTTCTCACGCTGTCACAAGCACAAGACTCTTGAACACCAGTAGCTGCAGGCTTCCTGCTGTGCTGAGGTATGGTTGGTGTGTGTCCTGCTACTACAAGCTGTGTTGATTATCTGGAGTAACCAGGTCAGGATTTCTGTAAGGAGACTGTGCTTCAAAACAGGACATTTGTAAAACTCAACAGCAACGAGACATCTAGTTCCATTGTACTGGAGAGAAGACAGACCTTTCTACGGCCACTATCTCCAACAGCCTACAGATCAAACCACTGATTACAGATCTACAGGTAAGAGAAAAAACATGTATTTTGGATTTTCTGAGTGAACTGTCTTTTTGAGCCAGTTGTACTCTGTTTGCCTCTATCTGGATGGAGTTTTTCTTGTGAGTTATTCAGCTAGGTGAATGTGGTCCATCTACATTACTGGGTGTCTATAGTTACAGCAGTTGAGTCAGTCAAGAGGTCAGGTTTTCAGCTTGGCAGAGGGCCAGGGTGCTGGTGGGATTAGAGTTCCCTCTATCTGCAATCTTGGTTTTGTCGAGGTCAAAGGAGCTCAAGGGGCACTTCCTGTGACAGGAAGATGTAGAGATACGGTCGATAACTAAGGCAAAGAGAAATGGAGGGAGAGTTGAAAGACACAGATACAGCAGGATGGAGGAGGAAGAGACAGAATCAATAGACTGCTTCAACAGGTTCACTGGACCTGGTTTTGCCAAGAAGGATGCCTAATTATGTGAGTGTAAGAATGTGTGTGTGTGTGTGTGCGCGCGCGATAGGGTTGGGGTTAGATTAGATTTTCTTGAAGTCACTGTTAGTCCAAAGGATTTTTCCTCAAATCAACAAAGACACAATGGAAAAGAGGGAAAGAAGGAAAGGGGAATACAAATGAGGAGATCCCACCATACACACACACACCCTGAGGCCTGTTCAGTCGTTCAGAAGTAATTTCCACTAATGGAGCTGCCTCATTTTAAATCACAGTAAAATCAATGCAGATCTACACTAAGTCTTTCTGTGCAGTGGCTGCTGAGTTCAACTGTATACACAAATCAAGAAGTCCATATCTGACCTGTAGCCTTTTTATTTAGGGCTACCATGGACCAAGGTTATTTAATCATTCAAATGAGAATGGCTTTATTCCTTTGCATCTCCGTGGAACCACAATGGAGAGATGCAGGACCAGACTGCCGCCTTCCCCAAATTTGCACTGTTCGATTTGGTAGTTCATACATTTATTTAGCAATATTCACCACAAACTCTATACACATATAAATCTACTTAAAATATAAAGGTTGAAAAATAGAAACTGGACTCCTTTTATAAGATCAAAAATAATGTATGGCTATAGGCCCTTTAGTGGTGCATATACCTTTATGCCAACCTGGTCTCACAGGAATCCGTAAAATAGCCACGGATTTGCTTAACTCAAAATCTGTCATATTCCTTGGCTATTCCATGGATATTTTTTCCTATTGGTTTGTGTCCAAGTCACGTGACATTCAAGGTTCCGGCAATCAGAACAAAAAACATGGTGGACAGTTCTCTCATTTTTAGTGAAAAAATCAATATTTTGATTTCTGCATGAAAAATGGATTTTGATTACATTTCTAGCGAGAAATATATGTTTTATTTTCTAAATATTCACTCAGTGAATGTACATAATCACTTTGTGGCGAAGATCTCGCCAGAAAAAGACTATCCGCTGCGTTTTATTTTGAAATCTCCCTGATCCTCTATGTATTTAACGGATCAAACCTTCGCCCATTACATGCCTTGTGTCTGAGGTTGATTTGCTGATCAACATATTATTCTGTTGCAGCGGGAGACGCTAATGTTGAAAAAGTGATGACTTACGATCAGATTTGTCCGCTGTTTTATTTTGTAATCTACCGGATGTGTGGTGCGATCTCATTGAATGGCACTTCACTGTAAATGCCTTGGGCTCCATTCCATTTCGGGAGCAGAGCAGTTGGCGCTGCTCTCCTGTTTTAGTTAAAATATCTTCATTAAACAAACACTGTTGTCTTTTTTTAGCATAGATAATATACATGCAGTATAATTACTTATTAGACATTGTGTGATATTCGATATATTGGGTAGAAATATGTTTACACAATCCTAACCCTAAAACGGAAGAACTACAACTATGGTGCTGATGTCGACATAAGTACTGAAGAGAGGTCTAGGGAGTTGTAGTTTTTTTTAATAAAACGGTGTTTCCCCCAAAATTGGAAGTTGAAAATACTTAATTAGTGGCTTTCCAGGGGTTTGAGATGTCAGTCACATTTTTGGCATCAGACTTTAAATATTGTCTTGTTCAATGGGGTTTTTTTTATTTTTTCAGCATATCCTAAAGCCCCCCCACCCCCACCCCTTAGTGACTACGCTCACATTATAGTCCATGTCAACACCTTTCTAAAACAGTAGGTCTCATGTCTGTAACCCTTAGTGTCCCTTAGTTATAATCCTTCAAATATGCCCCAAGGTTAAGGTTCAAAGGTCAATATCTCAAAGCAAGAATATTATAGAACCATCCGGTGATGTATTTGGTTTAGCTCTATGACAAAGTTTTATTTTTTTCAAACCTTGGACATGTGCCCTAACAGGCTTAGATTCCGACAGTACTTTGAGTGCTCTAAGTGCGAGATGTGAAAAAATAAACATAGGTTTTGCATTTTGTTTCCATACTGTTCCGAAAATGAACCGAACCGTGACCTCAAATCGGAGGTATGTATCGAACCATGATTTTTGTGTATCGTTACACCCCTAATAATGATAATGATAATATAATAATGATAATAGCAACATGAACGCATGGATCATACTGCTTTGTACCAACGGTTCAGGCTGCTGGTGGTGTAATGTGTGGGGGATAGTTTCTTGGCACTCTTTGGGCCCCTCAGTACCAACTGAGCATTGTTTAACCCATAAAAACCCATGGTGACACCGGTGTAACAAACACTTTAAATCTTGCAGACTCTCCCATATTCACCTTTACGCTTCACATTAACTCATTAAATCCCTAAGCGACAAATACTCAACACCCTGGTGTGCTGGTCATGTGACTTTGACATGAAGTGACTTCTCCAAAATGCGGGTGTGACTGGAAACAGAAATGTGAAAAAGTAGCTAATTGCGAAAAGCTTATTTTTTGTTACTAGGCTAAGTTTAAACCCATTTAACAATTCTAATCCGTTAATAGGGTGTCCTGTATTGCATTTACCTTGTTCTGACCATATTTCCTGAACAAATTAAAGTCACAATTTTGATATATGTTATGGAGATGCAAAAGAAACAGGCAAATAGTTATTTGTTTTTATTTATTATTGATTTATTCTAATTTTGTTACTTAAAAGCAAATCTGAAACATGATTTATTGTTAAACAGCACTATTAATGTCACAATTTTGATATATGTGGTGGCGATGCAAAGAAAAAGGCAAATTTGTGTTTCTGTAAGCAGAAAATGTGTCTTGTTTTTTTTAATTTTAAAATAAGAAATATCAGAAACATAAATACCAAAAAACGCCCAATGTAATGTATATGTCAC
Organism: Centropristis striata; assembly: GCF_030273125.1. Lineage (NCBI taxonomy): Eukaryota > Metazoa > Chordata > Actinopteri > Perciformes > Serranidae > Centropristis > Centropristis striata. The sequence continues at coordinate 16,377,374 of NC_081528.1, read as the reverse complement.
ATCACAGATATTTAACATTTAGGGGTAGACATTTTTTTTTAAAACATCATAAATGTGTTCTATGTGGTCCACTTGGTCTGTTGTATATCCCCCATAATTTTCCTTTAATGATTATGGGTCTGGGTTTTTATGGGTTAAACACCTCACCTACCTGAGTGTTGTTCTGACAATGTCCACCCCTTCATGACCACAGTGTACCATCTTCTGATGGATACCTCCAGCAGGATAACGCACCATGTCACCAAGCGTAAATATTCTCAAACTGGTTTCTTGAACATGACAATGACTTCACTGTACTCCAATGGCCTCCACAGTCACCAGATCTCATTCCAATAGAACAGCTTTGGCATGTGATAGAATGGGAGATTCACAAGATGGATGTTAAGCCGACAAATCTGGAGCAACTGATGCCATCATGTCAATATGGACCAAATATCTGAGGCATGTTTCCAGCACCTTGTTGAATCTATTACATGAAGAATCAAGGCAGTTCTGAAGGCCAAAGAGGGTCCAACCTGGTACTAGCAAGGTAGTGGCCAGCGACTGTAGCTTTTAACAGACAACATGACTTTAGTTCTAACCTGCTGACATTGGGCCCCATGTGACTGATCCAGAAAAAAGTTTATCCATCAATGTCATAATAATCTCTATCAGTCATATTCATGATGTTTCTTTCAATCCTGTTACTTTACATGAAATGATTCAGATGAGTTATGCAATTTTATATTTATGGTAAAAAGAAAGCTTGTATCAGATCACAGCTCAGTTAAAATAACACAGTGTCTGAAACTATGCAGTGGCCAAGGGGCTAAAGCAGGAAAACCTCAAAACACTTTCCCTTTTCATCCCTCTCTTTTTTGCACCCCTTACACATAATGAAAGGAGTGAAAGGGAAAGGAGGAGAAAGGAAGAAGAAAGAACAAGAATGATCAAACAGAATAGCAGTGGTGGACAAAGGAAACAGAGGAAGCAAAATAACAAGGAAGAAGGGACAAAGGGAAAGAAAATAATTAATTAACAAAATTAAACAAAATGGAGAACTAAAAGGAGCACAGTCAGAACTAAGGAAGTCGAGAAGAAATGAATAAGGCAACAAAGAGAGGAATATATGATGAAAGAAAGAAAGAGATGAAGAAAAGATGTGGTGGAATTAATGAACACTGGATGATTCAACTGGAACTCAGCTCCGAGGCTACGCAGTGAAATTGTCACTATCATTTTTCTGTCACCACAAAGTACAGTTTTGATAGAACTGTTTCTGTGACTGACACGTGGTATTCATCAATATGAAATTGAGATCACAAGAAGAAGAATGGATAGAGGAAAGGGAAGCAATGCACAGAAGGAAAAGTAGACCAGGTACTGATATTATCCTCTGGTCCAAACATTCCAGTCCCAAAAGGTTCTAAGATGTAGTTTACAGCAAAGGTTTACATTAAAGACACATTTTAAAACTTGAAATCACAATCAAAGAATAAAAGCGCACAACAACAATGTAGGGGTCACAGCTATTCCACAAGTTTCATTTGGATTTAATGACTGAATGCATTGAGGATTATTTCAACAATTTCTTGATTCCATGCTTCAAGATGGGTTCCTTTCTTTGTTCACCCCAAACAAAGACAAACGACCCCCACCCCCACAGGTATCTGCATCTACACTCTCATTGGCTGAGCCCTGCCAGGAAGTAGAAACCCCAGGTGGAGACGGAAAAGTCTCCTACAGCCACCTCTTCTCTCTCTTCTCCTCGACTCCCTGAGGGACTTCCCTGGTCTGATCTTCCAGGAGGTAGACCAGACAATCTCCCTCTCTCTCCAGCTCTAAGGGAAGGCCGGCAAGGCCCCAAACCAAGCTTGGGCTCACCACCTAAGTTTCCTGTCTGTGATCTATACTGAATATAATCACAGAGACCTTCACCAAACTTTTGGAGCCAACAACAGCAAATGACTTTGGAAACACCAAACCCAAAAGGGACCGGATTCTCCTTCAAAAGGATTTCTGCTTCGCCCTTTCAACTCTGGACTCTGTGGTATAGTACTGGGCAGTTAGTAAGCAAGAACAAGTTTGTTAATCTTAATCAATGGTGTTGATCTGTTGTGTGTTTAAGTATGTTTGTGATATTTTGTGTAGCCAGATCACTTGAAGTTGTATGATTAATCTTACTCTACAGACTTTAAGTTGTACATGTAAATTAAGGATAACTAACCTTTCACCTGCTCACACACTAATCCACATAAAATATACTTTTAATTTGGCTTCCTACAACACATCGACTTTCAAGGCCGCATGATCTATTGTTCTTCAAGAACAAAAGCGATTCCGCCATTTTGATTCATTTAAATGACCGCCCTTCGTCAGCCTTTTTGTTACACATTCTTTTCCACCCACATTTCCACTGGAAATAGTCTTTTAGATTAGTTATTGTGTGTTCTGTTTGCTTTGCTTTGTTTAGAATAAATATTTTTGGATTAATATGCTTCTCCTTTTAATGTTGCACATGAATGAGTGATTTGCTAACCTCTGCTATGAAAAGAACTCCAAAATTCCTTCAACCGTTACTAAATATTAATAAGGTAATTCGATTATAATTATATTCATAATTAATAATCAGTGTTCCAAATTGATAATTTGTTAACTTTATGAGACTGATTTACTATGATTTGCTATCTTTCCTCTTTCTAAGTAAAGAGGTGGTGCCCCGACAGTAACTTTAATTCATTTAAAGTGTTAAATATTAATTTAGTCAATTTCTGATAGCAAAATTGACCTAAGCTAGCTTTACCTCTAAATATTTTGGTGCCCCTGCTGGAGGCAATTCGTATCTGTAACCAGATACCCCTACAACAATAAAGCGAACCCCTCTACATGAGCTTCCAATGAGTTACTGAGAGCAGCAGTCAATAGTTATTTGATTGTTGGAGGCTGTGATGGATGAATGGAGGTTAGTGGTGATTGTTTGCTTTTTGAATAGACTGACTCAGCACAATGTGGAAAAACTCTTCCTCACCTCAGCACTCACTCACACACACACACTCCAGGTAACACACAAGTCCTCTGGGAAGCACTTTATTCATTCATTCATTCATTGGTGTTTTAGTTAGCTAGTGTTTTCCCTGCTTCACAGTGACATAAGCCGTGTTTCTATTACAGTTGAATCCAATTTTGAAGCAAAATTTTTGAAATGTCACATTAGGGAAAATGTGAATTATGAACTGGTTAAGATCTAAAAAAGCTGCATGTATTGTATGTATGGCTAATACATCAGTAAATAGATAGATAGTAGACAGATAGATTGCCAGAAAGAAAACAGTAGAAGAGGCAGGGATGAGCATGAGAGACAAAACAATTTAAAAAATAGGTTGTTAATTTGACAATTTTGGCCAGCCATGACAGAAAATATGTTTTCAGGAATTAGATTAGATTAGATTGGGCAATTTATAATTGTTCTTTCACTTCTGCTCATCTTGATCATCAGGGCGTAAACAGCTGATCAGTCATGTGAATTAATTGTTCGCTACCTGAAAATGTTAAGTATTGGGAAAAAAACGCTTACATCTCCTCTTTAGTGCATTAACTTTTTTTATTTTTTTTATTTTTCCATCAAGTTTTTATCATGAGAATCTTCAAAATGCGCAATACAAATGAGTTGATGCAAACATGGCCATAAACACGGTTTACAACATGTCACCATGTCATTTAGTTTGGGCAGCAAAACAATGAGGCTAGAATTGTTGTTTTCACATGGGGACTTCAGTCTCCTGGGTGAAAATCACATCCAGCCCACCTCCTCCATGTGGGACATTGGTGCACTTTATTAGAAACATTTTTGTCATGTGTCAAGAACAAATGTAATCCATGAGAAAATATAATTGCCCTGACACATAAATGAGTGCAGCTTAGTGGGAACCAACATTTTATTTTGAAGGTCAGAGGTCCATATCAGAAGTCCTATCAACATATGGACTCATGAACTAAATGGTCACCTCCCATTTCATTCATTCTTTCACACTTATCACCATGTGACCCCCATATTTTCACGTTTCTGGAGTACCTCACTCGACCATTTGTGAAAGGATTAACAAGTTATTCATATCTGGATGACATGTACTGCACAGCTGATATTAGCACCTCCAGCATCTATGTAATACAATTTCTTCTTCTCTCTGTGCTGTTAAATGCTAAATCCCCACACTCTTCACTTCCTATCATCATTTCAAAAAGATCTCCAACCTAAACCGCAGAAAAGGTTGTTATTGTTTGTCAATACCACCAATAACGACCCATATTATTGTTCGTTGAAGCAACCCATATGATCATTTTGTGGTTCATGGTACAGAACGGTGCAGAACGTTCTAAAAATACTGGCTTGCTATGTAAAAGAAAAGCTGCAGTTTGTTGACTTTAGGCTCTGATAGATCAGCATGGTGCCTTTGGGTCTTTTCACCTTTGGAAGAAGCTAACAAAACACAGCCATAGCGTTTGTAAGAAGTTGTTTATTAACTGAATATTTCACTTAAACCTACATTACAGCTTGCATAACTCTAAGTTAACCCTCACCTTAAAGTTACTGTTACCCGTTAAGCCTGATTTAATGGCCGTGTAACGGCTGCACCGTGTTCACCATTGCTGATCGCTCCACTCTAATCAATGAGACCATTGAGACCATCTCAGCAGCGTGCCAGCCGCGGCTCTCCGCTCTGCAGTGCAATCAATCCGTAGCACTTCCATCTTTGACGCGAGCTGTTGCTAAACCGTGTGAGGCTCAACAGAGCAGATTGCACCAGACAGGAAATCTGACACAGAATCAACATAACACTCTTCCGCCCCCTTTCAAAGTAAAACACAATACGCAGTTCATGTAGCCTAAAACAACTTCACATCAACATTACGTCTTGACTGGGGGCACTAGGTCAGCAGTCAATCAATCAAAGGGTATCAGAGGGTTGGAGACATGGGCGACGAGAGACTGATTGTTGAAGTGGAACCATCATTTATGACACAACACATTCTTTTTAAGGATAGATGGTCAGATCAACAGATCTTCCATGTCGGAGAGGCAAAGTAAGCTGTTTGTTGTTGTTGTTTACTTTCTACACAGTTTATCCAGTTTATCAAGGGATCTTGCGATCTCCCGTATGTTCAGTATTATCGCATGTTCTCATGGTGTCGCGTGTATGCGGCAGGCGCCTGGTGGAAATCCCCAGGTCAACAACCTTGACCATTTTCCCACCAATCCACATTAAATTGAACAAAACACGAACACAAGTTTCTCCATACACTTTTTAACGTTAATGCTAAGCCACAATGTAAGGCACCGCCCCGACCAGTCCATTGGGATCCATAATAACACTACGAGGATAATGTGACTAGCAGGAAATTAAAGTTATGTTTAACAAAAAAAAAAAGTACAGTGATTTTCACATCACATCATTTACTTTTGTTTCCACACGGGACACAAGCCCCTTTTCAGGGATGAAAGTCTGAGGGTCGAAACAGAGGGGAGCAGTCTGAACATTTCCTTCAAAATAAGCTTGCCACTTTCGCCCGTTCCTGCAATCCGTGCAGCCTGTTACATTTACACAGTAGCATCACACTGAGGACACACATTCACATTCACAGTCTTATGCACATATACTTTACGTGCACAGCTTGAATTCACTTTGAGCCCTGTAGAACCTGATAATGTAATAAATTCCCGTTAATGTAATAAAAATCTGCACTTGAGTCCAGTGAAAATGTAATAAAACCTGATAATGTAATAACTTCCCAACAATGTAATAAAGTGCATTTCCCAATAATGTAATACACTTTTAACCAATAATGTAATAAAGTATTACATTAATGGGAGGTTATTACATTATCAGGTTAGCCTTCATTTCGCAGGTCCTGATAATGTAATAACTTCCCGATAATGTAATAAAGTGCAGCAGACCACCCATTGCTTGAGTTCAAGTGGTGATACTGTGTAGGCAACTCTAGCTCAAGAGCTCTAGCGCCACCAACAGGTCAAAGTTGAATGTTTATTAACTTTTGACCCGTTCATCCGTTTTTCACAAACGAGGTATCACTGGAACCCTTGGGCCAATCCAAACTCAATGCATCCTCAATGGGGGTTTTCGGCCATATTGGATTTTCCGCAATCTTTGATTTGATCAAAAACCTTTAAAAGGCCTCTCTTATCTTCTCTAATCTTGGCTCAGATGATCTTCAGACCATGACACACAAATGCATTCAACATCTTCTTGAAATTCAAAGGCACTTGGCTGTGACAGCCAATCAAACTTGATGGTGAGGTCACCAAACAAGAAGTAAGCCCATTTCTCAGTAACCCTTTAGCATATCTTAACCAAACTTGGTACATATGACATCATGACATCATCATATGACTCATGACATCATCCTGGGGACACCCAAAACATCTGGTGACCTTTGACCTCTAGGGGGCCACATATTCTGTCCAACCTTCATGAAACTTAGCATATGATCTTCAGACCAAGTTGAACAAATGTGTCAAACAGCTTTTTCAAATTCAAAACCATTTGGCTCTCTGACAGCCATGATAATCTTGAGTACAGTATCTCCAGAATGCATTGGTGCAAGTGCTTCAGATTTGGTATGAGTGTTTGTAGGGACTTAAAGATTAATTGATTTGATGATGTCGGTCAAAGGTCTCTCCTTATATGTCCTTGATGCACATGTTTCAAATTAAGCAGCTAGCTCAGTGAGCTCAGCAACATAGCAACATTTTAGCCAGTATATTGCATCCACTCTAGTTGTTTCTAGTTGTTATTATTATTACTACTATTATTGTCTTTAATCATCTCCAGTAGTATAATACTACTACTAATACGAATAATCAAAAATATAGTATTACATTACAAGTATTGCATTACCTACATCATTTTTCTAACTACATGCTGGTACCAAAGGCTCATCGGTAGCTGTCCAGTGTATTAAGTCCCTTTTATTATTATAAATGTATTTTATATTCTATATTTACTTCAATTAGTCTATCTACTAAAACATGGAGGGCAATTGCAAATGAGGCTTTGGTTAGTGAAGTTATTTCATGTAATATTCACATTCAATAACGATAATAAGTTGTCCATTTGCTATTGGTTTATGGATTATACACCAGTTCAGTATATGGATGCCGAAAGAAAGTTCAAATCCATGTTCAAAATAGCCATGATGAAGACATCAACCATAAAGAAGTTCTAAAATGGTGGCTCTAAAATGAGGTTGCTTTTCTGGATAGGTTGCTTTTGTTGTGTGTTGAAATTAACTGAAGAAATACAAAATTATTGCATTTGGAGTGCACTGCAATTTGCCAGTGATATTTAATGAGCTCAGAACACAGTTGTCCCTAATACAATGTATTCAACCTGCGTACTTAGTAAAAAGTAAAGTGCACTGCACTGTTTGAGCAGTGCTTTGTAGCCTAATATTGCTGTTGATTATGTGAAAATGTTCTGAAAGCACTAGGCACAAGTAGTTACATATAGTTTGAAATACAAAATAATCCATTCCAAAAACGTATAAAAGCTGCAAGCAATGATGAAGGGGCCAATAAAGTTGATGGCACCAAGCCAGGTTGAGACCAGGTTTTTTTCCTAGGTTCTAAGCCGGTTTAATGTCAATAAGAGTTAAAGTTTAACACCAGGATGCTCAAAGATCAGAATGGCAGCCAAATTCTGATGTGCAAAATAGTTTGGGAGCTATTTGGAGAGGTCTGGCAATATCACCAGACATTGAAAAATAAGTTTGCAATCCACTTATGTGAAGATATAGGAGTTAAAACACATTTACGATATTGCACCGCCCCCTAGATGTCAAAGTTCACCAAATTGTTTAGGTGTTCCCACGATGATGTCATGACTCTATGTACCAAGTTTGGTCAAGATATGTTAAAGGGTTGCTGAGAAATGGGCTAACTTCCTGTTTGGCGACATAGCCATTAAGTGTGATTGATTGTCACAGCCAAGCACCTTTAGATTTCAAGAAGCTGTTGAATGCATTCGTGTGTCATGGATACCTCGTTTGTGAAAAACGGATGAACGGGTCAAAAGTTAATAAACATTCAACTTTGACCTGTTGGTGGCGGTAGAGCTCTTGAGCTAGAGTTGCCTACACAGTATCACCACTTGAACCCAAGTAATGGGTGGTCTGCTGCACTTTATTACATTATCGGGAAGTTATTACATTATCAGGACTTGCGAAATGAAGGCTAACCTGATAATGTAATAACCTCCCATTAATGTAATACTTTATTACATTATTGGTTAAAAGTGTATTACATTATTGGGAAGTTATTACATTATCAGGTTTTATTACATTTTCACTGGACTCAAGTGCAGATTTTTATTACATTAGCGGGGTTAATACATTAACGGGAATTTATTACATTATCAGGTTCTACAAGCCCATTTACACTCAGATAGCTTTGCTCTGCTGACAATAATTCTGTTACCCATGATGCACGCTGATACAAGAAATAGAGGAGGTCTCAATGAACATAGTAATTTGGGGAGAGGAAGGGTGAGGATAACAAGGAGGGGGAGAAATATTGGAAGGTTGAGGAGCAAGGAGTGAGACAGGATAGATTGAGGAGAGAGATGGATTTCTTAGGTCATTTCTGCACATGTCTCAATGAGTCCATGTACTATTTTGAGTCCATCAGCATCTCTCCATCTAATTTGCCTTTATAATCAGCTATCGTTTAAGACTTCTCATGTTCAAGAGAGGAGGAGGGATGAGAGGTGCCTCACATACACTCGCTCACTATTTCTATTTTCCTTTCTGTGGCGCTCAGCTGAACTCTATTTAGATTCTATCATTGAATCTCTCCATTTAATTTCCTTCCTAATTAGCTGCCTTTCATTCCCGGGGAATGTGCTGCCTGCTGCCCAGTCTAGCTGCTGCAGTCTGTTGACATGCCAGCACTCGGATTCTGAAAGTGTGTATGTAGCTGTGGGGAGGGCCAGTCAGTGCTGAAGTGCGTGTGTGTGTGTGTGTGTGTTTGTGAGAGACTAAATCAATAGCCAGTTATCAGATAGGGCTGGTTAAGGGCCTTTCTCTCCAAGGAGGGAAGAGTTAAGGCCTCTTGGAAAAATGCTCACGGCAAGGTTCATGTTTATTCACAAGCACACACACAAGCGCACGTACGCACGCACACACACACACACACATAACACTCGCACACACACACACACACACACACACACAGGCTGGGTACAGTTTAGTGATTCTGAAATGTAACAAAGATCCCTGAGAGGCTCTGGCGGGTCGTGCTGTTTATTACAGTGAGTCTCTGTGTGTGCTCGTGTGTTTTCTGCATTAATCATCGTGTGTCAGTGTGTGTGCACAGACATTAGTCTGGCTGTTGAGCTGGATGAGCACACCTGTATTCAGTTCTATTCCTGTCTTTGACAACATGCTGCTGTGTGTGTTATTGTGCAGTACATCTGTGTGTGTGTGTGTGTGGGCTGCTGAAGGGTGTGACATTTAATACTTTTGACAACAAGTCGGTGCAGGCTGGACCTGTGGGAATATTTCAAGTCAATATTTCAATACAACACCCACAATCCCCCCGCAGCCAGAGACAGGAAGTGTAAACAGGAGGCGTAATAAGCGAGGGATTTTGTCAGAATGAGGTGATATATGGAGGTTAACAAGGTGTGTGTACAATGTGCTTGAATGATTTCCTATAAAAGCTTTTTTCCATCACTCTCTTACCTGTGTGTGTTTCAAATGTAGTATACTGTGTAATACAGCGTAGGAGTCGACAACAAAGTAGTTCCAAATATGTGACACAGTGCAGTTAAATGAGCAAATTAGACAAAAACAATCCAATGGGGAAACTGCCCTCATCTGCAAACACAATATGTGCGGGTTTGCATGAATTGTTTTTCTCATCTTTTATGAGTTAGTCCTTATGACCGGGAAGATAGCCGGTGAAAATGATGTGCTATTCATGGTGCTATCTGCAGCCACAATCCATTCTTTGTGGACTCACCTTAAGTTTACGTACTGTGCACTTGTGGATAGTTACAACACTTTATTTCATGCTGGGTTGCAGTGACCATTGAGGACAATAAAGAAGTCATAGGGAATTTAAAAAATTGTTAGGAGGGTGCAGTTGCATTGCCAGAATTTAGATTTGTGACCTCAGTATTTTTACTGACTGGCTGCAGTCCTGGTTGAAACCTTGCTTATTAGAAATGACATCCATATGCAGTTAACATGCAATAGTGATTTATGTTCATGGATAACATTCAATGCCAATGCAGGTGTTGTGTCAAAGTCATTTTTAAAAAATGTCTGCCCTTTTCCAAACAGTTTCAGATGACAGCTTCTCAGATGGTTCTGCTCAAAAAACATCTGCCAATGTCAGGTTAGTTTAAAACATAATGCAGATACTTTGATCATGCAACATTCGCCTCTAAGCTAACTAGCTAGCCAGAGTTCCAAACCTCAGATTATACACTGCACTTACGGCAGCTAAACCCCACTCCACTACTAAACTACTAAAGTAGTCTGTGTCATTGTCTATTTCTGTGAACTACAGCCTTTAAACAGCATAAATCTGACAGGCTTCCTTGTTCTTGTCAGCAATATTTATCCAAATGGAACCACAGGAGGCTGTAAAACAGGAATCTGGCTTCATATGTGGCGTAGCATTCAGTAAAGATGTTGGTAAGGTTAAACCCTTAGGGAAACTAGTCGACACAAGACAAACGTCCATGTGTGTGAAGGTTGCAGACTGCAGGCATCTTGTCCTGTACTGCCAACTATACTACACTAAAGCTACCCTAATGTGATGGGATTGAAACAGACATCAGAGAAGCTAATGAAAAAGAAAAAAACTCTTGATATCGGAGGGTAGAACATTTCTGGGGCAATAGCAGTAGATATGACTGGATTGTGATTGGCTGCAGTCTAATGCATGGTGTTACCAGGCACCTTTGACTGTGTTGGTGAATCACTGTCACATGTGTCTACCACTTGTCTTTAACTACTCCAGTGTTATGGAGAAACATAATAAGGCACATCATGGGATCATGGCCTTTCATATCAATTAGGATAAGTTACTCAAATCAATATATCTTAAACTGTATTAGAGTATTTCTGCAAGCTACACACAAAGATCTGAAGCAGCTTATTAACAAAGTGTCCCATTCTTCTTTTTTTTAAATGAGTGTGTTTATTAGTTTTTGTTTGCAAATTACAGCAGATCAAACAGCAAGAGATTTTTTAAATGGAACAGAGCAAACTTGTTCTCCCTATTCCCCCTCCCATCCCCCCACCAAATAAGTATAAGAAAAACATGTTGAAATTATAAACACAGGATAAAATAACAAAGCAAAAATAGTATATAAAACAATGAGAACCTGAATATGGTATACAGTATGCCCTTAGGCCTTGGACATAAATACACACACACACACACACACACACACGCATACATACATACATAAACATACACTCACCTTAATTATATAGTCAAATACTGAAAACAGTTAAACTGATAGTTTTCAAGGGTGTTCCTCATGTCACATCACATGTACATTCTACTCCCCCAGAGCTTCCTCCTGCTGAAGCAAGTTACCAACATTAGCATAATTCATTATCCTTAATCGATTATCCGCACTCGGGTAGCGGGAGCTGGAGCCGATCCCAGCTGACATTGGGCGAGAGGCAGGGTACACCCTGGACACAGATACAGATAATCACGCTCTCATTCATCTACGGGCAATTTAGAATCACCAATTAAACCTTAGTGCATCTTTTTGGACTGTGGGAGGAACATGCAAACTCCACACTGAAGAGCTGCAGGCTGGAATCGAATTGGCGACCCTCTTGCTGTGAGGCAAGAGTGCTAACCACTACCCCACCATGGCATAGTCTGATAACCTCGTTGCTGGAGTTTAAGTTAAGTTCTTGTTAGTTTTGTAGGATTTATTGCAAACTAGCAGCAGAGCTCAAAAAGTCGTGACTGCCTAGCACCTCGCCATAACCGGAAGTCTCCCATTCTTCTTCTACAGGAAAATGAACTGAGACAATACTGGTCATATTTGACAGTGCTGAAAACATTTTACCACCCTGCATTTATTTGACAGCTTTGTCAGTAGTTTCTTTGCAGATTAAGATTTTACACAAAAGCACACCTGACAAGATGTGACCGGCCAACAGTATAATTATTTTTCAAGCTTCAGTACATTATATGGCTCGTGCCTCCATACGTCACTTACAGTTAGAGTGTGTTACTTTTGAAGGAAGAAATAAACATATTTCCTCTTACAAAGGGAAAAAAGAAAGATAATTATCAGGTTGTCTTATTGGCTCCTTACATAGACAACCTTCTGCCAGCTGCTAATACACAGGCTCCACCAGTCAGTCAGACTCCTATTTGCATTCAAATGTGCAAACACCTGCACAAAGTCTGTTTGGGAAAATGATAATCATCCAGATGTGATAATAAAGAGCAGTATAGAGACAGATATAGATGTGCTGTACAACAGAAGTAGTCATGGCCTTGTTGGATGAAAGGATGTGCTCATTCAGAAGGAAACTGTGATGAAATGTCTGTGTGGAGGCATGTTGAGCTGAGTAATAGGATGTGTACAAAAATGCTGCCTGTATGTGGACCTTGATAGAAAATAATGGGTGATGTGTCATAGGTGTGGTCCTAATAAGGTCATGTGGTTGAGGAAAAAAAGACATTGAAAAAAACAGGAAATTGGTGAAATGTTTCCAGCATTCAATATGATACCTTGTAAATCAAATAAATCCAATATATCATATTTTAACCTTATGGTGATGCAGAATGACATCGCTTTGAAGTGCATTTCTTCCTCGCTTAATGCCAGTCTGAAATGACATCTTTTAAAAAGGCCTCCGTCCTCTGGGAGTGAGAAAGAAATCTGAACCCTGATCACGTTGTGTAGCTGAGAATCTCATCACCAAGATCTGTCTGCTTCCAACTCAATGGCCTGCTTGAATAGTGGCAAGTTATTATAAGAGGAACTTCAGTGGTGTCTCAGAAGATGTGATCATTATCTCAGTGTGTGTTTGTCTTGTTGGTCTGTGTGTGTGTGTGTGTGTGTGTGTGCAGTTGATGACTAATGCAGCTATTTGACTGCAAAGTGAAATCATTTGGATCTTTACTGCACTCTCCTCTCTCTCTCTCTCACACACACACACACACACACACAGACCAAAGTTAATGCATGGTTAACAACGCAAGCACGCTGTGCAATGTACAGCTGGCTGTCGCAGTGTGTGTGTGTGTGTGTGTGTGTGTGTGTGTGTGTCAGTGTCAGGGTGTTCGTGATAAATAGCAAATATTACCAGCACTCAGAAAGGAGGACGATGAAGGAGGAAGAGAGAAGAGAATAAAATGAAAGAGAAAGGGAGTGATGGAGGAGAGGAGAGGGAGGGTGGTGGGAGGGACAGAAAGGGGATAAAATAAAGAATAGACGGTATGGGCGAGCAAGGTATAGACATACAGGGAGAAAGAGAGGGAGAATGAGGCGGAGAGAGATAGAGATGAGGGATGAAGGCTTTTGCAATCTCACCCATGACTAAGATCAATGTAACCTTTCTGCCTGCCTCTGTGATTCAGTTTGTGTGTGTGTGCGCGTGTGCATGCGTGTGTGTGTGTGTGTGTGTGAAAGATTAAATCTTTGTCAGTGTGTCACAATGTGCACACAGGATTGTACACTGGTGTGGATGTCTCCTTCTGTATGCGCCTGCAGGTTTGTCGGAGTGTGTGTGGGTGTGTGTGTGTGTGTGTGTGTGTGATCAAGCAGGATACACCAAGTCACTACAGAAGGTTAAGCGGAGCAGCTTGCAACCCAGTGGACGTTCCCTCTCAGCCGAAACACATTGATCTTAATAGAGAGAAGGACAGCGGGAGCAGGAGAGGTTAGAGATGAAAGACAGGATGAAGATGGGGGAGAAATGGAGGGGAACAGAAGTGAGCTGGGACATTAGTTGGATCTGAGAGGAAACAGGACAGGCCTAGTTCAGGATGGATTAACACAGAGGTGAGTATCAGGGTGACTGTTACTAGGCTCAGGCGCTATCATTAAGCTCAACATGCTGGTATCTCTATCAGTATGCCCCCTTTTCATGTGTTTTGATCATTTCCGTCAATTAATTGCATTTGGTTTTGCTAACATGATATCACCATTATTCGTTTGAAAGCCCTAAGAGACTGTTCACAAATAATCCTAGCAGGAGCTATTATTTAAATAAACAATACTACAAACATAGTACATACTAGGGGTGATCACGAGACGAGACACGATATTAGGTTCACGAGAACGAGACGAGATTTTAAGAAAACTGCAATGACACAATATATGACTGGACCAACTGACTTTTATTTATTATTTTATTAGTTGCACATGCTTTTTGAAATGTTTTAATATAACTCTTTACATGCATGATGTAAGCTTGAGCTTTTAATAATCTCATTCCACAAATTGAAACTAAAACTAAAATTTATAAAAGTTAAAATAAGATAAATAAAAAATAAAATCCCCCAAAGGGATTAATGAGACTCCGGAGGTGACGTATGGTTTTCTATCGTCGCGTAATCGATAAGCAACAGTTTCGACCATGATCACAAACACGAGGGATTAAACACGGGAGACTCAACTGTGGCCGCTGTGGCTAACTGCACAACATCAGCAGCTGATCATAAACAAAGTAGCATGGCTAATTATCATAAACATAGTGATCGTGAATTAACCGGCATCTCTAACTGTGCACAGTGTCCGGTGCTTGTTGTAAACAAACAGAGATCGCTAATTGAACACCTCCTGCAGCAGCAGCACATACACACTGTACTGCTACAGAGCTAACTGTTAGCCTATTAGCAATTTGCACACTCCGGCTCTGCAGCTGGGAGAGACTGCTGCAGGAGGACTGTGCCGCTTCGATTCGTTCTTACTCTTCTCAACGAGCCGCCGTCTCCTGCGACGTCATTCTGGCTGCTTGCTGCTTCCCCAGTTTCTGAAAACACGATGGTGACATACGAAAAGACAGATGGCGACGAGTGTAACACCGAACTCAATGCTTCAAAAGGTCAGTCCACAAACCAACGGGTGATGTCAGGGTCACTACATCCACTATTTACATTACAGTCAACAGAAAGCCCGGTTTGTGTCATACACACTCTAAAGGTTGTACGTGTGTTGGTATCACACAACTACAGGCCTTGACACAGCATCGGTTTGTGGCGAGCTGGGAATGAGACGGGGCTGCTGAATGAGTCACTGATTGCATAGAAAGAATGACACAGCTGGTACCAATCAGTCAATACAAACACAATGTCAGAGCTCAGCCTGAACTATGACTGTGCTTTATTCAAATAACATAAAGTCTCCACATTCCGAAAGACTCGGTGAAAAAAAGAGCGATGGATCCTGCTCTAACATGGTGAATTCAGTGTAATTCACATTTCAACAACAGTCAGACTCACCCTCTCTCATTCACTAATGGCTTCCAGTCACTGCTACTTTGTAGATGTTTCTTTCAATCAGTGTTAAGCTACTGTTGGTGAAACATAACACTTTGGTTCACTGTGTTTCTACATTATGCAGAATGTAACAAAACAACAGGTGTGTATGGGAGGCAGTTTAGGCCACAATTCATACTTGCTCTTACACACAATGTCAGAATCTCACACCTACACCGCTAAACTCTTTCACACACAGTACTTTACCTTCTTAAATGTACTGTCATACTTTCCTTAATTTACTATCATACATAAATGACTATTCTCTCTAAAACAGACAAAAACACCCTCTTAAATGCACCACCACACTCTTGGACACACACTACTATTCTACACAAACAACTACAATCCTATTTTTAAAAAATGTGTGAAAGAGGATAGTAGTATGTGTGTAACTATGGTAAACAACTATGTAAAACAGAATAATAGTCTATGTAAGAGAAAATACTTAATGTGAAAGACAATAATGATACAAAGGATGTATATGTAACCCACGTTAAAATATGATACATAAATAAGAATAAATAACATTAAAAAGCTGAATAAATATGTTTAAAAAGGATTCATTTAATGCTAATTCATCTGAGTTAATTAAAAATGTAATACAACGTTAATTTGATGTTAAAAGATTAAAAGTGTGCCTATGTAAATTCATGTCGCTGCCCCTTTAAGGGCCTAGTCGCAGCACCTCAGTGACGCTGCAGGAGCAGAGACCTGTAGGAGAGAGCAGAGGAGAGATCGGAGCGAGCGAACGGCGATAAATTAATAGAAACAACAGTTGGAAAAGGTTTATAAAAGTTGATTTTAGAACCTGTGAATGATACCTACCTGATCGTGAATTGACGGGGATAAGATAAGAACTAAGCTACACCGGTTTTGGTGAGTTGTGTTTACTTTGTTACATTGTTTTCTTACTGTTAGTGGAGAGCTAATGCTAACAACGTAGCTGTGTTGTTCATTTTCAGAAAGTAGCACAGCAGTAGCGTTATAACTCCAGAGAAATGAAAAACAATTATTGTGTAACTTGAAGAGTTTATTTTGTTTATGACCTGTTACACAGGTCAGGTTTTTTTGGATGGTTGGAAGAACGAGTGATCTGCAGCGTGCAGGCGTGCACATCCACGTTTCCACGGACAAGATGGCGAGCCAGACCCGGACTTTCATCTCATCTCTCACCGTTCAGTGAGGAAATCTTGCTCGCTGCTGGAGTGGTAGGAGTGTCGGGATTTAACTGAACTGGGAACTTATATTTTCTTTATTGACCTGAACTCGGACTGAGACTTTTCCTTGAACTGAACATAATTGAACCACATTTTAGTTTGAACTGATTGAAAGTGTCATGCTTTTATTTTGAATCCTATGTTCATGATATTGAATGCGATCTGAATTAATTGAGGTCCATTTTCATTTGATTTTGAGACTGAAGAAACTGAAACTGGAAGAAATAGAGTTAACTCATGATAAAAAAAAATAAAATAGGAGATCTAAAATAGGTTTAACTTACCTGTTTGAAACTTATTGGAAGACCGGTCAAATTTAACAAAAATAGACCAGTGGCGCAATAAGTGGTGTGATACCGGTGCTACATATATGAAACAAAATATTTGTCGATGCATGAGAAAATAATAGAGAATGAAAAAAATGATGTATGTGAAAAGGGATGGCAGTGAATACAAAACAGAATGATAGGATGTGTGAGAGAGTATGATTGAAACGGAAGTAGCAATACATTCTCAGTTTCTTATTGGCTTAAACATGGAAGAGGGAATTCATGGACAAGGCCTGTCTGCACCTGAAAGATGTGAAGATGGGCCGAGAGCGACTCAATGAAGCCATAGGCCTCTTGAGTAATATTTTAGATACTCCAAATGTTCAGTCATCAATTTCAGAAATGTTGGATCAAAGAAGACAGACTTCCACAGGAGAAAATTCAAACGGCCGCAGTGATGCAGCATGCTTTCAGAGCTGGATCAGGTGCATCAGGGAGCGACCGTGGAGCCTCATTAGGACTCAGCCTTCATGTCAACCAAGTGATAGGACCCAGATATCAAACTCAGCAGTATTTCGGGGGATGCACTTCAAAGTCAAGGAAGAGGTGGGTTGTCAATCGAAATTTCAACCGTGTGTAATTGTATAATGTATGTTGATTGAAGTCTGTGTGTCTTACTGCTTTAAAGCTAACGCGGCGTTAGCTTTAACTTTAGCTTGAAACGCCTTCAGCAGTAAGAGGCAGTGAAATGCTAGAACTCCTTGGTCTTAAGATTCGCACTAAACTGCAGCAGATCCGCCGCTGGTGGGTGTTGAGTCGAAGCTTAACCGTAGAAGTAATACAGAGGCATTCGGTTTATTACCGGGCTCCTTTTATTCATGTGTGGGCCCTTTTCACAATGACGTCAGACAACTTCCATTCTGGCGCCAAGCAGTTTATCTTTACTTCCGTTGGCCCCCGTCACTGGAGACTGTTGTACAGGACAGCTTGATAAATACTGACTCCTAATCAAAAGCTGAATATAAACCATATCTATGCTAGACTATGCTAAACTTGGCCTTTGAGAGACCAACTAATGTTCATTTATTTGATTTTTTTAACTGCAATGTGATTGATACATGTAAACTAGCATGATAATGTTAGAGGGCAATCGATAGCATGCTATGTTAGCCGGCGATCGATAGCGGACTAGCAAGACCAAGATCAACTCGGTGCCATTGAGATGGACCAACTTCTTTTATTACATCTTACGTTCAGTGTTAAGAAGAATGTATTCGGAGTCCATAGTTATTAAAATGAGCAGCACAGATGTGTTGTAGAGACATGTAGTCTGCCAGTAATGCAATGACGTGGCTCTAGAGTCTGTGGAAAAGCAAACAGTTCAGAGCTGGTTCGCAAATTAAACCAACTGTGAATTAACACTAGCACCAGCCGGGAAACAGCTCTGGTCGAAAAACCATACAAGTGGTGGTAGAAAATTACCGCTTTCCGCTGGGAAGCCTCAGGTGACGGGGGTAAAACGGAAGTGAAGATAAACTGCTTTGCACTAGAACGGAAGTTGTCTGACATCACTTGAAAAGGGCCTATTACATGACAGTTTTAGACAGGTTAGAGGATGAATGCTTAAGATTGATGTTCAGATAAAACACAAAAAACAAAGAATTGTGTTCAGTTTCTGTAATGAAGTATTACAATAATAACATTATTTTATGTCAAATTTGTATTAAGCAGATGTAAAACTGCATATTTTAATTATTTAAAATACAATGTGACTAAAATGGCAACTACATTTTCAGTTTTGGCAACAAAAAGCCGACGCCTGCGCCTGATGCCTTTGTAAAGTTGGTAGTGAACCCTGAAATGACAAAAAGGTAATAATATTATAATGATACAATCATTGTGCATTCTCTGTTAAGTTGACTGTCCCAAATCACCCCACCTTCAACAAGGATGTCATACTGTTACCTTATCCAGAATGGGGTAAAGTTTGCAAGCACAAAACCAAGAGAAGGCTTAATGAAAGAGGCTTTATTTTAAATGCCTTTTAAAAAAAAAAGTAAACCGGGACAGTCATTATGGAGATAAGGGAAGCATTCAAGAACAGAATTCCAGAAGTCAGACATTTTCTGATTATGTAGGCTATGTCTGTTATTGTTCATGAGTTAATTGCTAAATAATTATTTTCAAAATATATTTGTATTTTTACCGTTGCTTTTTTTTTCTTTCAGTATTGAACTTTTGATGCCATGTGGAAACAAACTTGTTTCACCAAAGCTGCATGAGGTCCAGGAACTGAATGGCTATATGATTCACAGTGTGTAAATCCAAATCAGTGAACATCACGTCATTCAGCATTCTTCCAGTTCCAGTAAGCTATTTTAGAATAATATGAAGCCATACTTTTTTTTCTTACTTGGTTTGTCTGTTATGCTGTAAATTAACATTTGTTATTTGCTTGCTTGTTTTTATTTTAAAGCTAGTAGCCTGGCTAACACCAGACTAATCTCAAATGAGATCTAGTCTGGCAACCACCCGTTCATTTCTCCGTAGAGGAGGTGTGGTTTACGATCCTCCGGAGCCGTTTATTGGGCGCTTAGAATGTCTATCAAAAGCGTCTGTAGGTAGCTCTTAGCCAATCGTATCAGTTATACCAGATGACGTATGTAGAGCAACAGAAATTGATTTTTGTTGTGTGTGTGTCTGTGAGAGAGTGTTGCTCGCTACTTTGCTTCTCCAGTTCTCGCTTTCTGCAAGATTATTTATTTTCACGCGTTATTCCCCCTCATGTCATTCAGCCACACACATCCACTGATTTTATGGGCAATAAACAAGCTGCTGCCGTTACGGTAGCGGGGCTATTAGCAGCTAGCGGCGCTAATAGCCCCACTACCGTAACGCCGGTGATTAGCGCCGCTAGCGGCTAATAGCCCCGCTACCGTAACGGCGGTGATCTCACTACGAGCCGAGGGGGAGCGGAGCCGCCAAGAGACCTTTCGCCTTTCAACTTTCGCCTTTCAACTTTCGCTTTAAACTATTTAAAACACCATCTACAGCTAAAGAGAGTTTCGCGTCTGCAGCAGCCATGTTGGATCCGTAAGAAAACTACAAGCTTCCAAGTGCCGAGTAGTATGGGTCATCGTTTTGCCGTCCCTCCCCGCTCTATGATTGGATCCCTAAAACAGGGCTAAGAAACCTCTCTGGTTGCCAGACTGGAGCTAGGTCAATTCCTAGCCTTTGCAACAGGTGAAAGTTTTGTCCCTTCAGTGGGCTTCTTCCCTCAGCCATCAGTTGTTTTCCTGTTTGATCAGTCCAGCCCCAAACAGTGTCTGCCCATGGCGAACATGGTGCCATGTTATTTCTCCGACGCTCCATTGTACCAACCTGTAATAACCCCAAAAATTCCCTTTGATCCTAAGGCCCACTAGTTTGACGTCTCTTTGTTTAGAAAAAATTAACCCTTTGCTTCGACATCCCATTGGTTCGGCCAGGCTATAGGCTTTCGTTGATCTCCTCCCATAATGTAAAATCTGAATCAAAATCAAATCTGAATCACAAAGTGAAGCTAGTGATTAGGCTACTTTTCTCTACCTTGTGAACACATTTAAATGTTTATCTTTGAAAAACTAAAATACCATGAGATTGAGAGATTTTTACTCAAATAAGAATTTATTTGCTTCTTTGACTTTGCAGGCTATTGTTTGCTGTTTTTATTCATTTATGATTAACCTTTTATTCATATCTTGCAAACAATTTCCCGACAGTGACTTATAAATAATTATCTTATTTATATAATATATATATTGCACTTACTCTTCAGTGGTCATCAACTTTCTCCTGCAGATTCTGCTGGGACATCCTGTGGTCACCAGTTAGTGGCTAGCACAAAAACAGCTTTGTTATATTGCAGAATTATGGATTACTATGCAATGTAATGGATCAATGTGGGATTTATTGGTTTGGATAAACTCTCCAAAAAACTGTTGTTCCATGTCAGTGTCAATGTCAGTGGTCCAATTTCAAGTTGCTATGTGTTGAACTGAGGGCGACAAGGATGGGCAGTTTTGATTGTTGGACGTATTCCTGTTTTGAGGCTAGTCATTCGTCTTTCATGCATTAATCTGGAGCTTTCATATATTGGTAATTAAACAAAGGCATACATACAGGGCCCCCAGGGAAACTTTCAGTCCCTTCTAACTCCTGGCTAATCAAGAGAAGGGAAGAAACAGTCTGTCTGTATCCATCAAGTTCACAGAATAAACTTTCCAAAACCATGCTGTCACTTTCCCTTATCATGTTCTGAACACACCGCATTGTTATCGTGAAAAAAAGTAGTTACGTCCTCCTCATTAACTTCCACAAACAAAAGCTGACCCTGAAAAAATAGGTACATATAAAGGAAAATCATCTTATCTTCTATACTGTTCTTGGAGAACAGTAAACTTATAAACCTCCTCTAAATTGATACTTGTAGCTCCAATTAAGCTAGAAGTATCTGACCAGGTGTAGGTTTTTTTTTTTAACGTAGAGGAAGTTTTATCTTTGCATTGACAGTAAATTATAAAAGGTAAAGTTCAGAATGAGGAGGTGGATGCGTTTAAATTACAGCGAAAAGATTCAAACATAGAGATCAGTCAGGTTCTCCGGGCCCATACTTGCCTTGATCACACACAGACTCAGACGATGAAAACAGTTTAAGATGAAATGCTGTTGCAACATGGAAACACTGAGGAGAGCTGGCATCTCCTGGACTCTGGCAGCTTAAGTGGGAAATTCAGCATTCTGTCATTCAAATCCTCTTACTCTACAACGGAGTCATATAATAACAACCAGCATTTACAAATGCATAGCAACTCCATGCTTACCTTGATCATACACCAAATCTTATCAAAATGTTGAATAAGAGATCTCTCCACAGACAAACACTCTAATAAGTACTGGGCTGATACAGACCCCTCAGTAAAACTCTGTACCAGTCTCAGATTCCATAGACGGCTGATGACGTTGAATATTAGATAGTTATTGGTCATACTATTATCAATAGTCTTACATTTTCTGTATTTATGTGTAAATTACAGGGAAAATATGAATTACTTTGGAAAACTGCTCAGTCCTGCAACTAAACAGCCTCATTTCCCCCAGCATTTATATTAAACAAATTAAATAGGTTCATCTTCAGGAAACTTACTTAAAAATAATTGAAAATTGACGGACTTAAAAAAAACTTAACCAATATATTTAAATTCAATGAGAACCCTCCTGAATAAAGACAGGATTATCCATGACTGCATTGCTACAGTCACTCACAGTTTAGTGATTGGAGATCTAGCATTGCTGTCTCACAGTATTTACTCACTTGACACAATTGTGGAGGTTGTTTTCTCATTTCACAAAATGAGCAGAAGAAAGTGACAGAAACAAAAGCAGAGGGACTGACACATTACTATATATATGCCCTGAAGAACGACGTGAACTCAACTTGAACCTGTGCGCTAAAGCTGTCACCATATGAGTCATAAAGAATATACTGTATGCACCATCTGTTTCAGGGAATTATGAAAAAATATGACAGTGGTCAGTTTATATGACAGTTATCAGTTTATCTTTTATTTCTCATAATTTTTTAGTGATTATAACAATGTTATAGCATCTGGGTTGATAATACAGTTTTCTCTTTAACATGTCAGCTTGTTATAAAAGGAACAAGATTACTAAGTATGTTGTTAAAACAAGGAACTTTCCTATATTGTTATAATAAGCTAACTATTCCAACACAGCCCTCAATACATTTATAGTTTATTGCCCAATTCCACCTCCGAGTATCTGCTCTCTGCTTAGGAGAGCGAAGGATCGTAGGGCACCTCAGTGGCAGTTAATGCTATTTCCTCAAGTATGTGTCCACTGAGAGCTATTCTGAAGAGCTGTAAGAGTCCTAGTCCAGGAGTAATGTACACTCCACTGCTGTCTCATCCTCAGCATGGAGACAGGATGCTTTTCACATGTTGTTCTTTATTGAAACTGAACCAGACCCACATTTGTTATTTTGTTGACAAAAAAATATTTCAAGTTAGGAAAAAAAGGTAATATTTTATTATGAGTAGATGCCAGATGTCAGATAGCATAAATGTAACTTATGTCGTTAAATGTGTCACAGAATTGTTCATTGACAGAAGTATTGAAACAAACTTCCTCTTGCTGAAATGAATCCAGATAGTCCAGAGATCAAATCAGAGGCCCGGGCAGTGTGCAATTCTGTTGCTACTCTCGATCGCGGTTACATCACACAGTGATTTAGTTCACAGCCGGTGTTTGGAACATCTTAAAGAGATAGTTTGGATTATTTGAAGTTATGTTGTATGAGGTACTTAACCACAGTGAATCCAGACGTGCTTCAGGCAGTAAACAGACTGCAGACGGGGACTATCACAAAACAAATTTAACTGTTGCCTTTCAACTTCACTCTCACTTCACTCAATACAGCCTCTATGAACAGTTTCAATCTGGTTTCTGCCCCTCCCACCGCACGGAAAGAACTCTCCTCAAATTCTCCAACGACCTCCTCATGCCAGCTGGTACCGGTTTTCTCACCATCCTCATCCTCCTCGACCTGAATCTCTCCAGCCGTACTCAGTTCATCCAGCTCAAGTCCTTCTCCCAGCCCTCCCCCGTCACTTCAGGTGTGCCCCAGGGCGCTGTCTTGGGGCCCATTCTCCTCATCATCTACCTCCTCCCACTTGGCAATATGTTCCGCTCATTCAACATTAATTTTCAGTGTTTCACGGATGACACCCAGCTCTACATCTCCTGTAAGCCCAACACCACTCTTCCACCCTCCTCCCTTAACTCCTGCCTCTCCAGTATCAAATCTTGGTTCACTTTAAACTTCCTAAAACTCAATAACGACAAAACTAAAATCCTCCTTGTTGGCACCAAATCCACTCCCTCCAAATTGACAGCTCTTCAGTTTCCTCGTCCCCTCGGGTTAAGAGTCTGGGTGTCATCCTCGACAGCACCCTATATTTCCACTGTCACATCAATAACATCACCCGGCCTGCTTATTTCCACCTCCGCAGCATCAACCGTCTCCGCCCTTCCCCACACCACTTCAGTGCTTGTCCATAGTCTTGACACCTCCCACATTGATTACTGCAACCTCTTTGGTCTCCCTCACAAGCTACTCCATAAACTTCAAATGGTCCAAAACTCTGCTGCTCGCATCAGCACCAAAACCTACCACATCACCCCATCCTCCTCCACACCTTCAAGGCCATCCACAACCTTGCCCCTCCTTATTTGTATGATCTTCTCCACATTGTCACCTCCTCCCGCTCCCTCCGATCTTCCTCCTCCATCCACCTCTCAGTACCTTCCGCCTGCCTCACCACTATGGGGAGCAGAGCATTCAGCTGCTCTGCCCCCCAACTCTGGAACTCACTCCCACCGGACATCCATAACACAGACTCTCTCCCATTATTCAAATCCAGACTCAAAACTCATCTGTTCCAATTAGCTTACTCCATATGATTATACTGCATTTTTTTTCCCTCTGTTTTATTATTCTTTGTAACCGCATCACACTTTTATTTTGTTTTATTTCTTGTGACTTGTTTTCATTCCATGTTTTGTCTTGTTCAAACTATTGTGTGTGTGTTAGAAAGGCGCTTATAAATTAAAATTATTATTATTATTATTAACTACCTAAACAAAGGCCCACCCTAAAAATGTTATACACGTTTATGTGTATGCTATATTAACAATATGTCCACCGATTTTTGTTGCTACCCACAGCCATTTAATTTGGCACTACTTTTTCTCAACTGTAGAACTTCCATGTTCCTATGCATAAGCGCCTCAGATCAGCTGTTTTAGTTAGAATCCATTAAGTAGATTTTCTAAGATTATACAACAAATACAAGAAAATAAAAGTATTTCTTTATGAACCAGAATATACAGACGAAGAACTTTTGTTGATTGAGACAACACGGGCTGAAAGAGAGAGAGGGGGAAAAAATCTGTGGAAACTAGACCCCAAGATGAAGTCCAAGAAAGAGCCCAAGCTACCTGATGTAAACCCATGCCTACAGACCCGAACAGGCTGCCATGAGTGGGACTTAGTTCTGCATAAAAGTTTCTACATGAAGCCAAAATGCATCAACACAAACACTGATAGCCTGAATGCAAATACTGCAAAAACTCAGATGGCATCTATATTTGTACGTTTCATTCACTACTTTTGCTGCAAGGACAGTGAATAATGTCTGGTGGAGGAAGGAATGAGTCAGGGCAGGTAGATTCATTTTACAGTGATTCCAATGATGATATTCACTTCTATACAGCATGTACAGCAATCGTAGTAACTTTCTATTTTCCATTCAGTGTTTTACAGAGAAAACAGTGAAGAAGCAGGTTCTGTTGGTATCCCGAGGGCATGGATCAGCAGGCTATTTCTCAGCTCCTGTGGGTGCACACAGCATGTGTTGTTGAATGAAGTACAAGAGCTCTACCAGAGCTTAGTGTAGTGCACACAAGCTCTGCCTCTGATTCTGCCTGCCTCATCTGCTAAATGAAAGGAGAAAACACTTCCCTCGCCTTTCAGGATTGGTGCTGATCTAATGCTCAGCTCACATGGAAGAGCACAATATGTGTAGATGAATGACACAAACAGACACAGACGAAACTCTTGCACAATCCATCTCTCATTGCTCTACCATGAGTGCCTTCCAGAGGTGGACAATCATTTCTCTGCTTACATGTAACATGACACATTGCTGATGAATGAAACAAGCCTTGAAGCTGTGTGCTGTGACAGGTCGTCTGTGGGTTTATAGACCATTTGTTATGGAGTGGTTTACAGTCTATAGGGCTCTGCATATGTCCACACCTTTAACCTTGGGAACAGAAGACGGATTCATCATTTCAACTTCACAAATGAAACATTGTGTGACGACCAAAGGGAGAACAAAACAACAACAACAAAAGAGTGTATCTCTGCTATGAGCTGGAGACTGGAGCCCAGCTTCCATGACATCTAACAGTGCTCATGAAAACACTCCACCCTGAACCTCAAGCTGCTCTTCAGCAGGGAGCCATGAACTTTAACCACGAGGCAGAAATACAAAGGATCAGAGGTCATGGGGCTATACATGTAGCAGAAATGTGAACTGCACTTCTCAATAAGAAAGCACATTGCAAATGACAACATAATGAGTACATACCTTTGTTTTTTTCTAGATCTAACAGAGTAAATGTTGGTGAGATGAATAAATGTGATGGAAACACCAAAATTCGTTAAACATTTTCATAAACATGCATAAATGTTTTTATGCTCGCTGGAGGTGTTTTTGTCTTGCAAAATAGTTAATGCGCTAAACAGGAGACGGAAATGCTTTTTTCAAATAAGTTCTGAACTTTTACAGGATCTTGCGGTTGTATAACATGGCCTCTGTCAATGAATCTGAGAATTTCATAGTTTGACTTCACATATTAAAATGTGCGTCTGCCCTGAGTCGACCCTTTGGAAATTTGCACATTTGTTTGTTGCAGGGAGTTGCAGTAGGTGAGAAGATACCAGCAGCTGTTGAGCTGAGCTACCTCTGTTTCTGTAACAAACCCACCTCTAGAGCTCACTAATTAACTATGTCTAATCCCTACAGAAACCTGTGTGGACAAAGCAATTCATCTCCTTCAGAGACATTTTTCAAAAAAGTTACATTCCTTGACACAAAAACATTTGAAGGCATTTTCTCTATATGCATAATTAACAAAAAATGTACGTCCATTCAAATCTTTCAGACTGCATGCTTCCTTGATTCTCACTTATTATATAACTCATGGTCATTTGTGTAGAGTGGATTTATGTGTTGTCCCACACCTTCACACATTCTCTCTCTGACTTGCCATGCCCTCTATTGAATAAAAGCCCTTTGCTGTCTACATATTCCACCCCTTCACCCTGTATGTGTTCAAAACTCTCCTTTCCTCCTCATGCTCTGCTTCCTCACGCTCTCCCCCGCCCTCCTCTCCCATCATGCTCCTCTTCCTTCCCTTTGCCCTCTATTCAATAAAAGTCCTCTTTTTTGTTGTTGTTATTTCTCTCTTGTGCAATCTTTACTGACGGGTTAGCCTAGCTATTCTCAACCTTGGGGTCGGGATCCCAATTGGGGTCGCGAGATGATTTCTGGGGGTCGCCAAATCATTTTGGAAGTCAGCTTTGTCTCCACTGTGTTAAAGTGTTCACGTGTTAATGTGTTTTAGTCTTTTTGGTCAATTAATGTCTTTTTTTGTCATTTTGTGAGTTTTTTGTGATTTTGTGTGTTATTTGGTCATTTTGTGTCTTTTTTTGATCATTTTGTGGTCAATTTGTGTCTTTTTTGGTCATTTTGTTTCCTTTTTTGGTAATTTTGTGTCTTTTTTTAGTCATTTTGTGTCTTTTTGGTCATTTTGTGTCTTTTTTGTGTCTTTTTTGGTCATTTTGTGTCTTTTCTGGTCATTTTGTCTCTCTTTTGGTCATTTTGTGTCTTTATGATCATTTTGTGGTCAATTTGTGTCTTTTTTGGTCATTTTGTTTCCTTTTTTGGTCATTTTGTGTCTTTTTTTTAGTCATTTTGTGTCTTTTTGGTCATTTTGTTTCTTTTTTGTGTCTTTTTTGGTCATTTTGTGTCTTTTCTGGTCATTTTGTCTCTCTTTTGGTCATTTTGTGTCTTTATGATCATTTTGTGGTCAATTTGTGTCTTTTTTGGTCATTTTGTTTCCTTTTTTGGTCATTTTGTGTCTTTTTGGTCATTTTGTTTCTTTTTGTGTCTTTTTTGGTCATTTTGTGTCTTTTCTGGTCATTTTGTCTCTCTTTTGGTCGTTTTGTGTCTTTTTTGATCATTTTGTGGTCAATTTGTGTCTTTTTTGGTCATTTTGTTTCTTTTTTGGGTGATCTGAACTGTGCGTGTGAGATTCTGTTCAGTGAGTCAGTTCAGTGTCTTTCTACAGACATGGATTTATTGATATGCTTGCACAGTCGTAGCAGGAGAAGAAGAGGGGGTTGTGGGGGCAGTGATTTATAGTTGGAGATTCTAGGTGGCAGCAGAGTGCTTGAGTCCTGACTGAACGGGTGTAATGTTGTAAATGTACGGTAATTGCACACATCTTATGTCAGTAATTAAAATGACATCAATAGGCGTAGCTTATCAGATTGCTGTTTCAGGCCATGATATGTACACCCTGCCTTCAACCTGAACGCACCAGATGGGGGGATCAAGTGATCAACTCTGTACTGCCTCTGGAGGTAGTAACAGAGGTGTTAAACTGCCGAGGCGGGATTAATGTGAACCGGCAAGACAGAAAATACTTGATGTATGTTATTTTATGTGACCAACAGTCAGGTAATCAGAAAGGATTTGGACCGTGTAATCAAAAACACGCCTCTCACTTGAGTCCCACAGTCATCAAATCATGTTCAACTCTGCCTGAGTATGTAGGTTCTCTACAGTGAGAAACAGCAGGATGGGCAACTCTTCCACCATCATTGTTTTTATTATTGCTCCGTTACACTGCTCTACCATCTCCACCCACTGTGTTAATTGTGGTTTCATTTTCATGTTTGGAAGAGATTAATGAATAAAGTCTTGAGAAGATATACACTTCATCTGTCAAGAATAAATCACATTGTCACAATCATTTCATGGAAAGAGGCAAAAAAAAAATTTTTACTCCAACTTTATGGGCCACCTTGTAGTATTCGCTTGCAGAACACAAATAAGACATTTTTGCACAACATATGACACGAAATATGTCTAAAAGACTGCACACAGCCGAGGAAACGTCAGACCTGATGATTTGGAACAAGTTGTTGGGTGACAGAGCAGTGGAGTCACGACACGCCGAGTTCTGCCACCAGCTTTGTGTGTTAATACCTATAAATAGCCTAATAAACGTTGAGGACGAGCAGTGGTCTGCTGTCTGAACGAGGATCAACAGTGACGGTCTGTGGTCCATCAGGCAGCTCACAGCGACATTTAAAATCATCATTCCTCACTGATAAATAGGCTATTTATTTCCACACAATACTAGTGACAGAAATCGTGTTGGTATTTAATTCAGATGGTAGAGGCAGCGGTGCGCACCCGCGCACACACACACACACACACATCTTTTGAATATGCTTTAAGAAAGTAAAATGGACCCACATACTAAATATCTAAATAAATGTTTTAATTTTACAGGCTTGAGATTTTTCCCGTTTTCTGATCAGACATATGAAGACGATTCACCTTCTGACATTTTGACAGCTTAGCTAAGCAACTAACCAATAATACTGTCTGATAAATACGAGCTATAATAAATAGGCCTACCAATTCTACCATACCACTGGTGTGGAGTATGTGGGGGAGGAGATGTGATTCACTGATTGCCTCTCTTGTCTTCTGATCAACACTAGTTCATGTCTGCCTGCTGCATATGCAATCATATGCAACAAATTCAGCCCCTGAATTTAAAAGAAAAATCATCAGAATCACCTTTTGGAAGTCCATAAGCAAAACGAGTAGGCTTAATAGCAGTTAATGCAGTACCTAATCCACAACACACAAACTAAATATGCACCGCAAATCCACAACAAAAATGTCGTCAGAGTTAGACAGACAGAACATCTCACTTGGTTACTTTTCTATGTTATGTGTAAATTTAACTTTCAACTCTAACCATGTCCACCATGACTGCAATGTATCTGTAACATTATGTGAATGTCACGTGTAAGTGAGACTGAATTTGTCTCTGAATTTGAGTGACATTGCTACTTTACACTTCTGTTGTTGTCAGTTCAGTGTCAGTCACCTAGAATGAATCTGACCTCAGACCAGCAGTACAGAGTTAATACCTTTAAAATATACAGAGAAAGTAGCTGGAATGTGAATGTGAACATTCAGTGATTTTGTTGCTGGTGGTGACACCAGATTCCCAAGTGAACTGTACCAGTATTAGTCCGCAAGAGAGAGAAAACGCTACAGAGGCTGCTGTAGTGAAATGCCAACGAAGCCTCATGAACCATTTTATTTATTCTCTGTGTCCATTAGATGGAGCTCTTTGTTCAACAAAGGGCTGAAAACACACTCAGTCACCATTGCTAGAGCCTTTTTATTTAAAACCAAGAGTGCCATCTAGTGGGGTCAAAAAATAAAGCAAATGGTTCATTAAGCTTCACTGGCATGTCATTAGGCTGCTCACATGTGTCACCTAGAGGTTGATGGTACACACTGCAGCTACTGATGGAAAAACAATCCCCCTCCTCTCCCCCACTTCAGCGGTGTGTACAAATGAACACACAAACACACAGACACACACACACAGGCACAAGGGCAAGGGATGATGGACAATGATATTATAGAAAGAGCCTGTGTATTGTGTGTTTCTATGGGCCAGAGGCCTACAGTCATCATGCACACAACAAAAAAGAACCATGAGTATAGTAAACAATACTCTAACACACGACACAAACAATGTGAGAAAGAAATCATTTACTTACTTGGAACAACCTTAGAAGTTTGGAGAGGTTTTAACTTTCATTTGAACCAGCTTGTTTTGACACAAACATTTAAAGCATGTGTGATTTTGTGGAACAACCTAAAAGAAGAAATCTCTCTTAAAAAAAAGTTAATATCAAGTAAAAAAACAACAACAAACAAACCGTTTACAGAAGAATGGAAAAGTGGAAGAGGAATGTAAAGCATGCTAATGGTGATATTGTAGTTTTTTGGTTTCCTGTTACACAGTTCTGATTGAGTAGTGTTGGTGATACATATGAAGAGGTAACACTGGTTTTATATGAAATGAGGGTAAGACTTCCTGCTCCAACATAAACAATCAGTGCCAAAGGTAGAAGCAGGGTCTCCTCATGGTGAGGCAGACAGAGGAGGTGTGCAGGTGTGGATGTTGGGTGAGTGTGAGGCTGATGAGGAGGCTTGTGGTGGAAAAACTCATCACTAATAGAACTATCGTCACTCAGCAGTAACACAACCTCAAACACTCAATGACAGGTACATCATTTCAAAATCAATCTATCAACAATCTAAACTTCCGGTCCACTTATTAGCTTTTACGGGATCTTGCGGTTTTATCACATGGCCTCCGTCAATGTATCTGAGAATTTCACAGTTTGACTTCACATATTAAAATATTCATCTGCTCTGAGTCGACCCTTTTGGAAATGTGGTGATTTGTTTGTTGCAGAGAGTTAGAGTAGGTGAGAAGATACCAGCAGCTGTTGAGCTCAGCCTGCCTCTGTCTCTGTAACAAATCCACTAGCACCTCTAAAGCTCACTCATTAACTATGTATTATCCCTACAGAAACCTGTGTGGACAAACAGCAGTGGTGGAAAAAGTATTCAGATCTCTTACTTCAGTAAAAGTACTAATACCACACTGTGAAACTACTTCACTACAAGTAAAAGTCAAAATTTACTGTAAAGTAAAAGTACAGCATCAAATAGTACTTAAAGTGTTAAAAGTAAAAGTACTCGTTATGCAAAATGGCCCCACTCACATTGTTTTATGTATTCTAAATATATTATTACATTATTTATATTGATGCATGTAGGTAGCATTTTATTTTTGTAAAGGTAGGGCTCATTTTAACTACCTAATGTGCTGTTATGAGGTATCATTTAAAAAACACATTTGTAATATTTTTAAATTTATCATGTTTTTCATGTTTAATCTTGACCCAAAAAGTAACTGGTATTTAAAGCTGTCAGCTAAATGTGGTGGAGTTAAAAGTAGAATATTTACCTCAAAATGGAGTGGAGTAGAAGTATAAAGCTACATAAAATAGAAATACTGAAGTAAAGTGCAAGTACCTCAAAAACTGTACTTAAGTACAGTACTTGAGTAAATGTACTTAGTTAGTTACATTCCACCACTGAGAAACAGCAATTCATTTTCTTCAGAGAAAAGGAAAAAAAAGTTACATTCCTTGACACAAAAACATTTGAAGGCATTTTTCTCTACAAACATAATTAACAAAAATGTTAGGTCCATTCAACTCTTTTAGTTTTAACTTGGGACTTGGAAAGCAGCATTCTCACTTATTATATAACTCACACTAATAGTCATTTGTGTAGAGTGGATTTATGTGTTGTCACACACCTCCACACATTCTCTCTCTGACTTGCCATGCCCTCTATTGAATAAAAGCCCTTTGCTGTCTACATATTCCACCCCTTCACCCTGAATGTGTTCAAAACTCTCCTTTCCTCCTCATGCTCTGCTTCCTCACGCTCTCCCCCGCCCTCCTCTCCCATCATGCTCTTCTTCCTTCCCTTTGCTCTCTATTCAATAAAAGTCCTCTGCTCTTCCACTTTTAGATAGTGTCACTGATCATGCACTGTGGCTGAGGAGGGCCGTTAAATTGAATCAGAGGAATCATTAGTGCTCCTCTGAGGTGTGAAGCTGTGACACCCAGAGCCAATGTCCCTAGACAGCCTTTATAGGTTTGATTAGGCATGGCGGGGGAAACACACATGGATACTGGGGGGCGCACATACATCTGAATAATGCAGATTGCAGTGGGTATGAGCTAACTGGTATATCTGAGTGTGGATGTAAAGGTGCATCTCAAACCATTAGAATATCATGTAAAAGTCCATTTCCAGTAGTTCAAGTCAGCCCCAACCAAGTATTGGGTCGTAATGATGGACATACTTTTCAGAGGCCAACATTTACGTATTAAACAGACTTTTTAAAATTGGTCATAAATAAACGTTCTATGATATTCTAATTAATTGAGATACACAGTTTGCGATGCCGGTTTGTTAACGATCAGCTGGGGAAACCACGTGTACAGTTATCATGCCGGTTTGTTTACAATATGCGGCGGACACTGTGCTCAGTCAGTGACGGCGACTGCAGTTGTTGGGCTGCTGAACAGTGATTCGATGACTGTCGGACCAAGTGGGAAGCGTGTGTTAGATGTCACGCACGACGTCAAATATCCCGCTTTGCCAATGGCCCGTTCATAGTGGTCCCGCTTTTAACAGTCCCACCAATTTTCCGCCTCTGTGACTACCTCTGGAGGCGGAAAATTGGTGGGATCACTTGATCCCGGCATCCTGATTTGGACGCGTTCAAAGTGGATGAGAGACGTTACAGAGCCGTAAACGTCCCAGCATGAAACAGCACTATGAAAGGGGCTATTGGCTCCTTAAATTTCTAGTTCCTTACTCGATGGCTAATGGAAATATTG
This sequence comes from Centropristis striata, assembly GCF_030273125.1. Lineage (NCBI taxonomy): Eukaryota > Metazoa > Chordata > Actinopteri > Perciformes > Serranidae > Centropristis > Centropristis striata. Next base: position 16,344,137 of record NC_081528.1, on the reverse strand, counting down.
CTCTTCAGCCCACCATAAGATAAACGGAATCCAACCAAAATCATAATTTAATGTTCTGTACATCCAATATTAGTTCAACCACTGTGCAATGCTTGGTTGACTCTCTGTTCATATGGCTGTCAGCAGTTGTTTGTTGTTTTTAAAGCTTGTGTCAGGTTGGCTGTGGTTTCAGTCACAGGAAACAGGACAGGCCCCGCTGCTCCTGCAGGAGAATCCTCTAATCTCCACCATGTATATTGAGCTGAGTCTCCCTCAACACCCAGCAGGAGTGATGCACTTAGTGCACCAGATTGACACAGGGTCATTTTTTCATTTCATTTAAAGATTACAGTCGATTTCAGTTGATTTTTTTGTTTTGTTTTAACCAATAAAAACTTTACACATTTGTTTATGAGACAGGTGCTAAGGAAAGTGATCAAAATATGGAAAACCCTGAAGAAGGTCAAGCATTGAAACTTCGCAATACATATTTTACCAGTAAGACAGGGTGCAGTAGTTCTTCTGCATGATTAAAAAATATATATTTTTACACCATAAGTGTTGAGTTTAAAGACACAGGAAGCCCACAACAAAAACAACTGTTTCTCATGGATTCAAATATTGTTTTAGTTGCTTTAGTTGTCTTAACTACCTTAAAGTAGTTATTCCTCATGGTATACATGTATGCAGTACTAATGGTAAACAATACCTGTTACTGGATCTGCGTGTATGCTTTTGTTATTCCTGCAACATCTACTTGCAAGATGAAGAGGTTTCAATCCAAGACTTGTTGTGTTATAGACATTTGAATTTAGCCCAATATTAACACTTAATTGTCCATTTACAACCATGCCTGATATAGAATCACATTTAAAGTGTAAATAACATATATTGCATCTGTAAATAAACATATTTTAATATACAGTGATCTTGATAAACCAGATTTATAAACTATTATACTGACTAGAGGATAGAGGGGCTGTACACTGGTCAAATTCTCATATGTTAGTGACAAAATTAAAGCTTGTATCTCTAATAGCACCTCAAAAAAGGAAGGTATTACCCAGACAGGCAGACAGAGGTCTTACTTTGATTAAAAAAAAGAAAAGGAAAAAAAAGTGCAAGGTGAGCATTTTTATACTGATTACTTTGATGGAATGTTGAAATCAGAATAAAGATGATCCATTATTTCTTCTTATTAACAGAAAATATCAGCAGCTTCAGTGACAAAAAATCATATTGGCAATTAAGTTAAGTCCTTGTACACTTCACACAGGGCAGGCTGGGCTTCCTCCTGAAGGTTATCAGATGAGTGCTTAACAAGCTTCTGGTCAAACAAAAAATGTTTAAATTCCTGTGAAAGCCAGATGGGGAGGGGTTTGGAACTGTTCCAAGACAAAAGCAGGACCTTTTTTCTTACACAGAATAAATATGCTACATGCAAACAAAGTGTCCATGGCTTGGCAACAAAGAATGCAAGACAACACGAAAGGGGAAATAGTGATTTCAACATTGGCATATGTGATAGCTGTCCGTTCAAAAAATCCCTTTTAGTCACTATTCCAGCCCCAGGCATTTGTTAAATCAATGCCACAGTCTAACTGGCGAACACAAAGGCCCATTCATGGTCAAGCAGACAGACCCAACACCCACTCTTACATAAGAGGAGGAAGTGGAGGCCTTACTTGATGGGGAATGGAAAAAGCTTTATTTATATCCACATAGGAATACCATGAAGATAAAACTTAATCTTCACAAATACATTCATGTAGAAGGTAGTTTAACATTTTTAAAACCTATCTTGGTAAATATAACCATCTATCTATCTATCTATCTATCTATCTATCTATCTATCTATCTATCTATCTATCTATCTATCTATCTATCTATCTATCTATCTATCTATCTATCTATCTATTATGGCATGCTGTTCAGGAAACTATTATATATTTGGATGGAAAGTTTGAGAATATGGATTGAAAACCTGAGGTTATATATAGAAATCCAAGTTGCAATATATATTCTCAGGTTTCTATGTATATTCTCAGATTTTTCATAAAACGGCCTGTCATAATATATGTTAACACGGTCACCCATAAAGTTGTAATACAATTTTTTTTTTTACCTCTTTTCATGAAATGATTGTGACAATGTGATTTATTCTTGACAGATAAAGTGTGCAACTTTATTAATCAATCTCTTCCAAACATATCACAATGAAAATTAAGCCACAATTAACAGAGGATTGTGTCTGAAAACAAAATTTTTCAATCTATATGGGCAACCATGTATATATGTGGTCACTTTCATGATTGTTTCATTCTTGCCTCTCTTGCCAAGAACGGACGATTAAAGCAATTATAGCTGCTTACACTTTTATTAACAATGCTTCACATAGAACGTAGCATGTTCACAACTCTGTCAGCTCGGCTGCGCTGTACCCATGTCACACTGAAAACGGTCCGTGTGGAAACACATACCAAACATAAAAATCCTATTGTTACATCCCTTTTCTTTTCTTTTGAAGTGTACTCTTACTCAAATAGAAATAGTGCAATAACATCCAATATCAAAAAATAAAGTCACTTCATCTGTAACCTCTTACTACCCGACATTAGCAAACAATACTTTGGTAATCCATAATTGAAAATAAATTCTTTTTTGAGCAAATTCAAAATATTGTGCAAAATATCACTGAATGTAACTGAAATAGTTCTCTAAGGCAAATATTTCTTCCTCAAGTACAAAATCACTTTTTTTCTCTTTTTAAGGCACTTTTCCTTCAACATGTCAACAGCAATAATACAATACAATGTCCCCCCCCCCTTTTTTTTTTTTTTCTCTCTGTCATACCCCCCCAAAGGCCATGTGTCACAATAGTGACAGTGTGCTATGTCAGCCATGTCAGTGTGCATAGTCCTGCAAGTACCTTGGCTTAACAATCGGTCGGCCAGATCTGGAAGACACTGGCCGCGTTTCCCAGATTCGCTCGTTCTTAAGGACTTAAGAAGGCTCTTAAGAAGGGTTCGGCTAAGAAGGAGTGCTAAGATAGGGGTGTTTCCCAGATGCGTTCTTAACTGCCTTCTTAAGATCCCGCCAAAGAAGCTTCTTAAGAAGCTCTTAGTGGGAGCTGTCCACCGCCGTGGTGCTGAAATATAAATCAATCGATGCCAGGCAAATCGATCACCCACCACTTTATCAGCGCTTAAGTCACCCCACACACCTGTCCAATAAGGCTACGTGTGTGTGTGTGTGTGTGTGATCACAGCTAACAGGTGTATCCGAGTAGTAATCAAGCCATTAACGCATATATACCCCACTGGCGGACCTCGTCCCGCGTGGTGGGCATCCTGATGTGTCTCCGGGCATGGCGCAGGAGGATCGGTGTCACGGCTGCCACACTCCGTGAAACCGGTGCCTTGCTGAGGCCGGTGCCGTCCCCCACCACCCTCCAGGAAGTGGGGAGAAGTGCTGACGCACATAAGCGTTTATATAAACCGTCTGGCTTCGCGCACGGCGACGCTGTTGGTTCGCAGCGAGAATATGCTGTATTGCAGCCATGGTGTCTCACACGCGTGGACTACGGCAACGCCTTTATATAGACTTGCAGGTGGAGACCCTCTTGATGAGGTTCCAGCTGAGTTCAATTACACCTGTCAGTTTCTCATATCTGTGAAATACCACAGGGTTGTTGATGTTTTTATAGCTACTGTAAACTCATATGCAGATGCCGAATGTGTGTGAAAACGTAAAGAGTGATAGTAATGATGATTTATTTTATTTATGTAGCTACAGGAACACATGGGCAATTCTTTATTTTTATATCGTTATTTTTCTTCTTATGCTATTATTTTTCTTGCATCAGTGTTCTGCAGCTATGAGCGCACATTCATCATTATGCAGGGTTTTAGTATTCCTTTGTGTCCGATATAACTTTCTCTGATGCGGCTGCACTGAGCGTTTGGTCGCTAAGAAGGCCGTTAAGAGTGGGTCAGGGCGATCTTACACTTCCTTCTTAGTGAAAGATCTTCTTAAGCTAAGAGCGACTCTGGGAAACACTTCCTTCTTTCACAGCGCTCTTAAGAGCGTCCCTAAGACGCTCTTAGCGCTTAAGAGCTTCTTAAGCGCTAAGAGCGAATCTGGGAAACGCGGCCACTGTCTGTTGAGTGTCGGTCATGACCCTGTCAGGGGTCGCAACAGTGTCAGGTGCTGTGTGAGTGTCAACAGCCACTGTACGGGCCGTTACACCAGGCACGGTGCCTTGATCCCGTCTCAGGTGACGTCGATTTCTCCTTAGCACACCTCCATTGTCCAGCTGTACTGTGTAGGACCTGTGGTCAACAGGCTGCATCACAGTAGCCTTTCTCCAGGTTGTGTGTGGTTCAAAAGGCTGAACTCTCACACGGTCTCCCTGCCTGAGCATGTCCATGTCCTTTGCTGTTCTGTTGTAGTATTTGGCCTGCTTCTCCTGCCTGTCGACCTGCTCTTGCATTGTGTCTTTCACCTCAGGCTTTAGAAGGCTGTCCCGCGTTGGTGGTAGGGTCCTGGTTCTCCTGCTTAGCAGTCTCTGAGCTGGGCTTGTATTCAGGCCTTGCGTAGGTGTGTTACGGTGATCCAACATAGCCAGGTACGGGTCTTGTCCCGCTGCCTTAGACTTCAGCATCACTTTTTTCGCTACTTTCACAGCAGATTCGGCCTTCCCGTTGCTCTGTGGGTATCCAGGAGATGAAGTCTTGTGCTCGAACTCCCACAGCTGACTGAAACGCTGGAACTCTTGGGATGTATACTGGCGTCCATTATCTGAAAAAAGAATAAAAGGCACTCCTTGCCTAGCAAAGTGAGCCTTGAGCTTCCGTATTACAGTACTTGACTTTGTATCAGGTAGGTAGACAACTTCCCAAAAGTTGGAATAGTAGTCAACTGTAATGAGGTAGTTCTTATCCTCAAAGGTAAATATATCTGTACCAACCTTGGCCCATGGTCTACCTTCTACCTCATGTGGTTGTAGTGTCTCTTTTTGTTGTTTCGTGTCAACTGATCTGCAAATGTCACATTTCACTATGAATGTCTTTATCTGTTCATTCATTGCTGGCCAGTAGACGCATTCTCTCGCCCGCCTGAGGCATGACTCCACCCCCAGGTGAGAGGAGTGAATCCGACGGATGATGTCCCTTTGTAGGGAGTATGGAATGACAGCTCTCTCCCCTCTGAAGACGATGCCATCCTGTACACTCAGTTCCTCCTGGAATGAGTAGTAGTGCATAATATCCCTCGGTGTGTCTTTCTTATGTTTAGGCCATCCCTTCTGAATGGTGTCGCACAGTGTCTGTAGCGTTCTGTCTGTTTGTGTAGCAGAGCGGATTGTGCTCAGTCTCTCCGCAGAGATAGGCAAGTAGGCCACCATGTTGACCGTCTCAATCTCCGCTTCCACTGTCCCTGAAGATGAGCACTCTGGTAAGTATGCTCTGCTCAGTGTATCTGCAAGTAACATGTCACGACCTGGGACATAAATCACATCAAAATCATATCTCTGAAGCCTTAGCAGCATACGTTGCAGTCTCTTCGGTGCACTTAACAGTGGCTTCTTGACAATGTTCTCTAAAGGCTTATGGTCACTCTGTACTGTCACTTTCCGACCATAAGTGTATTGATGGAATTTTTCCTTGCCATAGACAATAGCTAAACATTCTTTTTCGTTTTGGGCATAGCCCTTTTCAGTTGGTGTCAGTGTTCTGCTCCCAAAAGCTACAGGTTTCCCATCTTGTGTCAGTGCTGCTCCCAGACCCGTTTCTGAAGCATCACATTGCAATGTCAGTTCCTCTTGTGGGTCATAGTACTTCAGTGCTGGTGCCTTGGCTATATTGTCCTTGAGCCTCCTGAATGCGTCAGCGTGCATTTCTGTCCATTCCCACATATTTTCCTTGTGTGTGAGCTGTCTCAGTATCTCACAATCATCTGACAGGTGTTTTAAACAGAATTTAGAGAGATAATTCACCATGCCCATCAGTCTCTGAACACCCTTCACATCAGTTGGTTTCGGCATGTCTCTCACTGCTCTGACCTTTTCGGGGTCAATTTTCAGTCCCTCTGCTGTCGGCAGGTGTCCAATGTATGGCACCTCCTGCTGCCTCAACCTGAACTTTTCTGCATTCAGTTTGATATTCTTTTCTCTGCATCTGCTTAGAAACTGTCTCAATTTTTCATCATGGTCCTTGTAAGCCATCTCTTGTGTATCACCTTCTCCTGTGATCAAAACATCATCAGCAATGAGGTAGACACCTGGTAGACCCTCCAGCGCTTGAGTCAGCATCCGCTGGAAAATCTCAGGTGCTGGGCTGATTCCCATAGGCATCTTGAGCCACCTAAATCTGCCAAACGGTGTAGCAAATGTCGTTAGATAGCTCGACTCCTCCAATTTCACATGCCAAAATCCGTGTTTGACATCACAGACTGTGAAGACCTTTGCCCTTGACAGGTCTGGGAGGATGTCATCAATTGTAGGAAGTGGAAAATGACTCCGCTTTAGAGCCTTGTTCAGTGGTCTTGGATCAATACATATTCTTGGCTTGCCATTAGGTTCATGCACTGTGACAAGACTACTTATCCAGTCTGTGCTTTTCTCCACAGGTGCGATGATCTCTCTCTTTTGTAGATCCTGCAGCTCTACCTTAAGAGGAGTCATCATGGCAACCGGGACTCGTCGTTTGGGGAGTTTCACTGGCTCCACCCTCTCGTCGATCTCGATCCTGTACTCTCCTTCCAGGCAGCCGTCACCTGTGAACACATCACTGTACTCCTTCTTTATTTGTTGTATGTTCAGACCACTCTGGTCTGGTTTCTCTTCAGTTACAATACTGTCAATCGCCAGTATGTTCTCATACTGTACTTTAATGAGTTTCATGGCTTCACTTGCCTTTTTTCCCAACAGTGGCAGTCTACAGTCCTCATTCACCACCTCAAACTCCAGGCGGTACTGTTTTTGGTTCCTCGGATTTCTCACCTTCACCTTGCACTTTCCCAGTGGATGTAGTCTGGTCTTGTTATACATTACCAGCACCGTCTTTGTGCTCTCCAGCTGAGTGTCAGGACTCAATAGATTTACAGGGATGACATTACAGCTAGCTCCACAGTCTATCTGAAACTTCACCAGCTCCTTGCCGATGAGCATCCCTGCGAAAAGCTGGCTGTTTTTTGTTTTGTCACCACTGGCCTCTTTACCAGTCACTGTGAGTATCTCTGCAGTGGTGACACTCATGATGTCCTCATATTCCTCACTGTCCTTTTCAGTCACATGGTGCACTTGTTTACCCTTGTCTTTATCCTGTTTTGTTTTACATTTGACAGCAAAGTTATTTTCTTTCCCACACTTTTTGCAGCGCCTCCCAAAGGCTAGACACTTATTCTTGTCCCTTTCATGAGTATTCCCACAGAATTTGCACGAAACTGTGTTTGTGTTTGTATCCTGCCTTGCTGTCTTTTTCATCATGTGCACCTCTTCGACTGTGTGTCCTCCTGCAAGGGTTCTACTGTTTTCACGTGACAGTTCTGTAGCCCTGCATAACTGTAAACACTTATCTAATGACAAGTTGTCCTCTCTGAGTAGTCTCTCTTTCAGTCCAGAGTCGATACTGCCACATACAATCCTATCACGTATAAGTGAGTCTCTTATTTGTCCAAAGTTGCATGTGCTAGACAACATTCTCAGATCAGTGACATATGTATCGATGTTTTCATCCTGTCCCTGATTTCTCATGAAAAAGCGATATCTCTCCACTGTTTCATTTACCTTGGGGTTGCAATGTCCATCAAATTTCTCAATCATGTTTTTTACAGTTTTTACTCCTGGCAGCACTCACATCACTCATCAGAGTTTCACAAAGTTCTCTACCTGTCTCTCCAATCAGATAGTAGAACAATTTCACTTTCATGGATTCTTCTGCATCTGGCATAGAAAGCTCAAAATAAAGTGTAAACTCCTCCTTCCATGATTTCCATGACTTCGCAAGATTGCCAGAGTCCAAACATAATGTTGATGGGGGTTTCAGACCTTCCATTGTCGAATCCGCCGACTGACGTACGTGACGAGCGTCTTCTCCAGCACACTGTTTGTTGTTGTTAGCAACAGGCTAGCTGGCTAGGTGCACAGCAAAAGTTCGTTTTTTCACTGCACCTTCACTCCAAAGTTATTTCCGCTGCCACCATGTTTCATTCTTGCCTCTCTTGCCAAGAACGGACAATTAAAGCAATTATAGCTGCTTACACTTTTATTAACAATGCTTCACATAGAACGTAGCATGTTCACAACTCTGTCAGCTCGGCTGCGCTGTACCCATGTCACACTGAAAACGGTCCGTGTGGAAACACATACCAAACATAACAATCCTATTGTTACAATGATGACAACATGGATGCAGAGACTAGCTGGTGGACATAGTGGAGCATTTAGCAACTAAAAAGACATATTTCCCTCAGGAGTTGGTGGAGACAAAAAAAAATGCTAAATTAGTTTCAGGCTGACACAAACACAACTCCAAATTAACAGTGGTAGAATGTTAGCAAGTACATTAACTCAAGTACTGTACTTAAGTACAGTTTTGAGGTACTTGTACTTGTCTTTTCTGTTCATGCTACTTTCTACTTCTAATCCACTACATTTTTAGAGGCAACTATTACTCTGCTACGTTTATCTGAAAACAGTAGTTATTGAAAACTGACATTTTTGCAAATGTTAATGAAATACGATGGTTTGTTAGGAATTAAACTATGTAAGAATAACTGGCCAATAAGAAATTAAATAGCCAATTAATTAATTAGTTGATTGAAAAAAGTTTCTTTCAGCTTCTCTACTGTAGGGATTTTTCTGCATTGAGAACTTTAATACTTAAAGTACATTTTCCTCATAAAAGTCACTTACTATTAATTAGGAAACTGTTACTCATTTTCAATGCAGGACTTTTATTTGTATTTTTACATAAAAAGAAGGATCTGTATACTTCTTCCACCTAAGCAAATTGGAGATATCACTGAGATAATGCAGTCCAGTAGTTGGGGAGTAACATTATCATTCAAGTATAAATACCACAGACTGTATTGATAACAGATATAGTTTCCATGAACTCACCCATCGGGTTTCTGAAGAGTGCTAAAGAAGCCCAAAGGTGGCGCCAAAGGTGGCTCCCGCTGTCGACATCTTGGTAAGGCTGACTCCACCTAACTTCCCAGATAATCCAAAAATGTTCATAGAGCTGGAGCTGAGGCGGCTGAAACACGCCCACCTAGCTGAAAGCTACCAAGCTAGCTGAGGCTCCAACAAGTTCTCCAACAGAATCAGCAGAAGAGGTTGTGTGTCAGTACCACAAATTACGGCAAATTGCGGCGTGGGCCGGCTCTAAAAATAGCACCGCGTAGGTCCGCAGTTGTAAAAAAGGCTGCAGTTTCTGTGGATATATGTTGTAAAACTACTGACTACTAGGTTATAAAATAATAGGCGTTATAAAAGCCAGTTTAAACAGTAAATAAATGTACGTAAATGCTGAAAGTGAAGTAGTTACAAGGGTCTCGTAACTGCCCCAAATTACATTAAAAGAACTTTGTTCGTAAACGTAACGTAACCTAAGGTAAAAATGGTTTACTGTTGATTTCACTCGGGACGTGAAGCCCGCTCTCCTGGGTGAAAGTCCACAGCTTATTCGGCTCATCCACCACCACAACCTCCAATCCACTATTTTAAGCTTTACTTGGTGGTCAATCACTGCTACTTCAGCAGGATGTCGGCAGGCGGTGAAATACGGAGACATAGCTTGTTTTTCAATGCCCAGTCTGTTTGTGTCGTTCCAGCCTACACTACGTTCCTAAAAATAAGTTAAGCTTAAACTTTACAACACCAGCATCAAAATGTGTTATCAATATATAATTTGGTAATTTGAAATACCTGGAAAACCAGTTTACCTGAATTAAGATGTCATTTAACTTCAGCTAAAAGTTGTTTATTTGGATGCCACTTGAATTGAACTTCATGTTGGATTGATACTGGCTTGTATCATCACAATTACTATTTTTTTGCCTATTAACGAGTTCTACCCATACGTAAGATTATACCAAACTCAAAAAAGAAAATCTGTAATGTTGCAATGTATAAAGCACACTACAATGAGTGGTGATGAATCATTCCTTCATTTTGAAAGCCCAGTCTAAATACAACAACACTCAGTTTTACAAGCAAAGATAAATATATACTGCAAATGCTTTTATTTTCATTAATGATGTTGTTTCAGTACCACACATGTTTCTGTTGAAATTCATAGATGTTGTGTTAAAGCAGTTTCATGCTTCTTGTGGTCAGCGTGGTCGGCGTACCATGGTATCCACGAACTTCTGGTCGATTCATACTGATTGCGGTTAGAGCAGCTCACAGAACTGACCTTTCTCTCTTCTGTTGTTGAAACATGTAGCTAGCCGATCATTGCTATACGGTCAGTGCAACCCAGTCTGCATAGTTACAAAACATCTTTGGAGGTGCACAGCTTGGCACTGAGACCCTTCGCAGTCCCTCCATGCAAAAAACAGCTTTTAGGTACATCTATTTGCATTATCCCTCATTCCTTTTCATATGTAAGCACACAGTTGGGTTTGACAGCAGGACTGTGCTGTTTGTGTTATCTGGCTATAGTTTTTTAAAATGCAACCCATAATTCCTGAGGGAGCCCGTGCCCTCTCTCTCAATGCTTTCTCCGACTGTGGCTGAATGGTATCTTTTAAAAGGAAAACATGTACACCCATGGGAAACTTTTCCAACACTTTGATGAATTGACGGTCTAGCCCCTGATGGCATCTGTATAATAGAGGTTGCCCATTTAATAACCCCAAACAGCATAGCTGCACTTGACCCTTTCAACCTGGAACAGGTTTGTGAATAAGCACACTTCTGTGGGCTTATCCTCAGAGCTGTTTTGCATTAGTCCTTCAACAACTTAATATATCTAACTGTACCTTGTTTGAGTCATTTTTGAAAAGCAGCCAGGTGGTCCAGAGGGATCTGGCTTCAACAAAGCTCTGAATTAATAATCTCACCCTGTGTACCATCTATCCATCCCTCAGCTTACTTTTCTGTCTGTCTGCGCCCGATTCATAGCTTTGAAAGAGCGGAAAGTGCCCCAGTGGAGAGGGGACGGAAGCAAAGATTTTTATAATCTTGCCTCTGGTGTTGTGTCTGTGGGAAACTGCCTACTTGATTATGCCAGAGATGCACCTGCTCTTAACCTCATTTCCGTTAACATCTGTGTGAGGGTGTTAAGTTAACTATACAATCATGTGTGATTATGACTCTCTTCATACCTGACAGAGTGCTCCCACTGCAGATGAAAAACACATTTCATGTATGAAGGATACTGTCACTGTGTCCAGGCTTTTGAAGCCAGTTATGAATTCCGGAGGGAGTCTGTGAGAGCAGAGCAAACCTTGGTGCTGCCTGTGTGATAACAATGGCTTTCCTGACAACCTAAACAGTTTTACAGGGTTTCTCAGTCACAGTGAACATTTTTGTAGATGGACTTTTCTTGTATGAATATAGGAATACCTGCTGTTCAGTGCCTTTTCTTCTCATGTCAAAGAGTGGTGCCTGTAAGGAGTTGTACAATTTTACATCCAATCCTGCGCTATTTTACAAGACTAATGTGACAGCTGACACAGAAGTTCCTCTGCATATGTCAGTCTTGCATATTTATCTTAACTGAAGTACTGATGATATGTGCTTCAAACTCTGCGTTGTTACCCCAGTCAGAGATGTGACTGCTTCGATTTGCTACTTTGACATCCCCAACAAGTTAAACTGTTGGGGGGAAAAAGTATATATTTGAGCATTTAAAAGTCATATTATTATTATTATCATTATTGAAATAATATATTTTACAAATTAGTAAATTACCTTTGTCCAGTTAACCACTGACATACAGTATACTCTCTTTATATACAAGCACCAGCCACTTCATTAGGTACACCTGTTCAACTGCTCATTAACACAAATATTTAATCAGCCAATCACATGGCAGCAACTTAATGCATTTAGGCATGTAGACGTGGTGAAGATGAGCTAGTGGAGTACACCTTTATCTTGCAGACCATTCTTTCAGCTCGATGAATGCAAATTAATAAAACAGAGCATTTTATGATACACGACAACACTCAGTGTCACACACTCTATAAAAAATAAATTTAATTGTACTCAAAACCTAAATCATACGTACAGTGCGTGAGTGTAGTCTCTTCTGTTTAATGGAAACATGGTTGAATCAAAACATCCCAGATGATAGAGATTCAAAAGATCCTTCGCTCTTACAGCCATCAGGCTGTCTCATTCTTCAAGAGCTAACAGACTGAATTAAACAAACTATATAATATCCCAGAGGGGAAATTCAGTCATTTTGATTTGATTTGATCAGCAAAAATACAGAAATTTCCAAAATGTCAAATATTTTTGATACCAAATCACATCATTGATGTTCCTAAATGTCTTGGTATCTTGGTATGATATTCTAGAGGGGTTTCGGGCCATTTCTTTATTTTTTAAACTTTATTTATTTATTTATTTTAATCAAAATGGGTTAATTTAGCACCAAATATCTGTAACAAATGGTATCAACCCAAAACTTGGTGCAACAACTTATGAGACATAAGTGAGCATGGGAATGACCTTCATATACTCCAGTCAAGATACACTTTTACAATTTTAATTAAATAATTCATTGATCAACTTTTTTTTAAATCTAAGAATCATTACTACGAAAAAACTTGGGAAAAACACAATGCTGAGCCTCTCAAATTATGGTTCCCAGCTTTCAGATGGTGTACACCACTTCTATGTGACATCTACTGCTGACTGTTTTGCCCTAAAGATTTACTGCCCCCTAACTAAAAAGACAGAAAAAAGGATGGGTAGAGTGGAAGAGGTTAAAAATCAATGAGAGGAATTTGAGTTCTCTGTTGAATGGGAAGCCAAAGAAGGAAGTGATGCTTTCTGGTACCGGTGAGAACTTGAAGTCTTCATACTGACTGTTTTTGATAATCTAATCCATTAAAAATGAATTCACCTGTTTCTCAGAATCACTGTTATATGAATATTGTTCTTTTGATATAAGTGGTAGAATAACAATGTTGCAATATTTGTTATGTGATATTCAAGAGTTATGGTCAGTGTCAGGAATGACAGTTTTCAGACCTGCTGCTCAGGTATTCATTTACTTTGTACCATCATTTTTTGGGGCCAATCAAATATTTTCTGTTATATTCATGTTTACCTCTAAGACGTTTGTCTAATATGAATGATAGGGTTTGTTAAGATTCTTCATAATATTACTGACTGGTGTCATGTACAGATTAACAAGGAGTGGATCAAGAATTGACCCTTGCAAGAAAACAATTGAAGGAGGAAAACAAATACAAAAACAAAGCCTGATAATCTAAGGGTGTGATGGAGCATGTGATTTTAGATGTTAATGTATCAAACACAGCTGTGAGGTCCAGTAATACAGCAATCCTCTGTTATTAACGTAAAGTTATCAACTACTCTGACTAGAGCGGTTTCTGTACCATGATGTGGTTTGAAACTACAAAGATTAGCTTAGAGATTTGAATAACTGTTAGTATACAACTTGTGTGTCTTTTTTGAGTGTACCTAAAAAAGGAAGGTTTGGCACTGTCCTATACTTACTTATTACAAATGCATCTAGGCTATTATTCTTGAGTAGGTGGCAAGTGGCTGCACACTTGAGAGGTCAGGAAAGTCCCAGTAAAGACAGCTTTGTAATGTTAACCAGGTCATCCAAAAAGTAATAAAAAAATATATTTAAAGAGTTTCGAGGAGTATTTACACTCCTGTACTACTTCAATAAGATCATGAGACTGTATGGGCTTTTTTTTCCTTCAATACATTGTTTAGGAGGTAAGAATATTGTAGATAAACTTTTGTGAGAAGTTAAGTACTATTTCAGTGTGTAGCCTATTTTTGTTCTGCACAGACTGCTCTTTTGAATAGAAAATGAATGGAAAGTGAACATATTTCTGTCTTGTGAAATAGCGATGGCTGGCTCACAGAGAGGACAACATCAGAGGGAAAACCACAAAACATTTCCTTCATAAAAATTGATCTAGATTCATAATGCATTATTTGACAAAGTAATTGTAATAATCTTACCCATTCTTTTATATTCTAACGTTTTATATTACTGAAAGCAAAATCTGGTATTAGAAGAGGCTTTTTTTTTTAAACAAACCACAAAGTAAAAGAAAAGAAAAGAAAAAAAAACATGATGGGTGTTTTCCTAGTTTTGTTATTTATTAATCAACATATTTTTTCTTTAGCTATTTACATCAAGTCAATGTAGGATAAACCAGGAACTGTTCACAGATTTTCCAATTAATGATTTAAATTACTTTAGCACAGTTCCTGTGTGTGTTTGAAAGTGCTTACCTCAGCCTTTAACCTAAAACACCAAAGTCCCACCAGGATCGTTCCCTATCCTCCAGATTAGCCCTCCAGAACAGAACTGAACAATCTTCATCTTGCAGAAGGAGATAGGCCAAACATTTTGGCTGTGATCAACAATAGGATGTAAGATATTTGGCCAACATGGGGGAAATAGTTGTCTTGCTGCCATTTTGGAGCTGCAAGTGTGCAATTCACTGTACCTAATGCAGCTTTAACAATCGTAGCCCTTGGTGATCAGCCCTTCCATTTCTGAGCCAGCTCCTCTGAGCACATGGGATGACTCACATTGTGTGAGTCTTCCCAGAGGTTCAATGGTTTTATAATTGAGCCTCTAGTATTTCCTTCATAATGGAAAGCACCCAGTTGATAAACCCACTGGCACACCTGCTGTTAACTGTTTAACAATTATGTCTGTGTGTCACTCACTGGTTCAGCTGATTGCCAAGGGGAGTCTACAGGCACCCTGTCGAGTGTTTGACAGTCACCCATTAACTGAATCCATCTGACTGATTCAAATGTGCCCATGCAATCCTGAAGAAGATAGTGTAACAAAGCAGTGAATTATTACCCTCATACCCCTAAACCAGCCATATATTCCATGACTGATTTTCTCTTTTAAAAGTACACCTGAACAGAAAAGACAGGAAGCTATGTGTCCCGAAGGGAAGCCCTTGTAACAAAGCACCATATTGATAATCTCGCCCTCAGCAGTGTTTCTGTAGTGCCATATGTGCTCTAACAGCCTGTGGGAAGCGACACGGGGGCTCTGAAGCCTAAAATAGGCTAGGCCTTGTCTGATAACAGAAGCCACTGGAGTCAGATAACAGAAAAATAGAAACCATGCTCAGATTTACACCAGCAGACCAAATCTGATTTTCTTGCACTTAAAGTCGTCGCACAAGATCCACTGTTTCCACGCTTTGCTTTACTGCCCCCGCCCCGCCGCCCCATCACAGAGCTGCTGAGTCTGATAATACAACCTCACATTCAGGCCTCAATACAACATTGCTTTATTGTACAGTTTCTGGAGCTGTTACATAAGAGACATTTCCTCATGTTTTTGAAAACCTATACTTTTTTATACAGTAATAAAATATTGAAAAATATTATATAAACTAAGGCATAACAAATTATGAAACAACTATTGAAATGCCATTATTTTAAGATTCCACAGACAGCGACTGCAAACAAAACATGTTCTTTCAGCGTTCATGTGCTTTTGCACTGCACAACTCATTATTATAAACACTTTGTACCTCCTCAGCTCCTCAAAAGGACAAGAAAACCACAGGTTCAAACTCATCCCAAACATGTAGTTTAAGGCATTGGAGTAAACTTTAATATATATCGGGCTTTGGATACTCACACAATACCTAGTAGAAACATATATATAGATCTAATAATTCTGATGGAAAGAAAAGAAAACACATGATTTTCTACTTTAAGTGAACTAGATGTCACTGGAAGCAAATTAAACAGTGCAGCTACTTCAGTGTGAAGTAGCTCAGAGAACAGTATCCCAAAACACTTAATACCATCGAAACCGCTCCATCATTCCTTTAGTCTTGTCTTGTCTTTGGGGGTCCTCTGGGTTCATCCTACATGGAAGCTATGGCGGACTCCCTGCTGAACCTGCACCACAACACGGACAACAAGCAAAAGATGACAAGCAACTTCCCAACCTCACACATCAATCATGTTTCAACAATAATGTGTTTAAAACACATTTTGTTGATGGTGTGGTCCTTACTTTAGCTGTGTGTCAAATAATTCCCAACGGACGGAAACAAAATCCCAAAAGACAGTTTCATCCCGTTTCATCTCAACACAAGTTGAGGTTTGGAGTCTATGGTTAAGACCTTTTTTCTCACAATGTGACGAGGCATGAATTTACTCACCTATTTCAGTCAATCTGTTTTTTAATTCATGCAACTTTTTTAGTAAACCCTTTATTGAAAGCTCAACATGTATCATTTAAGAAAAGTGTGTAAAAGTTTTTTAGTAGTCCTTTATTCATTCATTTCGTTTCAGCTGTGAAGACAAACCATCCTATGAAAAAAAATGCGTCAAAGAGTATGGAGTAAATGTAAATAAGTGATTATGTAGTTGCCAATTATTATTTAATGTCTTTGAAGTTTCATCATTGCTTGCTGCTGTAGTTGTTCCAGCTGTGTCCTGCAGCAAGGTGCACGGTGATACACAATCTGTACAATGAAGATACAGCCCAAACATTATTACGTTTCACTTGCGTCCAAGTCCTTTTTTGGCTGTTCAGATTGCTCCTGTTGAGATGTAACAGAATGATTAATATAGGACAAGGGTTACCAGGTCCGAGAGGCTTCACACACCTCGTCCAGTTAGGCCAATTAATGGTAAATTCATCAAGAACTACAAATTCAACAGTAAGTCATTTAATTTAATTAAGTATTACTATATGAAGTAATTGTAGTCATTTTGCAGGCTGCATGGTGGTGTAATGGTTAGCACTTTTGCCTCACAGCTAGAGGGTTGTCACTCCAGCCTGCGGCTCTTTTTTCTTTTCTTTCAATTGTCTTTTTATTGATGACAAAGCATGTATTAGACAATCACTGTACAGGTGAGAAAATTTTTTTTTGTACCAAATCCACCCATGACACAACACAACCCCCTGTCCAAACATTTGAACATACTTATACAGCCACTGACGAAAAAAAATGGAACTAGAATTTTTAAAAAAAAGATAAAAAAGTAGGTTTAAAAATGGTAAATAAAAAAAGTTAGTTGCGGAAGCTAGAGAGCTGTATGCCTACTCCATTCTCAGCAAAAAAACAAACAAAAAACAACCTGCTGCTCCTCTGTCCACAGTCCAAACATTAAAATAGTGAAATAGTAAATTGCCCGTAGGAGTGAATGAGAGCGTGATTGTCTCTATGTGTCAGCCCTGTGATAGTCTGGTGACATGTCCAGGATGTACCCCACCTCTTGCCCAATGTCAGCTGGAATCGGCTCCAGCACCCCGAAACCCGAGTGCGGATAAGAAGTTAAGGATAATGAACTAATTCATTGTTTTTGCCAAGCCATCTCTCAGGCAATACTGCTCCCATAATCAGAGCCAATTTTTGTGATCGTCACTTTATGTTCCTTAAAAAGCTCCTTCAGCACTGCTTTTCAACTCTTTTAGCAAAGTTTTATTGGCTGTTCCACGATCGATTGATCTGTGTTGCTAATATACTCCGTGCTCATGTACAATGCCGGCTTGTATAGCCTGGTTTGACTAAGCGTTGACTAGACACGACTGAGCTGCATTATCGGAACGGTTTAAGCCTTAAGTGAAAGTTTCATCAGTTTTTACGCCAGATTGTTATTCATGATTATCCTCTGGAAATGCATGTGTCTTTTGTGGCTTTTTTTGGAAAGCAGTGTTGTTTGTTTTGATTGGTTTCAGGTTCTCCTTAATGCATGAAGTCCACGCTGTCCCCATATAATGCATGAAGTCCACGCTGTCCCCATATATGTAGATGGGCTGAATGTCTGGCTTATTTCTCCTAAAGACACCGATGAGTTCTTTGGTCTTGGAGGTATTAAGGATGAGTTTGTTCTCTGCATATCATGAGGTGGAAGGGAAATTTATATCAAAGCCTTTAAACGTAGCAAATTATTTGAATGATTATTTCCATACCAAACTTAATAATTTGAGGAGGAATATGACATATACAAACAACATTTCCTCATTCACACTAATTAAGAACTTAATAATGAAGAATAAAAGTTGTAAATTTAACATAGAAAAAGTAACAATAAATGATGTGACTAGGCTTCTTTGTAAAGGGAAGGATAGTCCACCAGGGGTGGATAACTGTGATGCATACATTTTTAGCATTGCTGCGCATCCAATTTCTGTTCCTGTGTTTTACATATTCAATTTTTTTTCCTGCAGGACTAGAAAATAAAAAAGTTATCCCGTTACCTCAAAATTCTGCTGCACCTTTCACTGGTGCAAATTGTAGACAGATAAGTCTGCTACCTGCTTTAGGGAAAGTAATGGAAAGGATCATGTTTGATCAAATTCAAAATTACTTTGACATCAATAATTTAAAAAGTGATTTTCAACATGCCTTTAGTCTGGGACACTCCACATGTACAGCCTTGAGACATTTGACAGAAGAATGGCGCTCGGACATAGACAATGGAAAAATTAGTGGGTGTCGTTATGCTTGATTTTAGTGCTGCATTTGATGTTATTGACCATTTTCTGTTAGTAGAAAAACTCATGCATCATGTCCTGTGATACATGTGTGTCAGCGTCTAAGATTATGTGTTGTGACTGTTTCGTTTCGTTTCGTATCTGTTTATTTCGGTCGATACATGTCATCAAAACAGAAGCAACAAACCAGAAAAAAAAAACATTGATCAAAGTAAACAACATGTAAACAAAGAGAGAAAATTGATGATAGACCTTTGGACCGAAAAGGCGTAGGCTGAAGCATAGCTTATTACGCCTACCCTGTTACAACTCAAGTAAATTTAAAAATTAGAAATGTACAATCTGTTATTTATCAACAAAAGAAATAAGCAGTCACAAAAGAGAGAAAAGAAAGAAGCTTATTACTCATTACTCTAACTTATATAAATTAATCATCCTATTTTTAAGTATTTTTTTGAATAAGTTAATGGTATTGCAAGTTTTCAAGTCTATCTCCAATTTGTTCCATAAACTAACGGCTGTTACCGTGGTGCATTGTGATTTGGTGTTAGTTCTGGTTTTTAACTTTGTAAATATACACACCCCTCTGAAATGATAATGGCTGTATTGACGGTTGTTGTTGTTGTTTTTGTTTTGTTGATGATCTCGGAGAATGGACAATTTGATTAATGTTTGGACTCCAGGAAGAATAGTTATGCTAATGTGCTGGTGCTAATGGAGATCCAATAAATAAATAAATAAATAAATCAGTCCTCCTCTTCATAAGGGCCTGAGGGAGTCTGGCATGCCCTGGAGCTACTGTCGACTGACTTACACATTTATCGAAATTTGTGATTTTTAACTATTGTGTTACCACCAAACCTAAGCCAGCATTAAACTGGCAAAACAAATCAAATTCATATATCTAATCTAAGTTTCAAACTGGGTTTTTTTTTTAGACTTTAAAACGACATGAGGGTTTTTTTTCATAGTTAAGACATTAGACTAAATTCATTTTCCATTCTTTGTACCATTCATAGAGTATGTACTGTTTCGTAGTGATGTAACAAGAAGTCTCATGAACCATTTTCTTTATTTTCTGAGTCCACTAGATGGAGCTTTTTGATCAACAAAGGGCTGAAAACACAGTCAATTACCATTGCTAGTCTTTTTTTCTTTTTTTTTAAACCAAGAGGGCCGTCTATTGGCGTCAAAAAATAAAGCAAATGGTTCATGAGGCTTCATTGTCGCTTCACTACTGTTTAGGTATAGGCTCTAGAAGCTTCTTGCTATAGAATTTATGCATTACACACTTATTCATTTGGGTCTCTTCCAGTTACATCTGAGACATCTTTGGATCACTGCAGATTTGCATTACTTGTAAAATATTTAAATCATGGAGCATTAACTGCAGCAAGATGCCTCCACTGTAGAAATGTATAAAATGGTGGCTCTATCTGACTGTGATGCTGTATAAAAACCTCAATGCACTATTTTGACATGGAATATGATTCATCCTAAAGGATAAGTGTTAGTATTAGGTTGAAATAATGGGGGTCAGCAGGATATTGTGGCACATAGGCGATTTTCTCAATTTCACTGGTGCCTTGGTTACAGCTATTTTTACTTTTCAAGTGTAAGTCAGCAATTTGGTAAACATTATGTCATGTCCACAATGATGATGCAACTTCTTAAATAAAAAAAAAGTAAAAAGGCATGATTCATATAAATGAAGAAAACTCATTTGCATAAGGAATGATGGTAGGTAGTATACTCAACCATTTGAACTCAAGCAGAGTGCATTATGCCTGCAGCAGGCTCGCTCAGCTCCAATCTCTGCATCTGAATAAATCATACAAGGAACACATCTGGTTCCTTAGAGAGAGAAGTGAAGAGAAAGAGCGAGAGCAGTGATGAAAAATAAGAGAGAACAGAAATGATAGCAGGAGATAACGGGTGGAAGCAGAGAGCAAGACGGCGAGAGGAGAAGGGAGTGAGAGAATGAAGAGATGTGGATGATAGGACATAAAAGACAATAAGAAGAGAAGAAAATAAGGAGTGTTGCAAGGTTGCTTTGCTCTTCCATCTAAATATTTATCTTAAATACAATCTTTTCCTTTCCAAAAAAAATGACTCTTCTATAATGTGTCCAGTGTGTGCACAGCCATGCACGGACCACAACCAGCCTATTTTCTCTAACTAAATTGTCTGTGGCCATCTGTAAAAGGCCCTATTTATTGAATGTACAAAATGGCTTCTAATGTTGATATAACAGTTAGACAGAGAGGTTATAACTAGTGAAGTGACGAGAAGCCTCATGAATCATTTTCTTTATTTTCTGAGCCCACTAGATGACACTCTTTGTTCAACAAAGGGCTGGAAACGCATTCAATTTCCATTGCTAGAGTCTTTTTTTAAGCCAAGAGTGCCATCTAGAGGGGTCAAAAAATAAAGAAAGTGGTTCAAGAGTCTTTGTTGTCACTTCACTAGTTATAACTGAAGAGAAAATTTTATTTCAAACAGTGTTGTCACATTCAGAGTGAGGGGTTGCCGCAGACTGGAAAAATACCCCCAAAAAGCAGTTTCTAAGGAAAACTCATCTTTGACTGTGCATCTTAGCAACAGCAAATTGAGAAGAGTTGAATTCTTGATGTTAAACTAGACATACACTAGTAGAGTTAACTAGAAAATTTCCTCGGGGGGAAATTTTGAAAGGGCCACGGGGGCTACTGCCGATGTGTGTACACTATGATGAGATTCTTCAGAGATTTCAAACAATTAATACTAGTAATGTTATGATACTATATAATATACAAGGAGCACACCTACAACAAACATTCCTCTTCAAGTATTTATTTATACAGCAACCTATGCCCTTTAACCTCAAAATGTGTGTGTGTGTGTGTGTGTGTGTGTGTGTGAAACATTTGTATCTGGAGGAGTGTGCGTGCTTACGCGCGCATATGTGTGTGTGTGTGTGTGTGTGTGTGTGTGTGCGTGCGTCCGTGTATCTTTAACTGTTATTACATTAAATGACCAGTGTGTGTGTGCGTGCGTGTATCTTTAACTGATATTACATTAAATGACCAGTGTGTGTGTGCGTGCGTGTATCTTTAACTGTTGTTACATTAAATGACCAGTGTGTGTGTGTGTGTATCTTTAACTGATATTACATTAAGTGACCATTGTGTGTGTGCGTGCGTGTATCTTTAACTGTTATTACATTAAATGACCAGTGTGTGTGTGTGTGCGTGTTAAATCTCACTTTTTCCGAAAGTTCCTGCGTTTTTAATATGGGACCCAATGAGGCTGTTGGTGGTTTTGGTGGCGCATCTTTGCATCGTACGGCCAAACTATAACTCTGACAGCTTTACCAGAGGATTGTGAGTGAGAAGACAAATTTTCCTACATTTCTATGTATAAATTATTTCCGTAGTGGAATTTGCGGCCTGGAGTGCAGTTTTCAAATTTATTTTTTGACAGTTTTACCTCTCCCTCTACACTCTGAGTGATGACATCACACACTCTGACACGAACATTCCGTGCAATACACACCCATTATCATCTCAGAATTTCTCTAAAAATGATCATGGTCATTGAACAGGGATTGATAAAAAACTATACGACCTATCGAAATGCAAATTAATACACCAATACACAAGACTTGTGTCTACTGTTTAAAGTTTAAATGGAGTCTCTAGGTTAAATTATGCCGGAGAAGTAGACGTCTGAAAATCTTCAATTAATGTTCTTTTTTGCTCATTTTCTTTCGGCCGTCCCATTCATTTCAATGCAAAATTTTGGGCAGTTTTTCGCGACTTACGTCGCGAAAAATTCGTATTCCATAGAGAAAAGTAATAGCACACCGATCCCGATCAAACTCTTCCACTCTACAGAAATAATTTATACATAGAAATGTAGGAAAATTTGTCTTCTCACTCACAATCCTCTGGTAAAGCTGTCAGAGTTATAGTTTGGGCGTACGACGCAAAGATGCGCCACCAAAACCACCAACAGCCTCATTGGGTCCCATATTAAAAATGCAGGAAGATTTCGGAAAAAGTGAGATTTAACACGCACGCACACACACACACTGGTCATTTAATGTAATAACAGTTAAAGATACACGCACGCACACACACACACACTGGTCATTTAATGTAATAACAGTTAAAGATACACGCACGCACACACACAATGGTCATTTAATGTAATATCAGTTAAAGATACACGCACACACACACACACACTGGTCATTTAATGTAATAACAGTTAAAGATACACGCACGCACACACACACTGGTCATTTAATGTAACAACAGTTAAAGATACACGCAAGCACACACACACTGGTCATTTAATGTAATATCACACCGATCCCGATCAAACCGCATGTTTTGATATATAACTCTTCGAGTTGCAGGACTAGCAGCGGGACGAAATTGCGTCCGCAAGAGGAATAAGAAGAAATCCACAGTATAACAGTAGTGCTCGGTGCAATTGCCCCGAGGCCCTAATTATACTCTGGATAGAGTTAATCCATTATAATTACCTCTCAGTCCATAAATAGTTGTTGTCAAAACCAAGTTTAAAAAGGAAGTTTCACTAAATCAAACCTGTAAGTGTTAATGTTTACTTACTCTAAACTCTGATCCTGTAATTCACATCTCAAGTGTTAACGTCGCCCCGGCCCCCACAATGTACATTGCTTAATGAGCTGTGGGTTAGCATGCATGCTGGTCTCACTGTAACATAAAAAGTGAGTAACGGCAGTTAACGGTAAGTTTGGCTTGACATTTTGGCTGTGAGAGACAAGTAATGCACTTTGTAACCATATAAAACGTGATAAGATGATGCTATCGTTTGTAGTTGCTAGCTAGCATGCTAAAGTAGTGCAAACGCTATCCCTTAGTCCAAAGTCATTTTTGTTGTTGCGAAAAGAACACAGCTCTTGGTGAAGTATAATATAATTTTTTGTCAGTAACAAACGCACACCGTGAAATTGCAGTTTTCGCCAGACTGCTCATGTTTACAGCACAATGTCTTTTTACTGGCTCACATTATATATATATATATATATATATATATATATATATATATATAAAATAATTATATTGACACATTTTAAGTCTTATAGAGGTAACACTTGTGTCGTTAATAATAGTCCGCTGAGAGAGTTAATTGCTAACACTACATAGAAGTGTTAAAAAAAACTAACACGGGTTGGTGTTAGGCAGTGTTAAAATTTCACTCCAAAAAGAGTCAAATTTACACTTACTTAGTGCATAGGTACCAACACTCGAAAAAGTTTTAAATTAACACTAAAAGTGTTACAACTCTTACATTGTTAATTTGGGTATGTTGACTCGTTTGAGGACATTGTTGATGCAAAATGAAGGTGTAACAAGTGTAAAAGGTCATGTAATCAGCTTGGAAAGATTGGAAGACAAGAAAAAGTTCTTTCATGTGGGACAAATTTGCCTTGGTCATTGGTTTTTGGTTCTCATGTGATACATTTACAGGGCATATTTTCTCTGCCATTATGTGGATGACTCTGAAGCTGGCCACAGTGCTTTTGGGAGTGCTGCCTTTCCCTGAAGCTCATGCAGCTGCTAACATCACTGCTGCAACAAGGTCTCTCATGGAGGAATGGGGCATTGAAGGCAAAGTGACCTCAATTGTGACAGATGCAGGAGCTAATATGGTTGCCTCTGTCAGAAGTCTAAATCTAAGACATGCACTTTGCTTTGCTCATTCATTAAATTTAGCGGTGAAGAAGTCTATTGATGCAACTCCTGGCCTAGAAGACCTACACACAAGGGCACGTAAAGTGGTCACATTCTTCAAAATCAGCACAACAGCAAAAGAGAAGCTCAGAGAAGTACAGGAGCAGATGAATCATCTAATGATAAAGCTTATTCAGGAGGTGTACAGTACACACTGGAACAGCACCTTTCTCATGCTACAACGCCTTTTCAAAAGAGACAGTGATGCAAAACAAGTTTGACACTACAGAGAACAAAACAGCACTGACCCTTTCAACACTGCTGGATCCTAGATTCAAAACCATTGGATTCTACAATCAAGTACAGGAAACAGGCATCGGTAAAACGATGCTCACAATTGATAAAATACACACCACCTGACAAACCTACAGAACAACAGCCCTCCATATGAGCCCAACCAGTACCAGTCAATGTTGAAAATCCATCATCCATAGATAATGTTATAGTCAACTGATAAAATGTAGGACAAAATAAGTACAAGTAAACAAGGATACAAATTGAAAACTTTCAGAACTGATGATTACTGTCATGTTTGTCTTTCAGATATTAACCTTCAGGAAACTCTGGACAGAGACGCTTCTGAAGCAGCGGTACATGACTGATCCACTGCTGGCAAGATCAGAAGACCCACTGGTTTACTGGCTGAACCAACAAAATGTGTACCTTCTTCAGTTTAATCTAGCAAAACATTTTTTATGCACACCAGCATCATCTGTTCCTTGTGAACAAGTATTTTCCAAATGTGGAGAAGTTGTGAACAAAAACAAAACAGCTCAATCCAAAAACTGTTGAAAAATGTGTTTTTCCACATAATCACCCCCTGCCATAGTTACACAAGCACACCCAACCTATGCCATATTTTACCAGGACTCTCTCCCCAATAACACAATACACACATTCATCAATCTTTATTTGTAAATAGAACATGATTTTCAGTCTTAGCAAAGATACTTTAAATCTAAGGGCGATCAAAGCAAAGAGGCTTCAGGATAAAAGGTCTTAAATAAAGTCGTTTCTCCAACACTGCTCATTGAGGTGTGTGAGTGTAATTAAAAGCCTCCTGTCCACCAACTATCCATCCATCCATCCATTTCCTTCCGCTTATCCAAGGCCGGGTTGCGGAGGCAGCATGCTAAGCAGGGCATTCCAGGCGCCCCTGTGACCAGCCACAACGTCCAGCTCCTCCTACAATACTACAATGCACCCCCCCCACACACACACCCCCCTACAATACCCCCCCTCACACACAAACACACACACACACACACACCTACATTAAGCCCCCCACACACACACCCCTACAATACATCACACACACCCCTACAATACACTCCCCCCCACACACACATGCCTACAATACACCCCCCCACACACACACCCCTACAATACACCCCCTCACACACACACACACACACACACACACCCCTACATTACACCCCAAACACACACCCCTACAATACACCCCCCCCACACACACCCCTACAATACACCCCACACACACCCCCGCACACACACCCCTACAATACAACCCACATGCACACACACACCCACCCCCCCCACACTCCTACAACACACCCCGCACACACACACACACACACACCCCTACAACAAGCCCCCCCCACACACACACACAATACACCCCACACACACACACACACACACACACACCCCCACAGTACACCCCACACACCCCCACAATACACCCCCCCCACACACACACCCCTACAATACACCCCACACACACCCCCGCACATCCCCACACACACACACCCCTACAATACACCCCACATACACAAACACACATCTACAATACACCCCCCCACACACACACACCCCTACAACACCCCCCCACACACACCCCAACAACACACACCCCACACACACACCCCGACAACACCCCCCCACACACATACACACCCCCACAATCCACCCCCCACACACACTTACACCCCACATATACACAGACACATCTACAATACACTCCCCCACACACACACCCACACCCCACATACACTCCACACACCCCCAACACACACCCCTACAACACACCCCGCTCACACACACACACACACACACACACACACCCCTACAACACACCCCACACACACACACACACACACACACACACACACACACACACACAATACACCCCCCAACACACACACCCCCACAATACACCCCCACACACAACACCCCCCCACACACCCTTACAATACACCCCACTCCCCCACACACACACCCCTACAATACACCCCACACACACCCCCCTACAATACACCCCACATACACACACACACCCCCCACAATCCCCCCCCTACAATACACAACACAACACACACCCCACATACACTGACACATTGACTGAATCAGTATGGTAAAAGATGGGCTGTGATGTCAGAAGCAGGGTGATCTGCCACAGTTGTGTTCGCACTGTGAAGCATGTTGTAGCCCAGACTTGTCAATGACACTCCTCTGTCATATTATTTCATTTTAAGAAATTGCTATTATTTTGAACAGAACATATTCATTTCATGGAGGTCTAATAGAGTTGTAACTCAAGATGAAAAGTTATTAGAATATGTTCAGAAATCCTTTTTACAAACTATGCATAAAGAAGACATTTTACACAATACAAATGCAATAGTATAGCTCTCTGACCAAGTCACTACAAAGGGTGCGTTCAGACCTGACGCGTAGCGAATATTTCGCGCGACAAGATTACATACAAAGTCAATGCAAACACGCGAATAGACGCAAATTTTTGCCGGCGGCGCGAATCGCGGGTTTCGCGCGACGCGAATGTCGCGGCGCGAATGAAACAACGCGAATTCGCGTGAGTTCAATAAATTCAACTTTGGCAAAATATTCGCGTGACGCTGTGTCGGGACAGCCTATCAGCGTTGAGAGTCTGGACGACAGTGTCCGAGATACATACATGAGAGAGAGGAGAAAAGAGGCAGGAAGGAGGAGTGGGTCGGCAGGAGGGACAGGAAAAAGGTGGAAGTACTCTGCGGTCCTCTCTCCGTGCTGAGTGTGCCTCCGGATGATGTCACTCACCCAGACACGACGGCGTGTTTTCCGACGTATCTCGGACTTCCAGAGCAGGTACAGGGACGCTATGCTTGTCATGGTTGATGACAGAATGAAATGGAGGCAATTATTTGGCGCTAAATAGTCTCTTGGGCGAAAATTCGCGTCGCGTTACTCGCGCGAGTGACGCGAATTAAATTAAATTCTCGCGCGTATCAACTCACGCGAGTAACGCGACGCGAAAATTCGCTACGCGTCCGGTCTGAACACACGGTATGACTTGACCAATCAACTATCAGCTAGCCTTCCATTTATAGTCAGTCTCTAATGCTGCTCTAACTTGAGCATAGGAGGTTACATTTATCCACTTGGTGAGAAGAGAAACAGTATTTAATTAAATTAAACTAATCCTAAATTCATAAAAGAGAAAAACTCCCTGTGCACAACCAGTATAGGTTATCCGGTGGTGGTAGGTCGCAGAAACAACTTTGATAAAGATAATACATACCACTGCACACTGGAATTACTTTACTGTGATTTGCTTCATCAGGTTCACTTTTCAAAACTGCATGAGCATTCACAGGTGTGTTAAGTACATCACCTGACCAATTATCACTGTCTTCGTTTTTTTCATTCTGTAGCAGTACAACATTTATATACGAATATTGTACAGTATCTAGAAAGGTAAAACAGATTATAAACAAACATTGGAAGATCTTAGAATGTGATCTGAGTCCAAACCATTCATCATCCTGTGGACAGAGAGGCAGAACTGTCAGGGATACTATTGTCAGTTTTATGTATCAGCATCCGACACAAACTAATTGGCTTCAGACCTATTTTTTCATCACCACAGCTCTTCTAAAATTCACCAATGATTTGTCTCTTCCTTTGATAAGGGCCAACCCACAGGCACAATCTGTATTGACCTCTCAATTGCCTTTGATATGGTTGATCACTATCTCCTCCTCGATAAGCTCTGTTCTATTGGTTTAAATGAAAATGCTCTTCTTTGGTTTAACGCCTATCTTTATAATCAACTCCAGTGTGTTGTTTTTCAGGGTTCTCAGTCTGATCATTTAATTGTTCATGAGGATATTCCCCAAGGTTATATCCTGGAGCCACTATTTTTTCTGTTTTAATTAATGACTTACCTCAACTATGCTCAAAACTGTCATATTCACATGTATGCTGATGACATTGTTATTTAAACCTCCAACTCAAATTTATCACAAATCAAGGATTATCTCTTTACTTATACTACTTATTGATTATGCTGACATTGCATAGCAGAACACTGCTGACATGTATCTTAGACCCCTTAAATTGTATACTGTAGATTTACATTATTATTATACTTTGTAGATTTTTTTGTGTCCATATATAACTCATAATGTACAACTTGCTCAAATTCAAATTCATATTTAAATTTGTTCACTTTCATTGTCCCTCCTATATGAAACAGCTCCATATTCCATATACTTATCATATCCACTCAGACTTATGTAACATCCCTTTTTCTTTGTCCCAATAATTTACATTACATTACGTAGGTCATTCCAATACAAAGCTCCATCTGATTGGAATAACCACCTCTCTCCTTGTGATCTACTTCCTCTTTCCATTGCTTCAGGACCTCTCTATATTCTCATCTTAAAACAACATTTTTATTTATTTATTTTGTGTTGTACTGATGTTATTGATTTTTTTATGCCGTTCATTTTTTTTTCAGCAGCTGAGGGCTGGAAATGAAGTTGGGAGTGTGTTGGCAAGATGTTTGTTTTTCTTTTTTTTGTAGTGTATGTATTGTAGGTGCAGTTTCTTCTCAAAATACTGAGAATACTTGCTAAGTATGAAGAAAAATGCAGAAAGCCGGTGTGATAAGTGAAAGCCTTTAGTTAGTTTGTGCAGCACAGAGAGAAATCAGTCAGCGTTCTCTCCCGACAAAAAAACTGTTACACTTTTATACAGAAAATCAGTCTGACATGATCAAAGGAGGTAGTTACAGATGAAGTCGCGACTTAATGTAATTAACATATAGGGATTAGACATTACAGGACAGTTACAGAAACTTCAAAGAAACAAAAAAAGTGGATTGGGAACAAAGCCAGTCAGATACTAATGCAAATACACATTATAACCCCCTGTAGAGAAGTTGTCTGGTCCTGTGTCTCTGAGAACTGGATTTTTAATTACTCTGCTGTAAATGTTTAATGCTTTAAAATATCAAGACTATAATATTATTTCTACAGTATGTTATGTAATGCTGTCATGATTTTACTGTGTTTTATTTTGTCCACAGGACCTCCTCGAAAATGAGATGATACATCTCAAGGGCCTATCCTTCAATAAGTAAATCCAACTGCAAGGACAAAAAATCATGGGCCTCTCACCTTCCACAAGTGATTTTGGCATTGAAAGAGTTCTCCCCAAACCATGTGGGGGGAACTTAATTAATCACCTCTTGAGAAGGGAGGCATTTTGGATCCATGAACTGAACACTATTGAACCTTATTTACTTGACTGTTTTAAAGGGTGGGCTCAAAAGGACTCTAACCATAGTTATTGGTTGGGAGAGACATTGACAGGTACAATTCACAACAACAGTCGGCCAGTCAGACTCTATTTTTTAACAAGGAGATGGTGATTCGGCCCTCTGACCTCAATATATCTGAATGAAGCGCTCTCTGGGCTCCCACAAGTCTTCTTTTTACATACATGGCTACTTCATACCGATTCCATGCAGTTTGAGGCAAAAACCACATAGTTTTTTATTATTGTATTATTTTTGCCAATTGTACTTGAATATTTCTGCATACAAGGGTCCCTTAACAGTGTTGGAATTGCATTCATTGGATATCACTGGACAGCTGAGACACTTTTGGGTTCAATGAGCCCATCACATGTGATGATGTTATTCTCCATAGTAGCAGTTCATTGTAGTGAGAGCATTTCTTGAATCTTGACCTCGCTGTCTTAAGTGAGATGCTGTAACCTCTAGGATAATCACAGCCTCATGAAACTGTACAACCACAGACCAGAGTCCTGAGGCACTGGATGGCTTTCTGATGTATATAGACTTCTACGCAGTTTACAAAACAGAAGTGATTACCATCCAAAATTTTCCATGGTGTTACAAAGATCATGGTGTATTGTAATATTCTGGAGGGGTTTTCAACCATTTTAATCCATTCTCTATTTAAATAAAAAGGCATAATTCAGCACTAAACGTGTTACACAAATTATATCACAGCGTATGGGACATAATTGAGCATGGAAATGGACTCCAGAAACCCACACCATAATGTTCTAAAACCTTACACATCTTACATCAATTCATTTGATTTATAACTAGAACAACTTGACACACAATGCTGCATCTAAAATTAATCTTCAGGGTCCCAGATTTCAGATGATATACACCACTTCGATGTCGCATCTGCTGTTGACCTGCTATCTCCGCCTAAAGATTTACTGCCCATCACCCCCAATTCTGTGTACAAGTGGGCCGAATGACAAGGGGATATATGAAAAACTTAAAGCAAAGTGGATAGAAGTGCTGTTCTATAAAAGTGTAACATTATGCAAGCACAGGATTTATACCAAGGTAACATTGCAAGATAAATAAATAAATGTATGCAAATGCTACGTAAATAACTTTTTTTTTTTTCATTTAGACATTGAATATATTATAATATAAAAAATGTGTGATACATTACAGTACATTAGAAGGCAAGGGTCTGACTTCCTGACCTAATCTCAGTGTAGGTGACAACCCAGCATAAAATCTACAGACAAAAAACAGTTACCACCAACAGTGTGTAGCCAGCAGTGCTGTCAATGCTGTGCTTTACAGATGTTGTACAGAACTGTCATGCTTCAAAATGTCAATTGAGACTCACAGATTTCATTTTTCTCATGCCATACACCCACTTTCTTTACTAAATACAACAAATGTATAATGTAACTGATAAGGAAGATAAACAAGGAAACAAATGTTAAATAACATAAGCTTACATGAGCACATAAATAAAGATCTGTTGTTTTTTTTCATTGAAAACAGATACCAGCCTTTACAGATGAAAATCAATATGTCCTTTTTAGATGATGGTACCATCACTTCCCACATAAACCTGGTAAGACGAACCTATCTTGTGAGCTCAACATTACTGTTGACTCTGCATTGTAGTCTCGCCTTTCAAACATTCCAAATGCCTTTAGTAGGCGGGAGTGGGCAGGAGTACTTGCCTGAACAGCAAACTCCATCAGCCAATCATTAAATCAAAAACCATCACGCCATCATGTAGCCTCGACTACTACTACTACTACACAAATTACATTAAACAATAGTACAATATTTAGAAATAAAATGTATCTATATTTTAAATGATGTGAACCTTGTTGACAACTATCCCTGTTTTTTTATACAATGAGATTGCAAGCACATTTCACCATTTCTCATTTAGGACCCAGGCTTCAGGACTGCCTAAAACGAGATGGCAGCACCTTTGCTTTATGTTCGCAGCACTGAGAACTGTAGTCTTTATTGCTGTGATCCCTGGCTTTGATTTGACCCTCCATCAGTGCAATCATTGGTGAAATACGAAGAATTATTGAATCATCTTCTTCTACCAATGAAGGTAGCTGATAGGTCAGACTTTTGTCGAATCGACTGGGTCAAACTGTGAAAATGCCTCTGCCTACAACAACTACAACTATTCCTGTTCATTTGTAATGCTTGTTATTGCATCTGTAAGAATTGCAGATCTGGCTGCTTTGTCTGTACTT
Source organism: Centropristis striata (assembly GCF_030273125.1). Taxonomy (NCBI): domain Eukaryota; kingdom Metazoa; phylum Chordata; class Actinopteri; order Perciformes; family Serranidae; genus Centropristis; species Centropristis striata. The sequence continues at coordinate 16,311,910 of NC_081528.1, read as the reverse complement.
AGGCTAGCACTGGCACTGGTTGCTCCAGGAACCACCATTACTAGCAGGAGCTTGCCAAACAGCAGCAGTAACAGCAATAATAGTGCTAAACCTATTATGAAGTCTGTAATAATAATAATAATAATAGTGGTTGTGGTGGTCATAAATAGAATCAAATAACAGCAGTAGTAACAGTAATAGTAGCAGCAATAATAGAATGAATATGACTAATGATAAAGTCATAATAGTCATGGTTGCAGTTAATAAAAAATGACAGCAAGTGTCTGTAGCAGTAGGAATGATAATAAGAAACTTGACAAATACTGATGAGATTATAGTCAGTAAGACCATAGCCCAGCAACAGTCCTTGTCACAAATCAGGAAGACCCAAACGCAATACAATCTTACTGTGATTTTAATGTTCTTTATTTTACTGCAGATAACAGATGACTGCACTAGGCAGCAGGCAGGAACACAGTCTTCCTTAACAAGTCTATAGACAGAGCTGCAGTCCGGAAGTCCAAAGCAAAAGCAGGCCGAAGAGTAATCCTCCACGGAGAAGCCGGAGTGGCAACAGAAGCAGACAAAATAACACCAGGAACTCACAGGCAGTGTTCGGAGTCGGGGACGGAAGGCAGTCAGATAACCAGGGCAGAGACGAAGATTCTGGGTCAGGAACAAGCAGGATCGGAACCGGGAAATCAAGCCGAGGAAAAGCACTGGAAAGTTCTGCATACCACAAAGACAATCTGGCGCTGTAGTGCTGGGCTGGTGTAGCTTAAATAGTGGCTGGATGCTGATGAGGAGCACCTGAGTGCACAGGTGAACAGAGTTGGCTGATGAGAAGGGCGTGGCCAGCAGGGAGAGTGAGCAGAGGGGAGGAGAGTGGAAAATTACTGGCAGAGCAGCAGAGGAATGGATGGTGACAGTCCTAGCCCAACCATGAGCCATGGTGATGATGGTAGTATTAGTAATATTAGTATTAGTAAGCCTTCACAGACACTAGCTCCAAGTGAGCTTGCCAGTTTGCTCATATCAATTTTCTCCACTGCTGGATGTGATGTCCCCCTGCAAGGTTCCTGTACTGGAGTGTGGTGTCTCCACCCCTGTTCAGTCGCTCAGCATCTTTGATCGAAGTCTGGCGGTAGACACCAAAGACAACATCAATCCTCTCACTCTGTGCCCCTTCATGGAGGATCTAGGTCAAGGCTAATTCTGCCACCTGCGCAAAGGTTTTATTGTTGCCATTCATTTTTTGGACCAGGCTCATGCCATCAATGACTGAAATAGATGGGGTTGGTATGTGTTCTGCAGGAGACACTTGCGCCACAAGGATTATGTGGCTGAACATTTTTCTATCTGCCTTTAGAACAACGTCCTGTGCTTTCTTTCCATAAGATGCTTTTGTGGTAACATTGGAAAATGTCTTCAGATCTTGTCGTGAAATTTTAAAGATGGTGGGTCCTCATCTAACCTGGTTTGCTTGAATACCTGGTAGGCCTCTTCTCCTATCACAAGTGCTTTCAAGAGATCCCAGGTCACATCAGGTGGAGCCATGGAGACAGTGGAAAAGCTAACCATATCAGTCTCACTAGGGGACATAGGATTGAACCAGTTATTATCCATGAGGTCAATGAGAGACTGGACATCTGCTTCGTCTTTCTTGATCTTTGGACTTTGTCCAAAGTGATTGGTGGAGCCCTGTTGAACTGTGAAGCCTCCTTTCATGAATTCTGTGAACACATTTGGGTGTGTGATGGGCAGCTGAGACATCTGTGCATAGTAGTAGGGGAGGTTGCATGCATAATTCAGTTCACCCTGTCATATGCAAAACACCATGGGATCATTGCTCAAATGCTTGCCAAATGTAGCATCCAGTCTCCCTCTCTGGATGCTCGAATGAGTCTCAACAAGATTTCAACCATGGCCAAATAGGACACCCAGAAGGGGCTGCTGTTTACCATCTCAGAGGAACTGGAGGTAGACTTCAAACAGTTCCATGATGTGTTCACAAAAGCTGTTCTCTCAAAGCGGATTGTGAAACATTTTTCCCGACACTGTCAATTCTCCTCAGTGTCTCATGCACGTGATCCATGTAGCTCATGTGAGTTGCTTCCAACCAAGACAGGAAGCTCTTCCAGGTCAGGCTCATGAGAGCCTCATACATGAGCTTGTGTAGTCTCACTGCCCTGTTGTACTTGCGGCCATCCATAACAGCAGCAATGGAGCCTTCTGCGATTATGCCAAGCTGAATGCAGAGGTCTTGGAGTCCAGCATCTTGGAACCGCTTACCTATTGCTGCCAGCAGTGTGCAGATGGTGTGGAATACCCCAATCCTGACAATGATTTCATGGAACATGTCATGGTGTTTCCATGTGATCCCAACAATCTTTGCATGCAGGGCTTGGTCAAGGATGCAGGCAATCTTTTTCAGGTGTAAGTACTGCATGATGTTCAGTGACTGGTTAAGGATCTCATTGACAGTAGACATTTGTGTTGCTGGAGCACTGATCGTAGGCAGATAGCCTACATTGTTAGGGAAGACTATCATCTCACCTCGAGTCAGCATGTTGAAGCCTGTCCAGCTGCTGACTGACTGGTCTTCTTGTTGTGACATGCGTGCTAGAGTCCAAACAAGGTTCTTCTCTCTGGCAAGCTTAGTATTGGCTGCAGTATCAGCATAGATAGACAGGATTGAATCTATGGTTATTTTCTTTCTTTTGGTAACGGGATCATGGTTTGGATGGAAACTGTTTTTTTTTTTTTAAATCTTTGCTTGCACAGCAATCCCATTGACTCTGTGCTATGTGCCCCAACCACTGACTGCTAAAGTTGTAAATATATCCAAATGGATGTTTGCTGGTAAGACAGTGTCACTCCTTGGTGAGGAGAGTTTCTGAAGACACAGGGCAGTGTCGATCTCTTGCATCTGTGAATAGGAGACACTGTGACCAAGTCAGTTGAGGATATTTATCAGCTCTACATTCTCTGTCAATGACTTGACACTGAAAGGCAGAATGATGTGCTTGAAAGGCTGGGCCTTTGACTTGTCATTGCATATACTATGTCATGGCCAAATGATTGCACAAGCTGCAGAACTCTTTCAAAGTTTATATATATATATATATATATATATATATATATATATATAATAATTATATATAAATATATATATATAATACTCTCATTTATTTTTTCTCCCAAAGTCACTGTGTGAGTCATTGGTGACAGCTCTGTGTCCAGCTGGGTGTCCAGCGAGCTTCAATCACCCAACTGGTTTAATAATATTTTCTTTCATTCGCTCCCGTTAGCATCGAAGGCAGCATTAGCTGGCTAACAAAATACTGGAAATGCTAATAATTGATCATTTATAAATGAATTAAAACGAGAATTTCACTCAAACAAACTGGAGCATGGGCTTCTTGCGCGGCAGTGGTACAGCTCACCACACAGCAAGTGGTATTATTAGTCCTATGTTTGCATGTAAAGTTTGCAGTGAATTAGCCACGGCACTAGCAGCTACAGACAGCTAGCAGCTACAGACAGCTAGCAGCTACTGGCGGACAGCTTTGAGTCCCTCCCGGGAGGTAAAATGATTTATAAGCTTTTGTTGGGTCTGCCTGAGTCCAAAAAATTGGTCTCAGGCTTTGTAAATACATTTTCTGAATATGTGGTTTATGCAACGCACTCTTTAAAAAAATCCTGGGAGGAGGAGCTGGAAGTGCAGATGTTTGGAGGAGGGCCTTGGTAGGACCTGATCTTGTTCTATTAGGCACCAGTTGATCCAATTTAAGGTGATGCACAGGCTTCATTATTCAATACGGCGTCACCCGGGACTATTTAGAAATGAATAGCACATTTAGAGACTATTATACATCATTATATACCTCTGAAAAAAACTGCACCCTCCTTGAGATGGAACAGTTCTTTATAGATATTACTCTTCCCCAGATTGACCATGCCACAATGCAGTCTCGAAACAGGCCACTATCTCCTGAGGAGGATGCAAAAGCTATAGCTGCTTTACAAACTAACAAGAGTCCTGGCCCTGAAGGATTCCCAGTGGAATATTTTAAGACATTTTCTGCAGAGTTGGTACCGATGTTTCTGGATATGTATAACAAGTCATTTGAGTCAGGAAGCCTAGAAAAAGCAGTAGTAAAGCCGCTGGCTTTACGACAGACAGCACAACTGACTGGGATTGTTAGAGAGGGTCAAGAACATAGGGTAGGCTCCCTGTATGCAGATGCAACTTGATATATTTCTCCAACCCCTCCCACTCCCTACCGTCAGCTTGAAACATATTAGACACATTTGGTAGGCTCTCTGAATATAAAATGAATCTGTCCAAGAGCGAGCTATTCCCAGTAAATGAGGCTGTGCTGTCATTATCATTCAACACCTTCCCTTATAAAGTGTCTTCCGAATTTATTTACCTTGAAATTTATGTGCCAGAAACATTTTCAAAACTATTTAAAGAGAACTTTCTTTCTCTCATGACAACAGTGGAACAACTTTTAAAACATTGGAACCCAACTCCCATTGTCGGTAGCAGAATTATTTCAATAAAAATGAAAGAGATGTGTCTTCAATGTCAATATCTTTTTTCTGTAAACTGGATCAAATTATTTTATCATTCATTTGGAATCATAAACCCGCCTGAGCTAGGAAGAGTCTCCTAATGCAGCCCAAATGTTCTGGTGGCATGGCTCTTGCAGATTTCCAATCCTAACATCCGACCCGTATTGCACTGGCTATATGAAGACCCTGGTGCAGATGCACTTTCTTGGCAGTCTATAGAGTCTAAGCCATGTAAAGAATCCTCATTGGCAATTCTTTGATACTCTCTCATCATCATACACAGCTCGTACAACGAACCTCTTGGTCAAAATATGCACTCACATAAAGAGGCACATTGGCTGGCAGTCTGTTTCATTTAAATCCCCTGTCTATGCTAATCACTATTTCAAACCATCCTTGATGGATAGAGCCTTCCTGTATGGTACAATGCAGGCATCAAGCAATTTCAAGATTTATATCACAATACCTGTGTGATAACTTAAATATTCCTAGAACTAATTTCTTTCGCTATCTCGAAATCAGTAACTCCATTAGGAATATTTCCGGGACAACCCTCTTGACCATCTTGTGATTAATTGATATAAGTAAAAGTAAAGGTATAGAAAGCTTTTAATCTGTGGTCACCCTCCCTTTTGTCGTTTGTCTTTTGTACTTTTTCTGTTTGTGAAGTTACTTCATTTAATGTAAACATTTTCCAGAAATGTTCAAGATGTAATGTCCATTCTGAACTGAAATAAAAAAGAATGATAAAAAAAAATAAAAGTTTCAAAAGAACACACACTGGAGCAATCTTTAAGCAATCCTAACGAACTGGGCTGGGCACACTGCTATAAGTCTGTGAAATGCATCGTGCCACCGGGTTCAGAGAAATAGTGTTGTTTATTTATAGGTTGCTTCCTTGTCCACTGGTGTGAAAATGTAGGTATAACATTAGTTTTCTTAACGTAAAAACCCCATCTCTCACAATAACCCATTCATGGAGTGCAGTATGTTTTGTGCTGCTGAAGCAGTGACTTCCACCTACAGGCTCTGTTTATGTCTTGATACAGCACACTCGTTTTCACAGTATGACAGAAAAAATAAGGGTCTATTTTTTTATTGTGACAGCAACCTGGCACTGTGCTACAATGGGTTATGACAGTCAAACAAACAAACACTCATATACAGCACTATATACAGTATACTGTAGCTTAGCAACCATCTGCTGCACAAGTGAGTCCACAACTAAAGTCATATTCTGAAGATCTCAATTCAGATTTCATTGACAGCCAGTCAGTATATAACACATTCAGACATCAACTCAAAGTATTATCAACAAAGTATTATTAGTGTCCTGCATGCAACAGGATCCTCTATTCCATTGACAGGTGCATGGTAATGCTGGGTATCATTTACGTTATTGATTACACGTTACACATTGTCAATAAAAGAACATTATCAGGAAAAATTAAGCGTGTTAATTTATAGCAACATGTTAAGGTCTTCTTATTCTGTTTCAGCTATGAACAGTCACACACAGCCTGTGAATACTACATGTGCACGAATTGGATATTAGCATTTGAATACTAATCAAGCTATCTTCATCTCCTTTATTTTTCTCTGAGAAGCACAAGCACAAAATATGTGTTGCAGATGTTAATCAGTTAGATTCAGTGTCTTTGTCGTATTTGTGTGTGTATGTGTGAACGTGTGTGAACTTCCTTGTTTACCGACTGGCTTGTTACTATATAGCACAGTCACACATTGAGGAGGCATCATATTACATCACATGTATGACGAAATGATGAGTAAAAAAAACAAAAAAAACCCATTTGTAATATTAACTAATATCAGTAAGAATGCCTCATTAAATGATACAAAACACAATGTTGAACACGCAGTGATATTTATTGTGCGTAAAAATCATTTTAAAGGAGTTTTGAGTTGAATATGGTAATAATTATGTTTCAGAAAAGGGTTTCTATTGCCTTGGCTTACATTTACAGTATGAGCCTTGATGATATTCATACATAAAAACAAATATTGTGGAGGGGGACTTTAATTTAATATTCAAATATTTTAAAACTGAACTCAGCAGGAAGAAAATTCATGTCATAAGTATACCACAGGCAATGTATTTGCAGTACCCACAACCAGTATTGCAAACTAACATTGCTGTACAAGTGAATAGACATAGCGATGTGGTTAACAGCAGGAAAGTATGGAACAGAACTGAATAGGAGACCATCTACTGCATACACCAGAATAGTATATGATTATTGATTATGCTTATAAGTAATCATACATTAAGACCATATGCTTCTGTATTAATACAGAAATATAGTATACAATGTAATAATACAGTATAACACATTTATACATGCATGTGTGATCATGAAGAAATTAACTGAAAATGCTGGGGAAATGTGTGAGACTTAACACAAGTAGAGAGAGCAGTTGAAGAAGAAAGAGAGCAGGGAGAGGACAGAATGAGAGTAAGACAGTTAATATTAGTCTATTTTCTCTCAAAAACAGTGAGGCAGGGACAGAAAAGGAGAGGTTAGGGAAAGAGACAGCAAGAATGAGAGTGCAGATATTAGTACATTTATTGTGACTCATAGAAAGAAGAGGCTGTCTCTTTGACTTAGTGTTATCTCATCTGCTGCTGTGCCGCAAGCCCTCTCTCTCTGTGTCTGTATTTATGTGTGTGTGTGTGTGTGTGTGTGTTTACATGTCTGTTTGTGATGTGTAAAGTTTTTTACTAGCTGACTCCAAAGACCATTATTAATGCTTTTTCAGTTTTACAGCACTGCTGCTTTCAGCATTCAAATGGTGGCCATGTTCCACAGAGATGTTGTTTACTTTTTTCCATTGCTGCAGCGCTTTGCACAGTTCACTAAGAAAGTGGCTGCAGTCTGAAACACAATTGTTTGAGAGCAGCCAATATGAATACATTCATAAAACAGTTCAAAATGTCAGGAAATAAACTGATATGCTACCTTGGTTATAAACACGGTTAATAAGTGGATGTGATGTGGGATTGGATCAGATAAAAGAAAGAAAAGGAAATTGTTTTAAACCATAAAGACAGTTACATGTGATAAATGCTGCACAGAAAGGGTTAACTTAAGACCTACGAACTGTCAAAGTGATCATCTTCATCTACAGTATATTGTCAACTTTCAGACATGTTTTATTAGCTGTGATAAGCAGAAACATCAGTGATTAGCTAAAAAAAATATTTTCTTTTTTTACTTTTTTTCTTCAGGCATCACGCTGCCACATTGTCATATACTCATATCTGCACTTATCAAGAGGAGTGTACAAGATTGTCCTGACTGATAGGATACATGCGAGCATTTCTTCTCCTTCCCCTAATCTCCCCAGCTGTGCCCTAAAGATCCTCTTCTCTCCCCTACTTCGTAGGTCAGACTACAACCTGGTTCACCTCAAATCCTGCAACGTGCCTCTGGTGAAAAGCAAGTCTGCCACCACAAGAACAGTGAGGAGATGGTCCGAGGAGGCTTATGGTCTTCAGGGCTGCTTTGAGGTGACTGACTGTCAGATGTCTGTGAGTCACACAGAGAGGACATAGATGGGCTAGAAAATCAGGAACCTGGAAGGATTTGGTGGACTGTTGGCTGGTAGAGTTCTCCCATTTTCCCTTTTTTTGGAAATATGATGTTAATGAATTTGGCCCTCTGCTGACTAACTCCACCCTCACAGTATCGGACACTGCTGGCCAGTCAGCAGGATCTATAGGTGCTGCCTGGATGGACTCACACAGCAGTGTATGCTATGCTTGTTCCTTCATCTGCAGGCAAATCTAAACAAACATGCAAATATAGTAATTAATCCTTCAGTATGGATACAGACTGATTATATATATATATATATATAAATAAAGGTTAAGGTTCTAGACTCAAGGTTTAAATCATTTTTTGATGGGAATAAGTCATTCTATCTTTAAATTAATAAATAGTATTTAAGGTAGCAGGTATGTTCCTTCTGTTAATATATAAAGTATATTTATATTTACCGGGACAATACGAGTATTTAAGAAATCATTTAATATCTGTTGTGTCAAAGTCCAATATTCACAAAACACAAAAACAAAATGCACTCCAGACCTGCAGAGGGCAACCACACACAAGAGGTGGTAGGAACCAAAATAGCAGGAAGTGATCCCAGGGGGACCATATTCTGCTGCACACCAACTAGGAAGGCATGACACAAAATGTTTGGTGGTGGTTCAGTTGGCCCTTTCACCTGCTGCTGGAAACAACAGAAGACCACAACTCCTTATCAGATCGGAGATGCAACTGGTAGGAGAAACCCACTCTAAATTGTGAACAATATGTTCAGGTCATGCTTTTTGATGACTGTTTTGATTTAACTATTTACAAAAAATGTAACGTTTGTTTAAGTAAACCTTATGGTTGAGTATGTAAATCATTACTTTAATTGTTTACTTGGTTGATTTTGAATGACTTTGTTTGTTTTAAAGTAATGGTAAAATTTATTTTCTAGAAAAACTGCTTAGTTAAATGTTTAGTGTTTTGCTTTCAAGACTAATGCCTGTTTTTCTGTTTCTTTAAGGTTATCAACCTATTTCACAACTATTTCACACCACTCTGTTTAACCATAAATCACCAACCATCTTCAAGAAAATAAAAAACCAAAGAAAAAGTGGAAAATTAGTTGTTCCTTTGTATCCTTCGCAAACTGATGAGGCCGTTTTTCAAGTTTGGGCAAAGTTGTGGTGAAAAAAGAAGACAGAACTTGACAGTTGATAACCAACGTGGCAGTGAGGACTAGGATCAAAGGCCTGAAGTCAAGCTGTCGACGCAAAGGAAGAAAGAATTGACTGAAAACTCTTCACCATGGCGAAGGAAACTCTTGGGAAAACAGTCAAGCAACTGAAGCAAGAGAGGACCTTAGCTAAAACTGCCTTCACCAAGCAAGCCAACTACCTGAGCAGAGCTGCAGATGGCATGATCAAGCATGAGCTACAAGAGGAGTTCAGCAAGCTCAGTTCCCTGGCAAGGCATGTCAGCGACACGAATGATGAATACAGGGCTGGTCTACTGGCAGACAGTGAAGCTGAAACTGATGAAGGCGAAGAAGTCAAGCTTGGCAAGCAGCAACAGGATGAGCTTGAAAAGACAATTGAAGAGTGTGACGCGAGACTGGATGAAGTCCGGAAAGCAGTCCAATCCAACCTCTGGCAAAGGTATGGTGAAAATGAGGTAACCTCTGCAATCCAGGAAGCAGGGAACGCCTGTGAAAGAGCTCATGCAAGCCCCATCACTGCTGTCAATAGAGATGGCTATGAACTGCAGCTGGAAGGAGTGAGGAGGCTTGTCCATGATGCAATTGCAAGCCTGAAAGACTGGGAAAGATGGATCCCACCTGATCAGACGGCACACCTGGAGGGCAGAGTAAAGGACCTGAGAGGGTTTGGCAACAACCTCGAAGCCAGAAGGGCGGAATTCCTCACTGCACAAAGAATCGCAGAGGAGGAAAGAAGAGGAAGAGAGCCTCAACTGATGACAGTTCCACAGCCAGTGCTGAGAATAAAGCCAACCAGTCTACCTAAATTCACTGGGTTCAAGAGGAATTTCCACAGATGGAGGAGAGACTGGGAAAGCCTGCAAAGACAGGGAGAACCGACTGGCTCAGTGGAAGTGAAGAAGTTCCAACTCCTGGACAGTGTGGACGAGAGAATATGCAGAGACCTGCGCTTGTCAACCTACAACAGTGCTGAAGACATATTTAGAGTACTTCAAAACAGGTATGGAAACAAGGCAACAATCACCTTGGAAATAATTGAGGACCTGGAGAGGATCCCCCCTTCACACCAGCCAAGGAAGGTGATTGACCTAATTCAAGCTGTAGAAAAGGCCCTGGATGACCTCACCGAGCTTGAAAGCACTGGAGCCATCAAGAATCCCCTGGTGATCAGATCCATAGAGAGCAAACTGCCAGACAATATGAAAAGAGACTGGCTCACATTCATGGTCAATCCAAGAAACGGTGTCACACCTGACAATCACTTCGACAGCCTTCTTACATTCTTAAAGACCCAGGAGGACATTCTAGAGAAACTAGACCAGCTGGGTGTAAGTGGAAAATCTGAAAAAAAGCCTACTTACCTGGAAAAGAAGTATGCCTCCACAAAGTCCACAGGGAAAGGAGGATGTGTTGTCTGTGGGGATGAAAAGCATCGTGAGAAGATCTTCTTCTGCAAGCGGTTCAAAGAACTAAAACCTGGCGAGAAGCTAAATGCTGTTGAAAAGCTTGGAGCATGCAGAAGATGCCTCGTATGTCATACAGAGGATGAGGAATGTGTGGACACTTACCTGTGCAGGAACAGAGACTGCAATAGAGGAACCTCTTCAGACCACCATTTCTTTCTTTGCCTGAAAGGAGGATTCAAAGGGAAAGAACCTGAGAAAGTGGGAAAACCCAGCACCAGCAGGCAAGCGCTCACAGAGGAACAGGAGAAATTAATATCTGAGCTCACCCCAGGCATGGCAGAAAAATTCAGGAGAGCTTTCACCAACATGGCTGCAAAATCACACTGCACTGAAAAGGACTTACCTGGAGTGATGGACTCAAATACACGTGAGTTACCAGTTATTCTTATGCTTCTGGAAGTAACTGCCAATGCAGGACAGAAAATTGGAACTCTTATTGACTTGGCGTCAGATACCAACTACATCACTCACAGAGCTGCCAGAAGACTGAAGCTACGGAGTGAAAAGATCCCCCTTTGTTGTCCATGGAGTCGGAGGCATGGCCATGAAGGTAAAGACAAAGAGATACTCACTCAAGGTGAGAGTCAAGACACCTCGAGGCACAGAGAGAGCTCATGAGCTTATCTGCTATGGCTTGGATGAAATTGCAAAAGTTCAGAGTAATCAAACCACAACAGCTCAAGAAGTTCTTCCCTGACACCAACCTGGAAGACCTTCAAAGACCAGAGCACGTTGAGCTTCTCATCAGCCACCGTGAAGGAAGACTCGCTCCACAAAGAGTAAAGGTAGTAGGAGATCTCGTCCTTTGGGAAAGCCCTTTAGGAAAGACCGTTGGCGGAGCACATCCGGATCTCTGTGAAGAAGTGGACATGGCTCTGCACAATTCTGAGACTCACTTTGCACAATCGATGAGAACCACAGCAGTGAAGTATCAAGAAATTGCTGAGATGCAAGAATTCAAAGCTGAAACCAAAAGCACAGTTGCTGGCAGGGAGTTCTTAGACTGGTGGAAATGGGACAGCATTGGAGCAGCCTGCGAACCCATGTGTGGAGGATGCCGATGCGGCAATTGTCAACCAGGAGGCAAAGACATGACTCTGAGTGAGGAAAGAGAGCTGGAGATTATCAGGCAAGGCCTCACCTATGTGAAAGCCGATGCTCACAGTCAGGAGCCCCACTGGGACACAAAATATCCCTGGATTGAAGATCCAAGTTCCCTGCCCAACAACAGAAATGCAGTGGAGGCCCCCTTTCTGAGGACAGAGAAAAGACTCAAGAAAGAACCAGAGCGGCGTGTGGCATACACGACTCAGGTCCATGAGATGGTGGAGAGGAAAGCAGCAAAGAAACTGACCAAGGAGACCATCGCCAACTGGAAAGGCCCAGTATGGTACATCAGCCACTTGGTGGCACCAAACCCACACTCCATAACAACACCTGTGCGACTGGTTTGGAACAGCAGCCAGAAGTTTAAAGGGCTCAGTATGAATGACCTCCTCCTGAAAGGGCCTGATGTCCTCAATCCCATCAGAGCAGTGCTTCTAAGGTTCAGAAGAGGAGTCCATGCTGCCCTTGGCGACATCAAGAAAATGTACAATTCTGTGTGGCTTGAAGACCTGGAGATGCACCTCCACAGATTTCTCTGGAGAGACGGTGAAGTTGGAGAAATTGAGGAATACGCCATCACCAGAGTCAACATTGGCGATCGACCAGCAGGGTGCATCGCACAACTAGCCATGAGAGAGACAGCAAAGCTGCCCATGTTCACTCACCTGGAGGAGGAGCGTAGGATCCTTGAAGAGGATTCTTATGTAGATGATATCCTGACATCCCATAATGACCTGGAAAAACTAGACAAAACCACCAGAACAGTTGAAGACATCCTGAAGGCAGGTGGATTCTTTCTCAAGCCGTGGGTCCGGTCAGGCCAAAGTGGGAGGGAGAAGGATGCTTCAGAAAATCCAGCATCACCAGACCAAGTCTTCATTCTCCCCAACCAAATGAGAGAAGGAGACAACAAAGCCCTTGGAGTTGGCTACCTGGTCGAATCAGACAAACTGTACCTCATGACCTCGATCAACTTCTAAAAGAGAAAAAAGAAGATGAGAATGAGCCAAAATCTCCTTGGAGAAGAGGTGAGAGGAAAAACTCCAAACCCACTGACAAGGAGACAACTGCTTAGCCAAGTAGCTAGCTTGTATGACCCAATAGGCCTCGCAACACCTGCCAAACAGAAGGGGGCCATTCTGGTCAGAAAAGCTTTTCAAGAAGCTGGAGGCAAAACTCTGACCCGAGATACATGGGACAAACCTCTGTCTGAAAGACTGAGGGAAGAAGCCATCCACTTGTTTGAGGAATACACACGCCTCAACCAAATAACCTTCCACAGAAGCCTCACACCAGTCAAAAGGATTGGAGGACCCTGTGGAATAACATTCTCTGATGGAAGTGACCAGAGCTATGGAGCTGTTGCATACTTCAGGTGGGAAACCGAACAAGGCATCCTGGTCCGGCTTGTTGAGTCAAAGCAAAGCTCACACCACTTCACCAGAAGGGAGAAGCAGTGAAGGCTGAGGTCTGTGGTGCTGTCTTTGCCGCAAGACTCAGAAGATACATCGAAAAGCACAGTCGGATGCAAGTTGAACGTTGGTTCCATCTCCTGGACAGTCAAACCGTGCTGGGAGCAATCCAAAGAGACAGCTATGGGTACCAGACCTTTTTCGCAAATAGAGTTGGAGAGATTCAGAAGTCCACATCTGTTGAAGACTGGAGATGGATTCCAGGTGAGCAGAACACTGCTGACCTCATAACAAGAGGAGCAACCCCAGAAGACCTTAAAGAGGACTCTGTGTGGCAAAATGGACCAGCGTTTCTGAAGCAACCTGTGGAAGAGTGGCCGACAAAATCAGCCAAAGAGATTGCTGCGTACATGCCAAAGAAGGTATAAACAAGCTCCAAAGGAAATGTTTCACCGCAGCACTGACCCGAGCACAGGTGAAAATGGTTCCAACCTCCGCTCCAGCTAAGACTGACCAAAGCAAGGACCTGCAAAGCAGCCCAGGTGGAGAAGAACACCAAATCCAAGTCCGGAGACCTGCTGGTTCTGCTGTGAGGAAAATCCTTGACATCAGCGAGTTCAGCAGTTTAACCAAGCTGAACAGAGTTATTGCCTGGGTGTGGAGAGCTGCCACAAAATGGAGAAAAGTGCTGGCCAGAACCTCAGCCAGAAGTAAGAAAAAGGGGGGAGGGAATTCCTTCAGCCCAAAAGATCAGGTCCAGAGCCAAAGAAGCTGCACTTACCATCAGGGAGTGTGAAGATGCGCTCAGGGATCTCTTCCTTGCGGCTCAAGAGGAGGTAACCTTTCCAGACACCACACTCAACCGACTTGCTGTGTTCAGGGATGAAAACACTGGACTTGTGCTCTGTGGAGGAAGGTTTCAAATATTTAATGAGGATAAAACTGCAGTACCAATCTTGCCTTTCACATCATGGATATCCACTCTTCTAGCTCAAGAAGCCCACAATGCAAACCATGAAGGAATTGCAGGTACACTCCTCCGGATGAGAAGGAAAGCCTGGGTGGTAAGAGGCCGGAAACTAGCTCAAAAGATTGTTGACAACTGTGTGACATGCAGAAAAGCCAAGGCCAGAAGATGCCAGCAGATCATGGGTGACCTACCATCTGAGCGAATAACACCAGCCAATCCATTCGAGTACACAACAGTGGACTTATTTGGACCTTACGAAGTGAAGGATGAGGTGAGAAAGAAAGTGAAACTCAAAGTGTGGGGAATTGTCTTCTGCTGCATGGCATCCAGAGCTATGCACACAGACCTTGTCAGTGACCAGTCAGCTGAAGGCTTCCTGTTGGCCTTCCAACAATTCACAGCACTGAGAGGGCATCCAAAGAAAATGTGGTCGGATCCTGGAAAGAACTTTGTTGGAGCCAGGCCTGCCCTCAAAGAGCTCTACTTGTTTCTGGACCAGCTAGAAAAGTCAAAGCTTGAAAATGAAGCCTCCAAACACGGCACAGAATGGAGCTGGAAAATCCACCCAGCAGACTCACCTCACAGGAACGGAGCTGCTGAAGCTGCTGTCCGCACCGTGAAGCGGGCTTTGCACAATCTGGCAGGTAATGGAGTCTTCACATGGGGTGAGTTACAAACCTTCCTTTATATGGCTTCCAACCTCGCCAATGAAAGACCTATTAATGCCAGGGATCAAAGCGGGGAGGACTGCGTAGAATACGTCAGCCCAAATTCACTTCTGCTTGGAAGAACTGGACCCAGCGGAGACCCAGGGACCTTTGACTTTGAAGGCTACTCTTACAAGAGGCTAAGAGCCATCCAAAAAGAAGTTGACCGGTTTTGGAGGAAATGGAGCCAATTAGCAGGACCAAACCTGTTTGTCAGGACCAAATGGCACACGGCACACAGGAACGTGGCCATTGGAGATGTTGTGTGGCTGGCTGACCAAAACACCCTGAGAGGTCAGTTCAGGCTTGCCAGAGTCGTTGGTGTCAACACTGACAAGAAAGGAGTTGTAAGGGATGTGCATGTCAGAACCTTCCCCAGCTACCCAGTCTCAACTGTGAAGCCCACTCAAAAGGTGAAGAAGCCAGCAACCAAAATACCTGCAACAGTTCTTCACAGGGATGTCAGACGGATAGTTGTCCTGCTTCCAGTTGAAGAGCAACAACAAAATTGAAAATGGAACAGATTAGTACATTACGAACTGGTGTGACCTCCTTGGGTTGGAGAACCAGGAGGTCAAGTGGGAGGTGTTGTGTCAAAGTCCAATATTCACAAAACACAAAAACAAAATGCACTCCAGACCTGCAGAGGGCAACCACACACAAGAGGTGGTAGGAACCAAAATAGCAGGAAGTGGTCCCAGGGGGACCATATTCTGCTGCACACCAACTAGGAAGGCATGACACAAAATGTTTGGTGGTGGTTCAGTTGGCCCTTTCACCTGCTGCTGGAAACAACAGAAGACCACAACTCCTTATCAGATCGGAGATGCAACTGGTAGGAGAAACCCACTCTAAATTGTGAACAATATGTTCAGGTCATGCTTTTTGATGACTGTTTTGATTTAACTATTTACAAAAAATGTAACGTTTGTTTAAGTAAACCTTATGGTTGAGTATGTAAATCATTACTTTAATTGTTTACTTGGTTGATTTTGAATGACTTTGTTTGTTTTAAAGTAATGGTAAAATTTATTTTCTAGAAAAACTGCTTAGTTAAATGTTTAGTGTTTTGCTTTCAAGACTAATGCCTGTTTTTCTGTTTCTTTAAGGTTATCAACCTATTTCACAACTATTTCACACCACTCTGTTTAACCATAAATCACCAACCATCTTCAAGAAAATAAAAAACCAAAGAAAAAGTGGAAAATGAGTTGTTCCTTTGTATCCTTCGCAAACTGATAAGGCCGTTTTTCAAGTTTGGGCAAAGTTGTGGTGAAAAAAGAAGACAGAACTTGACAATATCCAATAATATTAGTATTTGACTTGCAACTTTCTTAAATGGACAATCTAAATCTAAAAAAGGTCATATTGGTGGCAATATTGATTCCATATTAAAATTGGGATTTGTGTGTAAGTTGCAATTCCCAGTCACTGTGAAGGTTAAGAAATATTAAAAGGTTTGGCCAAAAAATTGTCATTATAAAACTAGATTTGTCTAGCATCTATGTGTGGACAGATGGACAAAAATGTAAAGGCTGATTCACTGATGTACATATTGCTATATAATATTTGTAAATATGT
Organism: Centropristis striata; assembly: GCF_030273125.1. Lineage (NCBI taxonomy): Eukaryota > Metazoa > Chordata > Actinopteri > Perciformes > Serranidae > Centropristis > Centropristis striata. The sequence continues at coordinate 16,295,334 of NC_081528.1, read as the reverse complement.
GATAGAATCAGACCAAAAATGTGTGTGGATTTGTTCATATTGACTCCGGTAACATGGCTGCAGCTTAAAAATATCCCATTGCTAATATAATGTAGACATTGCCCACAGTAACATACAGTTAACAAAACTCACCTGCTTCAGGCTGTGTTTTGCTGGATGTGGTGTTGTGTCATACTTCATAAAATATAAGCACAGTGTAAATAAGCTTTATTTAATTTGACTACAACCTTCATTTAGTAACAAGGTGTAACTGTACATAAACAAAATAATTACAACAATAAAAAAAAAAATTATCTAAAGACGCGGTTCCCATGATGCTTTGTGGTGTTCATTGTGCTGTTTCTGCTTGTTTTTTGTCATAATGTTCACATTCCAGCGCAAATTCACTGTAGTTGTGTTGATGTCAGGGTGGTTTATATAGGTCAGTCACTGTGTCTGATGTTTGTGTTGTATTGTTGCACCGTGACCATAGTGGAGGGTCTTGTTGTTGTTTTAACAATGTGTTTCTTAGTTAGCTGGCATTGTATTCCTGCCTAAAATAAACTGTTGGCAAGAGGCAGATATCTCTGCCTCACCACAATAATAACATAGCATTGTATCAGAGACCACAAATACTTTTCCGAATTTATATGCTTCAGAGAGTGGTGTAGAATGCAGATTAGAAGCCCTTCTCTAGCAGCTGCTTGAGGCTTTTGCAAAAATGTCCTGAGTGCATCTGGACAGTAATATAGTAGATTAGCCTAATACTGTATGAGCAAACACATGCAGCTGCCACACACAGAGGACAAACAACTGCTGCACTGACAACAAATTATTATCTACTTGTGATTATAATAATTATGCATTCGTAAAAGAAAAAAACAACCTAAAAGTATATCGTTACACATGCCCAAAAAGACGGGTAATTATTTGTCCATATTGGTCAACAAATTTTCAGCCATGTCAACATTTTAGGTAGGACAAGGAACAGCACACAACCAGCAGCAGCAGTTAACCAAATAGCAGCAACAGTTAGCCAAATAAGTTAAAAGGCTTCACAATTTCAGGTGATTCATAAACATCCTGAGCAGTTAACATAACTTCATTATTTAGCATTATTAGTTTGTTTTTCTTTATTTCAATTTAGCTAGCTAGTACAAATGAAACGTCTTTACAGGGTTGCCGCAGGGTTTTAAAAGGTATTTAAAGGTAGTAAAGAAAATTAGCCAAAAATAAGGTCATTAAAAACTATTAAAAAGGTAATAAACATCATCTGAAGAGGTATTACATTTTCAAACCATCCGCCAGCAGCAGCACTGTCCAAAAGGCTGCGACGGAGCCACAGACCACAAAATCAAGCAGCATCAAATTTGCAAGCTGAGGTTCGGGAGTTTCCGCTACACTCATTTGTTAGTAGTGCCCTGGTGCTGCTATATTATGCCCGCCACTACACTATATGGACACAAGTATATGTTATTTATATTTTATTTACTTAATTCAGGTTTTTCAATCACAGCCCTTGCCACAGGTGTATAAAGTCAAGCACCGAGCCATGCAGTCTCCGTTTGCAAACATTTGTGATGCAAAACAGGTCATTCTGAAGAGCTCATCAACTTCAAGTGTGGTACTGTGATGGTACTGTGTGGCAGGAGCTTCATGGAAGGGGTTTCCATGGCCGAGCAGCTGCACACAAGCCATACATTACCAAGTCCAATGCCAAGCATTGGATGGAGCGGTGTAAAGCACATCGTCACTGGACTGTGGAGCACTTCAAGTTCTGTAGATTGATGAATCACGCTTCTCTGTTGATTGTCGGTCAAGTCTGGGTTTGGCGGTTGACGGGAGAATGTTACCTGCATGTCAGCATTGTGCCAACAGTGAGGTTTGGTGGAGGAGTGATAATGGTATTTGGACTGTTTTTCAGGGGTTGGACTAGGCCTCTTATCTCCAATGAAGGGTTATGTTAATGCTTTGGCATAACAAGACATTTTGGACAATGCTATGCTTCCAACTTTGTGGTGACAGTTTGGGTTAGGCCCTTTTCTGTTCCAACATGACTGTGCCCCAGCGCACAAAGAAAGGTCCATAAAGGCATGGTTAGATGATTTCAGTGTGGAAGAACTTGACTGGCCCCCACAGAGCCCTGACCTGAACCCCATCGAGCACCTTTGGGGTAAACTGGAACGGAGATTGCGAGCCTTTTCGCCCAACATCAGTGCATGACCTCATAAATACTCTACAGAATGAACGGGCACAAATTCTTCACTTGAGACGTCATGACAACTGTTACAGCGCAAGCACTCTGTTAGCATCAATGGCATTTCTGAGTGAGGTTAGACTGCCTGCTACAGCTAATACTAGCTAACATTACTGGAAGAGAACAAAGCACACTGCGACCAGTCAACCTCCACTTATTGCCTGGTTGCATATATTTACTAAGCGTTACGGTAAGAACGTGTTAGACCCACCTTCAAAATAAAAGCAAACACGTGTAGCTTTCAAAATAAGAGCACATGGATGTGTTAGCAGAGTCCACCATGGAATTTTCAAGAAGACTTTCAAAATATGATGCCTTAAATAATACATAGAAGACCCCTTATTCTCCTTTACAATAATTATGCAATGATTAAGATTGAATAGTGGCATTAGAATGTGCGAGAGGCACCAAATTTAGGCTTTTAGGGCAAAAAATTTATCAGGGGGAGCATGTCCCCTGACCCCCTCCTTTGCACCATTAGTGGCCTCAGAAAATAAATCAAATGGTTCATGAGGCTTTGTTGGCACTTCACTGCCTTAAACATGCACTGCCCACAACCCCTGATTCTCAAAAAAAAAAAAGGAGTCAGAGGAGTAAGAGGTTAAGAAGTGATAAGCATGGTCTGTTGTTGTGAGAACAGAGTCAGAGGGGAAGGCAATGAATTAGGTGTGCTTAAGTATCCTATTTTTGTGTGAAAGTGGAACGTGTTTGTTTCCCAAACTAGTATTATAAAACTTCATGTAACAAAGCAAAAGCTGGTTTCCATTAGACGATCATGAGCAATTTCACCTAAATGAAAAAAAAAATTCCACCATTAGTTTGTTTGTCTGTTGTTCGGTGTGCATGTTTCACATTCCTAATGGAAATCCTATCTACATCCTTATTAATTAATCAATTAACGGGGGAATTATTTGTTTTTGTATTTTCAATCAGAGGAAGGTGGGTGTGCATGTACTACATGCTTTTTTCTTGTTCACCAAAACATCCTGTTTACAAGCTGCCTTTCGTAACAGTAAGACCACTGTCTCCTCATTGTTTTGATAAAAGCCCAATATGAGGCATGAGCTAACAGATAAAAAGAATTGTTTTTCTTGGAATCCCATTATGATGTGTAGTCAGCCTCATTAGGTCGGTTTAACTGTAATAAAAAGATGCTGCTTATTCTTATGGTTGAATTATTGTGTATTGAATGAAAGATGTATGTACAACTGGGCATTAAGTTAAATCTTCTAAATATTGGGTCCTTCCTGTACTGTATTGTGTGTTTTGTTTTCTATTTATTCCAGCATTCTTACCAGAAGGCATCAAGGTAAAGTACTTTGCCAATGACTTATTGGATGTTGAGGAGAGAGATGGAGAGAGGGGAAGAGAAAGAGCACTGCAGATTTGTCAGTAAGGTTGCCAGCTGAGAAGTTATCTACTCTCTCCTTCAGGAAAGTAATCAATTCCTGCTTCTTCTGTTATAAAACAGCTTCACACTTTCTCTTCTGCAGATTTACTGACACCCTCAGCCATACACTAAGCAGTTCAGGTCCATCCAAATATAATTGATATGTTTTTGGGTTATATTTTTTTTTAAGTGGAGTCACAGATGGTTGGTTGAGAACTACTGGAAGTTAATGTAACTTAAATTGGCTGTATAGGATTATTAAGGAGACAAATGCAGTTTTGCTGATGTGCTTATTTTTGCCATCATTTGGGTGTCTGCCAACTGAAGCTCAGCAGAGGCTAGGTAATGCAGCAGGATAATGACCCTAAACATCGGAGTAAATCTACTTTGCTAGAATGGCAAAAAAAAGGAAATCCGCCTTTTGGAGTGGCCCAGTCAGAGCCCAGACCTCAATCCAATAGAGATGCTGTGGAATGACCTCGAGAGCTGTTCACACCAAGTAGGTTAAGTCGGCTAACAGTGGATGTCCTTTCTCTTTCTAAGAATTGACTAGGTGTTGAGCAACAGTAGTTTGTGGCTGTGGGGGGTTGCCAGTGACTGGTCGTTTTACCCACGCCAGTGGTCTCTACTGCATCAGTACCCACAGCAAGTATTAGAGTAAACCTACCTTCCCTGATTAAACCTGTCAGGTCAAGGTCTAGGTGGTGATAGTTGTCTATAAAGCGCACTGCACGGTGGGCTGGTGCTCTTTTTCCGTAGCCCATGGTGGACTGACTGATCTGAAACGACATGCTTTCAGTACTGCGGTCACTCCATCTGCACTTTAAATTTTAGTGCGCAATTACATTGCACTTTACGGTAGCCCGTTTGTCAGCTGCATGACTCCAAAATAGCCATTCAATTGTATTCATGCTGCTCCAATAATATAAGTACATCAAATTGTTATCAGCAAACTCCACTGCATTCCTGAAGACCAGGTCCCCATGTGTTCAGGACATTAATTTCATGCCTTTTTACTCTACCTATTTGGAATTATGGAATGCCATAATCTTCCAAAATGGCCATTCAATTGCATACATGCTGCATTTTAAAAGCCAACAAAAGGAGTAAATCAAATTGTTATCAGCAAACTCCAGTACATCTTTGAAGAACAGGGCCTAATTGTTATTCTGTATGAAAGTGAATTGCTGGATAATAATTTGTTTTCCATGTGTTCATGTCACACAAAAATATGCATCTAATTCAATTCAGGTTCAAGTCAAATCGTAAAAAAATAATTTCACTCTCAAAAAAGGGGCTAACATTTTTCACCACGCCAGGATGGGTGAAGGCAATCGGGCCGGCCCTGCCAATGAGGTGTCCCTTATTTATTTTTCGGGGAGTTGGCAACCCTCAGGTCAAGTACATGCTTGAAAATAATATTGCCAAACCATCATCTTCTAGTTGGGCTTCCCCATGTTCGCTTTTCGCTTTGTCAATAGCGTCACCAAGCTGGATGCATTTCCACTTCCTCAGAGGGATGACTGCATTGACCAGGTTGGATCTGCGAAATTTGTAGGTAAATTTAATTTGCTTATGGGCTTTTGGCAGAACTGACTGTTATACGTAGGTATGGGCAAAGATTCACAGGCACAAGTCGCAACAGAACACAGTAACCGATGGAAGCCAAGGTGGGTACACAGTAGCACTTACACACACACACACACACACACACACACACTGTTGAATACAGACAGCATTTTCTGTCAGATACACTGCCAAACATGCATATATGCATACTCAAAGACACACTGGCTAAGAATGGCTTCTTCCCTGTCTAACTTACACACAAAGACAGATTGTACAACCAAATGTAGTGTGGAGACAGAGACAGAGAAAGAAAGAGGTGATGTTGAAGGTTCAACTCCAACTACAGTATGAGGGCGGATTTTGGAGCAGACTAGTAAGTATGTTTCTGTCAAAACCTTTGAACCTCATTCCCTTTAGTTTTGCTTTCCACATAAGCTCTAACCAGACTTACTGTCGGTCCCTCAATCTGTCTGGCTCTTCATTGCTCCATAGTTACCACCATCCAGGGAGAGGAAGCAGCCAAAAATAGAAATGTCATGAAGCAATCAGTGTGAGTTCACACTATCTTCAAGAAACCCAATATTAACCTCAATCTTGTTACTTCCATGTATTATTTTACAGAACTAATTTGCTGCTGTTGTCATTGTTATTTGCTAGACATATTGAATATATGAGTCAGAGTACAGAAGAAAGGCAGAAAACGTAAGGCCATTTGTCAGGTGACAATTGTGTTGCTGAAACTGCATAAAACGGTATGCTGTCCTGTGGAAAACCTCCTGCTTCCTTCCCTTTATGCCCGTCTCATTTGCAGTACTTTTGGTCCATCCCTAATCAGTACCTTTCTTGTTCTTGTACTGTGATGTTCATGCCATGTAGGAAAGATGCAATTTGTCTGTTAAGAGTTATGGTATTGAATCTCCCAGCTCAGCTAAAGATCTGGCAGAGGCAGAAAAATGGAGAAAGGTACAGTACTCTTACATGGACATTTTCATTTTAAATTGCTTCCTGACGGCGGAGTTGATATAATCAAAGTTATTGTATTGTTTTTTGTTTTTGTTACTGTTTTTTTTCATTACCAAATACTTTTTCAAATTAATTTCTTAATTTTGTCATTGTGCAACTACTCAACCTGCATCACTGAAAGTGTTTTTTTTTTATTTTATTTTTTTAAAAACGAGATTCTCCTAAGGAAATCTAGTTCAAACATGGACTTCACAGACAAAAAAAGTCTTGACCACTTCACCTCACTCGAACAGGGACACTTGCAACCTAACATAATACTTTACATACTGTTTTATGCTCCTCTCTGATAAAAGAAAAATGTCCTGCTAGTACCTTGCGATGACCTCACTGGGCTGTGAGTGGTTCAGAAATCAGTGTGCTTTTTTGCTAAATATTCTACTAGTTTCCATAATATATCACTGGAATGTGCCAAATTCATTAACTGGCAAGCTTAAGCTCAAATGATTACTTAAATATTTATATCAAAATAAACATCTGATTCATTATTTGTCAACTGTGTTACAGACAAAAGTTGCATCATAGAAGACGTAAATTAAATAGTAAAGCATTTGATAAAACATTTGTTTGCAAGTTCTTTAGTCTATTCTTCAGTATGTTTATGGCTGCTTGTCTAACTGCTTTGAAAATATGAATTTTGAGCTGGATAATGGATATTCTATGGGATAGTATCATCAAGGAGGGTTTTTTCTACATTAATCCATATTACGTTGAGTTTAGAGTTATTCAACATTATTATGTCGGACCTTACTCTGTAAAAATGTCCCCCATCATTTTTATTACAGTTCAGCTAACATTAAAGCAAATTATGTCACAAAAATCACATGTAACACAATGTTCTTCATCTTCTTCATCTGTTCTTCCTCTCATTTTCCCCTTTTTCCTTCAATTCTTCCTCCTCTCCTTCCATTCTTCTCTTTGTAATTTCTTCCTTCCATCCTCCCATCATTCCTTTAACCCTCCCTCTCTCTCCCTCCCTCCCTTCACCCAAATTATTGAACAAGTAGTGAAACAATGGTAAAAACTTCTCATCTTTCAAAGATCTTTCTGTCCTTCCACCCTTCTTTCCTCCTTTTCTGGAAGAGAAACAGCTTTTGGCTCCAGCTACTCTAGTGTGTGCAGTGGTTTGTGTTGAAAAAAAAAAGAAGACACCATAAAATGCCCCTTCACAAAGCTGAAAAGGGGTTTCTGTTATTCTGACATGAAAAGTTGACTATTTACAGTAAAAATAGATATAAGGAGGAATAAAGGAAAGAAAAAGATAGAAATGAATTCATGATATACATTTATGTCCTATTTAATTATAATTTATTTAATTGAATAATTATATGTATCAGCTCCATCAGCTTTCATTTAGTTAATCATACACTAATCATTGATTATTTATTACTTATTTATGTATTTATGCTTTATATTTATTTATAAATCTTAACTGGGTCTCCTTACTGTTCTCTTTACTAAGTAACAGCACCCCCAAAAATCCCACTTGTGGCAGTAAATATATGACATCACTATATTTTTTATTTAGGACTGAGCTTACTAGCATTATTGTGAAGTTACTTTTTCCTGTCGAAGTGGTTTTACTGCCGGTCTGGAAACGGGGACCTTTCTCCTGCTCATCTATTGGTTGTTGATTGGGTTTGCGATCATATCAAACACGTTTGACCTCAAAAACACCTCAAACTTGATATGATCGCAAACCCAAGACTTGGAAAAGACTGATATGAAACAGCACAGATTACCACCTTACACTTAACGATCAAGATGACAGGAGCGCGCTGTGACTCCAGTAAAACTCCTAGATTTACCAAAGACTTTCAGTTTTTAGTCTGGGACTGTGGAAATCGTTTGGTGTAAGCCCAGCGTGAGAAAACTAAGGGAAAAAGGCAAAAACCAAAAGGGAAGAAAACTACTAAAAACAAAGAACCACTCCAAAAAGGAAGGGAAGAAAAAGCTAAAACTAGTGACAAATAATCAACAACAACAAAATTGCTCCACAAGGAGGAAAACAAAAGGCTATGACCTGAAAACTAAAAACACTCCAAAAGGGAGGAAAAACTACTCTGGTGAAAAATGAACAATAACGCCCAAAAACCAGAGGCTCGGCAAGAATCTACGAAAATGTATCCTAGAAACAAAAAATCACTCCAAAAGGAGGCTAACAAGGCCTATGAAACTTAACAAATCTACAAAGCCATGAAAAGGTACAAACAAAAAAACAATATGGCAATAAAGAACTTACTAAGAGCAAAAAGCAAGACAAGGACTTCACATGGACTGTGGCTGGGGTGCACGGCACAAACAAGACACTCTGGCACAAGACAAAGGGAGACGCAGACTATTAAACACATGAGGGTAATGGGGAACAGGTGGAAACAATCAGGAATCAGGTAAGACACTCAGACTGGTGACATATGAGGAAGGGCGTGACTTCCTCTCGTGACCTGAAACGAGAGGAGAATTTTCAAAACAAAACAGGAAGTAGTACATTTTCACTGCTGTGACACTGTTCACATTTCTTTAATAACAAGTTGTTCCAACTCATCACTTGTATATTTAATCTTCCAGGTTCTTTTGTTCTTTCCTGTTTCTTTTGATTTCAGACAGTTCACAGTTCTGAAATTTACGAGAGGTCACAGAAGTCGGAGCAGGATCATTCTGAGTATATCCTCATGCAAACAGAATAGGACATCATCCCATACTGGCCATGCAAATCGGTTGACTCCAATTCGATGCATACATTTGACCTCAACATGAGTTTCACTTGCCCCTTCTATGATTACCGGACAAAAGTCAGTGTCATATTTCAGAGCACACCACTGGCGGATGATATCCAAGTTTTGCCATGGAATTTCTGTCTCATTTTGAGCATTACTCTCTTGTGTGGGTGCTGCTGCCTCGCCCAGGAAGGTAAAGGTTTTGGTGTTGTAACATTGACATTCCAGGGTCTGTCTTGTTGAGCAAAGGCAGCTCACATCATGGTCACTGATTATTCCCCTGGTGACTGTGACTAGATGATGAAAGGTATGGTTGGTGGCATCACTGGGAGACCAGCTGGCATGTTCTTTGTGGCTTTATCTACATCGTCCTCACTTCCAGCTTCACTTCCTACTTACAGCTTTACTGAGGTCTGTGCATCAGCCAATTTCTTGAAGAAGAGCTCAGCGTTTGGTATGTCCACCCCTTGGCTGACAAGTCTGTCCGCGGTCCTTTTGAGGAGCCTCCAACTCCATCTGGAGCACCCTTGCCGTGAGATGCCTCAAAAAAGTTCCAGGTGCCTGATTGGACCCCATATTCCTGCAGCTTTGTACAAAATATTAAGAAATTGCCTTTCTGTATTGTGTGCACGGCCCATCACTAAGAAAATGTACCACAGTTACATTGGGTTAGGCAGCCTGACCAGGTTCAGAATTGGGTCAAGATGGGTCCATATTGCTGCGGGGCCTTTCTCTTTTGATGTGCCAAAGCACACATGCTCTTCCACTCCCCCGATATGCAAAACTCCAGTGTGAAGTATTGCCTTCTCCTAGTTTGACGCAAAGTGTAGAGTTTGAATTTCAGAGAGGTACTTACAGGCATAGGTTTCTGAAAAATCTACATGAATTAAGCATTCATGGTCTTTCGTGGACTTCTTTAGATCGCTGTGATAAGCAAATTGCTGTTTTATGTTAAAGAGGGGCCTTCTGAAGTTTTTAAGTTGACCTTGGAAGAGATCTAGCAGGGCATCTAAAGTTGTCTCTGCCTTTTTTTTTCGCTGTCATTTTGATAGGCACTTTCTCCTTTTCACCTTCCTTGTTCTTTTTCTCTCTGACAACAGTCTCAGCTGTCCACTGTGTGATAAAAACACTTGCTTGCATATCCCCCTCAGTTGCAACCAGTGATGCCGGTAACGCGTTAATTAGTAACGCGTTACTCTAATATGACCACTTTTTTCAGTAACGAGTAATCTAACGCGTTACTATTTCCAAACCAGTAATCAGATTAAAGTTACTTATCCAAGTCACTGTGTGCGTTACTATTTTTTGTCATTTTCCTTAGTAAAACGATATATTTGCTTTCTTCTTGCGACTCGGGGAGCGACGTCGATCGGCGGTTTTGCAATCTATTTTGCGGGTAAAAATGGGTTTGGGTGGGTGGATAAAATTGGGCTGTTTTCGGATCAGTTCTGCGGGTTTTTGAAGCCGAAACACGGGCACTTCAGATCCTTTTTCTGCGACCCTCTGTTCAGCAGGCAGCAGTCTCACTCACTCATTCACTCACACACACACTACAGCTCTGACTGACGTGCCCCCTAAACTCACAACAGACACTCCCACTACCTTCAGGCTACGTTAAGTCAATCAGTAAGGATGACTATATGGCGCTTTATATCCAACACAATCATGATCTAGTCTGTCCTTAGCCTACAAAATAAAGTTTGAGAAATGTCTGCATGGAGCACAGCTGCTTACAGGTGTGCAGCTGACAGGTGTGCAGCTTACAGTGACAGTTTCCTCATCGCTACCTGAGCCACCATCCGATCCTCCTCCTTCAGGTTTTGCCCGTACGCGCCCGGTATCTCATCTCTTTCTCTCTTGCGATTCACACAGCACAGCTGGACAAAGTGGTCTATAACTGCCGTTTATATGCAGCAGTCAATATGATCGCTATTGGCAGTCCGGGGTATAAATGCTCAGAGTTTGTTTCATTTTAATATATTATTATATATAAGTTGTAAGCTTCAGAAACCATCAAACACATATATTTAGGAAAAGTCGCCGACTGAGAGACATGTAGTTTTAATGTAAACGAAGTTATTTATAAAAGAAAAACCCAAACGGTCTGTGAGACTGTCTTTATTTTATTTTTTATTTTAAAAAAAAAGAGAGTATTTATTTTTAAGAAAGTCAAGAAAGACTGTCTTTATTTTATTTTTTATTTTAAAAAAAAGAGAGTATTTATTTTTAAGTAAAGTCAAGAAAGACTGTTTTTATTTTATTTTTTATTTAAAAAAGAGTATTTGTTTTTAAGTGAAGTCAAGAAAGACTGTCTTTATTTTATTTTTTATAAAAACATGTATTTTTTTCAGGAAATTGTTTTTAAGTTTGTACGTTACTGTTAAAAATACACTTCCAATAAAATGAGTATTGGCAATTTAAAACTGGTTGTCATTTTTATGTTGAGGCGGCGAGGGGTTGTTGTCGGCAGCTGCTGAATGTAACTAATAAAGTAACTTGTAATCTAACTTAGTTACTTTTAAAATCAAGTAATCAGTAAAGTAACTAAGTTACTTTTTAAAGGAGTAATCAGTAATCAGTAATCTGATTACTTTTTCAAGGTAACTGTGGCAACACTGGTTGCAACTGGAAAGTCTTTGTCTTTGTAGTTGGGACATTCATTGTACATGCATTGCTTTGTTGAGTTTGAGTCACAGGATATTGACTCCAAATCAGTGCTCTTCACAAGTTTGAGAGAATATAGCTTCTCCATAAGAAATTCAATCTATTGTCTAAACCATTTTTTGTTAAATAAATCTCTACCTTGACATCCGAGGCTCATCGTCAGAACTCTGGGTGGAGTAACCAGGCTCTCTATCGTTCTTTCTTTCTCTGGCCTGGCATTGGCCTCTTCTCCAATACTTTCTTTTTCTTCTCTTCTCCCTCTCACTCAAGGCTTGAACTTCACCTTCCCTAGCTGTCTGTCCTCATGGCACTTTTCTGGTTGCTTCTTTAAATTTGCAGCCCTTTTCTCACGATCAGCATCACGCTGGGCCCTGTACTGGTGCTGCTTCTCAGCAGCAGATAACCTCATCTCTCCAGACCATAAATGACGTTGTTTTAATGGGCTAAAATTACATATGTCATCAGGGAAGTTTAATTTCAAATCACTGAAATATATCAAAATGATCCATGAAATCATTGTTTAATATGAGTAGTCTATAGGTTGGAATGGGAAATATCTATGATGATGTTGTTAATGTAGTTGGAGTGTAAGGTCATTCCAGTCATTTCCAAGTCCAAGCAATTATGTAATTACTACCTTATTAAACTTTTATATATTATCATTTAATTTCTGTGCAGTAACAATTTAATCAAGTTAATGTTTTAAGCATAAATAAGCATAAACCCAGTAAACCCTGACAACATTGTCAACCGTGTTATTCCCAGTTAACTGTATTAGACTTAATGGGTAACATGGTGGCATTTCCTCCATTTCAGGCTCTACAACCTTAAACATGTCACCATATGACATTTATCAACTCATAATCAACAAAATGTAAAGAAAGTACAGAGAAATATAACATCAAAGGTAAATACACAAGAAAATGTTGATTACATGGTTGATGAACAATTAATCCACTCCATATGCAGACAATCAATTTGATGGAATATTGAAGAGGAGGAGCTGAAACTTACCGCACTGTCTTCAGAATTCCCACCAAAAAGGGCGTGGCATCACACTCTGTTGCTTATTGGAATTGGAAGCAAACCATTGCTAATTTATAGGGGTTATATAAAAGGGTAACATAGTTGACAAAGATTTCTCGGACAGACACAAAGTGAATAATTTAATGTTTATTAAGGATTCGTATAGTTTATTAGTAAATTATTATTTTTGAACAAATAATGCTGAAAACATGTCAACATGTCTTCTAGGGTGAATTTTGAAAAGCAAACCTGAAATGTATGAAATCTGACTGCACAAAGACTGCAAATTATAGTATATAATTTGCATTTTTTTTTTTGCTAAATAAATTAAAGAACTTGTTAACTTTCTGTATTAAAATAAAGAGAAATATCACCCAACATAAAATTGGTCATTGCTTGAAACGAATATTTAGTCAAATAGATAAATACACCCCATGGACATGGTATGTACCCACAATTATAGAATCACTCAGCCTTTTTGATTAAATGTGCAGGTGATTAAATGTGATTTTCAGTTGTGAAGGAGAATTAGCAGCAAATTTAACATATCTACATATAAATGTCGTTTTTGGACCAAAGTTGACAAGATTGGATAAACTGGACCTCTGCTAATGCAAAGTTTTTGATGGAATATTATTGATTACTGGATTACTATGAGGCTTCAAAAGTAAGTTGCGTCATCTTTGTAATTTGTTATTGGTCTGCCAGAGGTGTCGATAAATTTGGCTGTTGTTTTATCTTAAAATGTTAAATAGTGATTTTTATTAATAGAATCACAAGAATCTTAGCTTTTCAATGATATGTAGCATGAATATCAAATTAAACACAGTGGTTTTGTACAAAAGCATAACAGTGTATGTCGAGTTATTGGGGGTTTCAGCTGCCTGAACTCGACCAGGCTTGGCACAGAGGACGCAGGAGTCAACTCGCTCAATTTAATCCTTTTATTTAATTTGACTATTGTCACTTTTCTGGATTGTCAGCAGGTTGATAACCTCAAAAGAGAAAAACAAACAGAAATCAGATTCAAATCTATATTATATCATGTCTTAAAATCAAACAGAAATCAGATTCAAATCTATATTATATCATGTCTTAAAATCAAACAGAAATCAGATTCAAATCTATATTATATCATGTCTTAACAAAACCATAAGTGGGGAAATTAAGGGATACATACCAAAAGCGTCTCTGTGCTCCAGTGAATCAAACCACACCCAGGGAAGACAAAAGGCCTCCCAGGTGCTCACCCAAGGTTAATCACCCTAGTGCTTCTTGCTCTCACTCTGAACACAATCACCAAGTGAACACTGGGCCCTCTACTGACCTCTGGCACACTCCAATCACCACATCCCCACAATAAAAATAAAGAGAATGTAATGCATAAACCCAACACCTCCCACTTGAGCTCCTGGTTAATGAACCCAAGGAGGTCACCCTAGTCTTTCTGGAGTCTATCCTAAAGTTGCTCCTCGATGGGAAGCAGGACCACCAGGCGTCTAACATCCCTGTGAAGGGTGGTGAAGGGGATTTTGGATGACAGCCTTTTTGTGTCTTTTCTTTGCTCATGCCGTGTCCCTCCTTTTCTGACTAGAACAGGGTAGCTTGGAAAAGTCCTCACATTCACATCCCTCACAATTCCTCTTCGGTCAGGATTTACACTGACAACTCTGCCCAGCTTGTATTGGCCTCTTAAAGCATTTTGATCTGCCAGCCACACTACATCTCCCACCATGACATTCCGCTGCTTTGTGTGCCATTTGTTCCTGATGAACAGGTTAGGACCAGCCAGCTCACACCACTTCTTCCAGAACCTGTTTACTTCTTGCTGGATACTTTGAAGTCTTTTATACGAGTAGCCTTCAAACTGAAAATCTCCTGGATCTCCTTTTGGGCTGGCCCGACCAAGTAAGAGAGTGTTTGGGCTGACATACTCCACATAGTCTTCACGACTTTGAATTCTGGCATCTATGGGTCGTTCATTTACTAGATTTGCTGCCATGAAGAGAAATGTCTGGAACTCCCCCCATGTGAATACTCCATCACCACCAAGGTTATTCAAGGCCCTTTTTACTAACCGGACTGCTGCCTCTGCTGCTCCATTCCTGTGGGGGGAGTCTGCTGGGTAAATCTTCCAAGACCACTCTGTTCCATTTCCTGCAGCCTCAATTTCAAGCTCAGCTTTGTTCAGTTTACTTAAGAACCTTCGGAGCTCCTCTAGTGCAGGTTTGGCCCCCACAAAATTTGTCCCAGCATCTGACCACAGCTTTTTTAGGTGTCCTCTGAGGGATGTGAATCTCTGATAAGCCAAAAGAAACCCTTGTGATGACTGGTCACTGACAACATCGGTGTTAACAGCTCTTGAAGCCATGCAGCAGAATACGATGCCCCAGACTTTCAGTCTAGTCCTCTTCTTTGTCTCATCTCTGACCTCACATGGTCCGAACAAATCAACCGTTGTGAATTCAAATGGATTTGAAGGACTTACTCTTTCCAGTGGCAGCTCACTCATAACTTGCTGACATTGCTTGGCTTTGATCTTCCTGCAGATAACACAGCTGTCGACCACTTTCTTTGCAAGTCGTTGACCTTTAATCACCCAGGCCTTCTTCCTCATCCTGAGAAGTGTTCCTGCCACACCTTCATGGTTTGCATTGTGGGCCTTTCATGCTATCAACACAGCTATCCATGCTTCATATGGTATTACTGGCACTGCAGATTTGTCTTCAGTGAATATCTGAACTCTTCATCTCTGTATACTACCAGTCTGTTAAGAGCTGTAACTGGGAAAGTCTCCCCTTCTTGAGCTTCAAGGAAGAGATGCTTGAATGTATCTTCCCGTTCTCTCACTGTCAGTATTGTTAATTTATCTTTCACCTGCCCTCTGCCTTCATCCTTTATTTCCAGCCATTTTTTGGCAGCTCGCTGGACCCAGGCAACGACGTTGACTAGCTTGTCTAAGCTACTGAATCTCCTCACCTCCACAAGACTCTTTCGCTGAGAATCAGCAGGTGTTTCCTTCAAGATTGTGGGGATTGTTTTGTTTTTGTTTGTGGTGGGGCCTTTAAAGCTTGATTGAGTGGTTGGTAGGGGTTGCTCTCTTTTTACCTGACTTCTGGTCACTGCTGCTATGAAAGCTTTTCTCTGGAGCTTGTTTACGCTCTCCCTGGCATGAGCAACAACTTCCCCAGCTGACTTTTTAGGCCAGTCCTCCAGTGGCCACCTGAGAAACTCTGGTCCGTGTTGCCACACAGATCCTTCCCTCAGATCTCTTGCTGTGCTTCCTCATGTCATTATATCGGCAATGTTCAGTTCTCCAGGAATCCACCACCAGTCTTCCACAGGTCCAGCTTTTTGGATCTCACCCACACGGTTTGCAAAGAAAGTCTGGTACCCATAGCTCTCTCTTTGGATGGCGCCCAAGACTGTTTGACTGTCCACTAGATGGAACCATTTCTCTACCTCCAGTCTTCCATGTCTCTCAAAATACTTCCTGAGCCTGGCTGCAAAGACTGCTCCACAAATCTCGGCCTTTACCGCTTCTCCCTTTTGATCCAGTGGAGTTAGCTTGGCTTTTGCTTCCACAAAGTGGACGTCAACTCCCCTCTCTGTATTCCACCGCAGATACATCACCGCTCCATAGGTTTTATCACTCCCGTCTGAGAAGGTGATTCCCCATGGTTTCCCTTTCCAGTCAGCTGGTGTGATGCTTCTGTGGAATTTGACACGCCCAAGCTCTACATATTCTTCAAACAGTTTAATTGCTTCTTCTCTTAGACCTTCTGAAAGTGGTTTGTCCCAGGTCTCTCGAGTAATCTTTCCACTTCCAGCCTCTTGGAAGGCCTTTCTTACGAGGATTGCCCCCTTCTGCTTGACCGGTGTGACTAGACCAATTGGGTCATAAAGTCCAGCTACCTGACTTAGCAGCTCCCTCCTACTTAGTGGGTCAGGTGTCCCCAGTCTCACATTCTCTAAGTTAAGATGCTCACCCAGTCTAACCTTTCTTTTCCTCTTTGAAAAGTTGACTGATGTCATCATGTACAGCGTGTCATCTTCCATCCGATAGCCAACACCCAGGACCTTGTTGTCTTCATCCCTCATTTGGTTTGGAAGGATGATTGTTTTACTTGGTGCTGCTGCCTCCTGCTTTTGTGGGACTCCCTCTGCAGCGACCTGCCTCCCACTTTGGCCTGACCACACCCAAGGTGAGAAAGAAGCTTCCTGCCTTTAAAATGTCCTCCACTCCTTGTGTGATCTTGATTAGTTCCTCCAGACTGTTGTGGGATGTTAGGATGTCATCCACGTAGCTATCCTCTTCCAGGACTCTGCGCTCCTCCTCCAGGTGAGCAAAGATGGATAGCTTGGCCGTCTCACGCATAGCGAGCTGTGCAATGCACCCAGCTGGTCGGTCCCCTATATTGACCCGTGTGATGGCATACTCCTTTATGTCTTCCTCTGGCTTGTCCCTCCAGAGAAATCGGTGCAGATGCATTTCACGTTCTTCCAACCAAACTGAATTATACATCTTCTTGATGTCACCAAGGGCTGCATACACACCTCTTCGGAATCTCAACAGGACAGCTCTAATTGGGTTCAGAACATCTGGCCCCTTTAATAGAAGGTCATTCATGCTCAGACCCTTGAATTTCTGGCTGCTATTCCACACCAATCGCACTGGGGTCGTTACTGAGTGAGGGTTTGGTGCCACTAAGTGGCTTACATACCATACAGGCCCCTTCCACTTTCTCCTCATCTCCTCAGTGAGTTCCATGGCAGCACGACGTTCAACCATCTCATGAACTTGGGCTGTGTATGCAGCTTTCCACTCAGGTTCTCTCTCCAATTTCCTCTCTGTTCTTAAAAATGTGGCTTCCACTGCACTCTTGTTGTTGGGGAGTGAGGCAGGATCTTCAATCCATGGATACCTTGCATCCCAGTGTGGTGAGTTCATGTGAGTATCCTCCTCCTTGATGTACGTGAGACCTTTTTTTATGATTTCAAGCTCTTTTTCCTCTCCCAGGGTCATTTCCTTCCCTCCAGGTTGGCAGTTTCCACATCTGCATCCTCCACATCTCGGTTCACAGGCTGCACCAATGCTCTCCCATCTCCACCATTCAAGAAACTCACGATTGGTGGCTGTTGTAAACTTTGCATTGGCCTGGTGCTCCTTTTTCAGAAGGGAATCCTCAGGCTCTGACATGCCTCTGATAATCTCCTCATATTTGACAGCAGCTGTTCTCATGGACCGGGCAAAGTGTGTTTTCGACTCACGCGCTGCTATTTCCACATCCTCAAAGAGATCAGGATGTGCTCCACCAACTGTCTTCCCGAGTGGACTCTCCCACAAGACGAGGTCCCCAACCACTCTCATCCTTTGAGGAGCAAGCCGTCCCTCTCTGTGGCTGATCAGAAGCTCAACATCCTTTGGTCTTCTCAGCTCCTCCAGCTCAGCTTCTGGGAAGAATCCTTTTAATTTCTCAGGCTCTATTACTTTGTGCACCTTGGCGATATCATCCAGCCCGTAGCAGACCATCTCATGGGCTCTCTGCTTGCCTTTGGGTGTCCTGATCCTGACTCGGAGAAGGTACCTCTTTGTGTTCAGTCTCATAGTCATCCCACCAACTCCATACAAAACCAAGGTCACGTCCTCACTCCGTAACTTCAGTCTGTAATTTTTTGTCAGATGCCAGATCGACCAGAGTTCCCACCTTCTGTCCTGCATTGGCGGTGACCTCCTCTCTGCCATGTCAGGGGTAAGCTCAGACAGAAAACTCTCCTGTTCTTCGGTCAGTTTGTTTTTTCCCACACTGCTTTTCCTGCTGTCTTCAATGCTGAATTTCTTGCATCTCCCGACCGGGCAGAGTTGGTAATGGTGATCATTACCATTACCAACTCTGGTTACAGTCTCTGGTTACAGTCTTTATTCCCGCACAGGTAGGTGTCTTTGCAGAAACTACTGTCCTCCTCATGCAATCCCAGGCATTTCTTGCATGCTCCTAGCTTCCTCACGGCGGCTCTCTTTTCATGGAGTTTCAATCCTCTAAATTTTTTACAGAAGAAAATCTTGTCATGATGCCTCCAGTCATCACACAGGCCACACACGTCCCCCATTCCTTTCTTTGCCAACTTGGTGGAAGCAAATCTTCTCTCCAATTTCTTTCCTTGATTGTAGTCTGGTCTCTCCATTTTCTCCACAGAAAGCTGTTCAAGTCTCTCCAGGACCCTTTCTTGCTTTTTTAGGAATGTCAGGAGCATATCAAAGTGATTTTCTGGGGTGACATCATTCCTTGGCTCAAGCATGAAGGTTAACCAGTCTCTCTTCACAAAATCAGGTAATTTACATTCTATCGTCTTGATGACCAGCGGATTCTTTATTGCACCGGAGTTCCCCAGCTCTGTCAGATCTGCTAGGGCTTTCTCCACAGTCTGAATGACATCAATGACTTTCCTCGGTTGATTTCCTTTCACAGGAGCTATTTTCTCCAATTCTTCTAGGATTTCTACGACAATTGTTGCTTTATTGCCATACCTGTTCTCCATGACTCTGAAGATCTCATCAGCAGTGTTGTAGGTTGACAGTCTGAGATCTTTCATCATCTTGTCTTCAACGCTGTTGAGGAGTTGAATTTTCTTGACCTCAGCTGACCCAGATGGCTCTCCTTGTCTTTGAAGGTTCTCCCAATCCTTTCTCCATCTGTGATAATCTCTTCTGTTTTCACTGAAGGTCGGAAGAGCTGTCGGTTTAATCCTCACCACAGGTGCTGCATGTATTGGTGCTCCAGCCGCCACATTTGCAGGTTGCGCAGCACTTGCTTCCTCTGCAACTCTCCATGCAGTGGCAAATTCAGCTGCCCTCAGCTCAAGTCTGCTGCTGATTTCTTTGAGATCTCTTACCCTGCCATCAAGGTCTCTCTTCTCTATCCCAGGGATCCATCGCTCCCACTTTGACATGGACCTGATGACCTCCTTCATCCTCTTCTCCAGGAGACACAGATGCACTTCATACCCCTCCAGGTGAGTACTCCGAACAGGTAGATTCCCTGCTACATCAGCACTTTTCTCTGCCACCAGGATTGCAGCTGTAATTTCCTCTTGACCATACCTTGAACACAGATTCTTCTGGATAATGCTACTCACTTCTTTAAATTTTGCTTCAGCTTCATCCACTGTCTTTTCAATGTCGCTTTCCAGCTGCTCTTTAAGACCCACCTCTTCTTCTTCCTCTTTTGCTGCCTCAGCCAGCAATCCAATCCTGTATTCATCGTTCACTTCAAATACATTCCTCAGACAGTCTGAGAGCTTTTTGAATTGGTTATCAGCTGTCGAGTTATTGGGGGTTTCAGCTGCCTGAACTCGACCAGGCTTGGCACAGAGGACGCAGGAGTCAACTCGCTCAATTTAATCCTTTTATTTAATTTGACTATTGTCACTTTTCTGGATTGTCAGCAGGTTGATAACCTCAAAAGAGAAAAACAAACAGAAATCAGATTCAAATCTATATTATATCATGTCTTAACAAAACCATAAGTGGGGAAATTAAGGGATACATACCAAAAGCGTCTCTGTGCTCCAGTGAATCAAACCACACCCAGGGAAGACAAAAGGCCTCCCAGGTGCTCACCCAAGGTTAATCACCCTAGTGCTTCTTGCTCTCACTCTGAACACAATCACCAAGTGAACACTGGGCCCTCTACTGCCCTCTGGCACACTCCAATCACCACATCCCCACAATAAAAATGAAGAGAATGTAATGCATAAACCCAACAGTGTAATAACAGTGTAAAACACCCTAAGCTATGTCCCGCGGGCGGGATAGGAATGCTAACAGGCTAGCTAACAGTTAAATTAAATGTTACTGTTAGCTGGCTGGCTAATTGTCAGACATTCATATACTCTAACTAACAACGACAATTTCATACCATTCAAACGTTCAATATTTTAATCATACAGTGTACAGTATAGCTATATTGATAAGTCATTAGTGCATTGTTTAGCTGATACTTTTAAACATGTAGTTATTACAGTTCCATGCCACTGGAGACCAGACACAAGAAGAGCAAAAACCCACTAGATCATAATGCCCTGTCTGCAGATTAAGTTGACTTGCATGCACGGTAAAAGTTTTTGCTCTTTTTATGAACTTATACTGCAAGACCCCTCTTACCTTTATGCATAGTCATGATTTTACATGGATAATGAACAATCTAACATGTCATTTATTATGTTATTAAAAAACAATGCTTAATGCTAGTCTTTGCAATGATATTTACAGTTAGAGCTTTTGGTTAATTCTGTTGTCTCTGGTATAGATATATAGTGGTTAGAGAAAAGGCTTCTCAAAAAAGAGTTCCCTAGGGAACAAATTTACAAATGAGCGCAGCACATGGCATGAACAATTCAAAAAGGTGTTCCTTTGATGGGAAATAAATAGATGTTTAAAAAACAAAAACATTAGGCTGATGGTACATCGAAATACACCAACCTGATTCACTCAGGGTTTGTACAGTGTGTAGTGCTTGTTATACCTCAGAAATGAACAAAATAGAACACCAAATTATCTTACACTGTTATTTATACCACAAAATCCTCAGATTCCTCTGAATCTTCAAGTTCAGATTCAGACTCAGACTCCTCAGATGATCAAAGACGAAAAAACAGAGGAAGCAAAAGAAGAAGATAAACATCTAGACCCTCATTTACGAAACAAACGTACAGACAGCAAAGTGGGTGGACGGTCAGTTTTAGTCAGCGTGAAGTCCACATGTCTGAGTCTGAGAATTGCTATTAGACTATTGTATCAATGCCTGGAGCTGATAAAATTCTGCCGTGTTTTGATTTTTAAACAGTGTCAAACCAAAGCATGTTTTTTTCATTTATCATTAAAATTGCATTAAATATAATTAAACCCAGCAGCAGTGAAAGTATTTAACATGCTACTAGCCTAACTTATAAATGTTGTGGTCTTCTGCAATTAAATGTTAAGCCTGATTAAATGGTGAGGCCTTCTGCAGAAAATCTCCTTCTCCAATAAGGATTTGTGGAAGAACTCCCAGTCTTTATCTGCGCTAAAGGTTAGACTATTGAACACATGTTCATTGCAACTGCCAGAGAAGACTTCCTCAACCACAAGGACGAGCCAGAAAACAAATTATTATAACCAAACTTTCTGCCGACGCCCTCTTTACCGAAAGGAATTCTCCCCTTTCTCAACTGGACCGTGAGTAATGTAATGGGCGTAGATAAGAAAATCAGCAAAGACTTTAAGTATAAAGTATTTGACCTGTAATCAATGATTTGGTTATATGTGTTTAAGTATAATTGTATAATTCATTTGCCCACACACTGATTTACATACAATATAATTTAAATTGGCTTTTAATAAAAACACAGCTTTGTAGAAGCACATGGCCCTGGCCGACCTTCACAGCATGGTGTTTATGACTTTTTGTCTGAAGAGCTTCACATATGCGCACACACACACACACACACACACAGATATAGATTAGACCTTGTAGCTCGCTGTACTCGCTGTAGCTTTTACTTGTTTGTTTGTTTATTTATTTATAATAAATACCTTTTGAATACATAAATACTGTCTATTTAATTTTGTACACTGTGAACGATCTGTCAACCTCTTCTATGAAAATAATTCCAAATTCCATCAAACACTGCTAAATATAAATATGGTCATTTGATTATAATGCTTAAGTTAATTATTAATCAGTGTTCCAAATTGATAGTTTAGTAACTTTATGAGACTAATTTAGGTGGATTGGCTATATTTTTTCCCTGTTTTGAAAAGGGGCCTGAGTGGGCCCCTTTTCAAGGTGACTTTGAGTAAATCAAGTCATATTATTTATTATAATTATTAATGATAATTATTAATAATTCTGATAGCCATCTTACCATACTTTTGAAATGTGAGATCCAAACAAGCATTTTTTTTAGGTTCATCCATACATATTTGATATCTATATGGGAGGGAAAGCATTTATGATAACTTTTTTTTTTTTTTTTTTTTTTTTTTACATATTTGACACCCCGTACAAGGTATCAAGGTAAGATTTACTATACTATAGATTCTATCAGAGCAATCTGGTTGATTTGAAACATGACTGAAATCACCCAAAAGGAGCAGTACTCCTTTAAACATGACCTTATGTTGGATGGACAATGACATACACAGGCAGGTCAAACTCTCTAAAACTGTCCCAACTACTGTAACACTGAGATAATATATGATGAATTACCCCTTTGGTGGTGCGTCGCCGGGTCGTCCTTATGAACAAACCGCTGCTCTAGGATTGACAAGAGGTAAAGGCTGTCTTGCGACTTATGTTGAGAACTCAGCACTTAGATCAGCTTTGCTTTGCTTTGGAAATACAGTTTCCTTTGCTTCCTTAGTCATTAAGTACAAGACTAGACAAAAACAAATAATACCCCATTAATATAAAATAATCCTGTGGTAAATGCAGCATTTCATGTTTTTTCAGTGGGAAATTGATTTACGAATGGCCCCACTTTCAACCCAAACTAAATTAATGAACAAGACTTTCTATTTAAAGCTTATTTTTTTGGCAGTTGTATGCTTGATTAGACAAGGAGAATGGAAGGGGCGGACAGAGGGGAATACACGCAGCAAAGGGACCTCTGGTTTTTTCCCTTTCACCATTTTATTTGATTTCTAATCATTTGCCTCATATATCCAGTCTTCTGTAGTGTTTACATGTAATTAATATGTAAAGTGTTATTCTATAAGTAAGCTAATAGCCTATACACATAGGGGAGTGGGAGAAGGTTAGATGCAGAATAATATTTAGGAGTATGTGCAGTCAGTGTTGGAGATCAGTAATAAATATGGAGGCAGTTGTGCAAAATATTTTGAAGCATATTAAACTGTCGGGCTTGATTAACAAATACATTGTATTACAACTCCATCATCTTATCAATACCATTAAAAAACATCCATCAAAGAGCTGATATTAAAACACAACATTACAATTACATTCTGCAATGTCCCACAAAAGGTTTATTAAATGAACAAGATCGTATCCCATTAGACTCCTTTATTAGGACTATAATTATCTCATCAGATCCTCTGATAAAACATATCATCGAGCATGCAAGGACACTTTATTTTACTGGAGTGTTTGCTGATCTGGAGGTAAGTCGGGCCAGTCCGATTCCATTTTCAACAGCTGCTCACCGAAGGTCTATCTCTGTGGCTGCTCTCAACTCTCATAATGCCTGGGAGTGAGGTGGAGGGCCAGTGTGGTGCGCTAGCAGAATAATTATCGACTCATATGTGTCCTTATAAACAGTGAATGAAGTCCAAAGTCCAAAGACAAGCGTGAGTTATCTCTATGGAAAAGCAGCCATGGTAGAATATGACGTCAGGCCTCAGCAACATGATCTCCAACTTAAACGACAGAAGAGGTTGTGAGTCAGTCCCACCCATTACGACACGCGTGTACATAAACAGTACACACGTCATTATATGTACACATATGGTTCGCGGTTGTAAAAATGCTGCAGTTTCTGTGGATTTATGTTGTAAAACCACTGAGCTAGGTTTAAGGCAAAAAAACTTCCTGGTAAGGTGTTATAAAAGACAGTTTAGACAGTAAATAAATGTACGTAAATGCCAGAAGTTAAGTAGTTAAAAGCGTCACGTTACTACCGCAAGTTACGTTAAAAAAAACAGTTACTTTCAAAAGTGGTAGAACATGGAATGTTGTATTTACCATACAAATATGTGTTCCATAACAACATCAAAGAATTATTATTTACATTACACAGTAAATTAAATGTAAATATATTCCAAATCTGGGCTACACGGTGGTGTAGTGGTTAGCGCTCTCGCCTCACAGCTAGAGGGTCGCCGGTTCGCCTCCCGCCTGCGGCTCTTCTGTGTGGAGTTTGCATGTTCTCCCCGTGTCAGCGTGGGTTCCCACCGGGTACTTAATTGGGGACTCTAAATTGCCCGTAGGTGTGAATGAGAGTGTGATTGTCTGTCTCTATGTGTCAGCCCTGCGATAGTCTGGCGTCCTGTCCAGGGTGTACCCCGCATCAAAGAATTATTATTTACATTTACATTATTACATTTACATTATTTACATCTCGCCCAATGACAGCTGGGATCGGCTCCAGCCCCCGCGACCCGATTGCGGATAAGCGGTTAATGGTAATGAATGAATGAATATTCTAAATCTAAAACACTAAAGTTTGTTCAGTGTGTTACAGGGTGTTTACGAGTGCAATTAAAGCCTTTTTCAAAGGAGATTTTCACTTAGAGACAGAGGTGTCAAGTAACAAAGTACAAATACTTGTAATACTAGTAATTATTTTTCGGCTGACTTTTTACTTCTACTCATTACATTTTCACCCAATTATCTGTACTGTCTACTCCTTACATTTTAAAAATAGCCTCGTTACACCTATTTCATTTCAGCTTGTTTTCATTACGGCTTTTCATCGTTCAAAAAACACAAAAACCCCTATCCAGATAAATGCCTCCGTCCAGATAGAGTAATTGTGGTTGGATGAGAAGTATAAACATATATCATTCCGACACCCTATTGGTTTGTGCCATCTATCGTACCTGCTCATGACACACATCACACTCCAGCAGGGAAAGCAGATGTATGTAGCCTAGCACCAATACGTCCGTGGTAGAGACAAGGCTCTCAAGTGTCACGTATAGAATTAGAACACTGACATAAATCGCGCACTAGTAATGAGACCCGCGCGATCGCAAATCAAACATCCGCGGGCGCATATTGTTTTTTCGAGCGCTTTCAAATCACTCGCGAGCTATTTTGTATCCTGCATCTCTGCTCCCTATAGAGCAATATAGCAGCCTGCGAGGAGGAAAACACGCTTTGCACTTGCGCAGGTCCGCTCTCCTCTGCTCGCTCGCGACCATAGACTGTGCTCGCGACACTTTCACCTGCCCGCTCTCGAGTGATTTTTTTTTTAGTGGGCGGTTTTTGTCAGTAAGGGGGCGGGCATGCCAATCACCATTGTACCGAATATGATTGGTTGAGCGACTTCGCTGATTAGACAGCAATGTACGGCAGCTCCACTAGGACAAACAGGACAAATCTCACAGCCCTGAATGCCTGAAGAACATGGGTTGTGATTTGGTGCTATATATTGCCTTGACTTGAAAGTTTGCAAAATGTCACACAGAGCAATGTACTCCTATTTGTTTGTCAGCGCTGTCTTTTGTTTCCTCCACCATTGACATTAATCTGATAAAATGCTCTGATTTTTGTAACTTGGATTTTTTATTTTGATAAAAATGTTTTGTTCATATTCTAGATGTAATTATTTGTCCCTGAAAATTATAAACGTAATTTATTAAATTATTTTAAAAAAAAAATTAAACTTGCTCAATACATGCTTGGGCATTCATGCAGGAAAAATATAAGCTATTGCCTACATTGACACACTACAGACTATCCAACAAACCAATTTTTTTGAGCTGTTTATAGTTTTGTCATCTTGTAGCATTTTGACAATGTAAGCACATATTAGTGACCTGTAACAGTTTAGATTAAGATAACGTGAAATAGTAGTTGTGATGTGTACCCTCGGGTAGTAGTGATATGTTGTTGTTTTTTTTTTGTTTTTTTTTAAAAGATTATTTTTTAGGCATTTTTATGCTTTATTGACAGTGACAGAGTGAAAGGGGGTGACAGAGGGGAAGACATGCGGCAAAGGGAGCTCAGGCCGGATTCGAACCCGGCTCCGCCGCAGCAAGGCCTCAGCCTACATGGCAAGCACTCTACCAGTGTGAGCCAACGGGACGCCCGTAGTGATATGTTTTGTTATTATTTAATGTATATTTTAGTTTCATAACATTTATTAATAGGTTACTTTGCTACGTGGAAACCCAACCAGCAAAAGTCACCTGCTACCCACAGCGAGGAGGGTGCCCAGGTCAAGGCAATATCATTGACCCATGCATTGAACCAAAATTATTCCATAATAACTATTCTGACTTACATCAAGGAGTAGCACTTCTACAACAAGTAAAAAATTCCTGTTTGTTTTAAGGAATAGGATGTGAAGAACTTAGAACGCCACCTGCCTGCTACTCTCTCAATGACACTTTCACTGTTAAACACTCAATTACCACTTCTGTGTCAAAACAAACAAAAAAATATTTTCCAACTTAAGCCGCCAGTATGAGTTAGGCTCTTAAAACACTGTATCCTTCTTGTCCAGAAAATGTCAGCTTCCTCCGAACTATACATCATAGTTTGTAGTTCAGACTCTCCATTTAACCCTGTTGACATCACTATGACATCAACAGGACTATTATCAGACTTTAGACATACAACAGAAACACAAACTGAAGGCCTTATACACATAGTGTCCCTTAATCTAAATCTATTATTGTAATAAGGTTATTTTCATTCATAAGCATGGTGTATTTGAAAATACAGGTAGATAATGTGGATCTTTATCCTGGTTAAACTGAACAATTGTTATTTTTGTAATTTATTGTCCTTCAATTTTTGTAAATCAATATAGTAGCTGTATATTCATCATTTTAGAGGCCTTAATGTTAATGTTGTCACATTCGGCATTCAGGGCTGTGAGATTTGTCCCGTTTGTCCTAGTGGAGCTGCCATACCTTGCTGGCTAATCAGCAAAGTCGCTCAACCAATCATATTCGGTACAATGGTGATTGGCATGCCCGCCCCCTTACTGACAAAAACCGCCCACTAAAAAAACTCACTTGAGAGTGGGCAGGTGAAAGTGTCGCGAGCACAGTCTATGGTCGCGAGCGAGCAGAGGAGAGCGGACCCGCGCACGTGCAAAGCGTGTTTTCCTCCTCGCAGGCTGCTATATTGCTCTAGGGAGCAGAGATGCAGGATACAAAATAGCTCACGAGTGATTTGAAAGCGCTTGAAAAAACAATATACGTCCGCGGATGTTTGATTTGCGATCGCGCGGGTCTCATTACGAGTGCGCGATTTATGTCAGTGTTCTAATTCCATAGTCACGCATTGAATGTGACAGTCACTCATTACGATCATTTGTCACACACTCCCACCACACATTGTATTTCTCACGCATGAAAATGTATTGTCTGACGTCTACCAAGTTACACCGTTATTTATGCAGTGGAACATGTAGCAAGATGCTATGATCATCGTAGAACTCAACAGGAGCTTGACATTCCCGCTACACATGATCTAAGTAGAAAATAGCATTGTTGTATCCAGGTAAATTTCCGACACAACCCCCCCGCCCCAAGCCGAACCAAGCCGAACCAAGCACCAGCGAGGAGGTTGGTAGTCAGGAACACCAGCCAACCCTTCTAGATCCCTGGCTGTACCTGCCAGGCAACTAGTCAACGTATCTTCTGCTCCATGAAACACATGTTAATGCTCAAGTAGGACACATATATGGTTCTTTAATGTTTTTGCATTGTACTAAACTATGTTCATTTTCAATGGGCATAAATGGAGCTGGAACAGGTGTGTAAAGTGTTCTTTTAGTTTGTGTGATTGACCAGCCAGTGGTTAGTGGACAAGACACAACAAGACAGAAGTATAATTTAAATGAGTCCTTTATTATTCCTATGCATAAATAGTTAAAAGTTAGTTGGAGTCCAAAAGGGAATTCATTTGAAAAAGACTAGAGGGGGATAGCTGAAGGGGTGGGATCCGTGTGGCCTGGTGAGTGGCCGGGCTTCACTGTCACCAGGCTGGCAGGCTGGAGCTGGCTGGTCTACTGCTGCAGACGCCGCATGCTGTGCTGCTGTGGACTGCTGCACCTCCACTGTGTGGCTGCAAGGCGCTGCTGCTGCTGTTCAGCCGTTGCAGTTGCTTTCAGCCTGACCTGCCGTCCTTGCGCTACTCCAGCCCACGTCACACGCCACACCACTGTCACAGCAAAGAGCAGAGGGAGACTCAATACAAAATAAAACAATCAATTCACAATTTGTTAGGTGGAGAGACCTTAGAGCACATGCACACAGTACCTGTCACAGCAAAGAGCAGAGGGAGACTGAAGGGAGAGTGGGGGTAGTTAAGCTGGCTGAAGCCATGCCAGCACACCTGTTTCAGGTTAGCCCATCACCAGGAAATCACTGCACACTCACTCTGTGAAGCCACACCCACACATGCAACACACAATTCACCACCAGTGTCACACAAAATGCACCAAATCTAGTGCTGATACAGTCTACCCTGTTACACCCCTCCCTGCTGAAATGGTCATTGTCCCAATGACCACTGTGCGGTGGCCCACTGGCTCTAAGGGTCCTGGTAGCGCTGTGGGGGCATGCCTCTGGTTGCTCTGGTGGACCGTCTGGGCTCTGGAGTCCTGGATGTTGGTCTCGCCTCAGCGCCTGTAGAGACCCAGAACCCAACCCATGGGGGACCTACGGGAACTTTACTTGCAGTCTGTGGCTCGGGGCTTAAGAGCTGGGTCACTTGACGATTTGGGCCATTGGGCGCCTGACCGGGGCCTCGAGTCCCATGCTGTAGTCGTGCTGACAGGGGTCTCAAGAGATTACGATGCACAACCTTTTCAATATTTTTCTCCACTTGTCTAGTGACATACACTGGAAGTTCAGGGTCAGGCTGTTTAATCACTATGTACGGTCGTTGCTCCCACTTATTTGCCAGTTTACCCCGGCCCTTGGCTCTCATGTCCTGTAGAAGTACCTGTTGTCCTGTGGTCAGTGTTGAGCAGTCTGCCCTCTGGTCATAGTACGTCTTTTGTCTGGCCATCTCCGAGTTCCTGTGTTGTGTGGCCCTTTCAAATGCGAGCTGCAGCCTCCGTTGGTGACATTTGACCCAGTCCTCTGTTGATGAGCAGCCCACATTCTCTGAGAGTCCTAGGAGGCGATCCTGTGGGAGAAATCCCTGCCTCCCAAACATTAAGTAGTGTGGGGGATAGCCAGTGGAGTTGTGCACTGTATTGTTGTATACCTGCAACACTTCCGGGAGATGTTCATGCCAGCTCCTCTTGTCCTCTCCCAGGGTCCCCAACAGTCCTAGGAGGGTCCTATTAAAGCGTTCACAAGCTCCATTTCCTGCTGGATGGTAAGGCGTAGTATGGCTTTTGGCCATGTTATACAAGTTACAGAGTTCTTTCATCAGATGTGATTCAAAATTAGGGCCTTGGTCAGACAACAGGCGTTTAGGTGCACCGAATGGCTGGATTACTTTGTTCCACAGTACCTTGGCTGTTGTTGTTGCCGTTTGGTCTCTGGTCGCTACTGCCCAGGCATACTTGGTGAAGTGATCCACCATAACCAGCACGTTGTGGTACGCGTCCTCTGGGTGACCTATGGACAAAAAATCTACAGACAATAATTCCAAGGGGGCAGAGGTCAAAATAGGAGTCAGTGGTGCAGGTTTAGAGTTAGGAGCCTTACGCAGAACACACTGCTGGCATTGACCACACCAAGCTGTTACCTCCTTGGCCAATTGTGGCCAGAAAAACCTTCTCTGAATTAGAGAGACCGTCTTCTCAGGGCCCCAGTGTCCAGCCTGCTCATGATACAACTGCCAGATATAATGTCGCTCACCTTGAGGAACCACGTGTTGAATTATGGGGTCGACTTCCTTGGGGTCTTGTCGTGTCCGACACAGTACTCCAGCCTCCATGAAAAGGCGGGGCCAGTGACGCAGGATCTGCTGGACTGGCTTGGTCTCTTGCTGCCGCTCTCTTTTATTGGGCAGAGAGCCCCTCTGTACATACTTGATTACGCTGGCTAATGTGGGGTCCGTATTTTGAAGACTCCTCCACTGGGCCGGGGTCCGCTCCGGAAACAAGGGCATTCCAGGTGTAGCACTTTGAGGGTTTGGCTTTGTGGTGTTGTTTCCTGCCCCAATACACAGTGCTTTCACAGTCCTGGCTCCAATACAGGTGAAGGCTG
The DNA here is from genome assembly GCF_030273125.1 of Centropristis striata. Lineage (NCBI taxonomy): Eukaryota > Metazoa > Chordata > Actinopteri > Perciformes > Serranidae > Centropristis > Centropristis striata. The sequence goes on along the minus strand of NC_081528.1, from coordinate 16,264,804 downwards.
GAATTTCCAGCCCTTCTTTTCTGTCCTCTGAGTCTGATGTGAGTGCTTCTGGGGGAAAACGAGACAGAGCATCTGCACTTTGGTTAGTACGTCCTGGTTTATATTTTATCTCAAACTGAAAGCTTGCCAGGCGCGCTGCCCATCTCTGTTCTAAGCTCCCAAGTTTAGCAGAGTTTAAGTGCACCAGAGGATTATTGTCCGTGTATATAACAAATGGAGCACAGTGCAAGTATTCTGCAAATTTCTTAGTAACTGCCCAGGTCAAAGCCAAAAATTCAAGTTTAAAGGAGCTGTAATTTTTGTCGTTTTTCTCGGTGGGGCTTAAGGCTCGGCTGGCAAATGCAATTACCCTCTCTTTTCCATCCTGCACCTGACTCAGTACAGCTCCCAGGCCTCGGCTGCTGGCGTCTGTGTACAAGACAAAAGGAAGGTCAAAGTCAGCATAAGCCAGTATTGGTGCAGAGGTTAGGGTCCTCTTTAATGTGTTAAAAGCATCCTGACAAGTTGAGTCCCAGTTAGCAATTAGTTGATGACCTGAGGCTCTTGAGTTTTTTGGACTGATTCCTCTTAAGAGTTCATTTAATGGTTTGGCTATTTTAGCAAAGTCTTTCACAAACCTTCGATAATAGCCCGCTAGTCCCAAAAAAGACTGTAGTTGTTTCACTGTCTTGGGGGTCGGCCATTCTTGAACACACTTCACCTTCTCAGGGTCTGGGGAGATCCCCTCTGCTGACACACGATGTCCCAAGTACTGCACTTCTTTTTTCAACAGGTGGCACTTATCAGCCTTTAATTTTAGGCCGTGTCGTTTTAGTTTGTCCAAAATTACATCCAAATGGTTTAGGTGTGAATCAAAGTCAGGAGAATATATTATGACATCATCAAGGTAAATCAACAAAGACTGTAGGTTGTGGTCTCCTAAACAGGTGTGCATTAACCTTTGGAATGTGGCAGGTGCATTTGACAAACCAAAAGGCATTCTGGTAAATTCAAATAGACCCATGGGAGTAACAAAGGCAGTTTTTTCCCTGTCGGCGGGGGCGACCTCAACCTGCCAATATCCACTCGCCAGGTCTAATGTGGAAAAATACTTTGCTTTGTTCAAGCTGGCCAAGGATTCCTCAATTCGGGGGAGTGGGTAAGCATCTTTGTGAGTTACTGCATTGAGTTTACGATAATCCACACAGAATCGTGGTCTTCCATCTTTTTTGCGCACTAATACGATGGGGGCAGCCCAAGGACTAGCACTGGGTGTAATAATTTTAGAGTCCAACATACCTTGAAGCAGGGCCTTCACTTCCTGATACATTTTTGGTGGAATTTGCCTGTAGCGTTCCCTCACAGGCGGAGCATCACCAGTGGGAATCACATGCTGGACAGTGCTGGTCCTGCCATAATCTTCATCATGTGTGGCAAAAACTGCTTGGTGTTTGTGCAGCAGGGTCTGCATTTTCTCTTTCTCCTCTGCAGATAAACCAAGGTCAGTTACATCAGGCAATGAGCTCTTTTCAGTATGTTTACTTTTCTCCAGGCTTACTTTGACAGCATTGGTGCTGACCCGGACCATACTCACACTTTGCTCTTGTGTAATATCAGCCGGATCAACCTCCCACGTCTTAGCTAGTTTCTGATGTCTATAAAGATACATTGGTGAGTCATTTGGATTTCTGATTTTAATTAGAACTCTTCCCCTTTGAACTGTTGATAGGGATCGAGCTACAAAAAGTCCACCCACCTCCTCAGGTTCCACGAGGCACTGATAGTCTTTTCCACTTGGTCCCGCCTTGGTCCGGCCCCACAGCAGCACCTCACTCCGAGCTGGAACTTTCACAGGGCGGCGGTTGATGGTGCGCACATGCCCAATGGAGCCATCTATAGCCACAAACTGTGCCTGTGCAGAACAGATTTTAAAGGCCATAGCCCATGCCTGCTGTTGGTGCCGGCTGCCAGAGAGACAGTGTAAGGGCTTGTTGTCCATGTTTCTCCAACAACTTCTGATGATGTTCATGCCCACCACCCCCTCTGTATCAGTTAGGCAGTGATCTTTAACAACCAGAAACCCACCCTCAGGAACTTCAACTTCTCCAACTTTAATAGGTAATAACACATAACCTAAATAAGGAATGTCCAGTCCATTAGCAGCTTCTAAGGTCAGCCAGCTATCAGCCTCCTTAAGCTGTTTACCTTTTACTGCAAAGTGTTCCAAGAAAAAACTGTTCCTCATCAATGACACATTTGACCCTGTGTCAAGGATGCAATTAACAGGGACGTCACCAAGAAGCAGGTTAACTTTAGGGACATCTCCAATTAATTTGTGTACATCTTCATGCAGAGGCCCATTCACTTCTGAACACCCCACTGTCTGGGCCGCCACAGTGGTGTATTCTAGTTTAACGATGCTGACCTGTGTCTGTTTGTGCATGAGCGTGCTACATGTCCAGGTTGAGAGCAAAGGTTACAAATAGGATTACCCTGGCCATCATACCGGTTTGCAGAACCTAGCCGGGGTCTGTTCCTCCTTGGTGGTCCACTTCGTGGGGCAGGCTGGCTCCACTCTGTATCCCGTGGTGTCCTCTGGTGCAGCTCGGACCAGATCTCCTTAATTAAGGACTGGGACAGTTCATTAAATTTAGTTGACATTTGTGTGTTCATTTCATCCCTTAATTGTGTCTTGATTTGTTCCAAATCCTTCACATTAGGAACATCAACTTGGCTATGCCCCCTCATTGCAAGGCAGTGTGCTTGTTCAAATGTTTCCCCATATGCTTGCTCCCTTAAAGAGAGTTCTGCCTTGATGTTTTGAAACGTCAGACTATCATCTATTAAAATCTTGGCTCTGAATTCCCCCCTAGTTGCAGAGTCTCTCAGCCCCTCAATCAAATGATCTCGGAGCAATACATCATCATCTCTGATACCCCTCGAGTCCTTTTTCTTGAGCCTAAGAAAGTCCTCCTGCAGTCTCAATGCAAAGGAACTAATGTCCTCATGTGGCTCTTGGCGGGCATTAAAGAACTGGGAGCGCAGGACTGAGGCAGTGGCTCTATCCCCATACAACTTATCTAATTCACCAAAAATCAGCTCAGCTGTATTGCGCTTCTCTAGGGGTAGAATTAAAATCTCTCTCTTAGCTTTCCCCTCTAGACAGCATAGTGTTAATTCAGCTCTAAAATCATTTGGGACTCCTTGCAAAGCAAAAGTAGTTTTCAGATTACTCTTCCACTCTCCTAAACCAATATCTGAGTCTCTTCCTTTAAACTTAGATGTCATTAAATTAAACATAGGAACCATACCAACCGGTCTGGGCACTGCACTAAAAGCTTGGTTTTCTCGACTAGGACCAGGTTGTGGCTCACTTTGATCAGTCATGTTGGCCTTGCCCACCACTGGTTTCTTGATTGGTCAATCCTGCCGACAACGCCAGTTGTAAAGTGTTCTTTTAGTTCGTGTGATTGACCAGCCAGTGGTTAGTGGACAAGACACAACAAGACAGAAGTATAATTTAAATGAGTCCTTTATTATTCCTATGCATAAATAGTTAAAAGTTAGTTGGAGTCCAAAAGGGAATTCATTTGAAAAAGACTAGAGGGGGATAGCTGAAGGGGTGGGATCCGTGTGGCCTGGTGAGTGGCCGGGCTTCACTGTCACCAGGCTGGCAGGCTGGAGCTGGCTGGTCTACTGCTGCAGACGCCGCATGCTGTGCTGCTGTGGACTGCTGCACCTCCACTGTGTGGCTGCAAGGCGCTGCTGCTGCTGTTCAGCCGTTGCAGTTGCTTTCAGCCTGACCTGCCGTCCTTGCGCTACTCCAGCCCACGTCACACGCCACACCACTGTCACAGCAAAGAGCAGAGGGAGACTCAATACAAAATAAAACAATCAATTCACAATTTGTTAGGTGGAGAGACCTTAGAGCACATGCACACAGTACCTGTCACAGCAAAGAGCAGAGGGAGACTGAAGGGAGAGTGGGGGTAGTTAAGCTGGCTGAAGCCATGCCAGCACACCTGTTTCAGGTTAGCCCATCACCAGGAAATCACTGCACACTCACTCTGTGAAGCCACACCCACACATGCAACACACAATTCACCACCAGTGTCACACAAAATGCACCAAATCTAGTGCTGATACAGTCTACCCTGTTACAGGTGCATTCCAAATGTTTCAACAGTTACATTTTAATATAACATAATAGTCGCTATGTTTTTTTGGGGAGGTGTGGTACTGCACTATAGGCCCCTGTGGCCTAAGCTTTTGTCCTTAATGGCATTTTCCCCCCTTACATTACCTTTACTTTTATACTTTAAGTAGTTGAAACCAGTACTTTTACACTTAACTTGAGTGAAAAGCTTGAGTTGATACTTAAACTTCTACAGGCGTGTTTTTAAACCCAAGTATCTATACTTCTACTGGAGTAATGAATGTGAATACTTTTGTCACCTCTGCTTAGAGAACACAATAAACTATTTACAATAATTCCTTCAAGAAATTAATTTCATGGTCAAATAATGACCAAATGAGTAACATATAATTTGTTGCTGAAAAAAATAGTAACTTTTTAGTAACTAGTAATGTTATACTACATTCAAACAAACAGGTCTTAAGGCTGCTGTGACCTCTAGGATAATCACAGCCCCATGAAACTTTACAACCATAAACTAGAGACCTAGAGCATTCAGAAGATGCTTTCCCAGATTTATTGACAATAAGGGGGTTTCTCAGCAGTTTGAAGAACAGAAGTGCTCGTCATCCAATTGCTGAAAATACAGAAATCTCCGAAATGACAGCAGCATGGATTCTTCTATGTTGTTCCAAAGGTCTTGGCATATTGATGTAATATTCTGGAGGCTAAGGGGGATTTTTCTCCAAATCCTCCTGCTGTGTCTTTTCAGACTCATGGATTAACTTTCGAGCAACAAAAATAAATTCTGATGTTGCAGTTGGACCATGAAAAAATGAAACAAAAAACATCTTGAAATGGAGAGGATCCGTCAGACATCCAAAAAAGCAAAAATAGATTTGGAGGGAGATGGGTTGTCTCTGGTGAGGGAAGGCTTATTGTCCGGCGAGGCTGTGAGCGGGCAGCTGCCCAGGTCTTCTGATCGGTTTGACATTAATACCTTGCACTTATTGCCACGATTTAATGAAAAAGACCCAGATGCTTTTTTCTCGCCATTTGAACACATAGCTAAGGCTAGGAATTGGCTTGATCCAGATTGTGCACTCATTCTTCAGCGTGTGTTATCAGGAAAGGCGCAGGAGGCATATTCATCTTTGACTGTGGAGGATAGCTCTAACTATGACAAAATAAAAGCAGCCATACTTAAAGCTTATGAACTTGGTGACTGTCCCTGTCTAGTGTTGATGTGCTGATGTGGTTGACCAGTTATTGTTTTTCCTATCTGTCCTTGAAAGTACCATTATCAGAGTGTGGATTTGGAGCACCTGGTTCAGACGCTACTAAAAGGATAAAAACCCAGTGTCAACTCTGCTCTCCCTCTCTCCCTCATTCGGCTGCATCCCCGCCAGCAGCAGCAGCACATTCTCTTTGTTTGGTTTCTGCTTTGTTTCCACTTTACAACATTTACACTTCATATTGCTCACACATCCACATTTACATTACTGGTGTTACTGACTTACACACTTCACATTTGTACTTATAACCTCAGTTGTTTAAGTTAATTTAATACATTCTTTAATCTCTAGACATCTATTGTGTTCTATGGCGTATTTGTCATAGCCTAAGAGCCGGGTTATGACAGGTTTTTCTGACCATTTTTATCCATTCTTGGTATGGATAAAATTGCATAATTCAGCACTAAATGTGTGTAACAAATGGTCCAGCCAGAAAAACAACTTATGGGATATAGTTGAACAAGGGAATGGGCTTCAGAAAGCCAACACTAATGTTATGACCCTTTAAAAAAAAAATAATAATAATAATAGGTTTCAATAAATGAATAATTTATTTATTAAGTCATTTTTCATTAGATGTTTTTGACTAGAACAACTTGACACACAGTGCTGAGCTGCATCTCAAATTAATCTTCAGGTTCACAGCTTTCAGATGATGTCACCACTTCTATGTGGCATTATTGTTGACCTGCTATCTCCCCCTAAACATCCACTGCCCACAACCACCAATTCCTTAAAAGAACCCCAAATAGTAACTTAAAAACCTATAACAAATATCCTGTAACAAAATCTTTAATGTATACCATTAATGTATATAAACTCTTCGTTTTGTTATTTTTTCATAAGACACTTCTCTTCTCCTTTATGCATATTTCTGTCACGGCTCAACGTCTTGTCTGCATTACACTGCACTCCTTGAAGACTAAAGTTTTACTGAGTAAAAGTCACTTAAAATAAAAAAGTAAGCTCAATATGCAACTCTCATCAGAGATGGGGAGAAAGCAGGTGGTTCAATCATTGGCTACTTCCATTATCTGCTCTGGAAAAAATGATGTGTTTAATTCAAAAAGTTATTGATTGAGACTTAGAAAGAAAAACAATAACACATTTTAATTTTGTCTGGATGAAGTCTGACATGAAGCTAACATATGGTGCCAGTTAAAAGTCAGTAAAATACAAAAGGCTAAAGGTAAACAGTTAGCAAACTGTAGCCAATGCTGGCTTGGTATATAACCATAGCATATACATCATCAGACTATACCCATAAGACATTAAAACCTGTTTAAAAAGTGAAACTTTAGTATAGGCAGGCTGCAGGCTTGCTCCGGTGCTGGTCCCGCATCAGCAACGGCACTTTCCTGGCCGCAACAGTCGTCCCGGTGGCTCCTGTCGCACTGGCTCGCTCGCTCTCTCGCTCTCTCTCGGTGATCTCCTCCCGTGCGGCACACGCACTGATTCTGCCTGATTGGGCCTCAGTGTAACACTATGGGGAGCGGTGGCTACGAACATTAGCCCTTGCAGAAAACACTGCTGCTTTGCTTCTACCAGCGTTGCTTCTACCAGTTTTGCTTCCACCGGCTTTGCCTCTACTGCTTGCTCTACTGTTTGCCTCTGCGGCTTCAGCCGCCATTTGTTTTGCCTCCTTCTGCTGTCCCCGCTTTGCCCAACTCCTACTTGCCAACAGTTGCTGCATTGTGGACTTATAAAAATACTAGCTCCTACCTTTTTAAAGTGGGCAGTCTTAACATTGTTGTGTGGCGCAAGGGGTTATTTTCCTTTTTGTTATTTTGTTTGATTCATCTTTGTTCCCCTATTTTTCAGTACTTTTGTGTTTGATTAGTTCGCTCATTTGTTTGTTTAATTACCTTGTTACTTCTCTTCTATTGTGTTTGACCAATTCATTTATTTAAGTTGTCATTTGGTTTGATTTGTTAACGACTATACTTCTTATTTCAGTTTTGTCTGTCGTTAACTACCTCAGTGATATTTGATTTAATTACCTTATCCTTTTTTCTGTGTTTGGTTGTATCATTTCTTCTAATTGATTGATTGATTTATTTTCATTGAAGCTATTTTTTTTTTATTTGCTTATTACTGTATTCCTTTTCTGACAGTTAAGTTATTTTGTGTAGTTTAGGTTATTTAGATTTTTTTGAGTATATTGTGTGCCCAATATTGTGTTTTGTTAATTAAGTTCCTTTGTGATTTTGTAGTTTATTTGAATTTCCTTTAGTAATTCAAATATTGTTTTTGTTTTGAGAGTTCTTCCCCTAATTTTCGTTTCTTGTCTCAGCACCTGAAGGCCGAAGGTGGTGGGACGGATGACGTCGGTGGTGGGGACCCCCTTCTTGTGTGCTGTGTGCGTGTTTGTGTGTGCTTTGCGTCACGTGTGAGTGGGGTGACTCTTCCCGGGCTCCCTGGCTGTCCTTGCGGCCCATTCCCCCCCTGGTAAGCCTCAGCTCTGAGTTGGCCCCTATTTCCCCTTATGCCAGTATTATGTATTTTTAAAGTGCTTTTGAATCTTAAACTAGTGACATAAAAATAATATTTTTGTACCTGGAACACTGTCTTTTGCTTATAGGTTAACGAACCTGAGTGCCTTGACTTATATATTCTATTCTATTTCAATTCCCTGGGTGAAACTCCCAGGGTGGCGTTGTCTGGCTTCTTTGTACTCACGACTGATTGACTTACACCTAGAGCTCCGCTCGCCACACATGTTTGCTTCCTACTAAACATATGGTTTCATTCAGTTGAGAATACAGAAATTGTGTCAGAAAAAAGCAAGAAAAAACTTGAACAGACTGTGAGACTGGAAATGCTAGTCAACGTAACAAAAGAGGTCCAAAGGTACCAAGCATAGTGGGAGAGTCAAGGGATTGGAAGAAGGTGGCAGGAGAAAGAGAGGGTTGAATAGAGAGTAGGATAATTAAAGAAACAGCAGGTAAGGAGATGCAAGTGTAGATATACACTGAGAGAAAAACAGACCAATGAAGGAAATACTGCAAGAAAGGGTAAAAAAATAACTGAAAAAACCCCATCTCACTGCTACAATTTAGCCAATTAATGGTACAAGCTGCTTAAGCTTGGGCACAAGACAAATCTCTTTCTCACTGTGATTCATTTGGTGCACCGGATACATTTAATTTCAATGCTGTTTAGATGGGGCCTAATTTATTTTCTCCACTGTCCCTGTGTGTGTATTATTTTGGCTTCAGGTCCACAACACATTGAAAAATAACCAGGAAACAAATCAGACAAACAAACAACAACAAAGCAGGAGGAAACATGGGGGCAGTAGAAAATTATGATCTTTATTAACAACAATTGATAAGCAACACAGTCTTAGGTACAAAATGAGGACACAGTCTGAATCATGCTCTCCTCCAAATGCCCCTCCCAGGGACCACACCCCTATATGGGCCCAAAAAGCCTGATCCCACACAGCAATTCCACCCCCTTAGGGAACTGCACACAGTAGCACTGCAAGTTAAATATCACAGCAACGACACACAGTTTAAAGGTACCCCAGACACACAATAAACGAGGACTTACATTAAACATTATAAATGTATACTTGACTCTCACAGAGTTCGAGAAACATATACCTTGCCAGCCTAAGCCAAGCCCTGTTTTCCCTTCCTGAGTCATCTGACGGTTTGCCAGAATTTCCTTTAGGTCAACCAAAAGTCCTTCTCCATAGCCTCCTGAATTCCTTTCACACCTGAGTTGTTGCTTCATCAATTGCCACAGCAGCCTTTCTAGCCAAACGATACCTATATGCTGATTCAGGAGACACCTGGACCAGCCCGAAAGGCCTCCATCTTCAGCTTCAGTTGGTTCTTAGATTAGTGCCACGACAGGCACCTACCAGCCGCTTCACAAATTGACCATTTAAACATGGAGAAACCTTCACAACACATTTGGTCAGAAGGCTGGAGTATCCGGTGAGAGTCAACGCTTACACAGGGAGATCATGCAGAAGAGCCACAGTCCAGAGTCGAACCAGCGACCCTCTTAGTGCTAACCACTACACCACCGTGTAGCCCCTGCTTATCATATTTTTTAAAAATATGACCCATGTATTCCCAGTTTCAGATATATGAAAACAATTTGTCATTTTTGGTTAGGCTAATAACTAATAAAACTGTCTGATAAATATGAGACCATGGTGCCAGAATGGTGCCAATAAGGCAAATTAAAGTAGAAACGTGTAGATTGCAGGGATGTGTCTTTCCTGAAACAAATAAGATGCCAGCATGAACAGGAAGATGGTTATGCAAGCAGTAAGGAACTTGAGGTTAAGGTGGGCCAAAGTATTCTTGTTAAAGTATTAGCATCTGATGAGGACACAAGAGACTAACAGGGGTGCCCTGGGGAAAGATGGGGAAGGAGTCTGACTCGTCAGTGCGAGATGTCTGGAGGGGTCATGGGAGTTTGCTCATCCAGTCTACAAGTGTTTTGTGGATTTGGAGAAGGCTTACTACCCTGTCCCTCGGAGAGTCGTGTGGGAGGTACTGCAGGAATATAGGGTACTCATAAAGCGGGCAATACACACAATCTGATCTTGACTTGCAAATGCTCCACTGCAAACTTGATGGTCACACCCCTACATCTTTGTTTCACGGAAAAAGTTGCTGCCATCAGTAACCAGTTCTCTAAGCCTGACCAGGGACAGCTGCTGACACCACCTAACCTGGCTTCTCCTCTCTACAACCTCTAACCGAGGAGGAGGTCTTGAAACTTCTGCTAGATTCTCGACCAACCACCTGTCCACTATATCCCATACCATCCAATCTCAAGTAAACCCCTCAATCACACACATCATCAACTCCTCACTGACAGCTGGCGTGTTTCCCACCACAAATGGGTGCTGGTGTCTCCACTGCTCAAAAAAACATCACTGGACCCGACACAGGTGGGAAACAACAGACCAGTCTCACTCCTAACATTCCTTTCAAAAATTCTGGAGCGCACAGTCTTGAACCAAGTCTCCATGTTCCTTTCTGAGAACAACCTGTATGATCCAAATCAGTCTGGCTTCAAGCAGGGTGAGTCTACTGAGACTGCACTCCTGTCTGTAACAGAATCACTGCGTCTGGCTCAAGCAGCTAGCCAATCATCAGCTCTTTTGTTGCTGGACCTCTCTGCAGCTTTCGACACGGTTAATCACCAGATCCTCCTCTCTTCACTCACAGAACTTGGAATTTCAGGTTCTGCCCTCCGATGGTTTGAGTCTTACCTAGCAGGGAGATCTTTCAAAGTGTCTTAAAAGGGAGAAGTGTCTAAACTACAAAACCTTTCCAATGGGATGCCTCAAAGATCAGTGCTAGGTACCTCTTCTCAATTTACACCACCTCACTTGGCACAATCAGCTGTAATCATGGCTTCTTATACCATTGTTATGCCGATGATACCCAGCCGTTCTTTCCTTCCCACCAAACGACCCACAGTGTCGGCCCACATCTCTGCTTGTCTTGTGGACATCTCCACATGGATGACAGAACATCACCTTCAGCTCAACCTCTCAGAGACGGAGCTCATCCCACCCTATCCCATCTTATATCAGCCTATCAATCTTCAGCTTGGATCCATTGAACTTGTGCCCACAAGCTCTGCACGAAACTTGGGTGTCATGACTGATGACCAACTGACCTTCAAGGTTCATGTGTCCTCAATTGCCTGATCTTGACGATTCGCCCTGTACAACATCAGGAAAATCAGACCGTACCTGACCGAGCAATCGACACAACTCCTGGTTCAGGCCCTTGTGTTATCGCGTTTAGACTACTGCAAGTCACTACTGGCGGGTCTTCCTGCATGCACCACCAAGCCTCTGCAGATGATCTAGAACGTGGCTGCACGTCTGGCCTTCAACCAGCCCAGGAGAGCACGTCACTTCGCTTCTCATTTCTCTGCACTGGCTCCCGGTCATAGCCTGAATCAAATTCAAGCCTCGTCTATTGCCTACAAAATAGCAATGGGCACAGCACCTTCATATCTGAACCCTCCCGCCCACTACGCTCTTCGAGTGAAAGATGTCTGGCTCCTCCGCCTCTGCGTCTCAAACCAGACTTTTCTCCTCTATAGTGCCCCGGTGGTGGAACAACCTTCCAAACTCCATCCGTTCTGCTGAGTCCTTCTCAATCTTAAAAAGAGACTGAAGACCCAACTCTTTACTGAACACCTTCACTCTGACTTCATCCTTGCTTATGTTGTATTAACTCTCATTTGTAAGTCGCTTTGGATAAAAGTGTCTGCTAAATGACATTGTAGAATTGTAGAATGTGATTTGGTCATATGTACTGATGCATGCTCAGACGATACAAACAGCGTGCGCTCAAAAGATATGTACAGCACGCGCACATGGCGGGAGACCGCAAGATCAACGTCACCATAGCTAGCAACTGCAACTCTGTCATTTCATTGAGGGAATTACCGTTCAGTCGTCGAAGCAATGTTAATAAATTGGCTATTAAAGAATTGGGACCACCCAGACCAAATTTAAATATCAAGCAGGCGTCAACAAGAGCGGGAAATATATACAACATTCCCACAGTGGAAAACATGGCGAGCAGGATGTGAAGTGGCTAACGCTCTGTTCTACTACCCCTGTATGCTAATTCACCCTGATGCAAACACGGACACCGCCTTGACAAAGACAAGTGTCACTGATATGCACCATCTCTTGGAAAAGGTGAAGAAACATGAAGCATCGAAGATGCATATGGAAATCTGCCTAAAACTTTCGGCCTTTGGGAGAGTAAACATTGCAACACAATTGGATGATAGCTACAGGATAGGTGTTCATCGTCACAACGATGAGGTGAGCAAGAACCGGCATATCCTAGGCCGCCTTATTGACTGTGTAAAATTCTATGGCGAGGATGAAAGCGAGGGGTCCAGCAACCCGAGGATTTTTCGTGGACTGGTCGATTTAGTGGCATCGCTGGACGAGGTGTTTGAGGAGCACTTAAAATCAGCCACAGTCTTTAAAGGCATGTCAAAGGATGTGCAGAATGAGCTGCTGGATTGCATGGCATCTGTCATCAGAGAACGTATCGTGGAGGAGGTTAAATCAGCTGGATTCTTGGCAATCAAAGCAGATGAAACCCCAGACGTCTCTACACAGACTCAGTTGGTGCTTGTCCACAGATACATCGATGGAAATCATGCTGTGCAAGAACGGTTCTTTGAATTTGTCCCCATCTTGTCAACAATGTAATCTTGGAGAGACTGAACATCGTTTTCACTGATGAAGACAAGTGTAAACTCATTGTGCAAGCTTACCACAGTGCCAGTGTGATGAGAGGACAGAGGGCTGGGTGTGTACCAAAAGGTACGCGAAGAGTACAAAAACGCCCATTATTTGCATTGTTATGGACACCTGCTGAATTTAATCATGCAGCAGGCCACTCTGCACATCCCAGCAGTGAGAATTTTTATTCTCTGACTTGGATGGGAAGTTTTTTTACCCGGTCACCCAATCGCACGGTGTCAGCTCTTCGGTCACTGTGCCTCAAATGGTGGCCTGAATTAGCTTCACTGGTAAAAAAAAAACAAAAAACAATTAAACAAAAACAAAAAGATACTTTTGTTAATGGTCCATCTGCATCTAAAGCTCTACATTTGAGCAACATCCTAAATGTTGTTTCATTTGTGTAGAGTATATTAAAGGTCCCATATTATGCTAGTTTGAACTGTGTAATACATGTCCAATGGTCCTTAAAATCAATATTATGAAATCAATTCTAAAGTAACGCTCACATACAGCCTGAAACAGCCTCCTAATGCCGGCAGTTTCTGCCTCATTGAATAGATAAGCTGTTTTGTGTGTGTGTGTGTGTGTGTGTCGGGGGGGTTAATGCTGCTTGGCTTCCCGGAGGAGATGCTACGCACAGAGCCGTCTCTATCAGCTGATTTCCAGCCACGCAGAAAAAAAATATCAACATGGTTGGCACTTCAGGAGTACTGCTAGCAGGATCAAATATTGGAAAAGACGAAGAATTAAACATGTATGATGTTTAATCGGAGTCTGACCCTGAACAGGAGGAGGCAGCTGTTTAAGTATTGCAGCAAAGGCCAAAGCTGGATGTCTGTGGGAGGTGGGTTGAAATTTAATTTTGTTCATATTATCTTGCCTGGCATGTGTATGTGATAATGTTTGCCTCAGCTATATTAGCTAAAAATATAACGTCAGGACACAATTGTAATCATTTTCAATTAAAACAGTGACATTCTGTTTCCTGCCGGAGTGTGCGTGTGTTTCTTTTGATTTATTTTATTTTTTGTGTGTTGTTCACCAATGCTGGGATTTAGAATTTCACTGTTTTATTTCTATCATTACTGTTCCATGACATATCTGACAGTAGTCACTGTGTTGGCCAGGGATAAAAAACAAATTCACACTGACATTATGTAACGTTAGTTATATTGAGTTATTGAAAAAGAAATTAGGGGAATAGTGATCCTGTTGTATCAGGTGTTACTGTTTGATATCTAACCCTCCCCACACCCCCACCCAGCTTTGGATTTGCATCATTGTGTGTGTTCTATATTATTTCATAACATAATATTCATTTTCTATTCATTTTTCAACAGGTGCTTATGTGGGAATTGTGCAACAATGCCCACAGAGCAAGAAAATGTGTGCTGCATGGAGGTCACACAGGTATCATTACCAAATTACATAAATAAGAATTACCAGTAAAATGGTCTTTTAGTTTTTCTAAAAATGACTTAATTACCCCCTTTCATTTCTTAGGTTACAAGAAGAGTTAACCAGCTCCAGGATCCACCCAGATATATGGTTGACCATCCTGGTCTTGAGCCCATCTGTTTAGATATGTTCTCATCGCAGAATGCAAATAACATATATCGAGCTGACTATGGGCCTTTGTGGCTTAGAAGTTTAGAGCATTAAGTATCCCTTTGCATTCAAAGAATAAGATTTGCCAAATATTATTTGGAACATGACTTTTGATTTTACTGTATGCCAATAAATGCAAGTAAAACAAATTATTGTATTATGTTATCTGTGTTAGTCCCTGTGGGAATTTTCCGCTCCCTTAACTCCTCCCCCTGCACTCACTTCTCCTGCTCATTCAGCCACACACCTGAAACTCATTCAGCTCCACACCTGAAGCTCATTACTACCCCTCTATTTAAGCCTGTCAGTTCTTGTGCCTCATTGCCAGATCTTAGATAGTGCTCCTGCCTGCTCTGTACCCTGCATTTGATTACTCGTTGGTTTTTTGGATTTTTGACCTTTGCCTGCTACCTGTTATCGACCTGCTTGATGTATCTGTACCTTTGCCTGGGACTTTGCTTTTGTCTTAAGTAAAGCCTCTTTTCCTAACTCCTGTGATATCCGCCCTGATCCGTGACAGTTATCACTCTCTGTAGTAAAAGTTCAAGTATTGCACTTGAAGTGTTCAGGACAACATCAGAGTTACTGAAGTTGCATATAATTCTACACACACTACAATTATACTGGGTTGCAGCGGTATTCTGTGTTGTAGCAATTAACATTTAGACCATGGTCATTTACCTATCTAATGTATTGAATTATTTTTAGTTGTTCCAGGCGTTGCCTGTTTTCATCCCACAATCTTTTTTTAAGATATTTAATCAAATGGTTTCTTCCTTTATATGGAATAATAAATCAGCTCGCATAAGAAAATAATTTATGGAAAGACCAAAAGGTGTAGGTGGGCTTTCGCTTCCAAATTTGTGTACATATTATTGGGCTGCCAATTTTAATGCCACTTCTCTCTGGTTAAAAGACTGGAATGATAGGATCCCTGCATGGCTCCAGATTGAAAAGGTTACAAGCAGCCCACACTCACTCCCTGCCTTACTTTGTGCTCCCCTACCATCACTAGTTAATAACATCAAAGACAATGTAATTGTAACTCAATCCTTACGTATCGTGAACCAATTCAAAAAATGTCTGGGTATTCAGAGTATCTCTATTCACTCACCAATAATACATAATCACTTATTTCAACCATCTTTATTGGATAATGGCTTCAAAACTTGGTATGATAAGGGTATTCATATTATTGAGGACTTGTATGTCAATAATACTTTTGCTAGCTTTGAACAGCTATCCAGAAAATTCGGTCTGACCAATAATAATTTTTTGCAATACTTGCAGATTAGAGATTTTATTCGTAAAAAGTTTGTTAATTTTCCTACTCTTCCCCCTCCTTCCTGTCTGGATTCCTTATTAAGGGTCAATATGCTGAATAAAAGCAGAATATCATTTATTTATTCCCATATGATGGATAGCTGCAACCAGTCTATTTCACATATTCGAGAACAGTGGGAAAATGACTTGGGGGTCCAGCTGTCCGACGGCGAATGGGATATGGCTCTTACTAGGATCCACTCTTCTTCCATATGTTCTAGACATGCTTTAATACAAGTGTTGCATAGATTGTCTCTCAAAAGCTAAATTAGCAAGAATATTTCCGAATGTAGACCCAGCATGTGACAGATGTAAACAGAACCCGGCTACTTCCTATCATATGTTCTGGTCCTGTCCGAAACTTGCTCCTTTTTCGAAGTCATCTCTAATGCTTATGCTTATAATGTCTCACCATCTCCTTTGGTTGCTGATTTTGGTTGGTTATCTGATCCAATGGGATCTGTTCCCCCTGTTCACTTACAGAGGGTCATTTCCTCCTTATTAGCTAGGCGCTTAATTTTATTCAAGTGGAAGGCTGCCACTCCTCCATCACATCACCACTGGATAAGGGACGTTATGCAGAACCTTAAGATGGAAAAGATCAGATGTACCCTCAACGGTTCCAGATTCCACAAAACCTGGGACCCTCTAATAACTTATTTGAACAACTACTACTCTACTTGGCCTAGAACTGGAATTCTGAATGATTACACCTACCCTTGAACAATCCTGTAACATGAAGTAGTAGGTGCACTTGTTGTTTCATTTTGTTTTTCTCCTCTTGTCTTTTCCTGTCTGTTGTCTATTACGAGTTTGTCACGCTGATTTTGAGCTTGATCTGTCTCTGTTGGTTTTCAGGATTGTTTTTTTGGTGATTATTTGTAAAACAGAGAATATGATTGTTCTGTATGATAATTGAAAAATCACAAATAAAGTGTTAAATATATACAAATAAAATTATTCTTAGCAAAATATTAACTTTTTTAGCATACTAACATAAAATACAGTTTGAGTTATAATTATAGTCAAGGTTTGTTGCAATTCCGTGCAAAGGATAATAGTAACTAGAAAATTTCCCCTGGGGAAATTCCGAAAGGGCCACGGGGGCTACTGCCGGTGTGTGTACACTATGATGAGATTCTTCAGAGATTTCAAACTACACCCTTTAACCTCAAAATGTGTGTGTGTGTGTGTGTGGCGAAAATCGCATAAAGTTACACGTGTGTGTGTGTGTGTGTGTGTGTTTGAAGCATATGTATGCATGTGTGAGGAGTGTGCGCACTTACGCATGTGTGCGTCTGTGTCCTACGCCCAAACTATAACTCTGACAGCTTTACCTTTTTAGATTGTGAGTGAGAAGACAAATTTTCCTACGTTTCTATGTATAAATTATTTCTGTAGAGTGGAATTTGCGGCCTGGAGCGCAGTTTTCATATTTATTTTTTGACCATTTTTTCTCTCCCTCTACACTCTGGCGATGATGTCACACACTGTGACACGAACATTCCGTGCAATACACACCCATTATAATCTCAGAATTTCTCCCAAAATGATCATGGTCATTGAACAGGGATTGATAAACTATATGACCTATCGAAACGTGGATTAACACACCGATACACAAGACTTGTGTCTACTGTTTAAAGTTTAAATGGAGTCTCTAGGTGAAATTATGCCGGAGAAGTAGACGTCTCCAATCATTCTTTTTCGCTCATTTTTTGTCGGCCGTCCCATTCATTTCAATGCAAAATTTTGGGCAGTTTTTCGAGACTTACGTTGCGAAAAATTCGTATTCTGTAGAGAAAAGTAATAGCACACCGATCCTGATCAAACTGCACGTTTTGATATATAATTTGTCCTGCAACTCTTCAAGTTGTAGGACTAGTAGCGGGACGAAATTGCGTCCAGAAGAGGAAGAAGAAGAAATCCACAGTATAACAGTAGTGACACACTACTGACCCTTCTGAGGGGCCCGCAGGTCTGAAACTCTGCACAGACAATGCCCCTGATGCTCTGATGAACATATTAAAGACTCCCTGAGTCAAGGCCTTGGTCGGCATGGTGGGTAAGTTCAAGTTCCGGAAAAGGGACCTCCATGGGGTAGCTGCCACAGACACATGCCCAGGACAGTTGCCTGAATGAGGGGACAGTGTAGGAGTTAACAGTGGGTAATTTATCATTCCAGGATATGGACCTCCATACGGTCAATGACTCAGGCACATGCCCAGGACAGTTGCTTGACTCAGGGAGTAGACGTTCATGGGCAGTTTGCTCGGGGTGTTCCGGGAAACGGACCCCCATGGGCTAGCTGCCGAGGACAGTTGCGTGACTGAGGGGGTAGACATTAGAAGTTAATGAGCAATATGCTCATGTTCCGGGAAACGGACCTCCATGCAGTGAGCACCAAAGACAAATACCCACGACAGTTGCTTGACTCAGGGGACAGTTTAGGAGTGAACAGAGGGTAAGTTATCATTCCGGGAAATGGACCTCCATGTGTTAGGGTTAGGGTTAGGTTATGATTAAAATGCAGCACTCTTGGAGTGCTACGGGAGGCACGGGTGCAGGGGATCAGGCAGATAAAATCTTTTGGTTCCTTTAATGTGGTGATTTTCTTTAATAAAAGCTGATAAAAATGAGTTTTTGTGTGCCATAAAAATGGCTCCAACTCCACAGCAATGACTGCATCAAAGTGCTCTCTTCGCCTGGATTCCACTGGATGCGTAACGACTCCGACAGGGGTCTGTCCGCAACGGCTGCGTATCTACGCAGTCTGTCAACACCCACCGGATCCGTCTTTGTCGGAGCTGTTGCGGACAGCAGAGTCCCGAGGACGCACGAGATCTCGCGAATTCACGCCTAATCAATTGATATAACTGGAAGATAATCAACATCTCCTCGTTAATGACTGGAGACAAATCCAGCGACTCCGTCTTAACGAGCGCTAACGAGGTCGGCCGGCTTGTTAACGAGCCGGCCGACCTTGTTTGCGAACCTGAGGTATTTTATTTTGAAAATATACCGGTGTTTTATTTTGTGTCTGTGCAAGACTTCCTGTCCCGAACGATCTGCTCTGTGCTGAATTTATGCGTAGTGCTCCGTCGTCCGACAAAAATAGAAGCTCTGCGCAAGTGTTGCGAGGGCTGTCGGATGGCCATGCGTTGTCGGACTCATTACGCAGCGGATCTGCAGTCGGTGGAATCTCAAACATTGATTATAATGGGTGCGTAACGGCTCCGACGACGGATCTGCAGCCGTTACGCATCCAGTGGAATCCAGGCGTGAGTATCTGCATGTTGTGGTGCATCCAGTTGGTTGTGTTCTGTGTGACTTTGTCAAGTGTGGTTTGGTTGGGTGAGGATGGTTTAATGAATGAAGTGAGCATGTTAACCTTGTGCATCATACCTGTTGGAAATGTGCCCTGTTCAAATGTGCTGTTAATAATTTCTGCATGGTGAATGGCTTGTAGTAATTTGAAATATTTTTTGGTTTGTAGGTGGGTTTCAGGTGGCAGGCTGTGTGTGGCTGATGGTTGGTTATTGGTTCCCGGGGGGGCACCGCCGGGCCTGCGAATGCGGCAGCCCGCCGCTGCGCCATCCCCAGGAGAAATTGCCAGTGGGGTGAATCTGTTGTGGAGTTTGAGTGCCATGTGGAGGGGGCTATGGAGCTGGAGAAACTACAGAAGGGAATCCCAGCTGAAAACAGTTTATAATACATGCATATTATGGTGCATATGGTGTCGTCACCATAGCAACGGTCGCTGATACTCATGGGAACTGTAGTGTGAATTTACCCAATAAACCAATGAAATTACAATATTTTCCAGAAAAAGGGAAATATTTCTTAGTGATGGCCACTACACAACTCTGCAGTACCGTTAATGATTGGTATACATTTATTTTATTCTGACCCGAAAGAACCATGAAAACTCATATATCATATATATATATATATATATATATATATATATATATATATATATATATATATATATATATATATATATATATATATATATATCATATATATATATATATATATCATATATATATATATATATATATATATCATATATATATATATCATATATATATATATATATATATATATATATATCATATATATATATATATATATATATATATATATATATATATATATATATATATATATATATATATATCATATATATATATATCATATATATATATATATCATATATATATATATATATCATATATATATATATCATATATATCATATATATATATATCATATATATATGATATATATATATCATATATATATATATATCATATATATATATATATATCATATATATATATATCATATATATCATATATATATATATCATATATATATGATATATATATATCATATATATATATATATATATATATATATATATATATATATATATATATCATATATATATATATATATATATATATATCATATATATATATCATATATATATATCATATATAGTCATATGTGCTGCCTGCACATGAAAACAGTGCGGGTTGGCACATCAGGGACCTATAAATTATAGGAAGACAAGATATCCTATTTTAAACGCCAATTAAGACATTAAAAACATATAAATGCAATCATCACAGCCATGACCGCACAACTGTAAAATACATGGTGCAAGCTCGAAAAATGCTTCCTATTGAAATACATTAGTTTTAAAGTTGTCCTTGGCAGCACTGTTACGTACCCTCTTAAAATGAATGAGGAGGACAGCAACACAACAACCAAAAAATGCAGGAGTCAAAGTGAGGTGTAAATTAAATACAGACCAACTCCTTCAGCTGAGTGTCTAGCTGAAGGCAAACTAAGCGAACATTCAGTCTGGCATTCCCACTGGACCCCTTGGACTCTGGGGAAAAGGCTCAAAACGAGGCAGAGTTATGGGAGGAACCTGGCTTTCACCAACCCGAGGCAGAGTTGTGGGAGGAACCTGGCTTTCACCAACACCATGTGGAGGTGTGGTCAGTTCCTCTTTTTCATCAAACTCAGAAACCTCCGGCCTAGGCTGGGCTGGGCTAACTGCAAGGACCTTTAACTCAATTAACGAACACACTTTTGATTTCTTTAACACCATATTTTCTTACAGCGATGTCATAGTGTGCTGCAATACACAATAAAATATCCTTGCAGCAGGAATCTATTTTCTCAAAGCTAGGATTGACAGTGAAGTCCTGTAAATCAAAACTTAATTACACAACAACAATGACCCAACAAACATTGGCTGCTGATTTAGCTCAGGGAAGAAATAATACTGGACGAGCCCCCAATTGTTACGTCCCCTCTTAAAAATAATAAAGAGGATAGCAACACAACAACCAAAACGTGCGGGAGTCAAAGTGAGGTGTAAATTAAATTGGTTTTATTTAACAGTGCTTCAACCAAAAAGGTGTAAATAACGTTTACAAGAGGGTGGGAGAAATGGGACAAGGTGGTGGTGCCAAATAATTGAAATTAGTAAAACAAAACAAGGCCTGACTAAACTAGTATAAAACCAAACAAACTTAAAAAAAAGACCTAACTGACTTACTGGGGATTCACACCGGGCGTGTTACAGCAGCAGCACGTCAGCTTAGCGAGCCGGCCGTATACACGCGAGATAACGAGATCTCGCGATAATCCTGACCATACGGGAGACCGCAAGATCCCGTGATAAACTTTAAACTCTATTTATACAGTCTATGGATAAACTGTGTGTATAAAGTAAACAACAACAACAAAAACCAACTTACTTTGCTTCTCTGAGGTGAAAGATATGTTGATCTGACCATCTATCCTTATAAAAACAATATGTTATGTCATAAATGATTGTATGATGTTCCACTTCAACAATCAGTCTCTTGTCGTCCGTGTCGCCGATCCTCTGAGACCCTTTGATTGATTGATTGCTGATCTGGTGCCCCGGTCATAACATAATGTTGATGTGAAGTAGTTTTAGGCTGCATGAACTGCGTATTGTGTTTAATTTTGAAAGGGGTGGAAGTGTTTTACGCTAATTCTGAGTCGGACTTCCTGTCTGGTGCGATCTGCTCTGTTGAGATTCACCCGATTTGGCAGCGTCTCGCAGAGAAATAGAAGTCCTACCTAATGCTCGCGTAGAGACGCTGACGCGACGCTGCAGTAACGTTACACTACGCGCCCGGTGGAAATGCTCTCATTGATTAGAGTGTTACCTATTTGCAACGTCATACGCGACGCTGACGTGACGCTGCAGTAACGCGCCCGGTGGAAATCAGGCTTTATCTACAAATATTGTTTAGCAATAAATGCATACACAGAACACAAAACACGAGTCTCACAAACTGCCGTGAGACTTGGTTGCAGAGACATACTTATGTTGTATTTGGATTTTGCATGACAAGAGGAAGCAGCTTTGTGGTAAACAGCCAGAGGTGTATGACTTTAAAGAGCTGCATAAGTTAATTATGTTGGAGCAGTTCAAGCAACGCTCACAGAAGGTCATGCAGGTATACTTGAATGACTGGGATGTCAAAACTTTGTTTAATGCTGCTGAGGCAGCTGATAACCTTTTCCTCAGTAAAGATTCATAAAGATTTATGGCATGACAAATTCAGTGGTCAGGTAAAAGGACGGGGATTTTGAGAAGTGAGAAGAATATTTGTGGTTGGCATCCACCTGTGAACTCAGATGACATCACCTGTTATTGTTGTTGTAGACCTGGCCACATTAAATCAAGAGCAGAAGTTGGTCGCTCTTTTGCTTGTAACCTCATTACTTTGATGCTAGTCTAAGGACATGTAGAAACTGTTGGTAAAGCAGAATTTAAAAGGAGGCTCTGAAGTTGCTGATGATCTGCTTATGCATTTACGAGTAGAGTGGAAGTTTGAGTTTAAGGCTCTGATAGCAGAGTTCTTCCCCTGTTCCTGCATGTGCCAGGGCACACCTCTCTAGTAGTCCAGAATGTGATTATAGGCAGTTTGACTCAAAAACAACAATTTTATATGCCAGCCAGCCCTAATTTGCAGTTAAAGTTTGAGGGAGTAGTTGTTTATGTGATTGGTAATGGGACAATAAAACACAGGCAAAATGAGTAGTGTTGTGAATTAATGCTGTCCCGACACCAGATAAAACTTTAAGACCTTTCAACGACTACAGGAAAGTGAATAATGTGACTGAGGCTGATGCATTCCCAATTCCCAGATTGGAAGCTAATAATGTGACTGAGGCTGATGCATTCCCAATTCCCAGATTGGAAGCTCTCCTGATCCCAACAATGAAATCTAAGATTGTATTTGTTGTAACATTACATTACATTATATGTCATTTAGCAGACGCTTTTGTCCAAAGCGACTTACAATAAGTGCAATTCAACCTGAAGGTACTAGACATAGACCACAGGAATCAAGTAAGTACATAACTTTAAGAGCTAACTGTCATTGCTACAGGAGTGCTACATGTTAAAGAGAAAAGAATAGAAAAGAAGAAGAAGAGCAATTTAAAAAAAATATATATATATGTGTTTGGTGACCATGGCTTAACCGTGGTATTGTTGGAAGAGGGAAGGTCTTCAGCCTGCGGCGGAAGATGTACAGACTGTCTGAGGTCCTGAGTGTACGGTGGGGAGCTCGTTCCACCATTTGGGAGCCAAGCAGAGAAAAGTCTGGAGTGGTTCTGAGGGAAGTTGACCCACGTAGGGTGGGAGTCGTCAGCTGTTTGGCTGATGCAGAGCAGAGAGGACGGGCAGGGGGTGTAGGGTTTGACAAGGTCCTGGATGTAAGTAGGACAAGAACCGTTAGCAGCAGAGTACGCCAGAGCTCGAGTCTTGAAGACTTGTAACTACACAACGGAGCATCCAATATGTTGGGGTATCTGGTTACAGATACCAATTGCCTCCATCACGGATTCACCAAAAATGTTGGGAATTAAGGATGGCTCTTTAATGAATAAATGATGACCGTCCACAGGGCGTCAAATATATTAATAAAAGGGCGTTATCATAAATGCTATCCCTCCCATAAGGATACCAAATATGTAGAGATGAACCTAAGCAAGACTTGTGTGGATCTCACGGTTCAAAAGTGTGGTTAGATGGCTATAAGAATTATCAATAATATAAATAATTATTCATTATATGACTTGATTTTGCTCTCAGTCATAGTCTAGTAACTTTATGAGACTGATTTAGGTGAATTGGCTATATTTTTCTGTTTTACAGAGTGGTGCCCCTAACGCGCTATCAATTTGGAACACTGATTATTAATTCTGAATATAATTACAATCAAATTACCTTATTAATAATTAGTAATGGTTGAAGGAATCGTGAATTCTTGTCACAGAAGGGGATGACATATAGTTCAGAATGTACAACATTAAATAGACAACATTCGTTATCAAAAGGTATTTATTCTAAAACATTAAAGCAAATAAAAGCACACATCAATATAGTATAGAGAAGTACATTACGAAAAGAGAGGGAACGTGTGTGTGTGTGTGAGTGAGTGAGTGAGTGAGTGGGGGGTTGAAGTTCCTCACACAATGAGTCGTAAAACTTCCAGCTGTGAAGCCAGGTGACAAGTCAGGCCTTGCCATGTGGCAGTGTGACCTGTTATAAACTGTGTCCTTTTAACAGTTAATTTAAAATATATCCATCCATCCATCCATTCTCGTCCGCTTATCCGGGGCCGGGTCATGGGGATAGCAGGCTAAGCGGGGCATTCCAGGCGCCCCTCTCCCCAGCCACAACGTCCAGCTCCTCCTGGGGGACCCCGAGGTGTTCCCAGGCCAGGAGAGAGATATAATCCCTCCACCGTGTTCTGGGTCTTCCCCGGGGGCCTCCTACCAGTTGGACGTGCCCGGAACACCTCTAACGGGAGGCGCCTGGGAGGCATCCTTACCATATGCCCAAACCACCTCAACTGGCTCCTTTCAATGCAAAGGAGCAGCAGCTCTACTCCGAGCTCCCTCCGGATGTCTGAGCTCCTCACCCTATCTCTAAGGCTGAGCCCAGCGACCTTACGGAGGAAGCTCATTTGGGCCGCTTGTATCCGCGATTCGCACTCGGCTGCAAACCGCCCCAGTGAGTGCTGGAGGTCCCGGCTTGATGAAGCCAAAAGAACCACATCATCTATGCAATTCTAAGGTCACCATACCAGATCCCTTCCTCCCCCCGGCTGCGCCTTGGGATCCTGTCCATGAAGACCACGAACAGAATCTGAGACAAGGGGCAACCCTGGCGGAGGCCAACACCCACCGGGAACGTGTTTGACGTTGTGCCGTGTATGTGGACACAGCTCTCACTTTGGTAATATAGGGACCGGATAGCTCGTAGCAATGAGCCCGGTACCCCATATTCCCGCAGTACCCCCCACAAGACTCCCCGAGGGACACGGTCAAAGCCTTTTCCAAATCCACAAAACACATGTAGACTGGATGGGCAAACTCCCATGACCCCTCCAGGAGCCTCGAAAGGGTAAAGAGCTGGTCCGTTGTTACACGACCAGGGCGAAAGCCGCATTGTTCCTCCTGATTCTGAGGTTCGACAATCGCCTGGAGCCTCCTTTCCAGCACCCTGGAGTAGACTTTCCCGGGGAGGCTGAGAAGTGTAATTCCACGGTAATTGGAACACACCTCTCTTCACCCGAGTGTCCAAAACATTAAACCACAGATCTGACGATACGATAATGAAATCGATCATCAATCTTTGGCCTAGAGTGCTCTGGTACCAGGTACACTTATGAGCAACTCTATGTTCGAACATGGTGTTCGTTATGGACAATCTGTGGCTAGAAGTCCAATAACAGAACACCACTCGGGTTTAGATCGGGCAGGCCGTTCCTCCCAATCACCCCCCTCCAGGTACCATCATCTTTACCCACGTGAGCGTCCCCAAGTGGTACCCCTTCCAGGACACCACCCAGAGACTCCAAGAAGGCCGGGTCCTCCGAATTGCTGTTTGGTGCATAAGCACAGACAACAGTCAGACACCTTCTCCCTGCGACTTGCAGCCGCAAGGAGGTGACCCTCTCGTTCCTCGGGGGGAACTCCAACACAGCGGTGCTCAGCTGGGGGCTTGTGAGTATCCCCACACCTGCCCAGCGCCTCTCACCCTGGGCAACTCCAGAAAAGGAGAGAGTCCAGCCTCTCTCCAGGAGTTTGGTTCCAGCGCCCACGCTATGCGTGGAGGTGAGCCCAACTATTTCTAGTTGGTAAAATGTGCGTATTATACACCGATTTTAACAGTAGCCTATGTTGTAATAACACAGGAATGGGTTTAAACGTTTTGTTGTTAAATAATAATAATAATAATAATCATGATAAATAACATGTACAATAAATTATAAATAACAATAATGCAGAGGCTGTAATTCAATATGTTAATGAGTAGTTACATGTGGCCTGGAGTGAAAATCAGTTTGACTGGCCTAGACTATTTGAGACATTAAAAAATAAATTATCAATATCCAGCTGTATTGTCTACCTATCCTGTGTATTATTTAACCTATACTTCATTTATTACCTAGGTATACTCCATCTGAATTATTAGGCCACAATGTTAGCATCATTATAGAAAAATAGTAACAGTGCATCTCTGATATTATTGTGCTGTTGCAGAGGGATGCATCAGATATTTTAGTTTTAAAATGACATGTAATTAGACAACAGGTTGATAACCCAACCGTTGTGAGATGGACCTGTACTCTAGGATACAAATGGCAATCTCTTTACTCTGTCTGTCTGTTACTCTGTCATCTATTGTGCCTCTGTATTGCACAGGAGCAGATGGACATACCCACGAAGTGATGGCTGGTGGCCCCATATCTACGACTCCTGGACAGACAGAGAATGGCTGTCCAACTTCCGGATGAGAAGAGCCAGTTTCAATCATTTGTGTGATACTCTCCGTCCATGGCTTGTACGCCAAAACACAAATTACAGACAGGCTGTGACGGTAGAGGTCCGTGTGGCAATTTGTATTTGGAGATTGGCTACTAATCTAGAGTACAGGTCCATCTCACACTTGTGTAATTAGACAACAGGTTGATAACCCAACAGCAAACAAGAGGTTGTGACTGCCATAAATGTCGTTTTAAAGCCCAAATATCTGAAGCATCCCTCTGAAGTTGAGTTTAGGCTGATTGCACAGGGGTTTCGAGACAGATGGAGGTTTCCTCAAGTGGCAGGGGCAATTGATGGCACACACATAAAGATTAGAGCCCCACCTGACAGTTCTTCTGATTATTTTAACAGAAAAGGGGATTGCTCAGTTATTTTGCAGGCTGTAGTGGATCATAAAATGAGGTTTTGGGATATAAATGTGGGAAGACCAGGCAAGGTACACGATGCCCGTGTTTTCTCCCTCTCATCCCTATATGAGCAGGGCAGTGCAGGAACTCTTTTACCTCATTACACTGAAATGTTTGAGGGGGTAGATGTTCCACTCTTTCTTTTGGGAGATTCAGCTTATCCACTGCTAAACTGGTTGATGAAACCTTATCCAGAGAGTGGAGCGGTAACACCGCAGCAGCTGAACTTTAACCACAGGCTAAGTCAAGCCCGTATGACAGTTGAGCGCGCCTTTGGTAGCCTAAAAGGCCGTTGGCGCTGCCTTTCGAAAGAGTGTGAAGCCCACATTACATTTGTCAGTCGCATAGTGTCTGCTTGCTGTGTGCTTCATAATTACTGTGAGGAACATAATGAGGAATTTCTGGAGGGAGATTTTATTGTAGATGAGGCTGAGGGTGTTGGTCATCATCAGGAAGAAGTGAATGCACAACAGCAGCCCAATAACATCAGAGATGCACTGTGTCACTATTTTTCTACAATGTGAATGTTTACTAATTCCTCGCACTGCTTAAATGGTTTAGAGTGTTCTTAGGAATATTTTATAACTTGTTATTAAGTGTTACCAGAGTTATTAGCTGTTACGGCTGTTATGTTTTTATCATTCATTATTATTCATGTGCATACAACATAATATCCTGAAAGCTGTTCAGTAGTTTATGGTAAATTTGTAAGAAAGGATGATATGAAAATACATTCTGTTCAAAACACTGTTTATTGCTTTGCAAAAAATATATATTTGTATACTATTTTACATGGCAAAAACAAACAAATATTTGTTTTCATTTTAAGAAAACATTTTGTTCCTTTGTAAAAACAAATAAAGTATAAAAATACTTCTGAAATGTGTCTCTTTAACTTTATTAACTTAAGAAATATACAACTTCAACCAAAAATGACTGAAAAACCAACTTGCACCTCCAAACTGTGCTTCACATAGCTAATATCAGCCTACTTTGGGTACAGTTGTGTGTAAACATCACTTAGAACGGATGAAACGTTGACATTTTCTTGTTGGGAGGTGGAAGGGCATGGTATGGTAGGAGGATATGGTGAGGCAGGAGGATATGGAGAGGCAGAGCTGGGAGGATATGGCGTGGTGGACGGATATGGAGGAATCACAGGTTGCTCGACAGTAGGCTGTGGTTGCTGATATGACTGTGATGGGTGATGTGGTTGTAAGGGCCAGATCCTAGAGGTTGTTGGTGGAGTTGAGGTGTTCCAGGAGGGCATTGCAGATGAGTGATGTTGAGGATTTACCAAAGTGCTAAAAAGCTGCAAAATCATCTGGTTATTAGCCTGTTGTTGCAGCTGCATAGCCTGAAATCGTCGTTCCTCAGCTTCCTGTTGAGCCTTCAGCAGTTTCTCAAAGCCAGCAGCCTCTTGATCCAGTGCTCTGTGCCTCAGCCACATTTGACTCATCAAGGGTGTTGCTGGAGTCTGTAAAAGAAAACGGATGTAAATGTAAAGGGCAAACATCATCCTAACACTTTGCAATCAGGTGTTTCTTTAAAAAAAGGCAGGGTGACTGATCTTGACTACTTGCAGTCTTTTGCTTTGTGAAAACATTTTTTTGTATTTAGATTAATGATTTCATAGGTTTATAATTTCATAGATGTTAAAATAAGTAATTTCATTGGTTACATTTTCCTGTCCTTGACCTATCAACACATGACTAATTTCAATATTCAAATTAGCCACGTGTTCATAGGTCACGATTTGCGCTGCTGCTGAATGAATGTAGGGGAATATCCACTATTAATTAAGCTTTAGCCTAGCCTATAACCTATACATTTATGGACAAAATTGTGTTATTTTGCCTTAATAATGAACAAAAATGACTCACCATCCTCAACATCAACTGGGTCAGATGTGCGGGTCACGTCCGATGAGGCAGCCGGTGACGGTGGCCTCGGATCATCATTTTCCACCACATCCACCGGGTCGACGACTGGCCTTGTGCCTAATATTTGGTCGACTTGGTCATACCAGATGAACTTTTCTTTCTCTCTCCCGCTACTTCCCGTTTTAAGGAGTGCATCCCTCACCTGGATATATTTTTGACGGAGCTTTTTAACCTTTAAACGGCATTGCTCTGTTGACCGGTCAAACCCCCTTTCCCTCAGCTGTTTGCTAAAAATAGCAAAGACTGCGCTGTTCTTCTGGGCAGATGAGCACATAAATGCACAACTGTCATCTACCCATATGTCGAGGAGGGCTTGAACCTCTGGGTAAGCCCACGTTTGCCCACGGTTGGCGGTGCGCGGCATGTTTACTGCTTTCTTCCTCCCGTGATGCATTTCGTATAGTTCTTTAGACCAGAGTTGGTCCGGGTCCGCGTTCTCACCAGAGGGACCACACCAGAGGTTGGCATTTGGTGCGAAATCAAGCGGACCGAGACCACCTCTTTTTGGAGGACTCGGTCCGCTTGATTTAGTGCGCACCCGAGTGCGATTGATGCTTTCACACCGACAAAAACGATCCGAACTAAGAGCTTTTAGTCCGAATGGACTGTTTAGTGCGCACCAACTGCTGTTGGTGTGAAAGCACCCTTAGTCTGGCCCCTCCCCTGGGACCACTTTGCCTTGCGAAACCCTACCAGGAGCTATTGCTCCCAACAACACAGCTCCCAGGATCACTGGAGCACACAAACCCCTCCACCACGATAAGGTGGCGATTCTTGGAGGAAATATATATTATGTGAAAATCAGTGTGTGAGCAGGTCAAAGGTTAGTAAGTTAGTTGCATATAAGACTGGCTGTCTGTATAAAGCAAGGTTAACATACAACTTTGATTGTAACATGAATATCACATACATATACTTAAAACACACATATAAACCAAATCATTAATTACAGGTCAAATCCTTGCTGCTAAAGTCCTTGCTGATTGCTTATCTAAGCCCAGTTACATTATTCACGAATCCGGGGGGGGGGGGGGGGTCCTTTTTCAGTGGCAGGCGTGGAAGAAGGAAGTTGGTTCAATAATTTGCTGTCTTGCAAATGAAGTTGCTGATTGGCCTTGTTGTTGAGTTAAGCTTTCTCTGGCGGTTGCAATGAACTTTGTGTTCATTAAGGCGACTTCGGTGCACAGAGAAGGTCAGAGTTGCAGTTGTTCCAGAATTCCTTGTGGAAAGGATATTCTGCTTGAAGTCTCAGAAGAGAAGAGGCCTCACCTCAGAAGGGCTCTGCAGGAGTTGAGGGGGTAGGGGGGGCTGGTGAGTCCAGGCCTCTGGATCCCCTCCTGAAGGAGAGATGTTACTCCTCTGGGGAGTGGTGGAGAGAAAGAGGGGAGAAGGGACTTGTCCCCTTATAGCAGACCAGTGGACCCCCTGTGGTGTCAAGAGTGGCTTGACCAATGAGGGACCCTAGAAGGTGTCGGAAAATTCCAAGCATTCTGGTAAATTAAGTTCTTGAGAGGAGACAAAATGGATGTGACCTGCCATTTTGTGAGTTGACTCAGAAAAATGTTTAAGTCCACAAATGAACCCAAGATTCACCTGTGGTACACTCCCAACATATTCAAGTTGGATTTACTGTAGGGCCACTGGCAGTGCCCCGGGACAGTGACATGTCAACCCAATCACTAATGGGTTGAGTTCAGTGGATATATATTGATGATGTGGTCATGGAGAGAAGAGAAGATCCAGTGAGAGGCTATATTTTTATATAACAGCAAGTATGTTACATCTTCAGTAAGTATCAACGAAACAAAATGTGGAACAGCATTTTTGTTAGCAGATATTGTATGTTGATGTACATATTAAGCATTCCACTGTTTTCAATTTAGAAAAATAAATATTGTTACATTGATTTTAACATTAGTGGCGCTGATAACACTGATAATTGCATTTTCTTATCGCCAGTTATCTGGAAACAGGTATCAGATGACCTCAGTTGATGCATATATTGCTTGGCAACATGTCTGTCATTTTAATAGATGAGGTGTGGATTTGAGAGGTAGAAAGAGAAGGAATTAGGGAAGAGAAGATATGGATTGTAAAATATAGAATTAGCAAGAGGAGGAAGGGGAAAATAAGATAATTGGAGACTGACATGGAAAT
This sequence comes from Centropristis striata, assembly GCF_030273125.1. Classification (NCBI taxonomy): domain Eukaryota; kingdom Metazoa; phylum Chordata; class Actinopteri; order Perciformes; family Serranidae; genus Centropristis; species Centropristis striata. The sequence goes on along the minus strand of NC_081528.1, from coordinate 16,233,788 downwards.
CTAGAGGAAAGAAAGAGAGACAGATGGAGACAGCAAAATATGAGGGAGATCAAGAGGCAGGTAATGAGAAAAAGAGAGAGGAAGGTAGAGCGATAATGATATAAACCAACAGATGGAGAGAGGAGAAAAAGACGCAAGAGAAAGTTCAGATATCTAGGGGTGAGAAAACACAAAACATACACAGAGGGAAATGAAAAAATATATATTTATAAATATATATATATCATATTTTCTGTTTCTTCATTCCCAACTGTATTCCCAGGCCCAAACTAAATTACAAGCATGGATACACAGTTCCACTTTAAAGTAGGCAAACCTCCAGCGGCAACTTCAAATCCTACTCAGCTACTGAAGCGAAAGATCAAAAAGCTGACCGCTCCACTGTCTTATTAGGCTGTTAAAAGGAAATCTTTTTTTTTTTTTGCTTTTCTTGCTAGGCTATTTCCAAGAAATTAAATTCTGTTGCAAACAACATATTTTCTACATTTCATCTGAACTCCATCTGCCGGCTTCATCAGACTGAAGTTTTATGTTGTCTTCAGAAATATGTTAAAAGACAGCTTACAGACAGAAACTAAACATTTCTAAATTACATATACTATGTCTTTGATTTCAGGCCATACATACCCACACAGTAGATGTAGCATCACAACACTGTAGAAATACTCAAGTACAAGTAAAGTCTTGCAGACTGACACATATTATGCTCCTTTATAAATTCATACTTTTACTTTATGTTTCCGTACATCATTTTTCTCATACTTTCTGTGCTTCAGCACATGTATAAGCTGCACTTCTACCATGAATGTCACCGCAAAAGCCATCAGTGCTGTTCTCACTCTTCTTCTATTGAAGATATACTTTTTATAAAACTGATGATGCTGCAGCATCTACACTAACCTCTTAACAAGCCACCGCTATTGTTGTTTAAAACAGTCAACTTTTCTTCATCACACAAAACGTAGCTGCCAGTTGCTTCTCACAAGGTGGTGATAGGTCAGAACATCCAGTTCTTCATCTCAAAAACATTACTTGGCAAGATGAATTGTGTGACCCTACAATGCTCCTTTGTCATATATGGATGAATCATCTAGGAGTCGTTTTGTGCAGAGAAAAGACTAAACCCTTGTCAAGGGCCTTTTTTCTCAATTATTAAAATTTGTCACTGTCCTTTTGTCCAGCCTCCAAGAACATTAAATGAGATGCGGTCCGCATTATTCTCAGGTGATCCACTGGGTGCACAAGGCTCACCTCCTCTGCCACCCAGGGGCCAATCGTTTGTTATCAGGTCATGTTGATAACTAGAGTCCCGTGTTGATAAGAGGATTAAAAACGTGAAAAATATCCCTTTTAAGGTACATTTAGAACAGATAAAAAATGTGTGATTAATTTGCGATTAATCACAAGTTAATTATAGACAATCATGCGATTTACCGCAATTAAATGTTTTAAGTGATTGACAGCCCTAATATATATATATATATATATATATATATATATATATAATCTTAATATTAACATATATTTGGCATCTAAGAAAGATAAATGAACATTTTGAAACAGGGTTAAAAATGTGAAAAAATATAAGACTGTAGTAAGACAATACTAAAAATGTCCTTTGCTGCTGAAAACCCTGTAGCAGTAAGTGCATTACAACCTGGACATCTCTAGGGGGTATAATTGTGCACCCTTTAAACACACACTTATGGAAAAAACATGACTTTTGGGTCAAGGCTAAAAACTAGTGAAGTGACAACGTAGCCTCATGAACCATTTTCTTTAATTTGTGAGTCCACTAGATGGAGCTCTTTGTTCAACAAAGGGCTGAAAACACACTCAATCACCATTGCTAGAGCCGTTTTTAAGACAAGAGCACCATCTAGTGGGGTCAAAAAATAAAGCAAGTGGTTCATGAGGCTTCGTTGTCACTGCACTACCTCTGGGTATTTTTTTTCTGCCGTGGTGATTATACTTTTTTTTATTTCTTTTTTTATTATATACATGCTCCCCCTCGGTCAGTTCATCTGTCAGTATGGCCTCAACTTCCACTCCTACACCGATGACACTCAGCTCTACATAAACCCCAAACCCTCCACCCACCCCCGAATCACTAGTCAGCTGTCTCCACAAAATCTAAATCTGGATGTCAGCCAACCTCTTCCCGGACTGCTCTCCATCCCCTCCACCAGACTCTGGAACTCTCTTCCACCAAACATCAAACTGCCTCATCCTTGGACACTTTCAAAAGACTAAAGACTAAAGACTAAAGACTAAAGACTAAAACACCACCAGTTCATCATGGCTTTTGACCTTAAATTACTCCTCCATATTTCTGAGCAAAAGCAGTCAAAAGTTCCTGTTTTACAGCAGTTTCCGTTTCCCTGGTTCCACCGGCTGCATTTCCTGATCTCAAGTCCCCTGATCATCCTCCTTTGGAGAGCTTTCTCCAACGCCATCCTCCAAGCTCTAATGAATGGACACAGGGCTGGCAGGTGAAATGGATTAATGTAAAAAAAAAACTAAAAAAAATACAATATGGGTGAGGTTATATCCGTTTAGGACACTGCATCTCTTGTATGCACACTTCTCAGCACCTCATTCCTCTGTGTGTCACCTGGCCGGCGGCTCTCAAAAGGAATTATTTGTATACATCTAACACATATTGCGAATCTATGGTTCCTTTTTCACCTGGGAAAATGGGAATAATGAAACAATTTAACCTTGTTGAAAATCTCAGCAATTGTACAGTCTGAAGAGCCACAGTGCATTTTGGGGCAGTTGAGTATGTACAGTAAGCTCACACTTCAAGCTCCAATTCTCCAAATCTAGTAGGACATCCAGGCATTTCTCCTTTCCGTGTGTGTGTGTGTGAGTGTGTGTGTGCACCCCAGAGGGTGAAAAATCAATCCCAACCAATTAACCTGTCCAAACATTACCCATGGCAAAGAGTGACAGAGAGAATGACAAAATACACCATGGGAATGTGTGCCACGGCATTAGCCAGACAAAAGACCTTTAGTCTGCGTTTAATAAGAGTGAGAGACATTGATACAAGCATCTGCACTGATGACACACTGATGTGGCCTTTTACTGATAAGGTGTCTCATCAAAAGTGCGTTCATTAATTTTCCAATGACGTCATCCTAAGCTTTTTGAATGAAGACATTATTGGATTTTATACTCAAATTGTCTTGTTTTTGTTTTTTTAATAAGATGACAAGTTGGCTCAATTCCTCTTGATTTTAACGTAATTCAATTAATACTTAGGGAACAGATGTTGCTGTGTACTCACAGTGGGGGGAAATGGACCTAACATTAGAATTTCTCTCACAGTTGATTCAGGCTGTTACACCACAGCAGAGCTTGACAGAATGGATTCTGCCATGTTGACCAGTTGTCCGACCAAGGTTAAGTGTGGAAACAGGACTTAGAAATGTGTAAGTAACAAACTAGTCAAGTCTAATAGGATCATCCTTTTCGCCAAAAGGCTTCATAACTAATTTTATTCAGGGTTTACTCCCCTTTTAGTTCTGGTTCTACTTAATAAATGTTTAATTTTCTCCAGCCACCAGTATCTTCTTACAATTGATAATTCTGCACTTTGGTGTGATGGTCAGTGAGGTTGGTTGGCCCCCTCTTTCGAATAAATCAATTAGATATGTTAAATACAGAGATTCAGTCGCAACAAGCAGAATGACAATTCAACATAACGTTAAGAGTTTGATCCCCTTCATCTTCTGTTTCTAAGACACTGAAGTTGTTTAGCAAAAAGCTAAATAAATGTGATGTAATAGGTGAAATTACAAGGAACTTTTGAAGGACACAGTTAGAAGAATGGAGAAGTTGGATTCATTCTGTTTTCTAATGGAAATGTTTTATATAAAACTGGATTAAAATAGATCACATGCATACCGGATGTGAAACTCAGACTGCATTACAACTATTTGCTACTGTTCATTTTATTCAAATAAATACTGCTAGGTCTTAAACAGTGCATGTAATTCAGTATATGTGTAGCAAACCTAAACTGGAAGGGGTATCTTGGAAGTGAATACATTGTATTTCCATTAAACCTGGCTAGAAAGGAACTATCACCAAATGTCAGTCATGTTTATCTTTTTGGGTACACAGGAAACTCTTTGAGACTGTGATACAAATCTTTTCAGTCAACACAGCAGAGTTCATGCACACATACACTCTCTACTGTCTGCTTCATTGTTGTGTATGGTTTAAAGGAGCTCTTATCTTTCTATTTTATAATGATATTTGATAAGTGTCAAACCCATTACACTGTACTCATATGATGGGAAAACCTTATTGGGTAGCTGTGTTGTTTAAACAGTTCTCTTGACCTGAAATGTTAATTTTGAAGTTCAATTATGGTTGCAATCTGTAAATAGTTCTTCAATAAATATTAAATATAACAATTGATCAACCTATATCAATTACAGGCTCAACAAATCTGGCTGTTGAGTCCAACTTTTGGGGGGATTACTCTTGTCCTGAGGAATACATTTCTTATAGTACATTATTAATGCATGCATATACGTAATTGTTGAAAGAAAAATAATAATGATGCTTATAAAAGATAAAGCATCATTATTGATTATATTTGGGCATGGTTCTATAACAGCATTTATTGGTGTAACATCTTCCTCTACCGCCACTTTCCCAAGTTCTCCTGGACACAGAGACATCTTTAACACCGCTGAGCTGCTTAATTACCATGCGGCAGATCACCCTGCCAATTACTGCGACACAAAGTGACTTTCACGACCCGATGGGTGCAGCATGTATCCAGTTAAGTAGGAATTATTCACCCTGCATGTATAGAAAGACCTCATCAGTAGCACAACCGTTGGCAGTCACACTGATGCTCTGACAGGCTCACATATATTAATTAACTCAAACAATGTGCTGGAGGATCTGCACAGGTTTGCAGTATGTATGATACAAAGGCACCAACATGTATGTGTTTACATTAATGTGAAATGCTCTGCTTACATTCCCAACGTCTTATCTCAATATTGTTTTATGCAGGTGGCAGTTTTATTGCATGTGTTCCATGCATGTGTTGATTTCACACCAGAGCCTACAAGACCACTCACACATCAGATCATCCAATTTAGATTGATTTAAACAAGTCAAACATAAAAGCATATATACACACAAACAAGAAATGTCTTAAGCACAATAAAAGGGGACCGAATGCCATGGCATTGAGAGCATATACGTATAGTGTGAACACTGGCCTTTAACCATGGAAATGCATACATGCATTAATAATATGCCATATGTGCCTGAACACACCAACACACACTCATGCAAATGATTTGTACATCCTCTTGTTCCGGTATTGTGGACAGTTGAGCCTTCATGAAGCTGATGACTAGCCTCCTCTGTAAATCATCTTGGATATTACCAGGCAGCACATTAACAAAGACAGTGATAATGATGGTAAGTGATCACGCCTGAGGCCAGGGAGGATTGTTGCTTAAAATCAGCTCACTGCCTCTGGGTTGTCAAACAATAGGTGAAAGGTTTCATTATAGAATCATATAATAAACTATTGAACAGACAGAAAAAAGATGGATTGTTTTATATTAAAGGCTGACACCAGGGCCCTGTACCATGAAGCCAGATAAGTGTGTTAGCGAGGTGTGTTGAGTCTAATGCCAGGGCTCTCGTTTAACCTGGCTACGTCACCATGGTAACTTATGCTGCACGGCTAACCTGATTGGGACCATCAATACTTGAAATTTATCAACGACAAATAGCGGCCAATTTGTTTTGTATATATAATATGTATCCTTATTATGGGACAGTTTCAGAACTTGCAGTTATTGCCCAAATGCTTCTGCAACCGCCGTCAGCAACCCCTGCTGGAATTTTCAGTAGAATGCAGCTTAAGGCCCTTCCTGGGTTGCCTCACTGCTCAGACCTGGAGGTTGCCTACTGGAGTACATTCATTCTTTTATTCTGTTTACAGACTGAAGACCATTTTTCAGTTCACATACTCCAATGAGCATTGATCGTTCTATTAATTAATCATTCATGCGGTTAAATGATATGGGTTAAACATAAGAGGTATTAGCTATTTTTTCAGGGGCTTTCATGAACAATCATTATTTTTTTATGAAGGTAAACGGGAACATGTGGTCACTGAGGTAGAAAGAGCAGTAAGGAGAGAGATGAAGTAGATAAGACTGACAAACACAACACAGAGAAACAAATGTCTTGAACAAGATTGACAGGAAACGGTAAATTGCAGTCCTTTCTACAGTAGGCTTTCAGGGACTACAGTTGATGACATGCTCCATATGCAAATCGATGGATCTGAAGCATTATATTGACTGAGTTTGAACAATGTTTGACTGTTCACACCGTTGCTCCGATCGAATTTTTTATTTTTTAAATGCATATATCAGACTCTGCTGTGAACTGACCCACATGTCAAGAAGAACAACAACAAAGAAGTTGCATGCTGTGTACAGAAGTAAACATGGAGGCTACTGAAGTCAGTGTTCAAGGTGGAAGCTGCAGTAGGAGCTCAGCCGACACACACTCTTCTAGGCATCCTGGGGATATCATTTCTTTTTCCTTTTTTTTAAAGGATGTATTTATTAAAATCTATATCTTTATTCATCTATATTAAAAAAATAAATTCAATTAGAAGAAAATAAATCAGTAATAATGATAATAATAATAATCTTTTTTTATTATTTAAAGGGGAGTTTATTGCACATTGTGCTATTGATAGGACCTTGATTTCAGTTTTTAGAAATGGTCTTGTTTGATACTGGATAAAATCATGTTTATCTTTCAACAAAGGAGTAGCTCTAACAAAGGAGACAATGGGATCTTTTCAAAAATAACAGAGCAGCCTCTTATACTGTACTTGTTTTTCTCCAAGTATAGGAAGGAAATCAAGGATTTCAGGCTTCCTATCTTGCCATTGAAGTACAAGAGAAGTGAAAGCAATAATACTGCTCTCCTTGGAAGTGAAACTGATATGTTCTTCAGGGAAACCAAAAATAAAGGTCATAGGGCTAATAACCGCAGGTTTGTTGAGGGCTTTGGAGAGTGTTTCATTAGAAAGAGGACCAAAATGTGGCCAATTTTGGGCAGGAGAAGAACATATGTATGTGATTGGCAGAAGATAGAGAGCATCTATGACATAAATCCCCTGTGTTAATTAGTTTGTGTCGACGATCTTTAGAGAGGTGTGTCCTATGTAGTACCTAGTATTGAACCTATTGTCAGAAGTAGAGTTGACCCTGTCGCAGGCCCTCTGCCATTATTCATATGAAAATGCAGTAAGAATAACTGAAGTGAGAAAAACTTAACAAATGAAAAAAGAAAAGACGGACTGTGAAAAACACAAAGCCAGACAACCAGAGAATATTGCAGACTGGGAGGCATGGCAAGAAGTGGCCAACTTGGCCCATCACAAGTTCAAGACCTTGTTCCAGTCCATTCCTACCCCCCGGCCTGCATTCGAAAAAGGTCACAAATGGGTTTCAGGCCTGCTGCCCTAAAATGCATCCCTCTGGGACTAAACTCCACAGAGACCCGACTATTTTATTGTGTTGAGTGATATAGAAGAAGAAAGGTGGCTGCTGTCTGTTCATTCAGCCAGAAATGCAGCTTTTTTCCCTCCCGTTCCTTTTTGTTCACCGCTGTAACTGAAAACTGCTTCATGATCGACTCAAAAACAAGGACAGAGCTGACTGCACACCATGAGTACTGATTAATCTGAATTTATCATCATTTGGCATAAATGGGGCCAAATAGGACAGGGTGATTACATTCAGTAGTACATTAGGGTCAAATTATGTCGAGCATGCCAAGCCAAGGGCCAAAACATTTTTTCTTTTTTTCTCCACAAAAGATGTTTTATGTGCAAGTCTTGTTGCTGATGTATCCATTATTATTATTATTATTATTAGAGTGTAGTCGTAGGCCTGGGAAACCAGAGGTCTGTGTTAAGAGTCGAATAGAAGAATAGTCGAATAGAGTCGAATAGTCGAACAGAAGAAATGCACAAAATGAGTTCCAAACCAACCTTTTATTTTAGGGATAAGTTAGTAAACCATTATCTGCATCTATTCAACCAACTATATTAGCTGTATCTGTAATCATAATTGCCAAAGTCATTATTGGAAGTGGGCATCATTTAGACTGGACGTGGGTTGGATTTAGCAGAAAATTGATATTTTCTGCATGAAATTGATATGGGTTGGTCAGAAGTTGCAATATTGACTAATACACATCCACTGGATTATTCCTCCCTCTGACACACTCCAGACCAGGCTTGTCAGCTATGATGATGGCAGCTCTGAGTCACACTAACTGATTTCCTGGAGGTTTGTTTCGCACTTGGCGCCTTTCTGACAGCTGGTCGCTACAATGGATATTGACACATTTTACTGACAATCTTGGTTTAAAAAGTACATTATCCTTACTAATGACGTGACAACGAAGCCTCATGAATGATTCGCTTTATTTTTTGACCCCCCTAGATGGCGCTCTTGACTTTGAGAAAATACTCTAGCAATGGTAATTGAGTGTTTTTAGCCCTTTGTGTTCTGACTGAGGGCAGATGGTGCTCTTTGTTCAACAAACTGCCTCATGTATGAATATTTTCTTATTTTTCTCTTACTTTTGTTTGTTCTTACACAAAGCAATAAGAGGAAAATAAGAAAATCTTATCTTGGATTAACGAAACAAGAGCTACACAACAGCCAAGTCTGTTGTTGCCCACAAGAGAATGTTGATTCAGGTTCGATCTTAAATCGTGCCAGGAAATTTGCTATTAGTATAAGAAAACTCCCCAATAAGTCGATATAAAGGCAGCAGACATAAGTTCCAACAACCAACAAGCTAATGACATTTGACAGGTAACAAAAGGAAAGAAAAAATGAAAGAAAAGGCCACCTAACAGCAACAATCTGTGAGATGTCAACTCTTTCTGAACCAGTGTTGTTTTCAGCTTGTTGAGTGTTTAATTCAAAATTGGTTTCAAAAAGGTTTGTTTGCTTCTTTACAATACACCAGCAATGTAAAGTCCATATGTTTGACTCATTGTGGACATCTAAAACATTTGGGTTCACAGCAATTATGTTTTGCCTCTGCAGCTCTGATTGCAGGCATCTTGATGTTCCAACTTGAAGCATATCAGTAATATTCCTCAAAAATGTATGTTTCTTGTTTTCGGTCATTCTCATTTCTTTCCATTAGCTGGAATAACTCTGGGTGGTTAGTAAACAAGCACTAATAGGCTCCTTTAATTTCTTATTCAGTTAGACAATGGACAGCAAATAAGCTGTGGCGACATGGATTTTAAAATGTTTTTGCTTGGTGTGCATAAATGTCACTTTATTAATAACCATGACTGCAGTTTTACAGCATGACTATAGCTTAATGGCTTTCTCTTGTCAGACAAGAACAAACAAAAAACATCATCCTCTCTTGTAGGATGGATCATGGATTTTTCTCTTGAGATGTCAAAGCATCCTGTGACGATTTGCGTTTAATGCTTTGATTATATTTATATTCGTTTTCTAGGGGTGCCAGCCAGGTGTCTCTCCTGACATTTAAGGTAATTAAGTCTTAGAATAGATTTGTTGGTTTTTGTTTGCTTTTTAAACCAAAACCTCACAAAGGATGCATACACATTGTAATTACAATTAAACACACGCAGTGCATTAAACAACACAAGAATAACACAACCACAAGCTTCATTTCAAAACCAAAAGCATGTTTAAGATCAGTTTTTCTGTTGGTGTCTCAACAAAAACAAACAACTCAGTTCGGCTCACACCAGTTCTTCAACAAAATTGAACTCAAATCAGTTTATCCCCCCCAAAAAAGGCCTTCAAAAAGAAGTTAAAAACAATCGATGAGTTTGCTGGTGTTCTGCGTGTTTACGGAGGTGTAAAAACATAGATTTTAGATTTTATCAAAGAGTAAAATTTTAAGTTTACTCTTAAATTAAGAGAGGGTGTCTGCCTCCCATACTGAGACTGGGAGATGATTCCACAGGAGAGGAGCTTGATAACTGAAGGCTCTGGCTCCCAATCTACTTTTAAGGACTTTGGGAACCAGCAGTAATCTAGTATTTCGGGAGCGTAGTGGTCTAGTAGGGTAATATGGCACCATGAGTTTTTTCCAGTTTTTCTCTATTGGTTTGGCTCATTTCTTTTTTTTTTTTAATGATTACTTTTTAGGCATTTTTATGCTTTATTGACAGTGACAGAGTGAAAGGGGGTGATAGAGGGGAAGACATGCGGCAAAGGGAGCTCAGGCCGGATTCGAACCCGGCTCCGCCACAGCAAGGCCTCAGCCTATATGGCAAGCGCTCTACCAGTGTGAGCCACCGGGACGCCCCAGTTTGGCTCATTTCTTGAAACAGAAATTAATTCTCAAAACTCTAAGATCATTTGGCAAAACAGTCTTACAGTTCAACACAACACCATGGTTCACTTGCAAAAGCTCATATCTCTCCCAAAACTGTTTACTCATGCTTCAAAACTACATTCCTTTCCCATATAAATAGTCAGTGCCACCAAAAGGCCAAAGATCCTTCTCAACTGCTTTGGCTCATTTTTTTCGTAACAGACCAGACATTCTCAACACTCGAAGAAACCAAGAAATGTAAATGTAAATTGTGGACATTTTTTAAAGAATCTTGGAGTGGAATAACAGATGAAAGGTGCCACAAGTTGGTTGACTCCATGCCACACAGATGTGAAGCAGTTATAAAAAACTGTGGTCATACAACTAAATATTAGTTTAGTGATCACAGTATTGCTAAATCCTAGAAACAAAAAAGTTTGTACAGTTTTGAGTTTGTAAAGTCAATGGCAGACACTGCTATTTTTTTTTAATATACCCCCTTTCAACTAATTGCCCAATTGCACAGCCTTAAGAGCGTGCATATCACAAATGCTGGGTCTTGTTGGTTTTCTGAGAATCTACTGCACCTACTGGTACCTTGTTTGCCACGTAGCAATAAAAAATGTACTAAAAACCTGGATTAATATGGTTAGTCACATTGGACTGCTATTATTTTGAACATTACTGTACATGTTTGGTAGCATTCACAATCATAGACAGCATCTGTCAGGTAACTAAACATATTGTTTGATTGGTCATCTGAGATGTGTGAAACTCCTCCTTCATTAGTTAGGTTCTACTTTCACTTCACTGTCAATTCATCAAGTTATCAAATGTTCCAAGACATTCATATATGGTATTCATGGTTTTAGGATGTTGACTAATTTCGACAATTGAAGAGACTGTTGTACATAGGGATGGGTACCGTTCACATTTGAACCGATACCCGGTACCTGGGAATCGGTATCGGTACTCAACGGTACCAATTTTCGGTACTTTTGCGTTTGAAAATATAAACTTTAAAAAATATATCAAAACAATATAAAATCCAGGATGAGCAGTGCTTTATTGTTGAGTGAATGTGCATTTTTGGAGTGTTATCAAAGAATGCAGAGGAGCGCTCTCAGGTGGCAAGTGCACGGAGAAAAAAAAAAAAAAAAAAAAGGTTGGAAGTGCACGTGTGATTTGTTGTGATGATGTGACGGTATTGTGGGCATAGCATGGTTGGAATAAACAAAGTTGAGTCGGGCTGCTCTGTGAACATATCGAGGATGAGGCAGGAGTCTGAGGGATTTAATTTCAGCGAGGCAGTTTGGAATAAAGTGGCAGGTAATATTCCTGAGTTGAAGATCGGAGTTTTAGCGGAGGACCAGAGATGCAGCAGCTAGCTGCTAATGACTGATCTACAGAAGAATGGAGAAAGCAAACGGAGTAAGGAAGGTCCAATCTGGAGGTAGACTAAGGCCAAGCCCGGGTACAGACATTGGAGAGGTAGCAGCTGGCGGCTAGCAGGCCGAGAGCCGGCTGTTCGTCTCTGCGCCGCGGTAGAAGGGGGCAGCAGCTAGTGGCTTGTGGCCGCGGTGAGCAGACAGGACCAGGGTAAATAAAAAAATAGTGCCATCGTCAGCACGCTTGTTAATCAAGACGTCAAATGAAAACAGGTTGAAATCAATGATCAGTTTAAAGGTAACGCCATTTAGGTACCGAAACATGGTACCGTTTGATTTTACTTGAATCGGTACTCGGTAGTACCAACGGAATTCGGTCGGTACCTATAAAAGTACCGAATTCGGTACCCATCCCTAGTTGTACATGTGATAACTTATACAATTAAATGATGCTGACATGTTTTGGAGAGAACAACCATTAGACTGAGAATCAACAATCAGTTTTGATCAACAAAATCTATTCACTTGGAAACTGTGCTAAATGTAGACTAACTGTGCTAACTGTAGGCTACATGTTCTTAATAATTTGCAAAGATGTACGAAGACATTTGCAATTCAAATACAACTCTGAGTCCTGCCACATCCAGAAGTACTCGAACGACACTGCTATTGTGGCGTGTATCAGGAATGGACAAGAATCTGAATATAGAGATCTGATAAAAGCCTTCAGTGACTGGAGACACAAGAACTACCTCCTACTGAACACCTCAAAGACTAAGGAAATGACCATAGATTTCCTCAGGTTCAAGTCCCCTCTTCAGCCAGTGAATACCTGTGGGGTGGACATCGAGGTGGTGCCAAGTTATAAGTATCTAGGTGTATACCTGGATAATAAGTTGGACTGGTCCCTAAACACAGATGCTTTCTACAAAAAGGGGCAGAGCAGCCTCTTTTTCTTAAGGAAGGTCAGATCTCTTGATATCTGTAGTAAGATGCTGCAGATGTTTTATCAGTCTGTGGTGGTAGTGTGTTGTTTTATGCTGTAGTCTGCTGGGGAGGCAGCATCACAGAGATGCAAGGTGATTGGACAGACTGGTCTAAAGAGCTGGTTCTGTGGTTGGAGCCAGGTTGGACACGCTGGAGGAGGTGGTGGAGAGATGCACTGTCAAGATGTTCGAGTCCATCTTGAAATAACCAGATCATCCGCTACACAAAACCTTTATGGACCAAAAAACAGTGGAAGGCTCTTCTCTTTCCATTACAGGACGGAGAGATTCAAAAGATCCTTCGCTCCTACAGTCATCAGGATGTCTCTCTAACAGAGCTAACAGACTCACTGAATTTGCCCTTGTGGATAGATGAAGTTATTTTTATTTTTATTTTTGATTTCATGAAATGAATGAGAAATTAAATTCTGTTGTGAACAATTGCCAAGTGGGTTGGATGTTTGTCCATGTTATTTTGAGAATGTAATTTCCATTTCAAGAAATGAGCCAAAACAATGGAGAAAAACTGTAAGGTATGATGGTGTCTGAACATTAAGGCCATTGCATGTGAGGAGAAGTGTTTAAAATTAAGTTTGGGATTTTATAGAGAGCCAATACAACAGCTAGATCAGGAGAATTTTTCTCTTTTCCTAGTTCTGGTCAGTGCAATAGCCGTAGCATTCTGGACCAACTGAAGAGTTTTAAAGGATTTATTGGAGCAGCCTGACAGTAGGGAGTATGTAGTTGTTCAGATCATAAATGCTGGTATGTGGATTGGTATGTATTCAGCCTGAATAAAATGTTAAGAATTAACATGTTTTTTAATTTTAGAAACTCCCATACTCCTATCATCCACAGTCCAGCAGGGTGTGCTGCAGCACCCTCTTCCTCCCACCTCCAATATCTATGTCCATTCACGTCATATGAGATGGATTATCAAGATGGAAACGATTTCCATCTTAATTGGTTGTATGAGTGCAGTTTAGGTCATCTGGGAATTAAAATACAGTGCATTACCATATAACATCCATTCAATTTGACTTTAATTAAATTGAATGACTGATAAGTCTCTGGCTGGCCCAATTAGTTGTATGGAAAATGTGAGAGGAGCAGAGCGGTGAGAATTTTTGCTCCTCACTCATGGAGCTTCTTGTTCCATCGCAAAGCCACTCTGGGATGTTCTCAATATTGATCACCGCTTTTTGACTGAAAAACAGATGCATTCTGGGAATTTCCTTTTACTGATGGCAAAAGACGCAAACCCAATAGCTCACACTCTGCTCACATGCTCTGTTTCAAGCTGAACCCTGACATTGAGCCTGACATTATTATGGGACTACAATGCTAAACTGATGCAGTTGCTGATGCTCTTTTAAGTGACACTAATTTGTCTGGTGCAAACCAAGAGAACACAGATCTACCATTACAGCACTAGACTGAGCAACATTTGAAACCTCGCAGGTGTTGGGACCACACCATGTGGGCAAACAAAGAGCATTCTACGTATAAACCTCAGCTTTTCACACCTATGTGCAACTTTCGTCACAGATTCAAACCCTGGCCTCACATTGTTCAAAACCAGTTTAGACCTGATAGCCCTATAATCCATGCTGATGCACACGCTTGTTGGTTGAGTTAATAAAGTCAGAAGTTCGACCACTGTTGGTCCAAGCTCCAAACCATGACCACAATTTGCACAAAAAGTGTTTTCCTGGCTTGGGACAAATACGACATTCACAATCACACAGACAAACATTAAACTAACAAATAGTTAGGAGCATGCATGCGTTTCGACAGCTGAGCGCCAGCTAATATTCACCATTTTACTAATCCATCAGCAAGAAGTCGAGCTTGTTGACTGTTGGCAGCTCTTTACTTCACAAAGCTCTCTGAAAGTCAGTATTACTAGAAATGGATGGATGGATGGATGGATGGATAGATAGATAGATAGATAGATAGGCAGATGTGGGGCCTGCAAGGGGAGTAGAATGTTGGCGTTTCTTGTATTAAGTGAAATTAAAGTATAACATTATGAAGTCAAAGACATTAATGGAGAGTAGTTATTTGTATCTTGCTCTTTGAAACAAGCCATATCCTGTCATGTTAGTGTAATGGATTTTCTCTGACAGTGTGGCAAGGACAGCCACAGTGCAGAAGCTTCAGTTTACTTCTGTCCCATTACCAGGAAGTGTTTTTGTAAAAGGTCAATCTTAATTTAACACTCACTATTGTGCGAGCAGGTGTGTCATCCTCTAAACCACTAATGCACAGCTCTGAGGAAAATGAACTGGAAACAATGTTAAGTGACTCTGACAGTATCCAGGCTGACTCTGTTTAATGGTGCATTTTCTATTTAAGAATTGATGTCCCTCTAATGGCATATTAAAACCCACAGACAAATATTGCTCAGCTCTGTGTCCATTTATTATTATGAAGCAGCTTTAAGCTGTAAGACAGTAAGACTGATGAGCCTTTCTAGCATTTGATACAGCAGCTCATGCTCACAAATGCCTATTGCAATCCAAATTCACACCATTAACACATTCTGGATTCAAAAACTGAATGAGTTGAGTCACTCAAGAGATTTACATTACATAATCTGTTTCAGTGAGAAGACTTGGGCTCTTGGGGTTAAAGGGACATATTGTGAAAAGCTATATTTTTCAATGAATGTGCACACACATTTGTTAATCTGGAGCCTTCCAACCCACAAACTGTGAAATAAGACAACCAGTCATTTTTTGTGAGCTGCGTTAAGCTAGATTGTTTCAGAAAGAGGGTGAACACAGGTATATTCAGAAGAAAATGTGTGTTTTGAACATTAAAGAATGTAAGCATTTTCAAGTAGAAGCCCAAAATACAAACATGAACCTCAAAATGTGCATAATATGTCAGTTCAGGCTTGTGTCTATGACATGTTAACCCTGACATAACACTTTAGCCTGCACACACTTTTGTAATGCAATAATGGAGTGATTCAAAGTTTGGCCCAAATAAATGTCATATTATCTTAATACTGGTGCAGAACTCTCTCCAGTCCAACACAAATATGAGTGCAAGTCATGTTTCCACTTTACAAAAGCCCAGATTGGATTTTTCACAGTTGCCAGGAGAACACAACTTTTTGTCAAGATGGTAGCAAGGTGAGTGGTTAGGTCTCATAGACTCAACAGGAGTCACGACTGTGTAACAAGGACATTCAAATACCACATTAACACATGAAAGGCTGATGAATGTGGGTGGTCTAAGACAAAGGCAATCAATTATCATGTTGAGCGAGGTAAATGGAACTGAAATTACTATTATGAGATTTTGACAGAAGTGTAGAAAATCAGTCCAAGACAAGTCATGCAGTGACATTTTGAAAGGTCTGATAATTCCCTTTGTAATTAGAAATAGCAGTCATCAAACTGCAGCAGGAAAAATATAGTTTTCACAAAGGAAAAATACAACATAATACCATAGGTAGGTATACAGGTGAATGAAGTTGAGAATGAGTCTGTCTGAGCACAGAATCAATCAACTCATCTGTCAGCTTACTAACCAGCCCACTGGTCAACATCCAACTACTTAATGAACCTTCAGAACAGTTTAACATTTTTGCTAAAATGCGTAACAATTTACCCCTCATATACCCTTTGTAATGGGCTGATTATTGATCTGTCTATTGCAGCAGGTACCTGGGAGGCTTAGTGCCACTGATGATCTTAGTTGGGAGTACCTGGGCCCAGTGCTCTCCAACTATAAAACCCCGTCTACCTGGAGCCTGGCGCTCTCTCTCCTTTTATGTCTTTGTTGTTTTGTTTGCGGACACACATCTTTTCACATTACCCTGCATACACTCACCCACTCTAATGACTTAACTGATAATCACACCTCATTGTATCTTTAGTTTGTGTTTTGAGTAATTATTATTCTCTTTGTTAAATAAATATTTGTTAAATTGCCTTTTGCCTGCGTCTCCTTGTCATGGATTTAGAGCCAGGTCGTGACAAATGTGGGGTCTCACCCTGTTTTTGGTCCGTTTGGTGTTTTGATTTGTGACTGCAGGCGCGTAATAGTGATGTCTCGTTCATGAACGATTCGTTCTAAAGAACGAGAACGAAACATACTGAATCACTTCCTGAAAAGTTTCGTTCTATTCTCAACTCCCATCCCGTCCTGAGTCTCTCTCCATTGCCATTGCATTTTTCTTCTCTTTGTGTTTTACCTGTGGTTGGCAACCAGCAATAAGAGAGCTCCCTCTCGCCCTCTCCAAGGAACTGCCATTCTCTGTCAGTGTTTCAGTTCATGTACTGAAACTGGTACAGTGAACGAGAGTCCTGATTCGCTCTCTGTCTCACTTAGTGGGACGTTCAAAGAACGTACTGCCTCCATCATTCAGTTCACTGAAGTACTGGTACAGTGAACTGGAGCCCTGTGAGACTAGCCTGTTTTGATTACTGACACTTTTATTTTGAAAGGACGAAAAGAGACTTCCTGTTGACCGTAAAACTAAATGAAGTGAGATTAAACTGTTAAGATAACGTCAAGGAGTTCGATGTTTTATGTTTTAGCCCCTGAAGAGGCATAAGGTTAGTTTTACAGTAATCTTGCATATTTCAGTATTTTCTGTGTTTAAATAAGTTAAAGTTTTCTAAAAACATTACGTATAGTGTCAAAGCATCAATTTTGCACTTTGTTTACCAGAGTAGTAAAGTTAGCAGCAAGATAATGTTAGCCATGTGTTAGCAAGCTAAAACACATGTTAATGTGCATAACTGTTACACAGCACAGATACAGGACTCAAATGCAGCACTCTGGAGGCGGATACAGGAGGTAACCAGTCTTTATTCACAGGCAATGGTTCGGTACACGGGTGCTCAGTCAGGTAAGGCAGGCAAACAATCCAAAGGGATAAGGCAAAGTCAGAGTCCAAAAACAGGCAAGGGTCAAAACCAAAACACACTGGAAAAACGCTGGAGAGTTGGACACATGGTACGCTAACAATCTGGCACTGGGGAAAGGGAAACAAAAGGTTTAAATAGAGAGTCAATGAGGTGATGAGACTCAGGTGTGTGATTAGCAGTGTTGGGTGCGTTACTTAAAAAATAATTATATAATAATAATTAAAAAGTAATTAGTTATAGTTACTAGTTACTTCTCCCAAAAAGTAACTGAGCTAGTTACTGAATTACTCCACTAGAGTTAGTAACTGAATTACTCCACTATAAAAGTAACTAGTTACCAGGGAAAGTAACTATTGTGTTACTTTTTAAAAAAAAGTTTAAATATGTCTAAGAATTTGGATATTTTTCTAAACGGGTTTCACAAGCCAGTTGCATAGAATAGAACTGCATAGACAGGTACCTACACAGAACCTTTGATATTTATTGTACCTCAACAGACCACAACTGGAAGACATACTGTACTTGTATTTTTTTTAGTCACAAAAAAAACACAGTGTAACAACCTGAAGTGCCGTTCAAGTATTTTCTTAACAGTAAAAGAAAACAGTTTAACTATGAAGTGCTTTAACTCTCTGTAGTGTAAATTAAATAAATTAAACCTTCACACTACTGGGGTGGTCCGTAGCGTAGTGGGTTACACAGGCGCCCCATGTGCAGAGGCTACAGTCCTCGCTGCGGCGGAGCCGGGTTCGAATCCGGCCTGAGCTCCCTTTGCCGCATGTCCTCCCCTCTGTCACCCCCTTTCTATCTGTCTCACTATCAATAAAGCCTTGAAAATGGCCAAAAAAAAAAATCTTAAAAAAAAAAAAAAAACCTTCACACTACTGGTAGACACTGTACTAGACAAGTATTTTCTTATCATTGTCTATACATATTATACTGGCTATCTACACACACACACACACACACACACACACACACACACACACAGAGGGAGAGAGAGAGAGAGAGCATTACACATTATAAGTCTGTTTTACAATATATTTAATTTTACATTATATTTTTTCATTATGTATGGATGTTTTTAATGTATTTAAAAATAAATACTGGTTCTTACAGTAACAATTGCCTCTGGAAGGTCAACGAGGATTCGCAGACCACTCTTCAGGTTCAGGGTCTTGAACATCAATGTCTCCAGCGTGGGGAGTGTGCCATGGAAACAGTTGTCTTCTCCCTCAAAAATGTCTAAGGCTACTGTTAGTGGCTTCATTACCATACAGTACTCCCTGAGGTGTACAGCCCGAACTTGGAGGAGATGATGTTCAGTTCGACTATAGGGATCTCACAGATGCGAGCAAGGGCATCATAAAAACGAGTTCCATCTCATAGTGCAAGGGACTAGCAGCTTCCTTGCGATGACATCATCGACAGTCTCTGCAGCCACAGTTGAACGGCTAGCCTTGTTCCATGAGGCTGAATATTTGGTCGTAGCACTTCTGTATATCGCTTTTGTTTCTGGTTTTGACAGTATCCACAAGAACATGAAACAAGGTTTAAGGTGTGCGATGCACATCTCTGATGTGGCGGCAAAGTAATCACAACATCATCATTATCATCACCACCAACACTGTTTTGCAAGACATCATTAATGTTCATAAAAGTCAGCTCATCCTTATCAACCCCAGACTCATCCTCCTGGACTGGCTGGTACTTTTTGAAGGCCTTGACGAAATTAGAGCCATTATCCGTGACAGTTGATGTTATTTTGTGGGATATGCCATAGGATGAGTGAATATTGTCAAGCTCAGTTGCAATACTGTCATAAGTATGGCGGCCTTTAAATCGTCTGCATGCCAGGGCTGCTTTCCTTCGTCCCATGCTATGTGGAGTATTATGTGCAATCCAAATGTCTGCAGTAGTAGAGACATATTCTAATTCTTCAAATCCTCTTTTGAGCTCGGCATTCATTTTAGCATACTTGGCACCTACAATACAGTACAATACAATAAATCTTTATTATCCACCATGGTGGAAATTTGCCTTCGGCTCACCGTAAAGACACAGAATTTCATTAAAAACATACAGCAGTTGAGAATGCAGTTAAAACATAGAGTAAGAAAAGAAAAGAAAAAACAATTAAGAGCAGTTAAAAGTTAGTGCATTACTTACGTTGAGTTGAGGAGGCGAGTAGCGTTGGGGATAAAAGATTTTTTAAAGGCTCCTTTAGCTAGTGGGACCCTGTAACATCTCCCAGACTTCAGGAGCTCGAATTGGTTGGTTAGGGGGTGGGAGTGATCTACTGTCGTTTTCCTGGCCTTCCTCATTGTCCTCTCTGTGTAAATTTCTGTTAGTGACTTTTGGGGTCGTCCAACTATTTAAAGGTTTCCACCGTTTCCACAGTTTGGCCATCCAGTAAGAGTGGCGCTGTAGAGAACTCCTGCTTTAAGCATGCCTATGTATTTAGAAACTATCTTTCTGCATGGCGGACCGGCACCTGCTTTTCCCGGTATTTTGCCAATGAGGGCTCTGAAGGAGTCCGAGTCAACTGTTGATAAAAGGAGCATGTTCTCAACAACATATCTGCCTATCATTGCATTCAGTTCAGTCTGTATCACAAGTTTTTGTGAAGCTGGATCAGAAAAATCCAGCTTTAGTTGCTTGGACGGCGTGGCTCCGTGTCCATCTTTGTTAGCGGCGCTCACGTTAGCCACTCCTGGCCTGCTATCATTAGCCACTAGTTCTGTAGAGGCGTGTGCCTTTGTGAGATGCTTCATTGGATTGGAGTTACTTACAACGGATGTGGACAAAAACTTCACCCTGGGACATACACTTAACATGTACGTTCTTGCCTTTTACCTCAAGGAGATTGAAGTAGTGTCTGTACTTCCACTTTGAAAATGCTAACTTTTTAACTTTTTCTCCGGACTCACCATTGCTGCAGCTTACCTCTGCTACTTTTTATGTGTGAGGCTGCAGTGTGGTTTGTGTGTAAACTGAACACTGGCTAAGGTAAAGTAAGAGTTTGTAAGGCAATCATCATCACTTATACAGTTGTCTCGCCCCTCCCTCCTCCCTCACCAAAGAGAAAAGAAAACAGCTTTGCAGCTCCTGTGGCTGAGAGCCAAGTCGGATGACAACAGCTTCAGTGAGTAGCTTCAGTTTATAACACGCCATATTTAATTGTCATAACGGCGTTGTAACGATGGAAATAGTAATTTATTAGATTACCCGTTACTGAAAAAAATAACGCCGTTAGAAACGCCGTTTATTTTAACGCCGTTATTCCCATCACTGGTGATTAGGGGCGGGGGTGGGAAAGCTGGAGACTGGAGTAGGCGTAGGAGGGGCTGACTGTGACAGTAACTTAGTATGTGGATAGTTTAAAGAAACAACCCCCATATCTGCTAGCCGTGCTAACGCCAGACTAATCACAAATGAGATTAGTCTGGAAACCAGCTGTGTCTGTGAGAGAGTGTTGCTTGCTGCTTTGCTTCTCCAGTTCTCTCTTTCTCTTTATTTTTACGCCTTACTTCCCCCTCATGTCATTCAGCCTCACACATCCACTGATTTTATGGGCAATAGACGAGCTGCTGCGGGTCTCTGGGCGGCACTGCTGTCCCCCGGCTCGTAGCGAGATCACCGGCGTTACAGCAGCGAGCGGTAGCGAGGCTAGTTGGTAGATTAGGCTTCGGCCAAATCCTGTCGGAAGCAAGGCTAAAACATCCTTTTTGGTGGTGAAACAGGAGTTTAAAGTCAAACGTTGTTCTTCTTTTAAAATCAACTTTCGCTCTAAACTATTTAAAACGCTGTCTACAGCTAAAGAGAGTTTTGCGTCTGCTGCAGCCATGTTGGATCCGTAAGAAAACTACAAAACTACAAGCTTCCGTATGACGAGTAGTACGCGTCATCGTCTTGCCGTCCCTTCCCGTTCTGTGATTGGATCCCTAAAACAGGGCTAAGAAACGGCTGTAGTTTCCAGACTGTGTGGAGGTTCAAAATGAAATTTGGGCGTGCAAGGCAGTATGGGCAACACAGAGCATTTTAGGTAATTGTTTTGAATTTATGACCCATTTACTATATGGTTCAATATCAATACATTTATATTGACCTTTTCTTGGTTCATACCAGAAAAATGTTTATGTGGTAGCCAGAAAAATGACTCCAAATGAAAGCTAATGTTGCCCTGTGCTGGTTGCCAAACATTTGCTAACAGTAATCCTAAGCAGGTTTAAAATATGACATGTCAGAGCTGTCTGTCAGCTTGTTCTGGAGTTTTTCTGCTCCCGAATGACAAAATAAAAAAATAAATATACTTACTTAGTTTCTGGTGAATTTTTGAATCGGAGACTGAGCTTTATACTCCACACCCACATGGTCAGTACTTACAGTATGTCCCCCACTATCCTACACATGCGTGTTCACATGTGCACCTTTTTTTGGTATTGGGGTGGAAAGAGCATTTTAATGGAAAGCCATGACAGGGTGTATGATACATCAGGGTAAACACACACTAATAGGCATGATATTAGCTAAGACTAAACAAAAGCAGATCTCATAGCAGACACCATAACAACCAAGACATCTGTAACAAAAGCTGTAGCTGCACAGAGACACATGACATGAAGTTTCAATTCATCTATTTTTGTACCGTCTCCTCAGCAGCAGTGTGTCCACAGAAAGCTGGACTCACAGATGTCAGATCTTTTGCCTCTCTGTTCCTCCTAGTTTGCTTTGGTACAAACCACCACAGCCGGGCTGTAAGCTGTGTTCTTCTCACTGAGAAGCAAATTGTGTGAAATCAATGTTTTTCAGGCTTGTGGAATTTTGTGAAGATAGTAATTCTTTGTGAAGTTCTTCTCCAGTATATGGTGAATTGAAATAAAGAAAGAAAATCCACTGTGTGTATATTCTGGACATTTGGAAAAAAGCTAAAATTGTCATTCATGGAACACTGATGAATGAAGTTTTGATGAACAGTCAATGAGTAATTTTTCACATTTTAGTTTACCAGTTTATTTTAATAACCATAGCTGGCACTGATGCACCACATAGCACCTGAAACATTTCATAATTGGACATGTGACAACCAGGCAGCTTCATTCCATCGAAAATTCCAGCAGGGGGGCGCTGACGGCAGCTGAAGCATTTGGGGCATTAGGACAACACTATGTTCTCAGTCGCTAGTACAAAATCTTCAAGACAATTTGATGTTAATAGTGTAAATAATGGCCCCACTTAGAAGAAAATAGAAGATAGAGGAATTATGATTTGGGGCGTGGCTACATTTGATTGACAGGTCACTAACAAGGCGAGCCATCATCAGGAGAGAAGCAGACGGCAATGCATCAATAAAGTTAAAAACATTTTTAAAAGTAAATAAAAATTTAGCAGTCTAGTCTCATAACTTTGACCCTTTCACTGTATTTTCACTTAATGACAATTTATTTGACGTTTTGTTCAGTAAAAATGTCTTTTTCAGAGTTTGGTTGGACTAACAGACACTCCAAGGAGTTGCTGTTCAGTTTTTCAGGTAGGTCTAAGTAACGAACATTTTGTTTTAGTTTTTTTTGCTAGCCAAAATTAACATCCCAGTTAATGCTAACATGAGTTAGCAGTGACTTCACTCAGTCAGGTTGAGGTATAGAGAGGCGTGTAGTCAGTGTCGTCAGATCCCTCTCGCTCCTCCACATGCCAAATATGGTCTGCTCCCCATTTCCAGAAACAAGATGGCAACGCTGACAGCTGAACTCTGAACTTAAATGGGCCACAAACCAATGGGTGACGTCACGGTCACTACATCCATTATTTATACAGCTGATGGTCAGAACAGACAACACTCCCCACACATTCTAAGTTAACAGTTTTTAAATCTAATCTTTTACAATAATAATCATGATTTAATAATCATTATAATAGTATAAAAATCATCAATAATTACAATTTCATAATTTGTAAACTTACCAGTAATTTTGGATGCAAATGCAAAATGAAAATACAAAGCTGTTATATAAATATCAATGTTATAACCAGATCTAAAAAATACGTGACGCTTTTTCAATTCCTTATTATCCACACTTATACTGTAGAGCTGGTTTATTGGTGTAAAATTGTCACATTGCAATTGTTAACAATCATTGCATGAGTGGTAACCTAGTTGGACATGTTGGTCAGTGACTCCCCCACCACCAGTCCTGCCCCAAATGGAAGCTTGCTGCCACACAAAATGTAAATAATTGCGATACAAGTTTTTATAGTAATGTTTGTATGTAATGTAATATGAATATCTCTCACTTATAATACTATTAGTAGCATATTATACAGGATATTAGTAGTGAAGTGTCAACGAACCATTTGCTTTATTTTTTGGCTTAAAAAAAAGATCTCGCAATGGTGATTGAGTGTGTTTTCAGCCCTTTGATGAACAAAGAGCACCATCTAGTGGGCTCAGAAAATAAAGAAAATGGTGCATGAGGCTTCATTGTCACCTCACTATTTATATATATCACAGGTGTATGAATTAAATAGTTCGATAGCTGCTGACAGCAGTAGTGATTCACTGAACTTGTTTGAGTATATAGCTATAAATACTTTTATTTATTTATTTACCGGATGTTTTACATTTTTTGTCAGTTTTGCTGAACCAACATAAAGCCCTGGTGCTGCATATTTCTGTACGTGCTTAAGATTTTAATTTGAAAAAATGAAAAGAAAAATAAATTCCACTTCTTGGTCGTGTTGTGTCTTTCGATGTGGTAAACTCCAGGGGCTAGGCCTCTAAACCTAAATATATTAGGGCTTGAGATTCAAATAATGACTCCAGCCGCCACATTTATCAATTCCTGATCATTTTCTGTGATCCTGTGATTGGCGAGATACGAACCACATGTGAACCCCATTGGAAGATGATTTATGTGCTTGGATCTGTGCTGGTTTCTACGTTTGATTGATAAATGTGGGGCATTGTGTTGAATTGGGTCCATTCTTGATTTTCATTGCCTTGCTCACAGTATACTGTATATAGTGCCCGGAAAGCATCATGCTTCCCTCACAACAAGCAGAATAGCACAGCAAACACAATAGCTTTACACAAGTTTTCTCAAACTAAATTTATTCCTTTATTAAGCTGAGCAGTTTAAATGTTACAGATACAAATATACTTTTTTTCCCCGATTTTTGACAGGATTATGCAGTTAAGGCTTCAAATACTATCTATGCTGCTACAGAAACTATAAAATAAAGAAAGACGGATCCAACTTTTCACTCTCCACAGCATGCAGCACTGTGAGCCATGTTTTACATTCTCATTTGAAATTCAGGATTCAGGTTTCTTAGGGTTATAAAATACAAGTTTTGATTCAGATAATTAGCTTCAACTGTGATATAAAAAAAAACAGCACTGAAGCACACTCAGGAGCCAGTAGTTTTCATTTGAAAGCCATTACAGTTTCTGATAATGTGACATCCCAAGAGGCTTTATAACCATCTGCTGTGGGAGCATTCCTCTCCAGCCAGTCATCATATTGCCCACTGTTTCTTTCACTCTCCCATCTCTCTCTTTCTCCTCAGCTCACTGACTCTGTCTGTCTTTGCTTAAGGCCTCTAAAGTGTTGACTCCACTCATGTGCAATCAACTGAGTACATTTACAAGAGAAGCGAAGTCGATTCTTATTCTCCTGTTTGTGAAAAATAGGGGTGTGGCCCTCTCAGACAATTTGAAACATTTCCACAATCTGGTACAAAGATAGTCCAATTGGATTTCTAATGATAGCTCACTGCAATTCCAAGCATATTCAAAATTACTAAATCCAGTTGTGATTTTAGATAAAGTTCACATTCAATAATGTTGTATATACATATTCCAAGTGATCTTAATTTAAAAGTAGTATCACCTGATTCTTGTAGCTGCAAGGATTTGCATGACATACATGTGTATTTGTTCATGTCCATAAGACAACTGTGTGCTGCCAATAAGGCATGACCATATGGACTGTATATAGGAACAATTAAGATGACTGCACATGTGTGGACAATAATTTGAGTGTTAAATACACAAGTCTGACTTCTCTTGTTGGATCTTATTCCATAAGAAGTAAGCTTGCGGTAGGTCGCCCCTAATTTCAATATGAGCCGTCCTGAGCTGTCTTTTGACCGGACTTTTTTTGGCCCTGTCGAAAAGCCTGGTTGCTTACTGGATAGAATGCTAAGCAGGATGTGACATAGCACTCGACGCAACAATAACATGCTAGTAGTCACAAGCAACAATAATCATAAGACCCTTTCATAGTGTGGTCCCGCAAATCCCCGCTATATTTCTGGAAAGATCTGTGCCAGCTCTTCGCCTTAGGGTCTTCATAGTGATTCCGCAAAGGTGTGATTTTGCTGACAATAAACAAACCAGCATGGCTAATTGTGCACAGTTAGCGACGGCGGCCACAGTTGCGTCTCCCATGTTTAATCCGTTGCGTATGTGATCACGGATCACAGTCGAAACTGTCGCTAAACGATTACGCGACGATCGAAAACCATACATCACCTCGGAGTCTCGTAAATCCCTCTGGGGTCTTTTTTTGTAATGGAGGCTATTATATCAACCATGAAGCCTTCCCCTTGTCCAGCTGTTGAACATTAAAGGTTGATGGTACCTACATGGGCATGATGTGTATGGTGATGCAATGTAAATGTCCCTATCGCTCTCTCTTTGTTCTTCATGTTCTGTGTTTGATGCTCTCTGTCTGGCTACATTAGAATTTTGTTGCTGGACTGCTGACTTTTTTTCTTTAAGTAGTTTTAAAAACAAAATTGAAAAAAAAAATAGACAAACCCCTAAAATAACTTGTCATAAGTGTTATTTCATTGTAAATACCTGACCAAAAATTAATTAATTAAAAAAAAGAAAAAAAACAATTCTAATCCCTTCAGAAGAGACATTTTAACACTAACATCTCTTTAACCCAGTATCTCATATCTCGTGGCAGAGTGTACTGGCAGAGGAAACACTGCAGTGTATCCAGCCATATTCCGCTCGCTAATGTGAGACCCACAGTGAGTCTTTAAACCATCTGCTCTGAGACCTGACCATCTAAACGCCAGGCCAACCCTTTTAAAATTTTGGCTGAAGGCTTCTTTCTCTCTCTTTGTGCCCCCGCCCCCTCTCATCCTCCATCACACAGACTTCCTCCCCTCTCTGCTCTGTGTTTTTGTGTTTCTGCTCATCCATCCTTTCCTCGCCCTCTCCTGTCTAACCCTCCCCATCTCCCCAGTCTGTCTGTCTCTTCCACTGCCCTCACCCCCTTTATGTCTCTCTCTTCCCCTGAGGTGGAACTACCAATTATGATAAAATGAACCGTGACAGCCTGGACATCTGCTGAAGAGTGGACTTTATTGAGGGGATTCATTCTGTTGTCTGCTGAAATGTAGGGAGAGCAGTAGAATGATGAAGTGAGACGGCTACTGTGAGGATTCATCCCGCACGATCCTTGGCCAACTGTGAAACATGGATATAGAAACAATAGTACAAATAGTTTAATGTGCAGCATCGTCAGCATGGATGTTCCATGTTTACCAATAGATGTCATAGTTTTGACTACAGTTTGATATTCAAAGTGGCAACTCACTTAAGGTCAATGTTAGCCTTTGATGGTTCCATTTTCTTTATGCTACAACAATATTACATAACAGGATATAATTAAACAATTTTGCTTTGGATTTCTTTTGGAATTTGACACTGAGACAACAGTGTGGCACATAGTTCAAATGGACCTACTTACTGATGATATCTTTAAACAGAAGAATTGTTACAGTAGCTTAACTGTGTTGCTTGAACGGGGTGCAAATGCCAAGCACACTGAAATGACACAAACCGAATTACAATGAAGTTGTTATAGAGCTTGGATATGACATTTATAAATTGATTTCACAAACACTTCAACTAAAAGAAAAACTATGTCTTTTAATTGATCAGTAATAGCTGCAAAGAGCAAAAAACATATTAACTCCCTAGCTACCCCACCTACCATCTGACCATCTGACCCCTCTTTCACCACTCATCACTTTGCATTGCTGTCTGGATCTGAAGCTGTTACATGCTCCACTTTGTTCACCAGCACGTCTCTAACTCTGGCTGCCTGCTGTTAGTTACTGTTGTTACTGCTTATGTTACTGTTACTGCTGCTGCTCTTACTGTTACTGTTGTTACTGCTCCTGTTACTGTTACTGCTGCTGCTGTTACCGTTACTGTTGCTGTTACTGTCGCTGCTGCTGTTACTGTCACTGTTGCTGATACTGCTGTTACCGTTACTGCTGTTACTGTTACTGCTGCTGTTACCGTTACTGCTGTTACTTTTACTGCTGCTGTTGCTTCTGCGGTTACTGCTGCTGTTACTGCTGTTACTGTCACTGCTGCTGATACTGCTGCTGCTGTTATTGTTACTGCTGCTGATGTTACTGTTGCTGTTACTGCTGCTGTTATTGCTGCTGTTACTGTTACTGCTGCTGCTGTTACTGCTACTGCTGCTGTTACTGCTGCTGTTACTATTACTGCTGCTGATACTGCTGCTGCTGTTATTGTTACTGCTGCTGTTACTGCTGCTGTTAC
Source organism: Centropristis striata (assembly GCF_030273125.1). NCBI lineage: Eukaryota > Metazoa > Chordata > Actinopteri > Perciformes > Serranidae > Centropristis > Centropristis striata. The sequence goes on along the minus strand of NC_081528.1, from coordinate 16,205,533 downwards.
TGCTACTGCTGTTACTGCTGCTGTCACTGCTGTTAATGCTGCTGTTACTGTTCCTGCTACTGTTGCTGCTGCTGTTACTGCTGCTGTTACTGCTACTGCTGTTACTACTATTGCTGTTACTGCTACTGCTGTTACCGTTACTGCTGCTGTTGTTACTGTTGCAGTTACTTTTACTGCTACTGTTACTTTTACTGCTGCTGCTTGAAAATCATTTCATGAGTTCTTTGAGACTGACTGTCTTTGCCTGCAGGGCAAGGAGTGGCGCCGGTGAGACGGCAGCCTGTTGCGTGCAGCTTTGTGTAGTGTGTATGTTCAATGTTGATTTAGTATTTTTCTAGACTTCCTATAAGTGTGTTAGCTACAACTTTTGCGTGTTGTTAAGTTCTTAACCAAGACTTAACCATACTATCTGGAAGGGGAGTGGAAATATGTGCCCTAATATCGGCCAGACGGATGGAGCAAGCTGCCGTGGTATACACCCGTCAGGAACTGATAAGCCTGGTACATGGCTCAATATTCGGGATTCGACATGACATACCGAAGGAACTCTTACAGAGGAGACATCGGGGAACCCGTGCAGGGATGAAGAGAAACAAGAGGAGGTTGGCGACAACATGGAGAGAGACTTTTAAACCAGCCCTACCATCTATCACAATGGGAAATGTTTGCTGCCTAACAAACAAATTCGAAGAATTGGAAAGCCTAGTCAGGTACCAGAAATTGTACCGGGAGAGCATCATCGTATGCCTGACAGAGACGTGGCTGACGGAAAACACGCCTGACTCCCTGATAAGTTTCACCGGCTTCAGGACAATGCGAGCGGACAGGGACACCGGAGCGAGCGGTAAGCAGAAAGGAGGGGGGCTTTTACTGCTCGTCAACAACAAATGGTGTAACCCTAATCATGCTACTATCAAAGAACAGGTTTGCAACAAGGACATTGAACTTTTAGCGGTTAGTTTAAGGCCATCATACCTACCCAGAGAGTTCACTGTGGTGATAGCCATTGTTGTTTACATTCCCCCATCTGCCAAGGTGGAAGTCGCGTGTGACGTGCTTCACACCACTATCGTGAGACTTCAGTCCAAGTTCCCAGAGGCGTTCATTGTTGTGTCTGGAGATTTCAACCATGTCTGTCTCTCTAAGACTTTGCCCACTTTTAAACAGTTTACTGACTGTGCAACTAGAGGTGTTAAAACACTGGATCTCTTGTATGCAAATGTAAAAAATGCATACAAATGTACAGCACTGCCCCCTCTTGGTCAATCAGACCACAACATGCTACATCTCTCTCCCTCCTACACCCCAGCTGCAAAGAGGCTGCCTGTCACCACCAGAACATCAAGAGCCTGGCATCCTGAGGCTGATGAAGCCCTGAGGTGCTGTTTTGAGACAACAGATTGGGATGTGTTCTGTGAGGAGTATGGGGAAGACATCGACGGCCTAACAGAATGCATTACCCATTACATCAATTTCTGTTATGATGACATCATTCCATCCAGGGTAATTTGTTGCTTCCCTAACAACAAACCATGGATAACCAGCAGCCTGAAGGCCTTACTAAATGAGAAGAAAAAGGCTTTCAGGGAGGGCGACAGGAATAAAATCAAAGAAATTCAAAAGGAACTGAAGGTGAGGATTAAGGAGGGGAAAGAAATATATCGGCTCAAACTGGAACAACAGCTGCAGCAGGATGGAGTGAAGCAGGTATGGACTGGAATGCGAAAGATCACGGGCATGAAGCAGAAGGGCAGTACACTGCCTGATGGTGAACTGAGTCTGGCTGATGATCTGAACAGATTTTTCAACAGATTTGACTACCCCACACCACCACCCCAGCCGCCCCTACCTGGTCTGCTGACCAATGCTGCTTCCTCTCCACCTCCCTCTCTCCAACACTCCTGAGATGTCACCTGCACAGAGTCCCCTCTTCTCACCTCCTACTCCACCAGCAACCCCACCTATGACTCTCCATACTGCCCAGGTTAAGATGATGCTGGACAGGCTGAAGCCAGGGAAAGCAGTGGGGCCCGATGACATCAGCCCAAGGCTACTGAAGACTTGCTCTTCAGAGTTGTGTGGTATCCTAACACAACTGTTCAACCTGAGCTTGCGCCTACAGAAGGTCCCAAGGCTGTGGAAAACATTTTGCCTGGTACCTGTCCCAAAGAAGACCCATCCCACGCACCACAATGACTACAGACCAGTAGCACTCACTTCACATATCATGAAGACATTTGAGAGACTTGTCCTCTCCTACATCAGGACTAGTGTATCTACTCAAATGGACCCTTTACAGTTTGCATATCAGCCTAACATCAGTGTCGATGATGCCCTCATTTACATGCTGCAGAGGGCATACACACATCTGGACACCTCTGATGCATCTGTAAGGATAACATTCTTTGACTTCTCATCTGCCTTTAATACCATCCAGCCACGTCTGCTAGGGGAGAAGATGGAGATGATGAAGGTGGATCCATTATTGGTACTGTGGTGTTTGGACTACCTTTATCTCAGACTACAGTATGTGCGCTGTGTGTAAATACTGAAGCGTAGTCAAGGGCCGCAGGCTCTAAAATGGTCACTTGGGTGCAAATAGTACAAAATGTGACTGGTACAAAACAAGAAGTCACACAACGTGCAGATAACGAGGGTGGGGGCCATAACCACAAGGGTTTGCGATACATAGAACTTGCAAAAGAGGAAGAGTGAGTGAGACACGGAGTGTTAATGCAGCATTAGGATAAACAGGTCAGATAAAGGACAGCTATAGCAGTATGATAAACAGGTCAGGTAAAGGCCAGCTTCAGCAATGTGATAAACATGTCATGTAAGGACAAGCTAAGAACAGGGCGTATATGAAGAGACTCCGTAGATAGAAAGTCAGATCTCTCTGGGTGTTGTGTTGAACAGATGCATTCTATGTAATCTCTGTAAGAGTGATCTCCGCACTTTGCAAACTGCGCAATAAAGCTTGAAATAGAGCATTATACCACAAACTGACCGTCTTCCCTGGTGTCTTTCCTCGCTGCATCAAACAACTCGGTGGAGAGGTCTGACTGACCGGCAGTCAGACCCAACAGCGCCTATAGAACAATATTTCATGCACCATCCTGCACTGTGCACTCCATGCACTGTGCTGGCTCCATTCCTGTTCACCATCTACACAGCGGAGTACAAACATAACACTGACAGTTGCTTCTTGCAAAAATATTCAGACGACACAGCTGTTGTTGGCCTCATCAAAGGGGGAAATGAGGAGGAGTACAGAGACACCATAGAGAACTTTGTGGAGTGGAGTACACACAATAATCTCCATCTCAACACCACAAAGACAAAGAAGATAGTTGTGGATTTCAGGAGGGGGAGGAGGAGGACTCAACCAACACCAATCAGCATCGGGGGCACTATGGTGGAGATGGTCGCCAACCACAGGTACCTTGGTGTGCAGCTCGACAGTGAGCTGGACTGGAAAAGCCACATGGAGGTGGTGTACAAGAAGGGACAAAGTAGACTCTTTTTCCTGAGGAGACTAAGGTCATTTAACATCTGCCAACCCCTACTGTGCACTGTCTACAACTCAGTGGTGGCCAGTGCTCTGTTTTTCGCTGTGGCATGTTGGGGAGAGGCCAGCTCAGTGGTCGGGGCTGAGCAGCTAAAGGTCCAGCAGGTGGCAGAGGCCAGAATCCTCAACAAACTGCATGCAATAATGACTAACCCCACTCACCCACTACATGCCCTGAAGGTGATCAAGAACAGCAGCTTCAGTCAGACTAATTGCACCAATGTGCAAAACGGAGCGCTACAAGAAGTCCTGTATACCAGCTGCCATACGGTTTTATAATGCACAAAAATAACTTTGCACTTTGTAGTATTTATTATTAGGGCCTCGGGGCAATCGCACCGAGCACTGGTCCCATACAGCAATAGCTGCAAAGCCCCGAGCACTACTGTTATACTGTGGAGTTTTTCTTCTTCCTCTTCCGGACGCAATTTCGTCCCGCTACTAGTCCTACAACTTGAAGAGTTGCAGGACAAATGATATATCAAAACGTGCAGTTTGATCGGGATCGGTGTGCTATTACTTTTCTCTACAGAACACAAATTTTTCGCGACGTAAGTGATTAAAATGAATGGGACTGCCGAAAAAAAATTAGCGAAAAAGAACAATAATTGGAGATTTTTTAACGTCTACTTCTACGTCTACCTAGAGACTCCATTTAAACTTTAAACAGTAGACACAAGTCTTGTGTATTGGTGTATTAATCCACATTTCGATAGGTCATATAGTTTTTTATCAATCCCTGTTCAATGATCATGATCATTTTTGGAGAAATTCTGAGATTATAATGGGTGTGTATTGCACGGAATGTTCGTGTCACAGTGTGTGACATCATCGCCAGAGTGTAGAGGGAGAGAAAAAATTGTCAAAAAATAAATTTGAAAACTGCGCTCCAGGCCGCAAATTCCACTCTACAGAAATAATTTATACATAGAAATGTAGGAAAATGTGTCTTCTCACTCACAATGCTCTGGTAAAGCTTTCAGAGTTATAGTTTGGGCGTACGACGCACAGATGCGGCACCAACACCACCAACAGCCTCATTGGGTCCCATATAAAAAACGCAGGAAGATTTCGGAAAAAAGGAAGATGGAACAGTTTTTTTAGATCACTCTAACAAAGCTATTTTTTAATTTTTCTCAAAAAAAATCATATGTAGACGTTCAGGAAGAACTCGGGACGCTCAAAGTGAGGTCGGATCAATGATAGGTATTATGGTTTTGCCAAAAATGCTTTCTGTTCGAGGCCAGAAATTCCACCTGTCAATGCTCCGGGACATTAACAGGTGCCAGGTAATTCTGTTGATTGCTTTGATCTGATTGCCTTTGATCTTTGATGAGATTACAGTTACAGATACACACACACATGCGCGTAAGCACGCACACTCCTCACATATGCATACACATGCTTCTAACGCACGCACGCGCATGCATGCACACACACACGCACACACACACACACACACACAGTAACTTTATGTGATTTTAATTACACACACACACACACACACACACACACACACACATTTTGAGGTTAAAGGGCATAGTTTGAAATCTCTGAAGAATCTCATCATAGTGTACACACATCGCCAATAGCCCCCGTGGCCCTTTCAAAATTTCCCCCGAGGAAATTTTCTAGTTGTATTTATTGTTTTTTTTAATCTTTTTAAAAGTATTTTAGCTATATGAGGGAATGTGTGTTTGTTATGTCTGTCCATACGCTGTTTGTGACACTGTAATTTCCTGTAAAGGATTATTAAAGGATCTATCTACCAAAACAGTTGTGTTGCAGCCTACAAAACCAAAACAATGGACTGAATGGCACTAACGCCTGGATTCCACTGGATGCGTAACGGCTGCAGATCCGTCGTCGGAGCCGTTACGCACCCATTATAATCAATGTGTGAGATTCCACCGACTGCAGATCCGCTGCGTAATGAGTCCGACAACGCAGGGCCATCCGACAGCCCTCGCAACACTTGCGCAGAGCTTCTATTTTTGTCGGACGACGGAGCACTACGCATAAATTCAGCACAGAGCAGATCGTTCGGGACAGGAAGTCTTGCACAGACACAAAATAAAACACCGGTATATTTTCAAAATAAAATACCTCGGGTTCGCTAACGAGGTCGGCCGGCTCGTTAACAAGCCGGCCGACCTCGTTAGCGCTCGTTAAGACGGAGTCGCTGGATTTGTCTCCAGTCATTACCGAGGAGATGTTGATTATCTTCCAGTTATATCAATTGATTAGGCGTGAATTCGCGAGATCTCGTGCGTCCTCGGGACTCTGCTGTCCGCAACAGCTCCGACACAGACGGATCCGGTGGGTGTTGACGGACTGCGTAGATACGCAGCCGTTGCAGACAGACCCCTGTCGGAGTCGTTACGCATCCAGTGGAATCCAGGCGTTAAAGGCTGAAGGCAAACTTCAGTTTGTGATAATTCACTTTGGGTTCATGACAACAAAGGGCTCTTTTCTTGTGACATAATCTATCTGAATACTTGCAGTACAGATTCAACCAAGATCATCATTGTTCCCTTACCTTAAATGGACAGGATTTTATGGTAGCTACAAAGTCAGCTTGTTACCTCCAGTAGAGTGCCATTTGCTGTCAGATAAGAGTGGTCGCTCCTCAAAAACGTCAATACATGGTGTGTGTATAGGCTGCAATATACAACATATTTATAAAGAATTTTTTTTTTTGTCATTTTTTTGCTTTATTGATAGTGACAGATAGAAAGGGGGTGATAGAGGGGAAGACATGCGGCAAAGGGAGCTCAGGCCGGATTCGAACCCGGCTCCGCCGCAGCAAGGACTCAGCCTACGTGGTAAGCGCTCTACCAGTGTGAGCCACCGGGACGCCCCAATATACAACATATTTATGTTTTAGACTTTCCTCCACCACCATCTTGCGGACATAGTAATAATGCTTGACAAAGATGCAGAGTTTAAATGGCTGGCATTTATGTAGATGTATTTACTGTTTAAGCATTTTTATAACAACTTACCAGGAGTTTACATGTATTTAGAATGCTCCACGGCACTGTGGGCCACAACGCTCATTTTGACAAATGCTCATAGCCGCCGTTATGGGTGGTATTGACAAATGGTCTATTCTGTCGTTTTGGTTGGCGATCTTGTTGCAGATAAAGATAGCCAAGGCAGCCTTTAGCATGTGTATGAGATGTGCCAGACTTTCCAATAACCTGTAAACCTATTCACGGCAATATTAGACCCTGAGAGAAACTGACCCATCCACCTTGCTTTCCACCCACCCTGAGTGTACCTTTGTACTCTTTGTATTTATACCCTTTATAGATGATCTAACAAATTCCAGACTTTGACCAAGAAGACTGGTGTCAAAGTTGTTTGCTTGAGGAGTGCCTGGAGCATCTGTATCTGACTGACCAAGCTGGGGGTTCTGACAAGTTGGGAGTGAGCACATGGGAGTTGCTGAACTACCGATACCTTAATCGGTTTGCTTGTTTGTGTTAGTGTGTGACTTTGGTGAATCCAAAGTAGGATGAAGAACATGAAGAAATAGTCAGAGCTGTTTTGTGTTGGTGCATGTATTCTGTAAATGTCTGTTGAATCACATGACTTTGGTAGATCCTTTTTGTTATATTACACAGTACATATCACCTCAATGTAATAAAAAAACAGATGACCTTTAATAAATAAGTTATGATTAATTATTGATTATCTCAACAATTCTTTAAGAAAATGGGAAATGGCACAGATTCAACTGGGACCTCAAGTCCTAGTGATAAAATTTGAAACATAAAAATATGCACATAAAACTGTACTTTTTTCTAACTCTATATTATCATTTCTATCATATGTAGAAGCATGGAAGCACTGGCCTTTTCAGTTTGGAAATTTTATTATTCTCTGATCACTCTCACATCATCTATTTGTGTAAGGGATCCTTTAAGAATATATGTTGTGCTTTGATTTTCAATTTTGTTTTTCCTTCTCAGCACTTTATGCTCTGAGTGCTTTAGTGCCCTTTATTAGAACACTGAGGTTAACCGGGCCATGTCTGGGACACTAACAGGCTTTGTTACTGGAGGTAAGGCCAATGACTGTCTGTCTTTAATTTAATTTTTAGGGTCTGGTCATCGACCGCAAGCGGCTGTGAGGAACCTATTGAAATTGAAGGAATTGTTATTATTGTTATTACGATAAATGAGTTGCTTTTTAGGAGGTTTTATCATACTCAAAAAGTTGCATTTTGACATTTTTGACAGTTGACATTTTGAACGCACATCAAGTCTGGTGAAGAAATTTGGTATTTTAGAGGTTGCGCGAAGGGGCATGGCAAATTGGCTCAGTAGTGCCCCCTCACACATGAATGTCATAGAGACATGACATTCGGTGCATATGTCTATCATGGGGAGATGCACCAAAAGCATCAAGGACCCATACATGAAAATGAACAGGGAGTCGGCCATCTTGACTCCGAATTTTGGCATTTCTTGGCCATTTACAGGTTCCGTACTTTAACGAAATTCTCCAACAGCTTTTACCCAATCAACTTCAAACTTGGTCAATCCCATCATAAGACCTGTTTGATTAAAAAAATGTTTTTAGTTTGTGGGTGTGGCATGGCAGCGAAATATGGCATTTTTCGCCATAAAACAGGAATTTGTAACAGGAACTTGAGCATACATTATCCAATCCATCCCAAATGTCTCACACATGATGAGCCTCCGGGCCTGAACTCTGTTGATATGTTAAGTTATAGCCCCCCCCCCCCCCCCATCAGAAATAGGCAGGAACATGCGATATTAAGGTTTTACTCTGTGATGTCCTGCTCTGAACCAGTTCACCCAATCCGCTTGACATTTGGCCAGAATAGGCTCAATATGTTTTTGGCACATTTTAGGGAAAACTGCATGTTGCGGCATTGCAAATTTCGATGACTTTCAAAAGTCACGCTCTAACTACGCTCTAACATCAGCAAACTTTGTCCAATCTGTTGCAAATTACTCATGCCTGATAAGAGTCCAGCCCTGAACACATCCGCATGTCAATATTGACACATATTTATAGCGCCCCCTGTTGGTAACAGGAAGTAATAATTTTACTCTGATGTCTTGCTCCAAGCTGGTTAATCAAATCAATAACAGAAAATATGAGTATTGTGTGTGTGTGTGTGTGTGTGTGTGTGTGTGTGCGCGCGCGCAAGTTGGTGTATGTGTAGATTATTATGTTTGCGAAATTACAGCCTCAATTCCAAAAAAGTTAAGGGCATTGGTGTAAAAAAAAATGTTAAAAAAAAAAATTCAATAATAAGCGAATCCTTTATGACATGTATTCAATTGAAAGACTTGTTTTTTAAGTATTAAAATTCTCAATTCTGAATTTTATGCACAGTAGTGAAGTTTTTTTTTTTTCAAGCCAAGACCGCCATCTAGTGGGGTCTAAAAATAAAGCAAATGGTTCATGAGGCTTCATTCTCAATTCACTATCACACAGCATCTCAATGTTTTTGGAAATTCACTGTGCAATTGAACAGTTTTGTGTAATACTAAGGCCTCAAATATACTTGTCTTTAGACCACACATATATGTACACAACCTGGCTGCATCATGAACATAAATGTTCACATTCTTGCCCTTGTACAACGCGTGTTACTGGAAGATTTCTCTAGAGGGAGCACCACATGAAACACAGAAGTAGAGCTTCAGAATTTGCAACAAACATACCAACACTCAAGGAGATTGATCTAATGTTAATTCTCAGACCGCGGTTGTGTAAAAGGTGAAAGTCACTCCATCGAAGATGGTACGTAGACAATTAAACCAAACAGGTCACCAAATTGCGAGTATGTGTCTCTCGTTTTGCCTATGCAACAAATAGATGGCGAGAAACATGATCAATATTTTCGGGACCAATCTCTACTTTGGATAGCGGGTCTACAACTACAGCCACTCCAGAGCTGAAAATGCTTGGTATTTGGTATTTTGGCTGCAAAGTGAAGAGTGTTTGTAAAGGCCACGGAGTGTTCTGTTGTGACAGCTGAGGAAAGGCATGTGTGGCTCTAAACAATTACCTTTGTGGCCTTGACCAACTCCAGGCAGAGAGTGCAAGGTTGAAGGGGATGCCCCTGGAGAATGGAGGCAAGTGGTGGAGGGAGACACAAACCTCCTGGATAACTCAGGACAACTCACTGCTGACCGGGCAACGCGATTTGGCACTGACATGCCAAACAGCCTGAGGTACTATTTTCAGACAGACATAGGGAGGTGGCCTTTCAGGACGTTGTTCTTCCAGCGAGGCGCACCACATTAGGGCTGCAATAAAAGATGGTTTTCGTTGTAATTTTCCCAATTTGGTTTGTTTGGTTAATAAAAATTCATAAAAATGTTTTCTAGTATTTGTACTCAAATGTCTTTGGTTTAATGTCATAAAGGAGACAACATATTCCGCAAGAATTTGCAATCAGAGAAGTAGGATTTTTCTTTTTTGAGATCACTGAAATGTAATAGTAATGTGACTAATAGATTGCTTGCAGCTATAAACTACATTAGTAGTGTAGTAGTGTATGCAAATGAGATAATGCTCTTGGAATATATTTATTTTATCACCAAGGTGGTGTTTTGAGCATCGTGCTCTTCTTCAGACAGATATTTAATACAAAGACAGAACCTGGTCCTAATTGGCCAGAGGTTAATCTTTGACTTTAGACACCCCACCCCCACCACCTTCCTCCACTGGAACAATTACTTTCTTGCAGTATGCACTTGTACTCCCAGTCCCTCTGACACCCCTCCGCCCAAGGGAACTCAACCTTTCTCACAGAATATGGACACTGACACCAGCCCCTTTCAGACTACCATTTCAAGCTGCGATATTTACACTGCTGTAACATTTCACCTGCAATCTGAATGCGCCAGAGGCATGATGAGGGAATCAAGTTAACCCCGGCTCTGTAACACCTTTCGGGATAGTAACAGAGACGTAAAATTGGTGTGACTGTTCGAAGTGGGATCAATGTGAACCGACAGAGCCGGCAAGGCGTAAAATACATGACACATCATCAGAAACACGCCTCTCATTTGAGTCTGCCAGTAATCAAATCATGTTCAGCTAAATGCAGAACACCTTTGCTTGAGTATGTAGAATCTCTACAGTGAGAAACATCAGGACGGGCAGTTTTTTTGCTATTATTGTTTTGAATTATCTGCCATTGCCGTTGCTCACTTTACACATACTGCCAAAGCACATACATATTGTACTCCTCCCACTTAATTTCGCCATGCCGGACTGCAACATGAATGGACGTCAACATTACACCATCGTAGAATCAGTGTGAATGTCCTAAGCCGAAAAGCCGGCACAGCTCTTTACGGCAATATTGCGGGACTTTTGCGGAAACCCAGTCTAAAGGGGACTTCTGACGCTGAAATCAATCATTCAACCTGAACACACACACACATGCACGCACATACACAGACGCACACATACACACACGCACACACACAGACTCAATAAGAATACCCCTTGCTTTCATCATAAGTCTCAATCAAGGCGCAATAAAGATTGATATTTGACTCTAGACACCCACCACCCTATGGGAACTCAACCTTTCTCACGGAATATGGACATTGACACTGAACTCAACTTAACTATCCACTGCTTTCACTATAGGGAATATAATGAATTAATGAAATCCCAATTTTTAATTTAAAAATATGTAGTGTGTGTGTCTTGGGGCCATAAAATCAAATTACAACAGGATTGTATGGCTATGAATGCATAATAAATTATGATTTTGGAAAAAACAATATTGAATGATGGTCATTGTTTTTGATTGTTTTGGACTGAGCTAAACCACGGGTCAAATACAGATGGGACAGAAACAGCTTTTCAACACAACACAAGGATAAATCTCCTTCAGTCTCTTTGAATCCAATGGAGTAAGATCCTGCAGTAATATGGTCATGTACAGCACTGTGCAAAAGTCTTAGGCAGGTGTGAAAAAATGCTGTAAAATAAGAGTATTTTTAAAAATAGAAATGTTAATCATTTATTTTTATTAATTAACAAAATGCAAAGTGAGTGAACAGAAGAAAAATCCAAATCAAATCAATATATGGTGTAACCACCCTTTGCCTTCAAACCAGCATTAACTCTTCTCTGCATTTTTTCACACCTGCCTAAGACTTTTGCACGGTACTGTAGTTACCAAAACTGCTGTAGATAGGGTTGCCAACTCCCCGAAAAATAAATAAGGGACACTTCATTGGCAGGGCCGGCCGACCCGATTGCCTTCACCCATCCTTGCGTGGTGGAATTTTTTAGCCCCTTTTTTGTAGGTAAAATGATTTTTTAACAATTTGACTCGAACCTGAATTGAATTAGATGCATATTTTTGTGTGACATGAATACATAGAAAACAAATGATTATCCAGCAATTCACTTTAGCACAAAATAACAATTAGCCTGTTTTTCAAAGATGTAGTGGAGTTTGCTGATAACAATTTGATTCACTCCTTTAGTTGGCTTTTAAAATGCAGCATGTATGCAATTGAATGGCCATTTTGGAAGATTATAGCATTCCATAATTCCAAATTGGTTCAGTAAAAAGGCATTAAATTCATGTCATGAACACATGGGGACCTGGTCTTCAAGAATGCACTGGAGTTTGCTGATAACAAATTGATGTATTTATTTTATTGGAGCAGCATGAATACAATTGAATGGCTATTTTGGAGTCATGCAGCTGACAGGGCCGTTAAGTGCAATGTAATTGCGCACTAAAATTTAAAGTGCAGATGGCGTGACCGCAGTACTGGAAGCATGTTGTTTCAGATCAGTCAGTCCACCATGGACTAAGGACAAAGAGATCCGGCACAACGTGCAGTGTGCTTTATAGATGTTATCACGCACTTTTTCCACCCAGGTGCTTCCTTTTACCCATTCTTCAGTATTTTTGCATCCTTTTCTGTTTTTTTCTCGGAGGGGTACTAGACACATTGCTGCTCGAAGGTGTAGCACCCCGTAAAGCAGTGTCTGCATCTGTGTCACTGTCACCTACGCATGCTGCTTTGTTGTCTTCTGCTCTCTTCTCCTCGGCCAATGGGATGAGCGTATTCTGTATCGTCATACTCGTGTGTGAATATGCTGTCAGTTCATTGGTCACAGAGCAGGACGGGGCCTTGGAACAAGTTTACCGTAAGTTTACATATAAAGCGCCCTGTTATTAAATTTTCATTGGCATTTACTGACTATTTTTTGACTGTCACAATAATACGGGACAAAGTGCGTCCCTTTTCACCTCAATACGGGACGGGTGCTTTTGTTTCTAAATACGGGACGATTCCGTTTTTCAAAGGACGGTTGGCAACCCTAGCTGTAGATACCCACATGTCTTATTTCAGTCATGTCAGTCTCTGGAGGATGGCAGGATCAACAGCATCCATCTCCTGGGCCTGCTTCTTCTTTCTCTGAACTGACGGTGTTCTGCTGGAGACAGAAAATCAGATGATGAGGTAGTTGGGCTGGGTGACTGATCCAGATCACATTTAGGGGTGAAGTAAGACTGGTCTCTTAATTTGGCATCTAGAAGCACAGTGTCATGTTAAACTTAGCAGTCAATGTGAATGATGATATCCGATAAATGTGAAATCTACAAATCTAGTTGTTGCTGGCCTCAATATGAAAATATGAAGCATCTTGATTACAATACTGCTTTGCTTAGATCAGAAGCTAGATGTAACACTTAGCATATTTTTTGTGGAAAATTAGTCAGTGATTAATAAAATTGTTGAGCCAACTCAGGCGACTGATGACTGGTGGACAAAGCACGCCATCAGCTCGGTTCCCACTCATTTTTTTCGGTCTCAGACTAAGTTTTCAACCAAAAAAAGTGAGTGTGGTTACAAAGCCACCATGCTAAGGTCATGTAACTACACTTTGGGGTTCTAAAGTTGGAAAACTGAAGTTATCGATTGTGCCATATTAACGATATGTAATTTGTAGTTATCAAATTACAGGTTTAGCAAAATATACCATGGTAATGCTAGCTAATGTTAAGGTTAGCCTTTATGAGCTGTTGGATTAGATTGCTGCCTTACAGCAATAAATATTAAACAGCACTTAGCTTCTTCTTGAAATCAATATGTAACAGTAATACCGGCTGATTTGATCAGCGATCTCCTGACTGAGTTAGCTACTATGTGGTGAGCTTGGGAGAGGGAAAGGGGCATGCATAGTCGATCCATTAACTCTGACGTTGATCAAGCAATCGCCCCAATACACACTTTGAAAGACATCCCTCATGCATAATAAAGAAGAAATGCATAAAGAAATGTATGACGAAAATAATACAGAAAGAAATATGTTAGGGGTAATAAATAGGCAACTAAGAAAAATACAAAGGGAAAATAATCCCTTTTTTATTTTGCAGCTTAGCTTCTGTCCTCCATGAGAGAAATGACCTGGTGACTAAGAAGAAAAGCTAGACAGAAATAGATATGAGATTGCCCCCCCAAAAACCCAGGGATGGCAGCATCCATGAGAAGCTGTGTCAGAGAAATGCATTCGCTCATCTCTGTTACAAGGACAACTGAGAACAGAGGGGATTAATTAATTGTTGGCAGGACTGAGAAAACAGCGGTTTGGAGAAAGAATGCATCATGTCATGGTGAATCACAGTATGTGTCCCATTTCATGTAAAATGCTGAGATTGTGACTGTTACAGAGGAGTTCCTTGAGTTGTTGCCAATGACAGACACCACAACAGCAAATTATATTTTTGACTCTCATTGGAGTTTTGGACCGGGTCAGACTGGATTGCGCTCGCTCTGTAAGCCTGGCTACAGATGCTGAGCTATCAATGATCAGGAAAAAAACATGTGTTGTGACAAATCTCAGAGAAAATGTAAAGTGTACAAATGTTGGTAATAGTTTTTGGACAACACCAGTGTTGTGAGTCACTAGGTACATGTATCATGGGAAGACGCACCAAAAAGTCTCAAATAGCCATACCCAAAAACAAAGAGGAAGTCAGTCATCTTGAATTGAATGTCCGTTTTTTTCACCATTTCCATGTCACATACTTAAACACTCCTCCTACAGATTGAACCCAATCAACTTCAAACTTGGTCAGTACCATCATAAGGCCTTTGACATTACAATTATTAAAATTATTATTTTTAAAAGCTTTGCAGGCTGTCACACTATGTTGGCATGGTAAGGCGGCAAATTATGGCGTTTTATACTAAAACACGAGATTGTTATGACTTTTTCCAAACTTTGTCCTACCTGGTCCAAACTTCTCATGCTTCATAGGAGTCCAGCCCTGAACACTTCTACATAACAATATCATATAAAGCCCCGCCCCTCCTACAAATTTAACCCTAACCACTTCAACCTTGGTCAGTACTATCACAAGGCCTTTGGGATCAAAATTCATTAAAAGCTTGACTGACTGTCACACTATGGTGGCAAATAATGGCATTTTTCCCTTAAACACGAGACTGTATAACTTCACCATACATTGTCCAATCTGCCTCAAACTTCTCATGTATGATGATGGTCCATCACTGAACAGTTTACATAACAATATTTCATAAAGTCCCAGCCCTTATGCTTTAACCATGCACCCTTTCATAACTAATGAACTGTTTGTCGTAGACTTGTATAAGGTGTCAGTGTACTCAGCAGAGACAGCCAAATTTGTTTGCTCCGCCCATGTACGCTAGCCACGCCCCCTTTTAAAACTCATCGCCCGTTTCTCATACACACTTTTCAGAGGTGTCGTTGCACTCACCAAAGAGTTCCTATTTTGTTGGTGTCGCCTTTCCCCGCCCCCATAACCTGACCACGCCCCCTTTTGTGAGCAGTGGCCTGTTTGTTGTAGGTTCTATTGGGAAGCGGAACCCGGCTTGGCCAGCTCCCCCGACAGCTCCACTCTGCTTGGGCCCGTTTATCGCTTAATTTATAGATTATTATTTAATGGTTTTCTGGTCCAGCACGGAGCAGAGCAGAGACAGGTGAAATGTATAACTGAGTCAGCACTGCCTCAGATGAGAAGACAGTTCAGTTACGTGACGCACTTCAATTAAATGTATATGTTTATATATATATATATATATATATATATATATATATATAGAAACCTGAGAATATATATGAAAATCTGAATATATCTGAATATATAAATATATATATATATATTAAAAGTATTTTTTTTATGCTATTATTTTCTTATGCTTCCTCTTTTACCTCACTTATACAAGTTTGTCTTTTGCATTTTGGGAGGGTTAGTTTGGTTGGTGGTGATTGTGTTGGAAATTGAAAGCTGCTTCATCATGGGAGTGCACAGTTAGCACCTTAACACATAATCTTTCTCAGTTATTTCACTTTACATGTTACTGAGAAATGTAGTTAAACTACTAACGCTGCTATTTAGATAGGGAGGGAGGGAGGGAGGTAGACAACATTGTGTTTATGCAACATAAAATCACAGGACATTGAATAAGAGCATAATATATATTACTGGATGACAGAATAAATACATCCTAAAATAAAATGCATAGATCATAAAATAAAGCGTGGATTTATGTCAGAATGATGACTCTATAGTGCTGATTGCTTTTGTCTCTCAATCTGAAGTTCCGAGTCTTGGCTGACTTGTAGTGTCTGTCAGTGGGCAACAGTTGAAAGAGGTGGTGACCACGGTGGGTGGGGTCTTTGGGAACGTAAGTGGCTCTACCAACATAGCATGATGTTGCAATGCCCTCCAGAAAGGGCAGTGGGCAGCCTCTGATCTTCCTTGCAGTTTTGACTACTCTCTGTAGAGCTTTCTTGTTTGCAGCAGAGCAGCCTACATACCACATTGTCATGTTGTACATTAGAAGACTCTTTAATGTCGCCTCGAAAAAGGCAACCAGCAGCTTCCTCTCATTGTTGTGTGTCCTGCACACTTTCAGGAAGTGCAGTTTTTCCTGTGCCATCTTGATAGTTTCTGTGGTGTTTGTAGACCATGTGAGGTCCTTGGAATTTGGACCCCCAGGAAAAATGTAATGTCTGCACACATTCTAAACATCCCTCGTTAATGCAGAGAGGGTCCAGATCTGTGTCACGTTTCCTCCCAAAGTCCAGTATAAACTTTCATGGGCCACAAATAAGTCTAACCATCAAGACAAAGCAAATAGTCTTTATTCCTCGATAGAGTGAGTGTGTGAGAGACATATCATCAGACATAGCTAAGGTGCTTAGAATTCTAGATTCCTTCGGCTTCAGTCAGGATTGTCGTGAGCACTTTTTCGGTCATCAACCTCACCTCACCTCTTTTTCATTGTCCTTCCTATTGACCTGATAGGGCCCAAAGCAGTCTTCTC
Organism: Centropristis striata; assembly: GCF_030273125.1. Lineage (NCBI taxonomy): Eukaryota > Metazoa > Chordata > Actinopteri > Perciformes > Serranidae > Centropristis > Centropristis striata. The sequence continues at coordinate 16,188,613 of NC_081528.1, read as the reverse complement.
CTGTGGAGTAACAGGCTGGCTGGTGTAGGCGTAGTCTGGATGGAGGAAGGTCTGCCATCCTTGGAACTTCGGGCTTACCACGCATTTGCAACAATCGGTGCACCCTTGCTGATAGTGCCGAATGGCCTCTGGAAAGCCCATTCTGGTCCTGGGTGGCACAGTTTCGGGATGAGATGATCAGACTCAATAGGGCTACTGCTGCACCATAAGCATCCCCTATGTGGACAACCACTTTCTGGAACAGAACTGACCTGTTCAAATACGACCGACTCCACCCAAATCCTCCTGATTCCTGTCTATTATCTATGAATATTGAAATCACACTCCGCTCCTGCAAGGCTCTCAGTGCATGAAGGTTTGACATCCGAAACACACCCTATCCTCCACTCTCTGTCTCTGCTCCTGCCTTCAGTATCCCTGTATTACAAATGGTCCCCCTAAACACTGCCTGTCTATACCCAATATAATTCCCAGACCAAAAAGAATAGTACTTATAAAACCTTCAAAATAAATATAAATTCAACTTATTTCTCTGATGACTCCAGGGAGGAGTTATTTAACCCCCAGGTTTTTAAATCAAGACGTGGCCTGGGATTAATGCATTTGAATATAAGGAGTCTGTGCAATCAATTTAAATTAGATCAACTGGAAATTCTAATATCACAGACTGACCCCGACAACCTGGACTTTATAGAAACCTTGCTTAAAGACAACATTCATGATTCAGAAGTTTCCTTACAAAACTACAATTTATACAGAACAAACAGAGGGTTGCTGTGGCTGTATATGTCAAATCATGTTTATCTGTCACTGTTTTACAAACTGTCAAGAAATCCAGTAATTATTTAATCCATGTTGTGGGTGCATACAGACCAACCTCGGTCATCCCCAGTGCATTCAATGCATTAGCTGACCTAATCGCTCAGTACACCAAATCAGAGACGCTGGTCTTGGGTGACTTCAATCTAAACTGGTTGACCTCTGAAAAATCATGCTTCAAAATTATATTCAAAAGAAACTTGAGACACTTCAATGAAGAAGCTTTTCTCTGTGACCTTACTGAAAGTGATATACACGACATGAGAAATTCCAAATGTAGATTCCGCTCTGGATTATCTTACAAATTCCTTTCTGTTACTTATTGAAAAACTTGCACCCTATAAAAAAAAACATAGGGTTAAAAATAGAACAAGCCCCTAGTTCACCACTGAACTATCTTTGATGTTCAAAGCAAGAGACAAAGCCTGGGCCTCAGTAAGGCTCAGCATGAGGCAGCCCACTGGATAACATTCAGAAAACTAAGAAACAGATGCACATCCGCCTTAAGAAAAGCAAATTATCATCTTGAATTGATCTCCAGCTGTTTTGCAAACCCATCAAAATTTTGGAAAGCAGTAAGTGTAAAGAAAAACAAGCCATGTGCATCTATTCCTCCTTTTATCACATCAAATGACTGTATAATAGATAAACAATCTGAGATTTGCAATGCTTTTAATGTACATTTTGTTGCTGCTGGAAATCAATTCAATATGGTATATTCTGGTCTTGCTGGTCAGCTGCTGCCTCACTAGTCCTAAAAACACCACTGCTCAAAACACACCTCTCTGTGGACACTGCAGCCTTTCATGTCCTTTGCTGTTATAGAAACATTTCAGGGTTTAGACTGCAGGACATCAACAGGTGACGATAAAAATAGATCCTTATGTTTTAAAGCTCTGTGTTCCTTATATAGCAGGCCAAATTACATACCTATTCAATCTTTGAAATTATTCTGGAATTATCCCTCAAGTAAGGAAATCAGTAGTAAAGTGACAACGAAGCCTCATGAACCATTTATGCTTTATTATTATTATTTTTTGACCCCATTAGATGGTGCTCTTTGCTAAAAAAAAAAAAAAGGCTCTAGCAATGGTAATGGCACTCTTTGTTCAACAAAGGGTCACCACCTTCTAAATTATGTGCTGAGTCCTCTCCAATTTGGTTTCAGATCTATTACAAACAATATTTTATGTGTTATGGACAAAGGAAAATATTGTGCCACGCTCTTTGTAAATTTATTAAACAAATTTGATACTGTTGATCATGCTCTAGTCCTAGGCCTTGCTCACAGGGTGCTGTGATGCGTCTAGTGCAGCATGCAAGGGATGCATGTGACCTCCCTCCCTTAGTCCCTGCCGCTGGCCAACCCAGTCCTGGGTAAAGGAAGCCGAGTGCGTAAGTCTTCCGAGGTCAGTACATAGCCTCTCCTCCACCAAGACCCCTCCAGTGCCTCCTCGTGGCAGCACACGGTAACTGGTAGTCTTGCAACACCATGCTGAACTGGTGGGGGATCTCGGAGCAGCAGTGGGCGCCAGAGGTAGGAAGCCAAGGCCCACCAGGTGTAGACACGTCCTGGCTACTGCCATCCACTGCCCCAGTGCCTCCTGGGCAAACCTTTGGTTTCATGGCTACGGGAGTAAACCCCTAACGAAAAATCAGTGGAGAAGACCCGTGTTAGGCAGACACCAACGGACCGGTGTTCTGGCAGTCCTCTGCAACCCCGCCTGGCCAAAGGTCGTCTTGAGCTTTTCATGCCACTGCAAGAGGTCAGTTGGGGCCAAAGACAAAGTGAGGATATGGACTGCGCACCCCTACCATCACTCTAATCAATTCATCGCGCAGGCATTTGCCCCCCAACCCCCACTCCCCCTTCTGAACATCAGCTGGTCATCACAAACACCTTGTTCCAACTAAAGGACAAATTTAAGACCTCCTGGCAGCACCCTCGCTCTAAACATTGGCACCTACTGGACTATATCATCGTCCACAGTGTGGACAGGGAGGAGGTGTTAATCTCTAGGGACATGCGGGGAGCTGACTGCTGGACTGACCACCGACTGATCAGAGCCAAACTCCAGATGGATATCTGTCCCCAGCTCAAGAAAACACCAGCAAAGAAAAGGCTCAACTGTGACGCACTAAAATCCAACCATTGTGTAGATCAGTTAAGGGCCCAGCTTGCAACAAATCTCTCTGCAATCCCTGATACCCCATCAGACCCCAACATCAACACCACCTGGAGTTCCCTACGTACTGCCATTTATCAGGCAGCAGAGACATCAATGGGTTTCACTAGGCGTAAACACCAAGACTGGTTTGACAACACTTCACCGGATATCCACAACCTCCTCCAGTCAAAACACAAAGCACATGCTGCTCTCCTAGCTAACCCACAATCCCCCACTGCAAAGAGTCATTACATCTCCATCAGAGCCGAAGTACAGCTCACCCTCAGAGTCATGGAAAAAGACTGGTGGACCAGGAAAGCCAGCGAGATCCAACTTTACACTGACACAAATAACACTCATGGATTCTATGATGCCATCAAATCCATCTATGGTCCCCAGGGGAAAAGCACAACACCAATAAGATCGGCTGATGGACTCACCCTCCACAAGGACACTCAGCAGATCCTGGACAGATGGGATGAGCATTTCAATACTCTCCTCAACTCCCAAAACCCTTCCAACCCATCCATACTCGCAGATTTCCCAAACGTCCCCCTTGTTCACCATCTGGATTCCCCGCCCAGTTTCACTGAGGTTCACAAAGCCATGAAAAGCCTCAAAAACAACAAGAGTCCTGGCCCTGATGGAATCCCTGCGGAAGTGTTTAAACATGGTGGCTACCTCCTCACCCGTCGGCTTCACCAGCTGATAAATAACATCTGGTCCTCGGAAACCATCCCCCAGGAGTGGAAGGATGCAGAGATCATCACCATCTATAAGAGAAAGGGCGACAAAACTGACTTTAGCAACAGCAGGGGAATCTCCCTTCTCTCTGTTGCTGGCAAAGTGCTAGCCAGAGTCATGCTCTTTCGATTGGTCTCTCACATTTCCGAGGACATCCTACCAGAGTCACAGTGTGGGTTTAGGAAAGACCGCAGTACTACCGACATGATCTTTGTAATTAGGCAAGTACAAGAAAAATGCCGGGAACACCACAGGGATCTGTACGTAGCCTTCATCGACTTGTCCAAGGCATTTGACACCATCAACAGGAAACTCCTCTGGGAATTATTGGGAAGGTTGGGGGTTCCACCAAAGTTACTCAACATTCTTAAAAATCTCCACGATGGAATGCAAGCCTGCGATTGCATCGGAGGCCAGAAATCCCCCTTTTTTAATGGAAAAGTAGGGGTCAGGCAGGGCTGTGTCCTAGCCCCTGTCCTGTTCAACATGTTCCTGTCTGCAGTCACCCTCCTCTCACACAAAGCCCTGGAAACCACAGACGCTGTCCACATCCAGTTCCGACTGGATGGAAACCTATTCAATATCCGGCGCCTGCAGGCCTTCACCAAAATCACCACAAAACAAATCCTCACCTCCAGTACGCTGATGACTGCGCACTCCTTGCTCACACACCAGATGCTCTGCAATGGGCACTTAATGTGGTAACCACCATATACAGTGCCCTTGGACTCAAAGTCAACACATCCAAAACCCAGATAATTGTGCAGCAAACATCCCATCAACCGGAAGTGCCTATCTTCACTGTTGACGGCCAAAAGCTCACAATCGTCCCGCATTTCACCTACCTTGGAAGCGTCCTCTCACCCACCTGCAACATCGACAGTGACATCCAGGTCCGTATAGCCCTAGCCTCCTCTGCCTTTGGTAGGCTTAAAAACAGAGTATTCAAAAATAGAAACCTGACAGTTTCTACAAAAGCAGCTGTATACAAAGCAATCTGTCTGTCCACACTGCTGTACAGCTCAGAAGCCTGGACACCATATCAAAGGCACATCAGAACACTTGAGGCATTTCACATCCGCTGCCTGCAAAGGATCCTGGGTGTGTCCTGGGAGGACAGAGTCCCTCATGTGGACATCTTCAACCACACCCACACACCAAGCATCGAAGTGCTCCTTGCCCAAAGACCAAAGAAGCAGATCCTCTATGGCCAACTTCAGGAAGGTCGTAGGTCTGCTGGGGGACAGCGAAAACGATACAAGGACCACCTCAAAACCCTCCTGAAGCGCTGTGACATCCAGCCAGCATCCCTGGGAAGCCTGGCTGCCGACCGTTCCACATGGCACTCAGCCAGCCACCAGGGTGTAGCACACCTCCAGGAGCAGACCACTGAGAGGGGAATACAACGGCATGCACAGAGACACCAGCGCGCTGCAGGGGCCCCCCTCTCATGTACAGACTACATCTGCCCCACATGTGGCAAACCATGCGGGTCACGCATCGGCCTCCATAGCCACATGAAATGGCACCAACGTAACCCCCCACAATAACCCAGCTCAAGTGGAGCAACGTCATCATCGAATACGATGGACAGCCATAAGCAGCAAGTCCTACAAAGACTTCGTAACATTGGCTTCAACTTTAATTCCTGTAAATTGTTCCAGGATTACCTATCCCACAGACAGCAATGTGTGATTCTCGCAACCAACCGCTCTGTATTTTTACCATTAACAAAGGGGGTTCCACAAGGTTCAGTACTGGGTCCTGTCCTGTTTACTATTTATATACAACATTACATCTACTATATGAAATACTGCACATTCAGCAGATCAACCCTGCTTGGTCGCCAGGGTGAAGGTGTCTGATGCTGAGAGACTCAAAAACACATGAGGACCCCTGGTCTTATTATGATGCTTCCCAGCACATCCAGAAGCTCTATCTTAAACAGGTGTTGTACTCATATTAGTGGATTGTTTCTATCTTAAACAGGTGTTGTACTCATATTAGTGGATTGTTTCTATCTTAAACAGGTGTTGTACTCATATTAGTGGATTGTTTCTATCTTAAACAGGTATACTCATATTAGTGGATTGTTTCTGAGTGAACGTGGTGTGATTACATATTGCAGTTTTTTGGTGGCTTCAGTGCAGAGACACAGCTCAAATGAAGCTCTTAAAAAGTTCAGTCACCTCCATTTCTGTGTCTCTAAATCCAACATTTCATCCAATTTAACCTCAATCACTCTGGCTTTCTCTGCACAAATGTAAGCATAAATGAGTAAGACTGTCCGTTCATAATGAATACTAGGGGTCAAGGGTTCAATTGCAAAAATGTAAATACAGTTTTACTGCCGCTGTTACTTTTTTAAAGTAATAATTCACTAAATCTCTTTGCAGAGTTGTGGTGAAAATACAGAGAAAAGAGAGATGTGTGCTGTTTTAGTTTGGGAAAAAAGCCGGTGATGTGTGATCTTGTGAATGCGATGAGTTGATTCCCAATGAGTGGAGTTGCAGACATGGCTGTTAATGTTTTTGTTGCACTTTAATGTTTTTATATGCTTAAACTTATATGCTTAAACATTGGACAGACATCTTGGATTTGTTTGAGTTTTCTTTATTTAATTTGACCAAATACATTGAAGCAAAGATATATTCTATTTTCTTTCTTCTTTTTTTGCTGATCCGAAAAATTATCTGATCCATGACACTGATCCGAAACTGTGAGTTTCCATTGCACCCCTAATGGATGCCCATGTTGGTTTTGTGAAAGGAAAACCAATAAATTAAATAATTTATCCTCTTGTGCCATTCAGAGGGTTACGTAAGTGAGAGACCTGTATCAGTTGCAGAATATCTTTAAAGGCTTCAGTAATAGCTAAGCTACCAAAAGTAAAAGCTACCATGTATTTATATATTATTTTACTGCAAAAACAGACCTTTTTTTTGTTCTAATCGAATGTTTATGGATTTTTGTGCATATCTCATACATATAATGTTAAAATGCCAGAAAATCAATAGTCAGAATAAATAAAAATATAATAAAAAAATAACCTTTATTGACAGCCAAAATAATTATTATTATTTTATTTTTTTTAAAGATATTTTTTGGGCGTTTTGTAGCTTTATTGAGAGAGAGAGATATTGAGAGTTAATAATTAATAATAATCCCCCAGATATCATGCAGAGGGCCAGTGAAAGTGTGTGTGTTCCAAAGCCCTATAGTTGAATGTAAAGCAGTGTTAATAGATCTCACAGGGAGCAGGGCGCCTCACATTCATCAAACACCTATTCTCATTAAGTATTAAAGGCAGGCCGATAGAGGCTGAGTGACGGATCGATTCACAGAGCCAGGGATCTTTAACCCAGATTGTTAGCTGCAGGCTCAGGAATATAAACACACACACACACAATCACACACACACACACACACACACACACACACACACACACGCAGATAAATGAATGTATACAAACAGAAGCAGAGGATAGTCCACACATCCTTACACAGACAAAAGGAGGAGTGGACATGTCTACAAGCTTATTGTTCTTAATACTGACTTATTTTTTGTCTTATGTATGTTGTTTGGTTACCTACTACCAAGGTAATAACAGTTTTGGATTTTTCTTTGTGAATTTTTGTTTTCAAATTCAATTAGTTTTAATTCATTTTTAGAGTAAGTTTTAGTGTTGGTTTTAGTTATTTTGTAATGGGGTTGAGTGCGAGATTCAAAAAGGTCATAATAAATATTGTGTAATAAAAACTCAACAAAAGATACTATTTTAATCATGTATTCAGTTTGGACAAATAAATGACCATCCACACATCAAATAACAGTAACTGGAGGGGGCGTGGTGCATCAGCTGCAGGTGAGAGGTGTGGAGAGAGCTCAGGAGAGCAGCGCCAGGTGAGAGTGATTGGCACACCTGCGTCCTGTTAGATAATCATTCTCTCCTTTTTAACACAGTAGAGTGCTGGACCTGGGGGACAGAAGGCCTGGGACAATACAGGGACTGGGATGCACAAAGGTCGGCAGCATGAACCCTGGAAAGTGTGTGTGTGTGTGTGTGTGTGTGTGTGTGTGTGTGTGTGTGTGGATCAGAATAAAAGTTAACTAAAATAATCTCCTTGCTCTTTGTAATCCTTGATGAAGGACCAACAGTGGCATCAGAGAACGTCACACCATAAGATGGACTTGAGTGCAAAATGTGTATAATACTGCTTCTGAGGTTAGATGCGGGTAGTGTGCCAGGTATTTATCTATAGTCAACAGACTGAAGAGACACACATATATATAATATAACGACATAAACCCATTTATGAGACACGTCACATTGCTTAGGAGCCAGGGGTGTCACTGAGCTCTATCTGAGAAAAACATGAACAAACTCAAAAATCCAATAAACTCTAGACTTGAGGCTTGATTTATTAAGATGAACTAACTCAAAATTATCTACATACGAATTGGACTGCCCAGCATTAGAGGTTCACCAGCTTTATGGCAAATATTGGCAGTTGATAAACTATATCTCTCATGTTATATTTGACATCATAAAGTGAATACAGTGAATGTTTTGAACATTTAGACAGCCCTGATGTGCTTTGCTTTTCTATGTTAAACTTGCATAGCCTTCTGTCCAACATTGTAAACAAATACAAACAATTCCTTGCATCTTGAATTAATGAGCTGTCTCAAATACAGCAGTGTGTGTGTCTGTGTGTGTGTGTGTGTGTGTGTGTGTTGGATGAGAAAGATAGAGATGGGTATACTTCAGTCAAGCAACAATTTCTTGTTGATCTTGAGGAAGGCACACTGCTCCAGAGACAGCTGTTCTGTGTCTCAGGCCAGATGACAAAAGCCCACACACAGAGAAGATTAGGGGCACTAACGAGATCCAATGCCATAGGGGCCAGTTTTGGATTGATTTCCAGAACTGCAATGGTGCTTCATTAAACACACACAGTTTGACATCATCGACATACATCTTCATTTCGGTCAACAGACTATTGCTCACATCAGGCTGACGTGTTGAAGTCAGTATTTCTGAAGAACATAAGAGGGGGGCTGAGTGGACCTTGCAGTGGCAACATCATCCAGAGAAGCAGTGGCTGGGTTATACTGAGCTGCCAGGTTCTGCACAAAGGACTGTGCTGCCCTCCTTAGTGGCATTGTGTCTGCTGTTTGAAGAACCAGCAAAACACTTGGATCCATAAGGCAGACTGCTGCTGGTGAAGTATCGAATGTGTGGAATCAGGGCTAAGAATGGCAGCAAAACATTCTTGCAAGGACTTCAGCAGCACTTGAGCCAGTTGCTTCCCAGTAGTAGTCATCAATAGCTCTGGCGTAAAACTGGCAGAGCTAAATTAATAGATTTCATATCTACCAAAAAGGCTTATGTATGAAAAAAGTTGACAAAGACCACTCAATACAGTTTCAGTTAGCTATCGGATTAACTCTTGTTTTTATTTTAATTTCAAATCAAATCAAAATGACTATTTATCCCCAAAGGGAAATTCAGTGAGTCTGGTAACTCTGGAAGTATGAGACAGCGTGATGGCTGTAGGAGCGAAGGATCTTTTGTATCTCTCTGTCCTGCAACGGAGAGAGAGGAGCCGTCCACTCCTGTTTTTTGGGTCCATAAAGGTTTTGTGTAGCGGATGATCCGGGTATTTCAAGATGGTCTCGAACATCTTGACAGTGCACCTCTCCACCACCTTCTCCAGTGTGTCCAACCTGGCTCCAACCACAGAACCAGCTCTTTAGACCAGTCTGTCCAACACACTTGTATCTCTGTGTCTGATGCTGCCTCCCAGCAGACTGCAGTATAAAACAACACACTACCACCACAGACTGATAAAACATCTGCAGCATCTTACTACAGAGATCTGAGCTTCCTTAAGAAAAAGAGTCTGCCCCTTTTTGTAGAGAGCATCTGTGTTTAGGGACTAGTCCAACTTATTATCCAGGTATACACCTAGATACTTAGAACTTGGCACCACCTCCATGTCGACCCCACAGGTATTCACTGGCTGAAGAGGGGGCTTGAGCCTGCGGACGAACGTAATGATCATTTCGTTCGTCTTTGAGGTGTTCAGTAGGAGATAGTTCTTGTGACTCCAGTCACTGAAGGCTTTTATCAGATCCCTATATTCAGATTCCTGTCCATTCCTGATACACGCCACAATAGCAGTGTAGTCCGAGTACTTCTGGATGAGGCAGGACTCAGAGTTGTATTTGAAGTCCGCTGTGTACAGTGTGAACAGGAATGGAGCCAGAACAGTCCCTTGTGGAGCTCCTGTGCTGCTTATTAATGTTCCAGAAACACAGTTCCCCAACCTGACATACTGTGGGCTTCCTGTCAGGTAATCTGTGAACCAGGACATAAAGGAAAGATCCACTCCCATCTCAGTTAATAAATATGCTTTTTCAAATTCTAGTTTTCATTATTTTGTTCGTTTTCGTTAACTATAATAGCCTACTACTTCTGCATAGTTTCGAATACTAAAACCATTCAAATCTCAAAAATGTTCAGCTCTTTAAAGACATTTTTGATGATTTTTATTCTTCCTAATTTTTTATTTTTCCTACCTTAATATACATTTTAAAATATTAACAATCTACCCCACTTTGAAATGCTAATGTCTCTGCATACTCTCAGTGACAGACTTCATTTCATCCTCAAATGGGTTACAAAACTTTGAACTTTTATTTGGATTTAGTTTTTTGATATCTTATGTCATTTTATGCTGTTTTCAGTCCTTTTATGAGTTTATAATGGTTGTGTGTGCTCTACTTTTACAACATTTTCTGTTTTTTGAGCCTCATAGTTTCCACTACTTTACCTTCTAATTCCGTATTAATACATCAAAATGTTGGGATTTCTGTCTTGTTTCAGATAATGTGCTATAGGACTTATAGTTCTGGAGTTTTTACCACAAAGCACCAAGAGATCAGGTGTCTTGTGTTGTTGCTCAAGACTTTTAGGGCTGAAATAACATCAATGTATAAATGTAATGCATGTTTAAATGTATCCACACAAATGACATGTCTACATCTTTACATTTACAGTTTATGGCTGTTTGTCTTGTGAAGTAGAAATAGAGTTGTATTCACAAGACTTTGCACTCACAGCTTTTAGATTCATACTCTCATAAAAACAATCCTAACCCAAGCAATTTCTCAGGCTCATGTATATGAAAGCAGAATTTTGTGTACAACTATTTTATTGACATACAAATGTTTAACATTATGAATATGAATGGTTAGAATCATGCACACATCTTTATGATAGCTATCTTACTCCATAGTTTTCAACCTTTCCACCTTTTTATTGATAAATGAGGACCAATATGACAGAAGTTGGTCAGTAAAGCCCTTTTATTCATTTTTATTTATCAACCTGTGGGCCCATCTGGCCATTTCCTGTCTGATTTTTTCTACACGTTTAAAGTTGGACAATGTTTTCATTGTTGGTGATTTAATTTTTGCGTTGTTGTTGATGATGACGATGATGCGTTTAATGATCATCGCTCCTCTGTTTTGGATACAGCATTTTTTTATTAAATCAAATTTAATATTTCAAATAATTTAAAGTCCTTTCCTTGGTTACACAAGACAAATCAAAGTTTTTAGTTAAAAAGGAATGTTGGGGCTGCTTATTTTGCCAAACTAATTTCATTTAACAAATTAAATTCAAAAGTTCTATTAACATTTCTTTCTCTCCTTGAGCTCCACAAATGCCTGTTTTCCAAATACAGACTCTTTTATAACTTCCAAACACTTTAGAAACATTGGAAGTCAATGATAACAGAGCATCCCCACTCATCTAATAAACATAGAAGTGTTTCCTGCCCCCTCATTTCTGAACTCGTTTCCATAGAGGATATATCTCTAAATTGTGCCACAAACTAAGCCTTCATCTGGATCCTTTGACATTCTTCCCTAATTCTTCTCTGTTTTTAATTAAATTGGCCCAAGTAGTTTATCCCTGATCAATCTCTACATATAAACTGGTTCTGTCCCTAGTCATTTTAAACATGCATTAGTCCAGGCTCTGCTTGAAAAACAAACCCAAAACAGCCCCACCCTCCAAATGATTTTCATCCTATCTTGCCAATAGAAGTATCTTAGTCTTTATGGGTCAGCTTGTGTCCCATTCAGGACATCTGTCATGTGCTGTCCGACAGGCTTCTCTTTTGGGTCCCATTCTGTTTACCCCCTTGGACAGATTATTACAGCTATGGGTGAGACTTGGGAGAGAGGACCTGCCCAAGATCCGCCCAACTTCACCGGTTAGCGGCTCAGAAAGTACCTGTCTTGGATCAGTACTTTCTGAGCCGCTACTGACCCGCTACTAACTAGTCGACGCTGATTGGATACGGTTGAGGTGGCGACTTCGCACATGTGTGATTCATTTGCAGACTGGACGCTGAGGGGTTAACATCTCCTGCGCTGACTGCAGCTGGGAGCGACTGCTGCGGGAGAACAAGGCCTTGTGAGTGCTTTGGGACGGTACCCGCTGCTCATTAAGAAATGTCGGAACGAGTCTCCAAAAGTCTCCAATAACACCAGAAAAGGTCGCTAGATTTGTCGTCAGAGGGGTCTGAATAGTCACTAATTATAACAACAAAGTCACTAAGTTGGCAACACTGCTTGCAGATTGGGTCTGTTGTCACATTAACTCCATTGGTTAGCGAGTTAGAAAGTACTCAATGGAAACAGGCCTTTAGTGGCATCTCCAGACTGTCAGAGCCTGCTGCAATAAAAGTGACAGTTTTTGTGATGGAAGACTGGTACTGGTAGGGTACTGCTTACCTGTAATTTGACAAAATTTATGACCCAAGTGAAATTTCCTCTGGTTTTCCTCCAGCTGCTTTGACTTGACTATTGATGATTAACGTGATTAAAGTTTTCAAAACGTTTTTGATAAGTAATGCATTCATAACAAATGGACATATACAGTTGTCATATTTATGACAGTGGTGTAGAAGTGAATTGCACTGTGAAACTGTAGGGTTAGCCACTAAATTAGAAAAGCAGACTAATTGTACCCCACACTTCCACAGCAATTTACATATCTGCTCATGGGGACTTTTCCTCCAGTGGAATTAAAGGTAAGTGGGGAAGAATTTGAATTGTTAATCACTAGAGAGTACCACTAGTCTAAAAACAAACAAATAAAAAAAGCACTGAAAAGCACATAGCACATCTCATAGCTGCAGAACACTGACGCAAGAAAAATAATAGCATAAGAAGAAAAATAACTATATAAAAATAAAGAATTGCCCATGTGTTCCTGTAGCTACATAAATAAAATAAATCATCATTACTATCACTCCTTACGTTTTCACACACATTCGGCATCTGCATATGAGTTTACAGTAGCTATTAAAACATCAACAACCCTGTGGTATTTCACAGATATGAGGGAAACTGACAGGTGTAATTGAACTCAGCTGGAACCTCATCAAGAGGGTCTCCACCTGCAAGTCTATATAAAGGCGTTGTCGAAGTCCACGCGTGTGAGACACCATGGCGTGTGAGGGCGCACATGTCATGAATCTACTCAAATCAATGACACAATACAAATTGCCTGGGATTTTTTTTCGCTAGGTTTGACACCCTTTTTTCAATAAAAAATTATCCACACAACACATGGTTGAAAAGGAAAAGTAGTTTATTTAAAACACAAAACAAAAAGCGATGGCACCGCTGTCTGTACTGGGCGTCTGCATCACCTGCATGAAGAGAGGTTGATTAGTGAAATTGAATGGGATACTTTGTGCAATGCGGAGGAAAAAAATAGAAATGCCCCTTACCTGCGTCCTGGGGGAGAATTATTGGGACCGAGATGGAGGGACTGTTGAACTGCGCCTCGGCAAGTGTCAGCTGTCTCCGGTGCAGCTCCAACTTCTGACGTTTGAGACGCACCATCTCCTCTTGGAGAGCAGTCTGTCTCTCCAGCAGGTGCAGGTCGTTATGGAGGGGCGTCCCCGTGTGCGGACACCGGGCCCTGCTGGTTGGCATGCGGGGACAGGGCTCGGTTGCGGGGGGTCGTCCTCTCCTGGGGACGTGCAGGTCGCTGCTCCGCTCTCAGATGGCTCCTCCTCCTCGCCTTCGCTGTTGTCTGAGAGCCCCTCGAAGATCGATGCCCCCACTAATGCCTTCAGAGGCCGTCTTTCCAATAATGGAGAGGACTTTTTCGTCGTCGGGAGTGAGGGTTGTACCCCCAGGTGCGCCACCGCCCGTGCCCATGTTCTCTCGCCTCACCTGTGCGCTTTTTTTTTTTTTGTTTGGCTCTGGAACTCCTGCCACTTCTTCCACACGGCACACCAGTCTCGCAGGTCACAGGGACTAGAGGGGGACATCTTCTAGGCTATTGCCTGCCAAATGCGGTTTTTTAATGTTATATCTTTTTTCCCCCTTGTTCCCCCAAATAACACCTCGCGGTGCTGCCAGACCTCGTCCACTAATGTGGCCATCTCCTCTGCAGTAAACGAGGGTGACCTCTTGCTGCGTTTGCTGCCTGCTTTCTCCATTCTCATGTGTGTGCGTATCCACAGTGGGGTATATATGCGTTAATGGCTTGATTACTACTCGGATACACCTGTTAGCTGTGATCACACACACACACACACACACATACACACACACACACACACACGTAGCCTTTTTGCACAGGTGTGTGGGGTGACTTAAGCGCTGATAAAGTGGTGGGTGATCGATTTGCCTGGCATCGATTGATTTATATTTCAGCACCACAGCGGTGGACAGCTCCCACTAAGAGCTTCTTAAGAAGCTTCTTTGGCGGGATCTTAAGAAGGCAGTTAAGAATGCATCTGGGAAACACTCCTAGCTTAGCGCTCCTTCTTAGCCGAACCCTTCTTAAGAACCTTCTTTAGTCCTTAAGAACGAGCGAATCTTGGACACGCGGCCAATGTCTCTAACTCTTACAAAACTGTACATTGTTGTTTCTATTTCAAACTAACTATCCACAACTAACACTGGATTGAAATCCATATTTCCAGGAAACAAACAAAAAGTTTCCTTTTTGTATTTTGGCGTTGGCACCGAGGGCCTGGATTCACCTTTTCCAGAGTTGCCCAGGGTGAGAGGTGCCTGGCAGGTGTCCTTGGCTGAGTTCTGGAGTTCTCCTCAGAATTGTATCTTTGCTCTTCGCAGATGATGTGGCTGCATCAGGCCAGGACCTTCAGCATGCATTGGGGTGGTTTACAGCCCCCTCTGGGTTGGGAGAGAGTTACTGCCCATAGCAAAGGTGTTAAAGTATCTTGGGGTCTGGTTCAATATTGAGGTTCGTTGCTGTATCAGCAGTGACGGGGGAACTATACCAGACCACTGAGGTGAAGAAGGAGCTGTGCTGGAAAGTTTACTTACTTTCAATTTACAAGTTCATCTATGTTTCCAATTGCCACCTCTAGTCATGAGCTTTGAGAGATTACCAATACAAGCGGACAGTTGAGGTTCCTTCATAGTGCGGCTTGGCTCAGCCTTAGATAATAGGTTGAGGAGCTCAGACATCTGGAGGGGAGCTCTGAGTACAGCCGCTTGTCATTTGTGACGAAAGAAGCCAGCCGAGGTGCTTCTGGCATCTAATAAGGATGCCTTCTGGGCACCTCGCATTAGTGGTGTTCTGGGCACGTCCAATTGGTAAGAGGCCACTGGGGTTGACCCAACACACTAGAGGGATTATGTGGATAATGTTGCAGTCCATTGCTTCTCTAGCGTCTGCCCAAAATCCTTCTTTTCACTCAGCCCCTTACTCCTGGTACTAGTGAAGTGAAAACGAAGCCTCATGAACCATTTGCTTTATTTTTTGACCCCACTATGGCACTCTTGGCTTAAAAAAAAGCTCAATGATAATTGAGTGTGTTTTCAGCCCTTTGTTGGGCAAAGAACGCCATGTTATGGCCTCAGACCTCCCACACTGCAGAACGTTTCTGTCAACCCATCCATTTACTTCATCACCTGTGTCACGTCTTGAGTTTCAGTCCTAACACACATTACAATAATTCAAGTTCAGTTCAACACTCAATTGAACGTTCTTTTTTGTGTGGTCATTTTACAAAGTGGGCCTATTTGTT
This sequence comes from Centropristis striata, assembly GCF_030273125.1. NCBI lineage: Eukaryota > Metazoa > Chordata > Actinopteri > Perciformes > Serranidae > Centropristis > Centropristis striata. The sequence goes on along the minus strand of NC_081528.1, from coordinate 16,172,783 downwards.
TACTTACTGAATTCTAGACATTGTAAGCTCTGTGTTCAACATAAGTTTTGTTGTTTGCTTACTTCATTCTCACATGTTCCAGATATTGAAGTTCAACTTCCTTACTACTTTAGTGCTACTATGAGTACTTTATATGATAACACTGTCCTGTTTTCACAGTGTTATTACAGATATTTATATTTTGTTTTTCTAGTTTCATAGTTTATAGTTTTATAGCATGAAGGGATATATGCCCTGGTTTGTGACTTTGTAAGCAGCACAGATAAATGTTCTTGGGTTATACTCATAGAGTGTATAAATAAAGGACGTAGTGACCATGATGCACCCATTGGTTTGTGGCCCGTTGGAAGCATCGAGTTTAACGTTACACTCATCGCCATCTTGTGTCCGATACGGGGAGCAGACCATAATTGGACTGTGGAGGAGCGAGAGGGATCTGACGACACTGACTACACGCCTCTCTACACCTCAACCTGACTGAGAGAAGATCTTCCTTTCTGATTTTCTTTGACAACTATAAACTGTTTACCCTTGATAATGATAAGTATTGCATTCTAATTAAGTGCAGAGGTTGACAAAGTGGCTATTGACTGAGATGTTAGAAATTGGGCTTGTAACCGGAGGGTCACTGGTTCAAATCCCTGGACTGACAAAACAGGGACTGAAGTGCCCTTGAGCAAGGCACCTAACCCCCCACACAGCTCCCAGGGCGCACAGAAATGTTTTGCCAAGGGATGGTTTTTTGTTTTGTAAGGATGGTTTGTTCACAGGTGTGTCAAAAAGGATGGGCTAAATGCAGAGGTTGACTTTCCCCATTGTGGGACTAATAAGACACTCTTAAATCTTAAAGAGATGATAGGATACATATGGAGGTGCATCCTTCCATTTAAGTGAATGGTGCTAAAATCATCTTTTCATGGATGAGTTAAAGGTTGGCTCCTGCCCAGTACAGGTTGCTGGCAATCTTGTGCTGAGTAAAAAGCAGATCCTTCAAAATGTGGAACATGGTCTGAGGGGGGAAAATTAAGGCTATACTGAGTACAGGTTTGGCAGCTAGCTCAGCCAGCTTCTTATTACACAGGTACATTTACCAGGGATCTTACACTCACATAGGGATTATGTCCTTTACTAGCAATTGGATACGTGTACTGTTTTATTTAAAATGCAAATGTGAAATGATTGATATAGACTCAAAGCAGTGTATGAAATATACAGTTGCAGAAGGCAACTGTGCTCCCATTACTCAAACATTACCCCTATATTTGCAGGGACTGGTGTAAAAAAAGAAAAACGCCTTCTAAATCTTCACAAATGCAGTACTCTTTTCTAATGTATAAATTAAGGGGTTTCTTGTCAATTAAAGTTTTTATCTGACATACAACAATATCCAAGAAAAACATTACTGCAAATTAAAAAGCTGTGTGGTACATAGTCTCTTGCAAACCCTTTTTTTGTTGTTGTATGAACTGGTGTTGTAATCTCCGTATAGCAACACACAAAACCCAAAAACTAAAATGTACTGTTGCTTTAGCAATTCCAAACAACTCAGACAAGGTTCTGAAGTCAGTGCCGGTTGCTAGGTGCCAAATCGCAACAGTAACCCTCTTCTTCAACTGAATTGTTTGGTGTAAATGGGTTTGCCCCTTTGTCTAAAAGTGGTCAAAGTTTTCTACATAGGATATCAAATATCACGTCATGTGAAAATGTGCTAGCCTCTGGTGATCTGTGAATGTCCCAAGCACTATTGTCTCCAGTGGTGAAAAGTAACTAAGTACAATTAAGTATAAATTTGAGGTGCTTGTACTTTACTCGAGTATTTACATTTTATGTCACTTTTTACTTCTACTCCACTACATTTTGAGGAAAATATTGTACTTTTACTCCACTACATTTAGCTGACAGCTTTAGTTACTTTTCACAACTAGATTTAACATAAAAACATCATAATTTTAAAGTGATAAGACTTTTTTAATTAATCTTCATAACAGTATATTAAGTAGTTAAAATGACCACTACCTTGAGTTAATTCAAACGCTGCTTACATAAATGCATCACTAATAATAATCCAATAATATATTTAGATTTTTTTATTCTGCATGACAAGTACTTTTACTTTTGATACTATAGGTAGGCAAAATTTTGATGCTGATACTTTTGTGCTTTTACTTCAGTAAGTTTTGTATGCAGGACTTTTACTTGTAGTGGAGTAATTTCACACGCTGGTAATAATACTAATTACTTAAATGAGAGATCTGAATACTTTTTCCACCACTGATTGTCTCCCTCCAATGCTGAGGTCAAGGTCTAACCCATGTTGCTCCTCTGGGTCATGTGCCTCTGACAACAGTGGCGGAAGCTATTCTGCTATTCTATGGCTTTTTTCAAGCTTTTGCTAGCAATTGCAATAGGCCATACATGTAAAGACGTTTATCCAACATCTTGTTAGCTAGCCAGAGAAGCACAGTTGAAATCGAGCTACTATAGCTGTTGATATATGACATAATAAATGTGCACGGGCAAAATCTGAATGCAAGGGTTCAACTGGACACCTTGGAGACGCAATACACACAGGTGTAAACAGCGATGTGTATCATCTGTCCATTTGTGATCGTTGGCCCAAGACACATTTTACAACGGGGTCACATTCACACACAGAGCTCCATCACCTCGACTCATGCCATATATGCACATTCCATTCGGATTCTTTCCTTTGATATTGTTGGTTGTGTATGGATGAATATTTCCAAAGTGCTGCAGATTATTATTTTATTTTTTTATATTTCATTCTTTTCTTCCCTTTGCTTTGCCCTTTCCCACTATTTTTCTTTTCTTGATCAATTTTGACAATTTGGGTTATATTTTCCTAGTATCTGCCATTATTGATTGTGATCAGAATTTCATCACTTATTATACTGCAGAGCTTTATAGCTTTAGTTGACTTAAATCACTGCTGTCCAATACACAAACACACAGTCTCACACATGGAAATTTACCTTCTTTGAGTTTTCAGGCTGTGTTTGGTGCATATTTAAAGAACCATCAGCCTGCTAGTGGAATCTACATGAGGTGGGATGTTGTCTAAAATGTAATTAAACCAGAATGTGATCATTTGTTAATCTTTTTAACAAAATACAATTGAAAACTGTATGACGACAACATATTTATTGTTCAAACTGATTTTTTTTTGTAAATATACACTTGATGGGATCTTAGACATGGGAAAGATTGGATCCACTATAAGTCTCAGGCTCTGATACTGACATTCAGCAACTCCCATCAAAACAAAACAGCACTACAGATAATAATAATAATAATTTGGGTGAACTTTCCCTTTAAACAAGTCGATTCATAAATGTCCACCACACAGACAACTGTTTTCCATCAGCTGAAAACACTAACTGATTAAGGTTTTGCACTGAGGAAAATAATTTCATTCTTGACCATCAAAATAGTAGTTCTGTGACGTTTGACCAAAACAGAGACTCAGACACAAGTAGTCCGAAAGTATAAAAACAACAGCAAGAAAACAAGCAAAGATATAAACCGGGAAGACAAACACTTAAGGAACGCCAGAGAGCTGCACACAAGGCAGAGATCAAAGGGAAGGTTGACACTCAGGAAGGAGTAAGGGCAGGTGATCAGATGTTAATCAGAAAACAGAACATGACAAGTTCAACATATATACATACATATACATACATATATGCTCTTGGGCATTTTGTATTGCTTCTAATATGTATTCTCCTGTATTTACTATCTACAAGGTGCACCTGAATGCACCACAAACATTGCGGCTTATTTAAGGCCATTATAAATCGCCCAGAAGAGTACCAACCAGCACATGCTTGATCTTGGTACTGACAAACCTCCCACTAGTGTGAACTAACATTTTAGATGTTTTGTTTAAACTTTGAAAGCAAGGAGTCAATGGAAAGTTTCCAGTAACATAAAGGATGAGGGGAGATTAGCCAAGGGCTGATGTAAAGTTGTCACTGGCAGCCTAGGAGGGGCATAAAACCTCATTATTGCCTGTCTGATTCTTGACGTCTCTGGAGACTGTGTAGATATGCCTGTGGGCCAGCAGGAGCTGAGCTAAGTCAATTCCAATTCAAAGTTATTAAGGTTAGACAAAGTCACTGAGAGACACTGAAAGGTACCTAAAACCAAATAACACCACAAAGTGTTTTTGAAGGACTTCAGCCTCTGCTTAATAATAATAATAAATAATAATACATTTTATTTGTAATGCACTTTACATTACAGGAAATCTCAAAGTGCTACAGGTTAAAAACATAACAGTCTAATTATAAAAAGGAAAAAAAAGGGGGGAAAAAACAGCTAAAAACAGAAAACATACATACATACTAAAAACCATCTAGATGGGAGGAACCAAAGGTTTTTCTAAAAAGGAATGTTTTTAGTCCTTTTTTAAAAGTCTCTATGGACTGTGGTGCCCTCAAGGTGTCAGGAAGGGAGTTCCACAGCCGTGGGGCAGCAGCACAGAAAGCCCTGTCTCCCATGGTGCTGAGTCTAATTCTTGGTGTGTGGAGCCGGTTTGAGTGGGTGGAGCGGAGAGAGCGTGTTGCGTTTTGCGGGGTGAGTAGTTCTTTGAGATATGAGGGGGCATTTCCGTAGATGCATTGGTGAGTGAGGAGGGAAACCTTATATTCAATCCGGGTGGAAACGGGGAGCCAATGAAGTGAGTGGAGAATGGGGGTGATATGATCATATTTCCGCACTCTCATCAGGATCCTAGCTGCAGAGTTCTGGATGTATTGGAGTCTCTGCAGACTCTTGCTAGGGATCCCGATGAGAAGTGCATTGCAGTAATCCAGCCTGGAGGAGATGAAGGCGTGGACCAGCTTTTCGGCATCTGGGAGGGAGAGGATGGGGCGGAGTCTGGCATTGTTGCGAAGGTGGAAAAAGGCGGTCTTGCAGAGGTGATTGATGTGTGATTCAAAGGTGAGTTGAGGGTCCATTTTTACCCCCAGGTTGGTAACTGAGGAGGAGGAGAGGGGAATGTTGTGGCCAGAGAAGGTGATGCTTGTTATGAATGATGACTTGGTCTGATGAGGAGTGCCGATCATAATGGCTTCTGTTTTTGAGCTGTTGAGTTGGAGGAAGTTGTGCTCCATCCACGCCTTTATCTCCTCCAGACAGGTGGTGAGTTTTGATGGGGATGATGATGACGATGAAGGTGGGGCTGCAGCTGTGGCTTTGACATAGAGCTGTGTGTCATCGGCATAACAGTGAAAAGAAATTCCGTGGCGGCTGATGACTTGTCCAAGGGGGATGAGGTAGAGGATGAAGAGGAGGGGGCCAAGGACTGACCCCTGGGGGACCCCGCAGGTGACTGTGTGTGGTTTGGATATGGATTTACCAAGGGAGATGTATTCTGTCCGGTTTGTGAGGTATGACTTGAACCAGGTGAGGGCAGTGTCAGTGAGTCCAATAATGAGGTGAAGCCGGTTTAACAGAATATCATGGTCAACTGTATCAAATGCAGCGGATAGGTTGAGAAGAATGAGGAGGGAGGGAGAACCGGCATCAGATGTCATCAGGAGGTCATTTGTGACTCTGACGAGGGCTGTCTCTGTGCTGTGGGCAGGACGGAAACCAGACTGAAGTTTATCATGGAGGTTGTTGTGTTTGAGGTGGTCCTGAAGGTGGATGGCTACTGCTTTCTCAAGTATTTTTGACAGAAATGGGAGATTGGAAATGGGCCTGTAGTTTGATAGGACATCCGGATTTAGTGCAGGTTTTTTTAGGAGTGGTCTGATTATAGCGTTTATAGCTTAGACATCGTCTGCATCCACATTGTTATTAAAAATTCAAAATGCCTTTATTTATCCCTGAGGGGAAATTCAAGCTATGTATGTATTATTGTTATATTATTTATATATATATATATATATATATATATATATATATATATTACCATAGCCACACTGTCATTCATTCATAAGTATTCTTACACATTTTTATGGTTTGTTGACAAGTAAAGTGCTTATTCAATTAGCTGAATTCATTGCATTCAGGTTAATATTGTATTTAGATATATTTGCTGACATAGGAGGCTTTGCAGCCATTTTTCAGACAGTTTGTTGCTTGTTTGTTGAAATTACAACTCTGCAGCTTCCATGAAGGAATATTTACAACTCAGGCACAAGCCTTTACACTATCAGTGTATGTACAAGTGACAGAGCATTATCTGTACCATGAAACTCGCTTAAGATTAATGACTGAAAAACATGGCAGTGTAAAAAAAAAATAATAATACTCTTTCTTCTTTTAAACTGCTGTATGGCTTGGTGGTAAGCAGAAATGAAAATTACTTTTCATTTGCATTTGCTTTCTCTATTTGAACCTGACAATTGAAGGTCAGAGAACTGTGATGACCAAAACAATGTTTAAAAACACTATAATGATTTTCATAGGAGCGCGGGGCATGACCAGTACACAGATGGTCATGTTTATGGATGGACAAAGCCCTTTCATGCACTGCTGGATCCCTAGTTATTCCTCTTACTCTGGATCAGTGTTGTGATGTGACATTTTGAAGCCAAAATGTCATAACCTTAAGTATGCACTGCACAGTGGTTACATGCATCTCAGTGTATTCCATTTGACGTTGCAGGCTTTCTTCTGCTTCTAAGTCTTTTCTTAAAAGCTACCAGATCCATTACAAAGCTGACTTCTCAAGGATATGACATTTTGCCTGCTAGTGGGTGAAAAAAAGGATTGTTTTGTACAGTTTACAAGGAAGCAAATCGCTTGTCTCCATTTCAAAGACAAATGCTCCAGCTGTGTGGCCTTTGGAGGAAGGCAGATGCTATATAATTTGCTCACACGCACGCGAGCGTGCACCCACACACACACACACACACACACACACACACACACACACACACACACACACACACACAGAAAAGGATTTAAACAACAATGGTAAAGACAGGAAGAAGAAGGTGGATAAATGATGTGAGCCATAGCTACAGTCACACACACAATAATGTACAGTGTATAAATCAGACACATAGACACAAACTGTACCCAAGTACACACACAGACACAGACACACACACACACACACACACACACACACACACACAATCAAAGTCAGGCACACATGGAATAGAATGTAAAGTATGCATTTTATGTATGAAAGTTGCTATACAAATAAGTTATTATTATTAAGTAGGTAATATTATTATTATTAATATTACATACAGCAATACAAAGATGCTCTTAACACCACACACTAGTTCTGCTAAACTGAAGCATTTCAATCTGGAGTTAGATCCCAAAACAGCACAGGAACCACCGGAATTAAAGTCACCAGTGACCTCCTCCCCCTCCCTTCTGATGCCCACTCTCTCAACATCCTCATTTTACTTGACCTCAGCGCTGCCTTTGATACCATCAATCACTCCATCCTCCTCACACACCTTGAGTCCTCCCAAATTCAAATCTTATCTCTCTGACCGTCACCAGTTAATCAGCATCAATAAAGTCAGTATCAATTATTCCCTTGGTCATATAATATATACCCCCACGGCCTTCACTTCAATTGCTATGCTGATGACACCCAGCACTACACATCCATGGAATCCATTACTGCACTCACACATTTATTTTTTACTGATATTGCTTTCATTGTTCTCAGTAAAAGCAATTACATTAAGAGCAATCATAAAACTACAAACTACTGTCCTTAGTAGTTGTCAATTTCAATTAAGTATAAACTGTTTCTTGCTTACATTTTGAAGCACTATACAAATAAAATATATATAGTTAGGCACGCACGCAGTCTCCAACATATTTGGGGATAATCAAGCAAGCACACATGCAAAGAAACATGCAACCACGCACTGATGTACGTTTGTCCTTCATGAAAATTCAGCGTTACGTCACATGCTTTTGTGGTGGTTGTGGTTGTTGGTCCATTCAGAATCATTTTTGTCTGTCTGCACCAGTTGATACTGACACTTGAACTGAGAGGTTCCAGACTAATACATATTTTCGGGTCGACAGCTAGCATACACTGGCCCCTTATTTATCAAACGAGCGTACGACAGAAAGTGAGCGTAAAGTGGAGGCACGATCATTTCTACGCAAGCCTCGGCATTTATCAGTTTTTTAATGGTGACAAACCAAAGAATGTAAAGGCTGTATTATTTATCACTAAAAACCTGATTAAAAATAAATACACCCTGCGACTGTGAAATTCTTCAAACAGAATACTAGCCGAGGCTATTCAATTTTGATATCTTCTGCTATTTACCGTTTTCCGGCTCAGACACCGGAGCGTCAACGTCTCCTTTACCACCGGAGGTGCCCGAATAGAAACATTTCCAATCATCGCTGCCACACGCTCCTCTGACTGGGACATAATTATTACTAAATGTAAAGAAGTGAATAATATCTCTCCATCGTAGTAATAATAATAATAATATTTGCATATTATATGTGCTATTAGGCTTTATATATCCAACCTCACCGGGAGTTGAATGGTCCACTGCTACTCTGCTGACAGCACCACTGATATCCTTCATTTTCACTTTTTATGCTGCCAAACAAAACCAGTTTGTTCTGTTGCAGCTGTTGGACGTCAGCGTTTCACTTTCTGCCTCTGAGAAATTCCTCTTCTTTTGGAATTAAAACTTACTTTAAAACATTGTTTACCTCCTGGCTGCAACCAAAAAGCTGTGAAAACGTTTAAGTCTGTGGGCCAAATGTAAAATATTCACCAAACTTGTTTGAGTTTATAACTATAAGTACTTTTATTTCATCAACCTCCGTCGCTGCGTATTTCTGTAAAATGTGTATTTCGCTCCTGTTTATTTTAAAGGTGCACGTTGCTAATAAAGTTGACTTTAGGGGGGAATAATATACATGAATATATCGTATAATATGTGAATGAGGAATTGTATTTATTTATTTTTTTTAAATATGTAGGGGTATCTGGTTCAGATACACATTGCCTCCAGCAGGGGTACCAAAATATTTAGAGGTAAAGCTAATTTAGGTCAATTTTGCTATCGGAAATTGACTAAATTAATATTTAATACTTTAAATGAATTAAAGTTACTCAAGGGGCACCACCTATTCACTTAGGAATAGGAAAAGATAGCAAATCATAGTTAATCAGTCTCATAAAGTTAACAAATTATCAATTTGGAACATGGATTATTAATTATGAATATAATTATAATCAAATTACCTTATTAATATTTAGTAACGGTTGAAGGAATTTTGAGTTCTTTCCATAGCAGAGGTTAGCAAATCACTCATTCATGTGCAACATTAAAGGGAGAAGCATATCAATCCAAAAACATATTTATTCTAAATAAAGCAAAGCAAACAGAACACACAATAACTAATCTAAAAGATTATTTACAGGGGAAATGTGGTTGAGAAAGAATGTGTAACAAAATGGCGGCCGAAAGGCGGTCATTTAAATAAATCAAAATGGCGGAAGCCCTTTTGTTCTTGAAGAACAATAGACCATGCGGTCTTGAAGGTCTATGTGTTGTAGGAAGCCAAATTAAAGTATATTTCATGTGGATTAGTGTGTGAGCAAATCAAATGAGTTATAGTTAATTTACATGTACAACTTGAGATATGTAGAGCAACATTAATCATACAACTTCAAGTGATCGAACTACACAAAATATCCCAACAAATATACTTAAACACACAACAGATCAACACTATTGATTAAAGCTTAACAACTTGTTCTTGCTTACTAACTGCCCAGTACTATACCACAGAGTCCAGAGTTGAAAGAGAAGCAGAAATCCTTTTAGAGAAGAATCTGGTTCCTGGTTGGGTTTTGGTGGTTGTAGCGTTGGTTGCTGTTGTTGGCTCCAGAAGCTTGGTGAGGGTCTCTGTGATTATGTCCAGTATAGATCACAGGCAGGAAACTTAGAAGCGTCGCGGTGGGCCCACTTGGTTTGGGGCCTCACCGGCCCAGCCCCTTAGAGCTGGAGACAGAGGGAAGGTGTCTGATCTTCCTCCTGGAAGATCAGACCAGGACAGCAGGCATGCTGTTCCTCAGGGAGTTGAGAAGAGAAGAGAGAGAAGGGGTGGCTGCAGGACACTTTTGTGTCTCAACCTGGAAGTTGTATTTCCTGTTGGTATCAGCCAATGAGACGCCTTTAGGTATCTCCAGATACCTGTGGGGGTGGGGGTCGTTTGTCTTTGTTTGGAGGGGGACAAAGAACGACCTCCATCTTGAAGTAGTTGAGTTGAGTAGCTGTGACCCCTACAAATATGTAGTTTCGATAAGGGTGGGGTGAATTTGAATACAATTTGCAAAAGTGTTAGCAGGTGATGTAACTTTGTCTAAGAATGGATATAATGAAAGGACGGTGGGAGTCAGAAGACTGTCACAGGCTTACAGTCTAGGTTTGTGAATGTGAATCTGAGAATGAGTATGCAAACTGAGATGTGAGCTTAGGCTAACCCCTGCTAATGATGTCTAAGCCAATGCTGTTCCTAAAATAGATGGTGATAATCTTATCGAACCAGTCGTGCCCCCGAAAGGATGGCTGCTGTGTGGAATTGATATGTTTTGTAGATGGTTGAGGAAGGAAGAAGAGATCTGAATTGGAGGTTAGGTCGAGAGGTGATGGATGGGTGTTACGATCCAAACATTGAAAACACCTTCAGACAGAATAAGGGATGAGGGTCGCAGGGATGAACTGGTCAGTGGGAGCATAGTTAGTCCTAACTATCTGTTTTTTCTTTCTTCAAGGCGGGCACTATAGGCAAGGCAAGGCAAGGCAAGTTTATTTGTATAGCACAATTCAACACAAGGTAATTAAAAGTGCTTTACATAAACATTTAAAAGCAAGACACAATTGAAAACAGTAAAAACAGTCAATTAAAACTGGGAAATGGAAATAAAAATACAAATAAGATAAAATAAGATACAGCAGGATAAGAAAATAGATAAAATAATAAAAAGCACAAGTCAAACATTGCATAGTTAAAAAGTAAGGGCAGTAGAGTAGAGCAGATAAGTGTTGAAGTTAAGAATACGCTGCAGTAAACAATAGTGTTTTTAGTCCTGATTTAAAAGAGCTTACCCTTGGGGCAGACCTCAGATCTACAGGTAGTTTGTTCCACAGGTGAGGAGCGTAATAACTAAAAGCTGCCTCACCCCGCTTAGTTCTTGTTCTTGGGACACGCAACAAGACAGTTCCAGATGACCTAAGGGGTCTGGATGCTTTGGAGTGAGGTAGCAGATCAAGAATGTAATTTGGTCCGAGACCATTCAGTGCTTTTTAGACCAGCAGTAAGATTTTAAAATCTACCCTCTGACTCACAGGAAGCCAGTGCAATGATTTAAGGACCGGTGTAATATGGTCCAGTTTCCTGGTGTTTGTGAGGACTCTGGCGGCCGCGTTCTGGATCAGCTGCAGCTCCCTGATTGATTTTTTGTTAAGACCTGTGAAGATGCCATTGCAATAATCCAACCTACTAAGAATATATGCATGGATAAGTTTTTCCAAGTCTTGTTTGGACAGAAACCCCTTAATTCTAGCTATGTTTTTCAGGTGATAATAGGCAGATTGAGTGATAAGCTTTAGATGGCTGTTGAAGTTCAGGTCTGAGTCAATAATTACAATTATTACACCAAGATTTCTGGCTTGATTTGTAGCTGTCAATGACATCGAGCCAAGGTGAGCGCTGATCTTAGATCTTTCATTTTTAGGGCCGAGAATGATCACATCTGTCTTCTCTGCATTTAGCTGGAGAAAGTTCTGGCACATCCACTCATTGATTTGATGAATACAGTTACTCAATGAGAGTAAGGGACTGTAGTCATGTGAGGACACTGAAATGGAGAGTTGTGTGTCATCGGCATAAGTATGATAGGAGATGTTGTGATGTTCCATAATCTGAGCTAGCGGTAGCATATAGATGTTGAATAGAAGCGGCCCGAGAATGGACCCTTGAGGAACCCCACATGTGATCTTAGTTCGCTCAGACTCATGGTTTCCAATTGACACAAAAAATCCCTATCTTGTAAGTAAGATTTAAACCATTGTAGCACAGTGCCGGTGAGCCCCACCCACTGTTCCAGTCTGCTGAATAGTATGTTGTGATCAACTGTGTCAAACGCAGCACTGAGATCCAGTAAAACCAGAACAGAGGATTTTCCTGCATCAGTGTTCAGATGAATATCATTTAAGACTTTATTTAAGACTTAAGTACAGTCTCAGTGCTGTGGTGTCGCTGAAATCCAGACTGAAATGTGTTAAAAAGATTGTTTTGCATCATAAAAGCATGAATTTGCTCAAAAACAACCCTTTCAATGATTTTCCCCAGAAATGGCAGATTTGATATTGGCCTATAGTTACTAATTGTTGTGGAATCCAGATTTGATTTTTTTAGAAGAGGTTTTATTACTGCAGTTTTCAAAGCCTGTGGAATCTGTCCACTTTTTGAATTGAATTACTGACATAAATAAACTTTTCTATGACATTCTAATTGAGATGCACCTGTATTTAACATACAATCCATCTACAAGTTTGCCCTTAAAGTTGGAATAGATTTGTTTTCAGACACGATCCTCTGTTAATTGTGGTTTAATTTTCATTGTGACATGTTTGGAAGAGATTGATTAATACAATTATACACTTTGTCTGTCAAGAATGAATCACATTGTCACAATCATTTCATTGAAAGAGGTCAAAAATATTTTATTACAACTTTATGGTCTGATCAATCTGTTCTCCGTGGTGAAACCAGAACATAATGTGGGCTTTGTGTTTGTTTTAGTGGTTTAGTTATTTTGATTAAAACATTTATATAATAAATGAGTCAATCAAGAGAAAGCTAATTGACAACAACAGCAATGTTACTAATTGTTTTATAAAATATTTCAACAAAATACTTTTAAATGTAGTTTTAGATGAAAAGAAAAGTAACTTTGTTTTGTTGAATTGTGGGTTGGTAGTGTTGCTGGAGTGGGTCCATATTTTGTTTATTTCAGGTACACATAAATGCATGCACACAGTCCACTGGTGGAGGTCACACAGGTAAAAGCAGATAAGCTATTAAACAGGGATGTAAAGAATCAAGATTAAAAATCAGCTTTGCAACTGTTTCATGAGGAAAGATATTCATTCAACATGTTAGTTTGAGCTCAACACACACAGTGTTTTGGTAAGGAACAAATAGAAAGAGATGTTTTGTTGGTTTATTACTCTATGAGTTCAACTTTCTTCCATACCAACTCCAAACTGTGGTGTGTTTGTTTGAGCAAATAAGCTGTTTCTCCACAATGACAACATGAGGTGTTGAGCAGTGTGTCTGAACATCAGGAACCAGAGACACATGTAGCCTCCTCATCTGCTACGGCTAAATGCAGCATATTCCACTGTGAATGTTGACTTTTTTTACTTCAAATATTTAGTGAGATGGAGCCATGATAGCTGTGTTTGGATGTACTGTTAAGTGGAAAAAAAATCAGCTTTGAAAAGGACAGGAGCAACTTTTAATATGGCACAATATATGTAAAATAATTAGTGTCTTCACACTGAGTTAAACGGGAGGCTGACACCTCCCACAAATGTGTTGTGTTATTACATTTAATGCCCTTTCACTCTCATCATCTCTCCTCCAATGTTTTGCTCACATTTTCCCTCTTTCCATTCTCAATGTCTAAATCTCTCCTTCTCTTCCAGTTGATCTCCATTCTTTCTCCCTCCGACTCATCTCGCCCTCTTTCCCTCTTCCAGACTCCTGTCGTGTAGCAGTCAGTGATTACCATAATTCCCCCTCATGTAACAGATGGTGTTTTGACGTCAGGGACTGTGCTTCCTCATAATGGAGCATGCTAACAGCACAGGGCTACACAGACAGGGCTGCAGGTGCACCTACAAATAAAATTGACTTCATTATCACACTACTACTAGACCTTTTACCTTTTAGTAAACACTGTGAACAGCACACTCATTACACATTATCATGACAGAAGTAAAATTGCAGGCTGGTTTTAGACCGAAAGTGAAATGGAAACAGTGTGAAAGGTGGTGTTTTATATCTCCATGGAAACAGAGGAGCAGGAGTGTACCTGTCACCATTATTGAGGCCAACACTTAGCTCCATATTTAGTAAGAAATCGGCAAATTAGTGTTTCCAGTTTAGTGAGTGATTTACTGTCAGCTGTCATCCAAATGAAGTCGGTCACAACTCAGCTGCCACTCAGCAATTTAAGGCTGGCTGCTCCCAGCAAATCCTCTAATGAGAAGGCATGATTTCAATTCAAGAGAAATGTACATTTAAAATGTGTGTGTGTGTGTGTGTGTGTGTGTGTGTGTGAGGGGCATTTTATGTCAGTGAACCATAATAAAACGTATGTACAGCACCTATGCGATGACATCAAACCTCTAATATGCGCCTGTAAATTGCATTCACTTTCAATGGACAGACGAGCGTCACGGAGGCGTCACGGAGGCGTCACGCAGACGCTGCACACGGGTTGTTGCGCATACGCCTACATGACGGGTGTGTGGCGGTGAACTATGCCTCAAATACGTGACATGAAGACCAGCGTGACTGTTTAGTACAATTCTACATGACATACAGGCACACGGTATGTAGTGTTTGTGGAAATCAAATAGCGAGGGGTCATTTGTGCAGTGCCACAAGCGAACGTAGCGGACGCCTGTGCACACGCTCATCTCAATGTACAAATAATTATTTACTTTATGATGACAGATTTTTAGTTTAACAGCTGCTTCGCTTCACAATTCAAGCAGTCGATGTATTACAAAGAGAGACAGATGAGACAGTTTAGGTTATTTCAGTCTACACATGCACACGTTTAGGCGCCTGAAGCGTTGGCTTTAGGAAAATAACTCACACGTTAATGCATAAAGTAAATAAATATTTGTACATTGAGACAGGTATTCGCACGTGGCATGACACTTGTCACCCTTTCATTATTTGGTGTATTCGCAATCTGCGTGCCTGTATGCACGCCTATTTATCATCTTTATGCAGGCGCAGGCAACGCGGTTAAGGCATTTTAGTATAGCTTGCTGGCATAAAATGCCCCCCTTAGTGTGTGTGTGTGTGTGTGTGTGTGTGAGTGCGCGCTGGTAATCAACATCTTGTGGGATTATCAACGTGTTTACACAATCATGTCATGCAACCTCAGACGGTATGGGGACAAAAACTGGAGTCCCCTTAAGGAAAAAAACCCTTTCAAATGAATGCAGGAGTCATTCTGAAGGTGCTTTTAGGGTTTTTAGTAGTGAAGTGACAATGAAGCCTCATGAACCATTTTCTTTATTTTTTGACCTCACTAGATGGCGCTCTTGTCTTTTAAAGAAAAGGCTCTAGCAATGGTGATTGAGTGTGTTTTCAGCCCTTTGTTAAACAAAGAATGCCATCTAGTGGACACAGAAAAAAAAAAGAAAATGGTTCATGAGGCTTCGTTGTCACGTCACTAGTTTTTAGCCTTGGCTCAAAAGTCAGGTTTTTCCATAAGTGTGTGTTCAAAGGGTGCACTAGTACGCCCCCTAGAGGTGTCCAGGTGGTAATGCACTCACTACTACAAGGTTTTCAGAAGCTAAGGACATTTTTAGTATTGTCTTACTACAGTCATAGTGAAATGACAAATATATTTTTTCACATTTTTAACCTTGTTTCAAATTTGTTAATTGTTGATTTAGCTGTCAATCACTTAATCACTCAATATTTAATCGTGATTGTCTATAATTAACTTACGATAAATCGCAAATCAATCACACATTTTTTATCTGTTCTAAATGTTACTTAACAGGATATTTTTCAAGTTTTTAATCCTCTTATCAATATGAGAGTGGACACATATGCTGCTTTGTACAAATGTACGTTTATTAATATGGAAACAATTCAAAAGAATGACAAATACTGTCCAGGATAACCTCAAAGGTACTGCATGCTCAAAAAAAATGCTGAAAGTACAACATGGCAAACTGAAGCCCAACAAGAAACAACAGATGAATGTAACATGACTCAGTAATACTAACAGCATGTAGTGTCCAACTTAACACTAAACATCCTGTTTAAACACCTCAACACTAAATGACTGACCTCATCATCACAACAACTGACACATTGTACAACAGCTACATTGTTTACTTCAATAAGATCATTCCCTGGATTCTTCACACTTAAAAGTGAATAATCTCACACAGAGTAACTGTCTAACCTCACATGGTGACAATAAAACATCATCTTCGACTAAGTTGGATCAAAACAGCGTGATAAAAAAAAAAAATTAAAACAAACAATAAAGTGTGCATGTACTGTGAGGAGTTAAATACGAGAGGAAGGAGTCTCTCTCAGTGTTGCCAATTCCTCAGTAAGGAAAGTAGCTATTGGCTGTCCTAAAAGTGACCCAAGAGAGAAACTGACTATAAACCAGCCAACGGCAACTTCGTACATTTGCAATTTGCAGACTGGACGCTAAGGGGTTAACATCCCCTCTGGCTCTGACTACAGCTGGGAGGGACTGCTGCGGGAGGACTGTGCCTTGTGAGTGCTAAGAACGAGTCTCGAAAAGTCTCCAATAACACCAGAAATAGTCGCTAGATTTGTCACTAGTTGCTTTATTGAAAAATAGTAACTGGGGGGGCTGAAAAGTCGCTAAATATAGAGTCAAAGTCACTAAGTTGGCAACACTTGTCTCTCTGTGGTATCTGAGACTGGACGTTTCCATGGTAACTCATTCACACCGACAGTAACTACAGATAACTTAATGGCCACTTTATAAAGTACACCTGTTCAACTGCTTGCTAATCAGCCCATCACATGGCAGCAATTCAATTCATGTAGACATGGTGAAGACGAGCTGCTGGAGCTCAAACCAGCATCAGAATGGGGAAGAAAGGTGATTTAAGTGACTTTGATGGTGGCATGGTTGTTGGTCTGAGTATTTCATAAACTGCTGATCTAACAACCATCTTTAGGGTTTACAGAGAAAGCCATCAGCAGTTCTCTGGACCAAAATTCTTTGTTGATGCCAGAAGTCAGAGGAGACTGGCCAGACTTCTTTGAGTTACTGTTGCATTTCTATCATCTCAAATAACAACTCCTTACAACCAAGGTATGCAGTAGACCATCTCTATGTGCACACCGCAACATCAATGTGTTTGAATGCTAACACATCGACCTTTGGTGCAGAAGACCACACTGACACTATTTAAGGCACACCCTGCTAGCTAATAAAGTGCCGGTGACTGTATATCAATTCTTGCTGTTGGATATCATCACAATTAACCCTCTGGTTTGATTTAGACCATGTGCCTATATTTTAGGCACCATGGACATTCATCGAGTGCATGGATGGGTGACAAAATTCAAGAGAAACTACTATCATATTCTATTTATCTAAGTGTTATGACATCTGTCTTGATAATGATGGGGAGCCCGTTCTAGCACGTTGCTCCAAATTTCCTAATAGGGATTCAATTGTTGGAGAGTTGGTGACTGTGAAGGCCCAAACATATAACTCACATCATTTTCTATGCTTCATGTGATACCCTTCTCTTCATTATTGGAGATCTTATCTGTCTTTGACAGTTGACATTTCATGCATTGCTTTTGTCACTGTTCTAAGGATATTTAAATCAGGACATTTAATTCTTAAGTGAATATTGTGCACAAAAGGATGACAAGTGTGAATCATCTTTGGCGATTAGACCCCATTTGGATGTGATATATATTAAGGGGGATAATGAAGGCATGATGACTATTCAATTCATAAAGATCAGTCCACTGAAACTCTTATTTTTGGATTCATTGACAGGATGCTCCGAGACATTTTTTTAAATAAGGAAAAATAAGGTAAATAAACAAATAAGTAAATAAACATAGACCTCTGTCTCAGTCTGATTCGCATGATGTCCACAGCGTATGCACTTTTTTTTTTGATTCTGGACATTTAAACAATCAAGATGGCTGTGCAATATGTATGCATAACAGTGTAACTTCATTCTTATCTCTGAAGACACAGTTATTCTTACGGTTGCAGTTAACCTCTTATCCCCCTCTATCTACCCTTTTATTGAGAATTTGGGGTTGTGGTCAGTGGATATTTAGGGGGGGATAGCTGGTCAACAATAAATGCCACATAAAAGTGATGACATCATCTGAAAGCTAAAATATCTAATTAACATGACATTCTCTGAATGATCTAGGTCTCTAGTTTGTGGTTGTAACGTTTCATGAGGCTGTGATTATCCTAGAGGTCACATCAGCTCATCTTATACAGTCAGGTCCAGACTCAAGAAATGCCCTCACTGCAATGAACTGGCTACTACTGATGACTAACATCATCCCACAAGAAGAAAACTAGGCTCATTGAATTACATAAATTGGGTATATATCTTGTGGTTTCAAAGCTTGTTTAGGGACATCACTATGCACAAATATTCAAATACAGTAGGCGGACATTGCACATTTGTACTACTTGAGAAAAACAATGTGGTTTTTCCCTTAAATTGCATGTTATCAACATTAAGTAGCCATGTGTGTACAGAGGAGACTTGTGGGAACCCAGAGAGCCCATCATGAAAATCATGCTTTGAAAATCACCGGGCCAAATCAAAAATAGCCTAACTTTGATATCCAGACATGCTATCCTGACCTGATCCTATGCTCCAAATAGGCGGTTCCTGGCCAGTGCCCAACAGCGAACTGTTCGCTGGTTTTCCACTGCCAAAGAGCCGGCTACCAGCCAGGAAAACGGGTTCCACATCGGCACCAACTCTTTGCTGGTCTTGAACCGTGAACCATGCCAGGGGCTGGGGGCAGGGCTATCTGACCAACAAGACCAACTCGGTGCCTTTTGAAAGAGACCAACTAAAATGTGTATCATTCATTTATTTGGTTTGTTCAACTGCAATGTGATTGATACGGGCTAGCGCTACCGTGCTAATGTAAGAGACAGATCAACAGCGTGCTTATACAGTTTTTCTCGATTGCTTTGACACATTTTGCACATCATGGGTCAACTTTATCTAATGCTCACACCTTCTTTGCACAGCAAGAGTCCTCTCTGGTGAATCAGTTAACTATTTCTCATTGCTTTCACACAATTTTCTTTGACTGTTAATACACTTTTCAAAACAGTTAACACACTTCTCACAAAGAGACACGAAACATAACTGATTTACCATGGCAACACATTGCAGACACTTAGTAGCAGCCAATTGGAACTGCTCTCTCAATTCTAAAAATTGTCAGCACCTGTGTGAACTCTCTTTGCAAAACAAAGCAAGTAGTTCTCAACCTATCAAAGAGGTCAATAGCTTGAAGTTGATACCAAGCATGGATCGAGGAGGACGTGGACGAGGACAAGGAAGAGGAAGAGGAAGAGGAAGAGGTCGTGGGAGAGCTAGACAGGCCACTGCCAGGGGAGGTGGCCCTGGTGTTAGGAGTTCCAATGAAATTAGGGCAACAATCATTGACCATGTTGTAAATCATGGTCTCTCCATGAGAGAGGCCGGACTAAGGGTGCAGCCAAACCTGAGCAGGCATACGGTGGCATCAATAGTTCGTACTTTCCGCAATGAAAATAGGTAAGCCACTTTGCTGGTCAATTTACGTACTGTACTGTGTTTCACTGTATTTGCACTCTTGGCAACAGCCATTTCTGTACTTTTGTAAAGTGTTGCCATACAGTAATACAATGCATTACTGTAGTTTTACTAGAGTCATTTCCAATAGAGTACTGTAACTGACTTTCAAAATATACAGTAGAATTCTGATTACTGTACATTTACAGTATTTACAGTCATTGGCACTATTTTCACAGAATCAACACACTGGCCCACACTGGTGGCAGGGGAAGAATTTTCTCTGCTGAACAGGAGGCTGCCATTGTGAACATGGTAGTTGCTAACAATGCCATCAGATTGCGTGAGATAAAGGCAGCGGTCTTAGCTGACCAGGTGACTTTTATGAACATAAACAGTGTCAGTCTGGCAACAATAGACCGCATCCTGAAACGCAATCTGGTGGCAACCAAGCAGCTATATAAGGTGCCATTTCAAAGAAACAGCGACCGCGTCAAGGCAGCACGTGCACAGTATGTACAGGTATGGATCTGTCACTGCATTTGGATTTGTCTTGCTGCATACTGTAAAATTCAACAGTGATCGCCTAATCACATTCCTCAATGCATTGCATGAGCGGCTGGTACTGCCACAGGAGAGAGGCCTGTTCAGGGCAAACATGTCCCATTTTGTCATAATTTGGGACAATGTGGCCTTCCATCATTCAAGGTTAGTGAATGACTGGTTCATGGCTCACCCACGCCTGATGATATTGTTTCTCCCTGCATACTCTCCCATGCTAAATCCAATCGAGGAGTTTTTCTCCTGCTGGCGTTGGAAAGTATATGACCATGGGCCTCATGACCAGATGTCATTGCTCGATGCAATGAATGCTGCATGCTTGACAATCCGCGCAGAAGACTGCCAGGGGTGGATTCGCCATTCAAGACGTTTTTTCCCTCAATGTATTGCAATGGATGACATACTCTGTGACGTTGATGAGAACATGTGGCCTGATCGTCAGGCCCGTGTCGACAATGCGTAATTTTCCTGTATTTTTATTTTTTTCATATTTACAGGGTTTCATTTCATTGTGTTTCATTTACAGTACTTTCTTTTTTGAGAATTGACCTTTGTTGTACTGCATATTGAACCCTGTCATTTTGATTGCTTACAGTATGTGCATGTGACAAGTACTGCAATAAATATTTTCTGTCAGAATCTTGTCAGAATCTTGCCATTTTGTACACAGTAGAACAAATGTAAATCAATGGTGTTGACAGGTACTTCAGCAATACAAAAACAGATCTACAATATTTTACTGTATACACATTTTCTGATTTTACTGTAAATACTCTGTGACAGTATATTTCTAAGTTATATAACTAAGTTAGAGTGCTCAATACAAAACCCTAATTGTAGTATGTTGTCAGTTGTAAAATAGTCAATACTATGAGGGTGTTGAACAAAAGTTGATATTGATAGCTGTAGTTTCAATTTTGTTATCCATTGTTAAATAAATGAGAAAACATACATGTTCAATTGAGCACAAATTGTAGGTTTTGATGGAAAAGTTTGGTTTTGATGGATGTGTGACAAGTTTTGAGAAAGTGGTGTCATTCTGCAAACATCATAAAGTGTTTTGGTTATTTCAGCTTCTGTTAAGGGCTTTGTGTGAGCTGTTTTGAAAAAGTAAACTGTGAATGGAAAAATGGGCCAAAATGATCGGGAAAAACTGTAATACTTGCAGAGAAGGCGGAGACATACAGGCGTTAACAGTGACATAATGACATGGCTCTAGACCCTGTGGAAAAGCAAACAGGTACGGAGCTGGTTCGCAAGTTGAACCAACTGCAAACCACACCAGCACTGGCTCCGGCTCCCAGTCGAAAAAACCCTAAAAGCAAGTAGAACTGAGCACTCTGCGTCTTTCAGTTCAGTGAGTACTGTACAGTCAGAGCCAGTGGCGGCTGGTGATAAAAAAATTTGGGGGGCGCACTGGAGGGCGGGGGTTACAAAATAAACACTACTTGAACATAAATTTTGCTCTCCTTTCCTTCTGGCCAGCAAATTTTACAATGACTCTCTGATTGAAGTAAGTCGTCTCACATACAAGTCTCTTTTCCATGGACAGCATGGCCAAAGCATTCAGCCTCTCCTGGGTCATGGTGTTTCTGAGAAAATTTTTCACTCTTTTCAAGGTTGAGAAGCATCTCTCAGCTGTGGTCATGGGTGTGGTGATGATGATCTTTAAAAGAGTGATAGTTTCTGAAAAGACCTCCTCTAGATTGTTCTCCATAAACAGATGGAATAGGTCCACAGCCCCAAAGCAGGCACTGAACTCTTCCTTGCTGTAGATGAGACCAAGTTCTGTCTTCAGCTTGCTTCCATTCAGCATGGGGTATGCCTTCAAGGTACTGCGCAGTGCATCTTCAGGAAATTACCCGTGATGTTCCTCAAACCTGTCCCCCTGCAACAAGGTGACACAGACAAGGTGGTCTGTGAAGGAGAGGCGCTCCCTGGTGTGTCCCAGAATGGTATTGCAGACCTACAGAGAGAAGTATACAAAAATATGTAGAGAAAAAATAAATATGTAATTCAAGTAATTTTACTGTTAATGTCACCTTTTGTTAGAGCTGCATGATTTTGGAAAAATATCTTTAGCTATTAAGATATCAAGATATAGCTATTATTTTTTACTAATACTGCAACTGTGATATGATTTGAAATATTAGAGGGACTAATATTTTTTGCATAATTTTCATTTTCATAAAAAAATAATAGCTATAGAATAGAAATAGAATTGCTGGAACATCTCTACAACATGACAATGATATATTTAGAATTGTATTTCAAAACACATTTCTCCTTTAACAGATATTACAACCTCCGATGAAACATGGACTCTGACAGATTTCTATAACATAAACTCACCTCTTCTGCAATCCTTTGACGGTCCTCTGAACTGAGTACCCGACGCCTCTTTGCTTGCAGAGAGCCACTGCTTTGCTCTCCCATGGAATGGAGAGAATTTCTGTGAAAAGACAAGGAGAATTCATAATAACAATTAAAAAGGGGGAAGAGAGATAATGATTTTTAAAAAGTAAATAATGATCATATTACTAACAGGAATCCTTATTACCTGATCTTTTGTATGTCCTGTTCGAACTGCTGGATGCTCCCTTTGATGTGGACTGAGTCTATGTTCTTCTTCTGGAGCTTGGCATAGAGAAGGTCCACATGTGGCATAATGTGGTGAAAAAGTTCCAGTTTAAGTACCCTTAAAAACAGTAGCGATCTCAAGGTGTTCTTTCAAAGCTCCATCCAGAGAAGCAACAAAATCCACCAACCCACGAAATATCCCAGGGTTAATAGAGCTCTCACTCTCATCATGGCCACGTAAAGCCAACTCAAACGCCCCACAACATTTCACACAGTCTATTATTCTAGACAGTATGTGACGATTTTTTGTCACCTCTTCGTTGTGCTTTCTAATGCCAACTCTATAGCCCTCATCTAACTGTTCAGTAATGCTAACTCTGCCAAAAAACCTTAGCTTCAAGCTATTGTCAAGATGACTATGGCTACTTTCGTGCCGTTTGCATTTTTCAGCAAGATGTTTCAGGTCTCTGATGCCTGTTGTTGTCCACAAAACTTCAGTGCCAACACTTTGAAAAAGCAAGCAGGGAAAGCAATAAAAAGCATTGGTAAGGTCACATCCAGCTAGCCAACTGTGTTTGGTGTAAAACAAGCGGGAGAAGCTCTGGGTGTAACTCCGTCCACAGTCACTTGCCTGCTGCCGTTGTTTCACCTGAAGCTGCCATTGTCTCCTCAAAATACGTCCGACTCCGCTGTTTGCATCAGTGAACATCGCGCCTGCGCATCTAGGCAGCCAAGGGTGTGACTTTGATTGACAGAGATCGTGAATCAATCAGATTGGATGAAGAATGACATTAAAAAGTGCTGATTGGCCAGGGACGCAGAGAGCTGCGCCCGGAGGAGAATCTTTAAATGACCAATTATAGACCAGCATGAAGTCACATGCAAGCAAAAAGTTGAAGAACATACATACACACTCATTTGGCCGGCAGTCCTCGTCCTTGAAACGTATATATTTACACAAAAAAACTAAACAAATAGAACCAATATGGAATGGGAATGCTGAAAAATGATTAGCCAGACACATATTATGAGTGAACAGAGGTCATAATTATTTTTATTCGGTAATTTATGTTTACTGTGTCTATACTTTTTCCTGCAATTTTGATGGGGGCGGCGCCCTAGCGCCCCCTATTAACAAGCCGCCACTGGTCAGAGCTCCGGTTAAAGGAACACTCCACCGTTTTTTCATATTAAAACATGTTATTCGGGTGAGTAAGACGAGTTGATACAGACCTCTTGCGTCTCAATGCGTGCACTCAATTGCCCTGGCGCGCGGAGCTACTTGGCTAGCACTTAGCTTAGCCCAGTTCATTCCTTAGGATCCAAACAGATGGACAGTTAGAAGCGACCAAACTCCTCCACGTTTTCCCTATTTAAATACAGCTTTACGAGTAGTTAAACGACCAAGTATGGCGACACAAAATAAAACGTGGCGCTTTTCGAAGCGGATAAAAAGGATAACTATAATGTATGGCGGAATAGCACTTGGGAGCACTTCGTCTCGGCGCAGTAATATCATCACTCCTGACGGAAGTGAGAGGGAGCGGAAGTGATGATATTACTGCGCCGAGTCGACTCACCCGAATAACTACATGTTATTCGGGTGAGTGTTCCTTTAAGCACTGAATGACTTTTGTTCTTATCTTCTTAAAAAACAGATTCTAGTGATTCAGTACACTGAAAAAGTACACAGCTGCAATATCATGAGCTCAATATCCTTTGTGTATTAGTCCTTAAGTCCTTACCTTCTGGTGCAATTGTCATATTGGAACAATACATTTCAAATACATTCAACTTAATCTTACCCATTAATTCTGCAGTATTTATTAGACAAAACTCAAAACTGTGAAAGCGGTTAAATCCTTTTGTTTAAACCTCAAGTTAGATCCAGCCATTAAAGAAATCATCATCCCATGACAACCCCATCAATCACATTTCCTCTTGCAAAGAAGCAAGAATGAAAGGACAATCTGATTAAACATTAATTTTCATTTCATAGAGTCTGTCTCTTCTCCATCTAAAATATATTGAGTTGCCAGTCTATTATGTGAACTTACCTTTCATACACATAATGTTATCCATTACAAAGCTCAGCAACAACCCTTAACAACAAGGGTTAACAACATGTATATATATATATACATACATACATACATACATACCCCGCTTTTTTCATGTAATTTGAAGATGCCTGAGAAAAGGCAATTTACTTGTCACACACGTTTGGGCATACTGCTTCCTTTGATCAAACATACATGATATCAAGTCAGGGTTGCTCATTGCATGGTAGGAAGATTTCTGACATGCTGTACACTGTGTGCTACTGTGTGTTCTCTTTTGTAATTGACTGCTTAACAGGTGTTTGCTGTATATAGCTTAGTGAACCATAGCAATCATGGTTACAAAACTGTATTACATTTTCTCATAATTCATGACCTGAATTTCTATTTCATTCTAACCTGTTAAACTCAATAAGCAACAAGTCGTGTGGGTTCTATTCTGAATGCTTCAAATAAGAGAACAGAGTCATCAGACAGCACTCTGAAATAATAATAAGGGTTTAGTTTGGTGCTCAGGGCACCAATTTATAAATGCACCTGATGTTCAACCCTCTGCCCCGAGGTGCTAACTTAAGTCACAGACAGGTTTTGATGAAGAACTTGTGTCAAACTCTGACACTGTAAAACATGAATATGGTCCATGAATGCCGTCGGGTTTGACTTTGCCGCTGAGTGTGGTTCTTTACATCTCCAGTCTAAGGCCCCAGCTGTCTCTGTCAGCGACCACTTTTCAAGAGCTGCTTCATGTTCTTATCAGAGTGCACATGAGACAGACAGACACACAGATGCTATCTGAGGCATGATGAAAGATTCCAGAGATGTGTTATTATGCTAAATTATTCATGAATGCAGATCAGTTGCATCTCAGCTGTAATTGCACACGAAACACTGCAAACACAGCTACTCCATATATAATTACAGACAGACTGGGACCATACATACCATATGTAGTCTGCAAATGTCTGTCAGACGATGTGCTGCATGTGGGAGTGTGTTTATATGCAGGGGTGGAATTAGCAAACTCTGTGTACAGTGAATCTAGCCCAAAGAACTTCTATAGTTTTGGAATCTTGAAATTATTTTACCATGTACTGTCCAAGGGGCCAGTTTAATGAGTCACATGTATAACTTTGGCTGACTCACCCTATTATTAATAAGCAAAGTCCCAGATAATCCAGGTAAGTGCTCTGCTCTTTGGGAAAACAAAACATACAGCGCTTGATGTATGTTTTGTATATCAGCAACTGATATGCCTGTAGTCTCCAGCCATGCCAGCAGCTTTATGAGGCTGCATCTGGGCCACAAGCTAGCATGCTCACAGTAACAATGCTTACATGCTGATCCTTAGCAGGTATAATGTTTCCCATTTCCATTATCTTAGTTGAGCTTGTGAGCATGCTATCAATTGCAGCGCACCTGAGACTGAAAATAGAATGTCATCAGCTTTACAGTTATCATCAGGTCAAAATTCACTTCAGTTTATGAATGTCTCAAGATGTGAAAATATGTTGCTCACCGAAAGAAGTACATTTGTAGATTTTGAAAAAAGAAAATGGGGGAAATAAACAATTTTGAAGCTGTTTCACTTAAAAACAATAGTTTTAAACATTAGTGATATAAAACTGATTATACTATATGTGTTACTATTTTCTACTCTTGATGAAGACACCATGCGACTTTTGAGACATTTTGTTCTTTTGTTCAAACTAAGTGAAATGTGGTCCAAGAAAGAAGTTTACAGAGTAGCTGTATCGATCAGTTGCAGTGGATCGAGCTGATGGGAGCTGCAGCAAGCGGTGAAGCAGTGAAACAGAGGTTGTAGAGCACCAACTCTTTACACTAAGATTAGATTAGATTAGATTTTATTTGTCATTGCACAGAAATACAACGAAATTCAATGCACTCAGGTACTGGACTCATATAAAAATAGCATAATAAATAGTAAATAACAAGATACATTCTTATTATCTCATCTCAATAAATAGTAAATCGAAAAGATACATTCTCATTCTCTCAGCACTTAGTATATTCATGTCATTCATTCACTGTACCATCAATTTAATTAAAACAATACTGTAATTATATAAATATATCAAGTGCAGAGCATTGTGTTAGGTGTGGGTGTCCTTGATTAGTGTTGTTTGACCAGTGAGTTTGTTTTCAGGTCTGAGTTGAGTATGGTGATAGCTGCGGGATAGAAACTGTTCATGAATCTTGTGGTGCGTGTTCTGATGGACCTGTAACGTTTCCCTGAGGGCAGCAGTTCAAACAGATGATTAGCAGGGTGGAATGAGTCCTTCAGAATGTTGTGTGTCTTCTGCAAGCATCGGGAGTTGAAGATGGTGTCCATGGTAGGTAGCTGTTGTTTGATAATGTTTTAACTGGAAATAATGCTGATTTTGTAACTTAAATCACCTTTCGTCCCCATTCTGATGGTCGGTTTGACCTTCAGCAATTGTCTTCACCATATCTATATGCCTAAATGCGCAGATAAACAGTTGTGCATTATAAAATGACTGGTGAGTGTGTGTGTGTATATATACATATATATATATGTATATATATATATATATATATATATATATATATATATACAGACAGACAGACAGACAGACACACACACACAAACAAACAGTTTGACCAGCTCCCGGGAATCCTTTACCGCTGCACGACTACATACAGCAGTGCTTCATAACACTATGTTTTTCTGTCATTGAAGATCTTTGTTGACCCTGGAAGTGGCATAATCTGCCTTGATCTCATTTCCCTAATGTGCACCTTCAATCACCACCCAGACACAATACATACAAAATGCTGCCAAAATTATTGCTCTGAAATTAGGTTAGGTTATCATCATCATCATCATCCATCATGCACAGATATTACAGACTGTGTGTGGACTGTGTGAGTGTGTATGAGCCTTGCCATATTAGAAAGTAAACTAAGTAATTTCCTAAATTAGCTTAATAATGAACATAATTACTGTGCCTGATGAGAGGAACTGTTTCTTGTCTGCAGGGGTTTTCTATATCTATCTGCATGCCTTAGCTGTGTTAATTAATGAACATAGTTGTGTTTTTGCAGGTTTCTTCACCTTTGCTATAAATACCACATAGTCACCATACAAACATTTTTGTACTGTTACTAAAAAATTTTTATGTTTAAGTTTTTAGAGTCAGAGACAGGTCTACAGACACATGTAGAATCTTTATTGTGTTGTTGTGAGCTGCAGATTGTTGGAGATATTGGCTGTCGAGAGGTCTGCGTTCTCTCAAGTATAATGGAACTAGATGGCACTTTGTTATTGAGTGTTTTTTTTTACTCTTTGAGCCCTGGAAGCAAAGTCTCTTTACAGAAATCATGTTCTGGGGCCTCGTGTGTCAAAGAGTGCGTAGCTTTCATAATGAAAGATGGCCTCCTCCCAAAACTATAAAAGTACATACACAAACTCACCTCCACATGTATCAAACTGTGCTTACACCAGGTTCTGCACCTTTCCTTCATACATCCCAATCAGCGTGGAACTGACAACCCGCAAATGAATACGCAGACATGCAACTGACGATAAACCGCCGGCATGCCCGCTAATTATCAAAAAAACAACGGCAAATCAACACCTGCCACTGCAGCGAGGTGGACGTGGTGATCTCCGAGGTGGAGGCAGGAAAATGTGCTTTTTGGTGCCTCAGGTCTGGGACCAGCAGCAAGGTTTCAAAGAGACCCGCACCATGGCTGACGTGTCCCTGAACACACACTCCGTCTAAACGCTACCATTATTTATCCTCTAGAGCCAACAAAGGAGCCTTTGCGTATTCCCACCAAAATCATTTTTACGCATCGGTTTATAAACCAGGCTTTGCCTATTTCTTGTTGTCCCAATAAATCATTACATATGGAATTGATTACACCACACCTTATTGGCTTATTCTAAAAGGATTTCCCACACACGTTTTTTCTCTGGGGAGAGAGGGATCTCTGCGTCATGGATCTCTGTGCACCAGCAGTTAACACATCCGTGAGTCGGCGATTGGTACTTTGACACAGTGATTAAGGCTTAATATTGTTATCTGTGAAAAAAAAATGTTTCACTAGGTTTATATTGTGCTCCATACTAATCAGATCCAGAAATACTTTATTGATCCCCAGAAGGAAATTCGGTAAATATGAATATAAAATTTGTGGAAATAGAAAAATATATAGACTTAAGAAAATATACAATCTTAAAAAACATACAGACTTCAAAATACTATTATTGCACAAGTAAGCAGCAATATGCAGGTGAAATATAAAATATAATAATAGATGATAAACATCATCTATCCCCCTCATCTTTAGAATGGGTTATTGAGTGTGAAAACTGAATTTTCCTCCATGTCAGAGAACTATGAACTGTAAACACAAAGCCAGTTGGTGTTGTTTTAGTTTAGATGTGAAACACATTTTAAATAGAGCATAAAGACACTAGTTTCTGCCAAACAATAGTTTGAGGTGCTACCACACATTCTCACTGCAAGTTCACCTTTCATACATGTGGGAAAAACAGTGTACGCAGCATTGATACATGAGGCCCCTGGTTGCTTCAGAAAATCCACAGAACTTCAGACCTTGTAGTTTGCAGGTTCCTACATAAAACTGCTCAGAACAACGTGTGTGGATTATCTGGGGCGATTTGGCTACCCGCTCTTCATCCACTGTGACTCTTTGTCTGGTGCCTTTTGAGCAAATTAAGCTCCGAGGTTTGGTTTAAACCCATCTTAACTGGAATAAAAATGGAGTGAAATTTACTTTTACCAAAGGTTTGTTGTTTTTTTAGTTTTTGCCTTAGCACTTTTTTCTCTGCAGTGGGACTCTATAAACTAGTGTCTCAACTCATCTCAGCACAAACCCTTTTAGGTAGAAGAAGAGAGAAAAAAAACCTCCCCATACGAAGCTCATTTGCATCTGGTTATTTCCCTCTGGTGCACGTTAACATATTACCATGGCAACCCCAATGCATTCTTAATGTGGTCTAAATCTGTGTCTCTTATTGGATATTTAATCAAATTTTAATTAACAATCTACTTAATGAACTCCCTAATTAACACTCAAAAAGTGTGTTTCTTGTCTTTAACAGCATTTTTTAGGTCAATGTAATTTGACTGAACTTTTGCATCATAAATTCCTGACTACTGGTGATTATAATTTATTTCAGTGTCATTATTTTTTACACAGGACTTTGTTAAACAAATGTCAATCTGTATTCCATTTGTGATGCATTGCGTTGTTGTTGTGTAATTATTTTTGTGTACTTTATTTGTCCCTATTTTGGCCATTTATTTCAAATCTTACAAATATTATTAATTAATTACAGTTTACAAAGCATATTTGTGTTAGCTTTTTGTCTAAATGTACAGTATCCTTGGTTTACTGATCAATGAATGGAGGGAGGGAGTATTTCAAGTAAAAAAGAACAGTTCACTGCCCTGCTACTCAGGGCACACATGGAAATAAAAAAAATCCTATTTATTATATATATATTATATTATTATATTATTATTTCTGTCCTGAAAAAAAATCATAAACTCTATGATAACATGTGGTTAAGTTAAGGGTCCAACTGTACATCCTTTTTAACAGTGAAGTCGGACTGATCCTACTTTGAACCAGGTGGTTTTAGCTACCTTAAGTGCTAAAGTCTCATACTTTAATCACCCAACCATCCACTAGGGCCTTTTTTAAAAATGATTTCTATTACCTTATTCCCTTCTTTGCTTCCTAGTAAAGACTGTTTGTTTTTCTGTACAGAGATTCCTTTTGCGGTCAAACAAATAATGCCAATGATCAATGCTGTCATTGTTCTATGAAAAACCTTCAGATGCAAGTATTTGTCTATTTATATGCAGTATGTATGTTCATACAAACTAACATACACATGCACTTTAACACTGCCAAATGTAGGTGTCACTTAACACTTAAAGGCTCTAGCAATGGTAAATGAGTGTGTTTCAGCCGTTTGTTGAACAAAAAGTGCCATCTAGTGGACTGAGAATATAAAGAAAATGGTTCACTCGTTTAAACTGTCTTTTATAACGCCTAACCTGAATGGGAGTTTTATTGCCCTAAACCTAGGTCAGTGGTTTACAGCAATTCGCGGTACAGTGAGCCGTGTCTGCGAAATGATCATTTTAACAAACGCTCATATGTGTTGTTATGGGTGGTATTGAAGACCTGGAGCCCGAGCCTGGCCAGTGCTCGTTTGGTTCAACTTGCAAACCAGCTCCAAACCTGTTTGCTTTTCCACAGGCTCTAGAGCCACGTCATTACGTCACTGTTAGTGTCTGTATATATCTCCACCCTCTTTGCAAGTATTATAACAACAGCAGACTACATGTCTCTACAACACATCTGTGCTGCTCATCTTGATCACTATGGACGCCGAATATATTCGTATTAACACTGAACGTAAGATGTAATGTTGGACTTCGTAGGTATGCACATTGCAGTTAAACAACTCAAATAATTGAACATGTTTTAGTTGGTCTCTCTCAATGGCACAGAGTTGGTCTTGGTCTGGCTAGCCTGCTAACACTAGCACACTATCTACTGGCTGCTAACATTATCACGTTATCGATTGGCCAATAATGTTAGCACATTATCGCTAGCCCATATCAATCACATTGCAGGTAAATCGAATAAATGAATGATACACGTTTTATTTTGTCTCTTTCAAAGGCACTGATATTATCTTTTTGATCGGATAGCCCCGCCCCCAGTCCCTGGTGTAAGTTGGTTCCACTGTGGAACCTGTTTTCCTGGCCAGTAGCAGGCTCATTGGCGGAGGAAAACCAGAGAACAGTTTTCAATTGGGCACTGGCCAGGAACCACCTCCGGTGGAAAAACCCTATAAGTGGCACATGTGATCAGTGTAGCCTGCAGCCTCTATATTGCTCTCTCCTCTTTCTCTGGATCGTTTCCATTTCAGTATTTTACTGCGTGCCGCTCACTTTGGGCTTCAATTCTTCAGGAACCTATGGGTGACGTCATGGACACTACGTCCATTTATTAGACAGTCTATGCTGTATACCCGTTAAGTCAGAATTCAAGCTCTCTGCTGCCACATAGCATCTACAGCAAATACAGCCCCGACTGAATTGGTATATTTTACAAATCAATCACTGTTACAATGTTGGTGTAGTCAATGTCAGTAAGTTTCAATAATACCATTATGTTCATACAATATCTGATCACACCTTTGGTATGAAATTGACAGTTCTAACTATTAAAACTATTTCACTGGGTTTTTTCAGCCGTGTTCCAACTATAGCTCCGTTACAACTGAGAATCATATGCGCTTCAGTTTTAACATCAGATCTTGTCCACTTTCAATTGAATTCCTAATGACATTCTCTATCAAAAACTTTTAGTGTTTTATGATAGCAGTCACATGAAGGTTGTTTGCCTGGTTTGTGCTTTATTGTTTCCACATGCTCAGGGACTACAGATAGAAATTAGCAAGTAGCTAAATCTGGAAGTAGACTTGCTCCTACTTATGAGGATTATGAGGAAGTAACACCTCATCAACATCAACCACACCCTCTCATACTCAATGGAGCGGTGATAATTGCTTCAGTTTTACCATTTCGTCCTGCAACTTCTTTTTTTTCTCTTAATGAACATAATTGGCAGGGCCATCACTACACATCCACACAGTGATGAGTCCTCGCAGCTGACTGTGGAAAAGTCACATGGTGGCTGTGAAGACAGCACTCTGCCAGAATGTCACCCTGTCAGAGCTCTGCCACAGAGGATCTGTTTGTATTAAATCACTGCTCCACAGTTTGTCTGCATTTAAATTTATATTGAACATTGTGGACATACGATTTCACATTTGACCCAGTGTACAAATCTCTGCTTGGACATTTCTGTCACAGTTTGCCTGAAGCAGTATTTTCTCCGCTCTATGTGGGGACCTTAAAAAATGTAGTCATTAAAAATAATTCATTAGCCCCTAACCTCTTGGTTTTGTGACAGGCATTCCCAGTGCACAGTGTAATTCAATTGGGCCCTATTTAAAAGACAAAAAGAAGACATCCGCAGAAAAGCCTAAATTATTAACTTTGATTACCATTTTACTTTTCAGTGTCCCATTCACATGGAACAAAAAAATCCACATTGGTTTAGATTTGCAGGACAATATGCTTATGGATTAAGGCAGATAGGATTTAAACCCAAATTAAAAAATGTTAATTTGCACACCCATGCATAATATCTACCCCCCTCTGAGCACACACACACACACACACACACACACACACACACACACACACACGCCCGCGCGTGCACAAACACACACACACACACACATATATATATATATATATATATATATAATGCTCAGAAGTGGATAGAGTACAGTTGCTTTAGAATAATCTGACTCAAGTAAAAGTTAAAAGTAGTCCTCCAAATAATTACTTAAGTAAGAGTAAGTAAGTATTCAGTGAAAAAAATAATCAAGTACTGAATAACTGGTAACTTCTGATTTATATTTTTTTTTTTAAATCAGAGCATGAATTTCAAATAGACAAAAATATTAAATAGGAATGTCCAAATTCAGATATTGCCCTTCAATTTCACTGTTGCACAATAATGAATTACATTTTGATAAAATATCATAAATTAAGGCAAATTTAGCCACAAGAAGAAGTCTTAAATTAATTGTCTTTATTTTCACTTGTGAAACAGCACAATAGGCTCAGCTGGCAGAGATTATAAGGAACACAGCAATCTGTGCATACAGTGCTATATGTGTCCATACACTATGTGCGTGTGTTTGTGCACGCGCTGGTGAAAATGTGTGTTTTTGCATGTTCTTTCCCAAAGAATCACTCAGTCAACAATAGTTGGTTCTCAAGGTTCTTGAAGTGAAGCTGAGATCTTTTAGCAGTGAACAGGAGTCCCGCATGACTAAAAAGTATCTCAGGCTGCAGACGCTGGAAGACTTGTGTTGACTGAACAACAGTGTCTTGATCTGAGAAAAGGAAAGCAAGAAATCCATACCTCCAGTGGACGGACATGAAAGGAACCTCACCAGCTCTCCGGTTTCTGATTTTCCTGTCCTCATGGATGCAAAGAAGTCATCTTCATCAGAATGGCTGCTGCTTGTGCAGACATAACCATCCAAATCCAGGTCTGTGTCCAGATGATTGTTGATGTAGTTGAAGCCTGTGACAAATACATTGTTTTCCAAAGAATTAGGTCTGCACATTCTTCTTACCTTTCAACTGTATAGTGTCGTGGCAATTTTGTGGATTGCACTAAGTTGATGGGTTAGCTTGCCAAAGCACACAAGACTCAGTTCAGCAGGTTTTATTAGCACATTTGTACTCCGTACACCGCACACAATGGCTCTTTCACAATACAACAAAGCCCCTTACACTGCTCGACTTATGACTGTTGTCATTCTCAGCATTGGCACCCCAGCAAGAATCACTGCGGCCCTGACTTTCTGCCCCCATACATAACCTAAGGGCAGAGTTCACTCATTTACATGTACCCCTCTCTCATGGTGTTATCAAAGTTAAGTTCACAGTTTGAGTTCCCACAAGGGTAGTAGGTTGCTGCCTACTTCTTGTCCCACCATGATAGGAAGCACCAAATTTCCTTCACACTTCAAGGGAGAACCCCATCGTTAACCTTGTTACAACATGATTGAGTGGAAACAGTGCAACAATGTTAATGTAACATTTTCAAAAACAAAGAATATTAAATCCAAAAACAATCTTCATAAGAAAATCTTACAACAATTTTGATGAGTTCAAGGGGGTCAATTCTATGAAGTCCATCATGAGGTGATCAAACGGCTCTTCTGGTGTGGGATGGCAGGACTGTGGAGTCTGCTGTCCCCTGCCCACATTGTGCACAGACTATGTACTTCTCACGAAATGTTTTTGAGGAACTGCAAATCCTGTGGTTTGCCAGTGTTTATGAAGCATACTTACCATCCCTCCTTTAGACACATGGTGTCCACTTTACCATGTGCTAACATATTATAGTAAAAGAACAAACATTTGGGTATACGTGGATTTCCATTCAGGCCATACCTAACCCCTCTTTTATATGAACACTTGTCCTGTTTCCAGTGTTTTCACTCTTTTGGCATTGCTGGGCTTCAAGAGTTCTGACAAGGAGACTGGTCTGGTTGCCCTTCCTGTCTCCTCTGCGAGTCATAACTGATGAGGCTGCTGTGACCCCTGGACCCTCCCCTGGTTCCTGACAGTGACTCTAGTCAGAGGGCTGCTGGACCATCCTGCAGTGTGTGAGCTGGCCTGCCATTGTCCATTTTGCTGTTCATTTGGGCAGATGACTGCAGATGATCGCAACAGTCTCTTGCC
Source organism: Centropristis striata (assembly GCF_030273125.1). Classification (NCBI taxonomy): domain Eukaryota; kingdom Metazoa; phylum Chordata; class Actinopteri; order Perciformes; family Serranidae; genus Centropristis; species Centropristis striata. The sequence goes on along the minus strand of NC_081528.1, from coordinate 16,137,626 downwards.
CAGTGGCCTCGTTGTCCACAGTTAAAACATGTGTCCATTGTATGTCCTCTGCTGCTTGAAGTCCGACCTCTGTCCCTTCGAAAAACTCTTCTTTTATCCTTGTTTGCTGTCTTCCCATGGAAATTATTCCTTGAATAGGCCTGTATTCTAGCCGCTGTAGGCGTTCCTGGAGTCTTTGTTTTTTATTCCACTCATTCTCCTGATCTTGACATGCCAATTTCTCAGCATGTCTGGCATATGGCAACATGTCCTGTAAGGTGTTCCTGTCAAAAGCAATGCACAGTGTTTTCACCCTGGTTTGTATATCAGGTCTTAGTCCTTGCGCAATTGCACCTTTTAACTGTTGCCAGTATGGAAAGTCATTCTGGTCATCCGGTTCCTCTTGGCCACTGTGATCTCTGAAAATTTGAGTCATCCTCATAGAGAAATCATTGACACTTTTCTGATTGCTGTCTTGTTCCATGGATTCTTGCCCAATCCATTTTCTGTGGGTAGAGATGCGACATGCAATCTCAGTGGCAATTCTGTGCGGGTGACCAACAGTTTAGCTGTGTTCCACACTGTTACCTCTCCAGTCACCCCTGGTCATTCCCCATTTTAAGTGCAGTTTCCCTCGAATTATGGTTTTAATTCTCAGGTGTTGGGCTGGTATTGTTCAACCAGTTGGAGCAGGACTTTCGAAAAATTTTGCCCCCCCCTTCTTGGTCGGGTAAGGGAGGTCTGCAATAATTGTCGTTCTTCTGGACTCCATGGTCTAAACACATGCCGGTTGACCTTCATGGTTCAGCACCTGTATCATGGGTGCTTGTACTGTTTGTCCATTTTGTTCTGTATGTCAACTTTCTTCTGTAATTCCCAAATCGTCATTGGCCTGTTCGCGTGAAGTACAGCCATCAAGGGTTGTGACTTGTGTCTGCCGCAGCAGTGGTTCACGGCAAAGAGTGGATGTGGGGCAGGTTGCATACAAAACCTTTTTTGTGTTGCTGCAGCTGTTGTGGGCTGGCCCAGTCAGTGTTGAGGTCACGCAGTAAGATGGATTCTGGCGAAATCGCGTTCTTCTGGTCAGCCTGGCTGTTGTATGGTGGCGGGCGTTCTGGGTCAGGGGTTGCAGCTGTATGACTGCTCGGGAGACGATCCGACTCCAGGCTCGTCGTCGCTGGAACAGGCGTAATAGTCATAGAAGCTGTAACTGCTGAAACAGCTTGGACAACATTATATGTTCTCTCTCTCTCTTTCTGTCTAACCCGCATCTCTGCTTCGTTTTCCCATGACCCAAAAGCCTCCCAGTCAATTTTAGCCCTTTTATGTTTTCTTTCATATTTTTGTAGTTGGAATTCTAGGATTGTCAGCTGATTTCTACTGGTCCTGTGAGGGTTGTTTTTTTTGCCAATGCACAACCCAAAACTCACGAAAAAAGGAGAAATGTTTGATCTTAACTTACAGTATAACCAATAATAACAGGAAAGAAAAGAACAAAGGATCACTAACAAAAGGAATGGATAGAACAAAGGGTCAACATGTTTCACACCTAAGGCTAAGAACAATTGGGGACTGTTGACACCTCCTTTCCAGTCTGCTTCACCTCATTCTATTGTAAAAGGTGATAATGATTGAGTAACATATTATTCAATTGTGTGCTATTTATTAATTCAAAATTTAATAAATAGCTAACATAATGAGTTCCACTCCAGCTTTCTACCGTTAACTATGAAAAAAGAACTATGAAAACCAAACAAGCAACAAAAGGTTGCATCGGCTGATAGAAACATGAGTTTGTTCTTTGTATAGTTCCCAACTATGAATATATCAAATTACTTCAGTAATTCAGCAGGTTTTATTAGCACATTTGTACTTCGTACAACGCACAGTCCTGAGTGGCTCTTTCACGATAAATTCTGTTCAATTTACACTGAAAGTGGGAACTTGGAGCTCGGAACAACTTCACCCCAAAGTTGCGTGCTCCCAGCGCTTCACAGCCTGACAAATGTACAACAAAACACGTAACTACTTATGTGAGTGGCGGATAGCATGAATTCTATGTCGGGCTGGTGAGATTCATCCGACTTTCAGAGTTGGAGATCCAACTTTGGAGGGGTTCTGATTAAAATTTTGACTCGGAGCTTGGAAATTCTGACATTCGTGTACACCTTGAACACACCACTAGCCTTACGACACAAACACCGGACTCTCTATGTGCGCTGCAATGCAAATTAGTCTAGCTATCGGAAAATGAATCCTTTGTTATACCGGCGATGTTCGTCGCCTTATGTAGGAACAGGGGAGGGGACAGATCGGGATCACAATGAATCTGTACAATTTATCAAAAAAGTTACTTAGGCAAATGTTACGGAGTAAATGTAGCACATTACTACCCTCCTGATTATGCTACGCCATAAAGGTGATTTAAGTGACTTAAAATGTGGCATGGTTGTTGGCGCCAGACGGACTGGTCTGAGTGTTAACTGCTGATCTACTGGGTTTTTAACACACAACATCCCTAGTGTTCAAAGAGAATGGTCTGAAAAAGAGGAAATATCCAGTGAGAGAAATTGGCTTGCTGATGCGAGAGGTCAGAGGAGAATGGCCAGACTGGATGGAGATGATAGAAAGGCAAGAGTAACTCAAGTAACCACTTGCTACAACCAAGATCTGCAGAAGAGCATCTCTGCATGCACAACGTGTCCAACCATGAGGCATATGAGCTACAGCAGCAGAAGACCACACCGGGTGCCACTCCTGTCAGTACAGGAAAACTGAGCTACAATTCATATTGCCTGGTCTGTTGAGCCTCGACTTCAGCTGCGACATTCAGATGGTGGGGTCAGAATTTGTTGTAATAAACATGAAAGCATGGATCCATCCTGCCTTGTACCAACGGTTCAGGCTGCTGCTGGTGTAATGTGTGGGGGATAGTTTCTAGGCACTCTTTGGGCCCCTTAGTACCAGCTGAGCATTGTTTAAACACCTCACCTTACCTGAGTGTTGTTCTGACCATGTCCATCCCTTTATCACCACAGTGTACCATCTTCTGGTGGATACTTCCAGCGGGATAAAGCCTGATTTCCACCGGGCGCGTTGCTGCAGCGTCACGTCAGCGTTGCGTATGCCGTTGCAAATAGGTAACACTCTAATTAATGAGAGCATTTCCACCGGGCGCGTAGTGTAACGTTACAGCAGCGTCACGTCAGCGTCTCTACGTGAGCATTAGGTAGGACTTCTATTTCTCCGCGAGACGCTGCCAGATCGCGTGAATCTCAACAGGGCAGATCGCACCAGACAGGAAGTCCGACTCAGAATCAGCGTAAAACACTTCCGCCCCTTTCAAAATAAAACACAATACGCAGTTCATGCAGCCTAAAACTACTTCACATCAACATTATGTTATGACCGGGGCACCAGATCAGCAATCAATCAATCAAAGGGTCTCAGAGGATCGGCGACACGGACGACAAGAGACTGATTGTTGAAGTGGAACATCATACAATCATTTATGACATAACATATTGTTTTTATAAGGATAGATGGTCAGATCAACATATCTTTCACCTCAGAGAAGCAAAGTAAGTTGGTTTTTGTTGTTGTTGTTTACTTTATACACACAGTTTATCCATAGACTGTATAAATAGAGTTTAAAGTTTATCACGGGATCTTGCGGTCTCCCGTATGGTCAGGATTATCGCGTGAACTCGTTATCTCGCGTGTATACGGCCGGCTCGCTAAGCTGACGTGCTGCTGCTGTAACGCGCCCTGTATGAATTGACAGACGCAGCAAAAACGCTGTGGAGACGTGCTGCTGCTGTAACGCGTCCGGTGGAAATCCCCAGTAACGCAACATGTCACAAAGCTCAAATCATCTCAAACTGGTTTCTTGAACATGAAATAAATTCACTGACTCATTGACCTGAATCTCCAGCATCCTATTGAATCTATGCCATGGTCCATATTCAAACCATATATATATATATATATATATATATATATATATGAAACAGCTATTTGCAAATTTGACGCTTCTGGAAAATCCAGATGAACATTTGGAATGAGTGCTATACACTATGGTTCAGCTCAAGAGCCGTTATCAAATACTTGGGCTATAAACTCTAGGTTGCATCCATCAACATGTAAGTGACTCAATGTGTGTTTGATTTATTTGAAAGTTTTTAGGATGTCTGAAGTTAAAGTAACTTAAACGTCCAATTATTCTTATTTTTTATTTATTTATTTACCAATTTGTGATCACAAAAACTGTTGATCAAGTTAAAGCTACCTTGATGACGGAGAGATTAATGAGAAAATCATCTGGCTCTTTAACTGTTAAATGCTCCACTATGTTGACGGTGTCTTTCTGCTGTTTGCTGCTGAGCAGGTAGTGACACTGTCCACTGGAAAGTGAGTTTTTCTGAAGGTTTTTCACTGAAATGACATGCCTGCTTTAAATATAACTGGAACAGGCTTTGTTGAAGAAATTACGACAGCAGCTGGGTACTGATGAGGTCAGGTTGTCCAGGCTATGGTGGTGTGATTTATCACTTTTGAGGATCAGTCAGCTTGAGTGAAACAGCTAAACAAAGGAACAATTGTATTTGTACTTTGATATTTCTAGCTTAGTTTAATTTCTGGAGCATTTTTGTTTATGACATTGTTTTATTTACATACTACATTCAAATATTGATTGTATATTTATTTTTTTACCCTTTAAATTTTTTTTTAGCAATTTAAAGCTGCATGAAGACAGTTTAGACAATAAAAAGCATGTTAGCTGAGAGAAGTTAGCTGTAGCTCAACTTTGTATGATCATCATCCAGTTACACAATCAGATTTCCATTCTGTGTCCCTGCTATGACTGGGATTACCGCTTGGCAAATGTAAAAGGGACAATAAGTTGCTTAGAGCCATGCAAAGCCTCCCAATTCCCCACACATTTCTTTCTATGTTTAGGGACTGCATGCTAGTGAGCTGCCACAACTAAAACAAAATAGATACAGTTATTCAAATGATAAAGTCCTTGAATTTAAAGTATTGTCTTGTATATCAAAACCAAACTTTACATTATAAGACACTGACTTTAATTAACTGTGTTGCAATAGAGCCTCAAAAGTTTTCTGTGTTGACTGATTTAGAATTGACCAAAAGAGAGCAAAAGCCACCAACACCTTAAAGGAATAATATCACACATTAATTTCTGTATTGACATTTCTAAAAGAATTATGCCTATTTTTAATAGTTGTTTTCAGACATTATCCCAAATGTTTCCAACAGTGTTTGAACGTAAAGAAATATGTAATTTTTAGTTAATTCGGTTGCCTGGTGTGGCTTTTTATCCACATTTAAGTCACATTTTTACAATACACTTTGTACATATTGGTTATAGGTTCTCGGTTATATATATATATTGGGGTATTTTTCTGTGTATTTCAATCAGGACAGACTTAGTTTTTCAAATGAAAGGATATTTTATTTCCATGAAAATGAGAAAAGTGACCCCATATGAACGTAATTTAAATCAAGGGGGTAATGAAGGTATAAGAAGAATAGGAAACAGCCACTGGTGGAGGCTGTGATGTTGAAGATACTGCTGGTGATCTGTGATCGTGTGATGAGCTGCAGACTATGACCTTGACCTGGGTACTGATGTGATGGAGACTGTCTTTTGATGACCTCAACACTGGGCACCGCTATGATGGCTACACCTACAATGACTGACATCAGCAGAGATGGGAGCAATTTTAAACTGAGAGCTGGGCACACAGCTGTTTGGTTAAGAGAGAGACAACACTTGCAATCATCTGATTAGCATAAACAGGAGGGATAAATGAGAGAGATTACTGTGAATGAATGAGCAATAATGTAGGCCATCCTGGTTGCACTTGTGCTGAGCTACATAAAAAGTTATAATTACAATAAATACTAAAGAATTACAAAAAAACAAAAATGAGTTCAAATCAATCAAATCAAATCAAATCAAAATTACTTTATTTATCCCCAAGGGAAATTCAGTTAGTCTGGTAGAATCTCTTGAAGAATGAGACAGCCTGATGGCTGTAGGAGCGATGGATCTTTTGTATCTCTCCGTCCTGCAACAGAGAGAGGAGCCGTCCACTGCTGTTTTTTTGGAACATCTTGACAGTGCATCTCTCCACCACCTCCTCCAGTGTGTCCAACCTGGCTCCAACCACAGAACCAGCTCTTTTGACCAGTCTGTCCAACCACCTTGCATCTCTGTGTCTGATGCTGCCTCCCCAGCAGACTGCAGCATAAAACAACACACTACCACCACAGACTGATAAAACATCTGCAGCATCTTACTACAGATGTCAAGAGATCTGAGCTTCCTTAAGAAAAAAGCGGCTCTGCCCCTTTTTGTAGAGATCGTCTGTGTTTAGGGACCAGTCCAACTTATTATCCAGGTATACACCTAGATACTTATAACTTGGCACCACCTCCATGTCCACCCCACAGGTATTCACTGGCTGAAGAGGGGGCTTGAACCTGAAGAAATCTATGATAATTTCCTTAGTCTTTGAGGTGTTCAGTAGGAGATAGTTCTTGTGACTCCAGTCACTGAAGGCTTTTATCAGATCCCTATATTCAGATTCCTGTCCATTCCTGATAGACGCCACAATAACAGTGTTGTCCGAGTACTTCTGGATGTGGAAGGAGCCAGAACAGTCCCTTGTGGAGCTCCTGTGCTGCTCATTACTGTCCCAGAAACACAGTTCCCCAACCTGACATACTGTGGTCTTTGTGTCAGGTGATCTGTGATCCAGGAGATAAAGGAAAGATCCACTCCCATCTCTGTGAGCTTGTTTTTGAGTATGTTGGGTTGGATGGTGTTGCATTCGGTTTTTTTTTTAAAAGTGCGCAGTTTTCATACATAAAGATGGCATACTCACCTCTACATGTATCAAACTGATCACCTTTCCTTGATCCATCCCAGTCAACACGACATTTAGTGCACATACATATTCCGCCTACCCTGCCCTGACTCCTACCACACATGACTTTGCAAATGACTATAAATAAATATGGCAGCTTGTCTGCTAACTGTCCAAAGAACAATGGTTAAACAACCTGCGGCGAGAACAAAACAAGGCAGCCGGATCAGAGAGCCGTTTGATGGCAGAAGTGAGGAAAAAGTGGTCTGACAACAGGATGATTTCAGAGAACTTTCAGTTTCAAGTCATATAAAGTAATAATAACATAATAATTAACATATTCAATACATCACACATTTCCTCCTGGACATGTGTTCAGGCAGAGTGTGGCTGCTGCATGGGTGAAGATGCAGGATAACCAGAGCTGACGCAAGGTGGTGAAGGGGTGGCAAGAAGAGTCAGGGAAGTCATCATAATTGGCCTACGCCTTGTCACCTTAATTAATCAACACCTACGGGAAAAGTCATGCATCACACCTGACATTTGCCCTTGTATTTAACAACCCACACTGTGTTTTCTTCCCTGGGGATTTGTGCACCTCTCCTCCTGTGCGTTAATATCTCCATGTCACATGAACAGGGAAAAATGTGACTATGGGTTTGACACAGTGAGTAAAACATGTTATCTGTGGGGAATGAGATTCTAACCCTAATGCACATGGAACTCCTTTGCTTCGGATTTGGATGTGTCAGGGATGGTGTGTCAGCTTGTCTTGGTATCACATGGGACATGAATACCAGTCTCCTAGGACAGAGTCTGGGGATGGTTTGACCATGCACCACCACTCCTACATGTCAAATACTGCTGTGGATGGTGTTTTACATTACAGTCAATGGAAAGCTCAAAGACCTCCTGATCAATGAACACTGAAAAAATCCTTACTGGGACAAGCTGCTACAGGCCACAGCTGAACCATACTGAAACTCTGTCTTTTGTTATTGTTTTGATTGAGAGACTCCTCGTGGCAGAAAATTGCACATTAAGCGTTTATTATAAAACGGATGGCTGGAATCAAGCAATCTGATTGGTTGGTAGCTGTGGTATAAATCCTGTATACCACGGCTATGACATTTAATTCCTTGTCACAATTCTATACCAGTACGCTTTCATCTTTTTATACAAGGTGCTTGGGACTTCCTGCCGTTTTCTAGTCTACAAAATGGAAACATTTATGGTCAACTTGGACCTCCGTGGTGGGTGAACTATGGACTAAATACATGGAGAGAGACCCTCCAAAAATCTATATCCTCTCAGTCTTTGTTTGTGTATCAGTGAATGTTAGGAGAGAGAGAAATCTCCTGTCAGTGTCTCGGCCGTCACCCAGTTTAGTACCACAGACATCGCCGAGCCATCGTACCTTATATGATCACATGTGACAAATTGTAATGGACACTGGACATAATTCACCATACTGTGTAATTTACTCAGCTATATATGCTTAGTCTCTGATGCTACTTTATAAGGACGCTGTCTCTTTAAGGGAGTGCACCTTCATTGTATATATTCCAGTTGTTTTGAACAATACATGCTTCTTCTACGTGCTTCTTCTTCTTCCTTTTGTTTCGTTTAATATATTTTTATTTGGCTAGGTGGTTGCTGGTGTGTTTGTAAGAAAAAAGTGAGTGCTCACAATTTCAACAGGCATTCACTGGTTCACCATGCCAGTCAGTGTGGAGGTATGCGTTTGTGAGTATATCCACAAAATTGTGAGGGACAGTGCCAAAACCCCTGCAGCAGGTCAAAGCTGACCTTGGGTTTGAAATACCAATGCAACAAATGATAATATCAAGTTTTATGGATCTCATATTTTACTGTCCTTTATCACATATCCTACTCAGACTATAGTAGAAGCAGTCCTTGCTCGTGATTTATCATTGACATCAACTATAACAAACTGACACCCACAAATTAAATTTAGATATATTCAGTATCACTGCTCAGAACCGGGTTATTTTTCTCCATTATCAAGAGGAGTCAGCAGTGTAAGATGTGCTCATCATCATATTAATAGTTTGCATTTCCAAAACTCCATAATACAGTAACATTAAATTATGAGAGCTTTTCATTAAATGGAGGGGGGAAACTATAGTGTGTAACAGTTTGTAAATGCATAATAAAGAAATCTGATTTGTGATTGATCTGTACAGTCATATTCAGTAGTTGAATCTATTTTTATGGTCCTGTGGCTTAGTTGACACAGACATTAGGGGAACTGGTGAATTGTGTTTTTATCTACTGGACTTGACTAAAAATAAGATGTTTATAGTTGTGCTGCTTACAATTATTCTGTAATTGTTTAGTTGTGATTAAACAACCCTTGCCATCCAAGGAAATGATAAAACTTGGTAAGAGAAAAATCTATTGCAGTTTCTCAAATGTACTGCTCAACTGGTCTGGGGCTAAAATGGACAGTGGTCTTAAGGCTAAACAATCATTTCAAACCAGGTTTCTGTCTCTGTTGAGGTCCAATATGAAGATGTAGGAAGTGAGTCATCTGGTTAGAAGCTGAGTTTTCTTCTATTTCTTCAGCATTTGTATGGGTACACTAACTTCAGAGTAAATAGCCCTCTTTCAAACACGCTCCAGGAAGTTGTTCCTCATGCGGTTTCCCATAAACAGCATTTTGCATGCATTACAGAACCGAGCTGAGGCAATGTAATCAAGAATGTTAAAGATGCCGAAACTTGTTTTTTTATCCCAACATTAAAGCTAAAGTACAGAGTGAGTTTCCCAAGATGTAAACAAACACCAAGCCTCTAAACAAATTGGAAGTAAATAGTTTTGGGGAAAGAAATAGTTGTAAATCATGTAGTTGCTGTTCACTGGGGCTCCTATTCCCTGAATATCTATACGCTTAGGATGCTAAGTGTGGAGATATTGCAATGAAACTGGTATATTAATCAGCACAAAGTTCTGGTGAGGATACAATATAAATTCAGGCAGTGTTATCGAATATATATGGATATATGGTGGAAATATTTATATATATATATATAAATATTTATATATAATATAATAATACTATCTGTGTGTGCATACACAGATAGTATATATACAGATAGTATTTTTATTTAATGCAACAAATGACAATTAAATATAATATTTCCATCTGACCTTTGTAATTACATAATAACAGTAATAATGTGAGCCATTTCCCAGGAGCTCCTGCACTAATGGTGCACTGTGAACTATAATAATTTAATACTAGGGCATCCAATTCCCATGCTATCTGTTGGAGTGGGCAGGCTGCTGATGACCCTATGATTTTGTAATTAGTAAGTGCATTATCTAACAGGCTGGCTGTGTGTGTGTGTGTGTGTGTGTGTGTGTGTGTGTGTGTGTGTGTGTGTGTGTGTGTGTGTGTGTGTGTGTTGGTAGAAGTGAGATGTGGAGTGTTACATGCTTTATCTGGTGGCCCACAGATGGGGCACTTCTCACTGCATCTGCGTGTTTGAGTGTGTGTAAGACAAGTGTTAAGTACTGTTGGTATAATGCTCTGCCCACTGTGTGTGTGATGATAATTTCTAGCAGCTCATGTGAGACACTTGCCATGGATTCAATATATTCTAACAAGGATTCTATCACACTCTGCAGGAAACAGAAAATAACCAAGAGTAATGTGAGCATGTACAGGCGAGGCAATATGGCCCATAAATTATATTGAGATCATTTTAAAGTGTGGCCAAAGTAAAATCAGAGATTTGTATGAAACATATTTTCAGATCACAAAGGGAGAGATCACAACAGGATTAGAGCGGAGCCGCTCCTCCTCCGCGTCAAAAGGAGCCAGGTTAGGTGGTCCAGGCATCTGATCAGGATGCCAGGTGTTCTGGGCACATCCAACTGGTAAAAAGCCCCAAAACATGACCCAAAACACGCCTGAGGGATTATATCTAATACCTGGCCTGGGATTGCTCAGGGTCCTCCATGTAGAGCTGAGAACGTTGCTGGGGAGGAAGACATCTGGAATACCTTGCTTGGCCTGCTGCCTGCAGCTCAGTCTGCGGCCCAGAGGTTAGAGAATGAGGCTTGCAACCAGATGGTCGCCGGTTAGAATCTCCACTAGAGGGATGCAGTAATGTGCATGACGATAGGTTGCAGAAGTTGACAAGGGCTTAACTTAATCATGAGGAAAACTTTAACCTACGATGTTCATGCAGTCGTTGTGGTCATTATCAGAGTATTGACAACTCCCTCACTAGCTGTTAGCTCAAACCCTTTTTCTTCAGAAAGGTAGACAGACTCATTCACAAATTCCTTGTTTTACTTTATTGCATTTCAAAATGTTTCAGGATTGATTAAGAAATACAAATTATTTAAATCAATCTAATCAAATCAAATTATTTTATATCCCTAAGGGTAAATTGAGTTAGTCTGGTAACTGGAAGAATGAGACGGCTGTAGGAGCGAAGGATCTTTTGAATCTCATCATCCTGCAACAGAGAGAGAGGAGCCGTCCACTGCTGTTTTTTTGGTCCATAAAGGTTTTGTGTAGCGGATGATCCGGGTATTTCAAGATCGCATTGAACATCTTGACAGGTCATCTCTCCACCACCTCCTCCAGTGTGTCCAACCTGGCTCCAACCACAGTACCAGCTCTTTAGACCAGTCTGTCCAACCGCCTTGCATCTCTGTGTCTGATGCTGCCTCCCCAGCAGACTGCAGCATAAAACAACACACTACCACCACAGACTGATAAAACATCTGCAGCATCTTACTACAGATGTCAAGAGATCTTAGCTTCCTTTGTAGAGAGCGTCTGTGTTTAGGGACCAGTCCAACTTATTATCCAGGTATACACCTAGATACTTATAACTTGGCACCACCTCCATGTCCAGAGGGGGCTTGAACCTGCGGAAATCTATGATAATTTCCTTAGTCTTTGAGGTGTTCATTACTTATTCTGCAATACTCTGCATGAAGCTCAGTGTTAAGTCAAAGCCATAACCTGTCCATGGAGCACGCCTCAGCTACAGCCCTGTTATGTGCTGTATGAGTATGTGAGCTTAAAGAATTGAGCATAAGGTTTTCTAGCTAAGTTTTTTGATTCATGTTTTATTTTATTTCATTTTCTTCTGAAAATAAAAGTCTGCTTAATTTTTCCAGCATTACTCCCGGCTATTGTGATGGGTTTTTTCGTCCTTTCCAAGTCTCACTATGCTTCCCTGCCCCTCACCTTGTAACAGTGAGATCATTTATTTCATGCACTGTCACTGAACAAACTCACTGTTAATCTTTCTCTCTGCTCCATTCACAAACAACTGAGATGATGAAGCACAGCCGTGAACCTACCACCATCATTCTCTTGCTTAATCACTCAATCACTACACAAAAACACTACACACTGCACCATTTAGACACACTACTCTTGTAACACAATGATATGCATCAGTGTTGATGGAAAGATGAATGAAAACACACTACACTGCACAGAAAGTCTGGCTACTCCTTTGGTGCTGGAGTCTATATCTGCAGAATGTGGATATACAGTCACTACAGCTTCACATGAAATATATGTGGACAATAAATGGGGTGACATGTAACAAAATCTTTGAGCACTAAGATAATAATAACAGATAGCTCTCAGTTAATCTGAGAGAGTATCTGTTAGACATATTTTCACATATTACACACTGGTTAGTTCAGCTTTGACACAATCAGCTTGTAACAACGTTGCCATGTTTTGCTTGTGCTGCACTGGCTTGAAAAGCATTTGAAATACTGTAAAAACAGAGTTAATCTGCAGTAACACTAAATATGTAGATGTTCTATGAACATGCTGTTTTTGGGGCCTTTGTGTAGTTTATAAAAGCAGTGCAAACATGCAACTAGCAGCCATGTAAAGCTGTTTGTGATGACGTGTGGGAGAGGTTCCAATTACATTTAATAATACACACATATAATGATTTGCATGTGAAAACGTCACATTTCCATGTAAATAGCTGACCATGGATACTCCATGAGGCCTATTTGTACTATAACAATGTTGCAGAAATAACAACATCAATTCCCACCTCTGTGTGAACATGCAGGTCATTTTTCAAACAATCAACAACCAATCAGCTGATTTTCCAGTGCAGCAAATTGAAGGCGAATAGGAAATTATACCATTGTCAAGAATAATTATGCAGTAATCACAGAAATTGGGTTGGAAAACAGAAAACAGCATAAAGGCTTTAGACTTTAGAGTGTGTGTGTGAGATAATGTGCCTCCATTAATCAGTGGGATGTTAGGAATCACTGAACACAGCTCTTGTACTGTAAAAACCTGTTTTATGTACATGTTTAAAGGCTATGCGTATCTTCATCAGTAGCATTTATGCACAAATTATTTTCACCTCTTCTTCTTTTTTTGTATCATTAACACTGTCTTCTCCAATCTAGGCCTCCCAGTCATGAGGTGTAAATGAGCGTTCTTCTTGTTTTAACAGCAGCCGTCCATGTTCCAAGGCAGTTCTAGCTCAGCCTGGGAATTAGAGAGTACTTTCAGAAAAGAGGAGTAAAGACAGGGAAGTACCCCAATTAAAGCCCAATGATGAAAGAGGCAGAAAGTAGGGAGAAGTATAGAAAAAGAGCAAATCAGAGGCAGAGCACGAGAGTTAAAAGGGAGCAAAAAATAAGCAAAGACCAAGAACCTGGCAGATAAATGAGACCAAGCATAAGAGGAGAGGAAGAAATTCAGTAAAACAAAAAGGGGAAGAGAAAATGAGTCTTGCGTTTTTGTAAGCCACTGGATTGGTCCCCAAGACACTGCAGAGGAAAACAGTGGCATTCAAACATTCATCATTACTGGGGAGACGAAGGGACATGGTGACACTGGGAGAGAACAGAAGGTCCCCTCAAAACAGCGTCCAGATGTCGCCTTCATATTTTATCATTTTTTTTATCTTTATATTTTTCAGTTCAATTATTTAGTCAACCTCATTAATAGATATGACTGCAGCGCGTGTAATCTCTGTGCCAGACATTTGATCTGTTCTGGCTCTGGGCGTCGGGGGGCTTTAGCGGGTATTGTTTTTCCTCTTTCATGATGGCCGGCGCTTTAGATCAGCTGCTGCCGACCTCATTATTTTATCACAGAGGGGGATTTGAGGCAAGCTTGTGTTGCCTGTTTTTCACTTTATTACCTCACTTTTCTGTGGCGGAGGCCGAGTTGTTCAAAAGTTGAAGTAGTTGAGTCGTTCCACACGCCTCGACAGGCTGACTTGTGGTTATGTAAGGCCCTTTTTTAAGTTTCACTATGGCATGTATCACACCAGGAGCAGCATTAATAAAGGAGGCTTAAACATGTCAAAGGCCTTTGATGTCGAAAGTCATTATGTTATCTCTTTGCTTTTGTTTAGTTATTTATTATGGTACAATATCACTGCTCCACAGTTTCCACAGTTGGCTCATGGTCAAAAATAGAATACTTGATGTAATTGCTCACCATGGCTATAAAAACTGTAAATGAATCAGCGTTGCACTTATTTTACTAGGCTGCAGGTGCACTTTCTATACATTACAGCAGTCAAATAAAGTCAAATCACCATTCATACGCTGGGAACAATCAAATGATCTCATAAACAACCTGTTCTCTCATTCAATTCAGAAAAGATCAGCTCTTTAAATCTCTCTCTGTTGCTCTTGCACAGACACCTAAACACACACACACACACACACACACACACACACACACACAACACACACACACACACACACACACACACACACACACACACACACACACACACACACATTTCCTTTTTACCCCAATTAATACAAAGATGAAACATGACATTTATTGTAGCCAAAGCATAGAACCTGTACATTTGGAGGAAGGAAATAGCTTGTGCACACGAAGGAATCCAACATAATGTTAATGAACAGGAATAGAATATTCACTTTGTTACAACAGTCAAACAGGCTAAATATTAAATATATGTACATTATGTCTAGGCAAAACTGAAACAATATAAGCAGTAAATCCAAGCAGGTCATATACAGGGCATTACATTGTTCATTTGGACCAGGGGTCACCAACCTTTTTGAAACTGAGAGCTACTTCATGGGTACTGAGTCATACAAAGGGCTACCAGTTTGATAAGCTCTTCTGAAAAAACAAATTTGCTGTGTGCCTTTTAGTTTACATTATACATTATCAATAATGACTAATAATACTCATCCATGAGAAGACACTGATCACGGTAATTATTTCTCACAATAATTATCAACAATGAAAACAAGGTGGAAAACAGATATAGATATCCAGCACTTTCTCTTTTAATCTCAATAATTGTTAAATTGTCAGAATTATCACTTACATCACATTTCATAGGAAAAATGTCAAATTTTCACTAGCCACTGACAAACCTTTTAACAAATCATGAACTATGTTGCACCATGTTTCAAAAAAGTTATCAATTATGTAATGTTAAAGAAAAATCAATTTACATATTTTTAAATAAATCTTGTCACATTTTGAACTCATGACCAAATCTGTGGCATTTTAAACAAAATTATAATTGTTACATTTCATGAACACACTTTTAAATTCAACACAATTCTTCAATATACTTTGCCATGGCACTGCCATGTTGCCACTGACAACATCTGTTTCTTTACTAGTGGGAAGACTGGCATTGCATGCTCTTCACCAGTGTATTGTAATCTGGTGTATAACTTGACACTGCAACTGTGAGTGAGTCTTTCAGATGTGCATCAGTGAGGCGTGTTCTGTGTTTGTTCTTGATGAAGTTCATGTCAGAAAACGCTGATTCACAGAGATAGGTTGAACCAAACAGGCTGGCAACCGTCATAGCTGCTGTGCATACACCACTGTACTTCTCTGTGTCAACAAGGCACCAAAGGTTTGGTGCAGTCTGTTGAACTTTAAGGTGTAGGTCATTTTGCAATGTTATGATTTCCATCTCCACCTGTCCAGCATCCAAGTTGAATGTTGCACTTAGTTTCTCAGCAAAGCATGTTGTGTCCACATTCATGAAAGGATTGGAAATTAATGATACACATGGCTCAATCTGTTTCAGATCACAAAACCTATTTTCAAGCTCTTGTCCAAGTCCGTTTATGACTTCACAGTACTTTTCTGCAACTTTGTCAAATGTCTCAGATGCAGAAGCATTGTCTTTCAGCACCAGCTGCACAGAGGGAAAGTGCAGCACCTTTTTTTTCTGTAAATCCACCGAGAAAATGTTCATCTTGGCTTTAAATGCATTTAAAGCACTTATCATATCAACAACAGTCTTACCCTTGCCTTGCAGCTCGCAGTTCAAGACGTTTAGTTTCCCAGTAATGTCCGTTAAAAATGCCCCCAGTTGGACGTCGGAGAGAGTGGAGATTAGATCGGTTCCATTTTTGTCGTCTTCAAGTACAGTGTTAGCGATTATCACCATTGCTTCTTTGACAACTTCTCCATCTGAAAATGCCTTCTTCTTCTTGATCAGAAATGGTGTAGCTCTAAACGAGGCTTCGGTTGCTTTTTGAGACTTTTTCGCCGGCCTTGTGAAAAAAGACTGTTGCTTACCCAAAGCTGCCTTAAGCTCATTGGCTTTTTCTACCCGTAGTGCGCTTCCCGGTGGGTAGTTAGCATGGTAGCTATTGTGACACGTAGTAAAGTGTCTCTCAACATTGTGCCGCTTTGCCGTCGCCACAGTCGCCCCGCAAATGAGACACATGCAGGTTTCTTTCACAGTCGTAAAAAAGAACTCCTTCTCCCATTCGTTGTGAAAGTGATAAGTTTTCTTTCTTTTTTCTGCAATATTTTTTGGGGAAGAAACTGCATTCAGTGCTCATCGTTGCTGCGCCCGCTAGCTTACTCTCCATTAACACTGGTTTTGTCATGCGCACAATACTGACCTTTGAACTAGAGTAGGTCAGAGTTCACCTAAACTTATCTAAACTTTGTGTCTAATGAACATATTTTTTTAAGATATTGTCATTTTTAAATCTATATAAATGCAAGTGTGATTAAAAAAATAATAGCAACAGAATAAAATTACATTTTAGACGCAGCTCACTAGTGAGTTGTGCTATTTTTAGAACAGGCCTGCGGGCGACTCATGTGGTCCTTGGGGGCGACCTGGTGCCTGCGGGCACCGTGTTGGTGACCCCTGATTTGGACAATTTAAAAAATGTACATGTAAATGTTGGTGTAACATCATAATGTACAGTGGTGGACTTTGTTCATTTACTGAGGTAAGCATAGTAATATAAGAATGTAAAAATCCTCCATGACAAGTAAAACACCTGCATGTGACATTGTGCTGAAGTATTAAAAGCTAACTATAGAAAGTAAATGTATTTATTCACCTCACCTCTGTTATTCTATATGACATTATTAGCTTGTTGTGTTTTTTAATAGGGGCCACAAACCAAAGAGGTTGTGAAACCATTGATTTAATCTTTAACGGAAAATGTTTTTATAAGCTTAATATAATCTAAAATGTTCTTCTGAAAAGAAACTAATAAATACAGATGTGAAAAGTAAAAATAAGAATATTTTCCTCTGTAGTGGAGTAAAAATATAAAATAGCACAAAACGAACAAACTGATGAAGACTGAATAACACTGATATTTGTTCAGACATCAACAAATTAACATTGTTATTCAGTCAACCATTCCTCCCATGGTCCCATATCTTCTCTTAAGGCACATATGGTGGACTTGAGAGAGAAGGCATTGGATATGTGGGTCTTCGGATTTCCTAAACAAACTTCATGCTCTGGGACTGAATGATGTTAAACATATCTAGCAAATCAATCATAGGTCCATTTATACCTGCGTCTCCTATCCAGATTGTGATATCACCATTTGAAATGCAGGGTTTGGCTGTTTAACTACCAGTACTGATACACCATTGTTTGTATTTAATGAATTAATTTCTATTTCTCTAGCTCCGAGCACCAACCTTGATGAAACTGAAACTTTTTCCAGATCTTCTCACACGACCCCCATGGCACTCATGGAAAATGAGTGATGAGAAGCTCACTGAGGGAAAAACAAAGAAAAATCCCAACTATGTGAGGTGCTGCTGACTCCTGACCTCTGGTTTGACCAAGAAGATGCATAAGAACAGGACAAAATAAGTCTGTAATGAAGTTGTATGCTATGTTTATCTAATCGTTTGAAAATTCAGAAGCTTGTTTTAACATATTGATTTTACTTTCCCTCCTTTTTGCTCTGCCTACATCTATACATAAACACACAGATGTGTGTGTGGAAGTCCAAAGTACCCATGTTAATTGTGACACTTAAACTTAATACTGTCTGTTATCGTACATTCTGTTTATTCAGAGGTGTTTGATGTCGATCAGCAGCAGAAAGTGTCACACATTCAAACAGGGGAAGTTACATGTGTTGTAAACTTCATTAATTCATCTCTCTTCCTAAATGTTGCTGCAAGCGTGGTGGAAGACGTATTCAGATCCCTTACTTAAGTAAAAGTACTATTACCACACTGTGAAATGACTCCACTACAAGTAAAAGTCCTGCATTCAAAACTTACTGAAGTAAAAGTACAAAAGTATCAGCATCAGAATGTACTTAAAGTATCAAAAGTAAAAGTACTTGTTATGCAGAATGGACCCAGTCAGATTGTTTAAAATGTTCAAAATATATTATTAGATTATTTGTATTGATGCAGCGTTTTAATTTTTGTAAAGACATGGCTTATTTGAGCCTCTTAATATACTGTTATGAGGTTTTATCAAAATAAAAAAAAGTCTAATCACTTTAAATTGATCATATATTTTATGTTAAATCTCGCACTGAAAAGTAATTAAAGCTGTCAGCTTAATGTAGAGGAGTAAAAAGTACAATATTTGCCTCAATATGTAGTGAAGTAGAAGTAAAAGAAATACATAAAATTAAATGCTCAAGTAAAGTACAAGTACCACAAAATTAAGTACAGTATTTGAGTAAATGTACTTAGTTACTTTCCACCAGGAACAGTGATGGAGGTAACTAACTACATTTACTATCTGTCTGTTGCAATATGATTAAAGAAGAATGAAGAGAGAGAGAGAGACAGAGAGGGAGAGAGAGAGAGAGAGAGAGAGAAGGGAAGAAATTTTATTCAAGATGAATCGTGACGTTGGAGCCTTCCAGATCCAAAAAGCCAAGCGCTGTTCCCTCCAGCTGAGCATCCTATCTGAGAGCTCAAGTGAAGCTGGATGTTTCCTGTGATCATGGAGTTGGAGCAAAAATGGGACCTTCTATCAGCTGCCCAATCCTAAAAGTGTCATCCATTCAATAGTCTTTTGTTTCCACTAATTAAAATGCATTTCACATATTTATAAATATCAAACAATCTGAGTGGGTTCATTCTGCATAACAAACACTTTTACTTTTGACACTTTAAGTACATCTTGATGCTGATACTTTTGTACTTTTACTTCAGTAAGTTTTGAATGCAGGGCTTTTACTTGTAGTGGAGTAATTTCACAGTGTGTACTTTTACTTAAGTAAGGGATCAGAGTATTTCTTCCACTACTGCATATTGCTGTGTTCCGTGTATTCATTCAGAGTTATAATTATTTCAAAATCTGATTTAGCAATAATCATATTTGTTCATTCATTCACATGTCCAGTAATTGTTTTTTGTATGTCCATGTATTTATCTTTGTGTCTATGTGTTGAGTAGTTATTTGCCATGTGTGTAGTAGTGATTAGTTTTATGTGAAGTTAGTAGTTTGTTTGTTTTTTTGGCATTTTTATGCTTTATTGAAAGTGATAGAGTGAAAGGGGGTGATAGAGGGGAGGACATGCGGCAAAGGGAGCTCAGGCCGGATTTGAACCCGGCTCCTCCGCAGCAAGGACTCAGCCTTAGTGGTAAGCGCTCTACCAGTGTGAGCCACCGGGACGCCCCAAGTTAGTAGTTTAATAAATATGTCATTATTATATAGAACAGGATGTGTGTGACGTGTGTTTGGATGAAACATTGGGTCAATAAATGGGCCAAGAACTCAAACAATGAGACTATAAGAATTATTGGCTACCAAATCTTCTTTTGATGGATGGTGCTCTGAGGTCTTAAACTCTGTCAAATGAATTTGTTCCTGATAGCCTATAGTGAATCTCATCACTCTACTTCACATTTTTTAAATTTGTGTATACCTTTTTCTATTGATAATTGATTTTATTGACAATGTTTCATTGATAATTAATGAATCTGCTGCTGAAACAGCCATCCTAACAGTGAGTATGTGGTTATCTGAGGATATCCCTCCATATGAGTTAGATAGAAGCTACTGTATACTTTTCTAAAATCTAAGACATTCCAGAGAACTCTGGCTATTGATCCAAGTCACATATAAAATATGAAGCACTATAAATAAAGGATACAGTTTTATCCAGGAAAGCCACATTGTTAAAAAAAATAGTCAAACTGACCTTGAGTTTGTCTTTTATTTTGAAGGACCATGATGGAAATAAGCATTTTTGGTCTTTAATGTGTTTTAATCCTTGACAATGGAGCTACCACTGTGAAGAGTATTTTATTATCATCATATAAATTTCATAAATCAGTCGGGAGACATTCACTGTAGGTTATTGACCAAAAAAGTATGAATACGGGTAAAATAAATATGTAAGCTTTTCCTCTGTACAAGACAGCAGCACTTGACATCTCCCTCTGTGACTGTGGAGCTGCAGGATTTTTGGCCAGTGAGTCAAACCATATGTCTCTGCCAGCATGAGGCCTCCATCCTGGCCACATGAGAGCTGCTTCATTCACTGCCAAACCAACAGTTCACACACAGTGAACATGCTCAGCACCATGAACGCAATGATCGATTAGTAAGACAGAGGGTGAATTGACCTAAAAAGCTCAAATGTTCTGAATTTTTGCAGTCAGTGCAAATTTGAGCCTTTAAAGTTGTGCTTGGATGTGCAAAGATGGTTACGTGTTTTGTCAACATTTAAGATATGTTATCATGGTAGTAAGAGGTCAAAGTCACAACGAAGGGAAAATCGTCGCTAACAATGTTGATACAGATTTTATTTTTTAATTGACACCAGGAAAGAGCCTGAGGTCTTGATAAAAGCATGCTGATTTATTTTAATGAGCTGAGGACTGTTAAAATAATTGATTATTTTCTATATTGGTAAATGGTTTTATGCTTTATTTCTGCTTCTCTGTGGTCTGTCTCTGTTCTCTGTGAGTGACGCAGGTCACTATCAAAGGTCAAACCTTGACTGTAATAAATATCTCTATGCATTTATATTAAGTCAGACAATATGATTTGATACATTGATTGTGTTTGTGTGTTAATATTGATGTAGAAAACTATGATTACTTTAATTACATATATTCCATTCGCTTAAACTGATTAAGATTCTATAAATCACATTGGTGCACAGTTTTTGCTGTGTGTGTATGTGCATTTGTGAGTGTGTGTGTGTGTGTATGTGTGTCTGGAGAGGGGAGACCACAGAAGGCCGAATGAAAATCCCGTGTGAGAATCTCTGTAAGTCATAACAAGGAAAAATGTTTGTGCTAACAAGTTTGTTAGTAGGTCAAGGCAAGGCCTGGTTTCGGCAGCAAGCAACCAGGTGGCATGACGTGCCGTTGTATGCATTAAAACTGGCGAATGAACGATCAAGAAGGCGGGAGTTCCTGGAAGAAATCGACAGCATGTTTTGTAAACAAATGTTAGTATTTTAATGGGTTCCAGGGAGGGAGTCGTGGTTCAGACTTCACGAACTGAAACACGTCTGTTTGTATTCAGGGACATGAGTTAATTTTGAACCCGGAGATCTCTGTAAAGTGCACATTTTTTGACGTATTGTAATAAAACTTTTGTTAAACTGAGAAACTTGGACGTTCTCCAGCTCTTCATTTCCCCATCAAAGAATGCGCAGAAAAATGGTGAGGTTTTTTCTGTTGGTGACAGATTTTTTCTGTCGGTGACACATTATCAATTTTCAAGGTTTCCTCATGCAATTTTTCTAACAGGACATAGAACTGAACTTCCAACCGCAGTCTTTGGCCGGAAACATCTAAAAAGTCTGAGCTGTGAAACTTAGATTACTGCCCCATTTCCAAGACGGAATATCATCCTGTAGATATTAGTCTCTTGTAATGCAAAAGCACATTTACATATTGATTAGTCCTACTTCATGATTTCTGCTCAGTCTCTCCTGTAAATAGCTGTGCTCCCTATTCCCTTGCATTGCTGGTTGTATAACTTACTTATTTCTGTTGTTAAAGGGAATCAATCACTCCTTGATCTGCTATACACAAACAGATGAAAATAAATGTAATCACAATTTTGCTTAGGATGCAGGGTCAGAAACCAGAGGTTTCACCTGAAATAGATGTGAACTTTGTTCAGAGCTTTCCAAAGCACAGCAAAGTATTTTATGTTTGTATTTTCGTACTGTAGTGGTATGAGGCACCACTGTCACAAGCTTCTGCTTCACCGTGCCCTCTCTGGCTTATTAGCCAATCATTGGTCATGCAGAGGGGATAAAAGCAGGCGGCAACCTCCAGGTCTGAGCAGGGAGGGAAACCAGGAAGTGCCTTAAGCTGCATTCTACCGAAAATTCCAGCAAGCATTTTGGTCCCTTCATTTCAATACAAAATGAGAAAAATTCTCTCTTGATTTATTACCTCAGAAAATGGATTTAGGACAACACTATGGTCTCAATTGCTAGAAAAAAAATCTTCTTCAAGACCCTGATGTTAATAGTGTAAATAATGGCCCCTTTTAGAAGAAAATAGAAGATAAAGAATCATATGATTTGGGGTGTGGCTACCTTTGATTGACAGGTCACTAACAAGGCGAGCTGTCATCAGGAGAGAAGCAGAACAATGCGTATCCATGGCACTGTGTTAATAAAATTATATATAATGTTATATATACATAAAAAAAGGACGTTTACCATTTACATACTTATCCTTAACCGCTTTTCCGAAATTGGTCACAGGGGGGCTGGAGCTGATCCCAGACATTGGATGAGAGGCGGGTCCACCCTGGACAGGTCTCCAGACTATCACAGGGCTGACACGTAGAGACAGACAATCACGCTCTCATTCACTCCTACGGGCAATTCAGAGTCACCAATTAAACCTCAGTGTTTTTGGACTGTGGGAGAAAGCCGGAGGACCCAGTGAGAACCCACGCTGACACAGGGAGAACATGCAAACTCCACACAGAAGAGCCACAAGCCTGGAGTAGGACCAGGGTCCCTCTTGCTGTGAGGCACGATCGCTAACCACTTTTTACTCTAAATATGACCATAATTTACAAGCTGTATCTAGACTGGAAACTGACTATTCACTCCATAAACTCATTATGAGAATGTTTAGTAAGGCTATAAATCAAGTGAGACACAGGGTCATATTTCAATGGACTTAAATACAGATTACTTTCTGCAACCCGTGGTAGAGCCAATTGCTGGCCATTGGATAAAATAAAGGTTGGAGGCACTTTCACATTGGTTTTACTTGCAAGCCCTGGGGGTTTCGGCTTGCACATGACACAATCACATCTCATTAATATGCTTTTTTTTTATGAGCTGCTCACCTGGATGGTTTTTAGGTAACAAGTGCAGTTTGTCAAGAGTTAATTTGTGGAATTTCTTGCCTTCTTAATGTGTTTGAGACTTCAAAGCTAAAGGTGTCTACTATTATATTATATATTATTCTGGTTAGTTTAACAGATTTTGTGTTCCATCATAGATTTGACTTTAATATTAATCTACAATGTAGAAACGATAAGAAAAAAATTAAGAAAAACAACTGAATGAGAAGTTGTGTCCAAACTTTTGACTGGGACTGTAGGTGCTTTTACATGCAGTAATTTTAAGCATGCAAGTCTCCTATCCTGCAAGTCCTTTGACATAGAAATTTGTGGAACTGTGAGATGCAAGTTAACAAGAGGCATTTTTTAAAATTCTAATTGCTAAGATCTGCTCAAGCAGATTATTCATCTTCTGAAACATTGCTGTTGTGAATATGAACAAACGTTTAAACTATTTATTTTTTATTGTATTTTTTATTATTCTTAATTAAATATAATAACAGCAACATTAAATTTCCATTACTTTTTAAAGGGCTACTACTTGAAAAATACCACAAAAATACCATAATTAGGTGAACTTGGTAGAACCTGGGAGACAGATTGGAGTCAGTTCAGTCATAATGTCATTTCAACTTCCAATAGCACAGCGACACACCTACATTATGCTCTTTTGATATATGATTATCTCTGCCATCGGTATGTTCATGCTGCTGTTTCACGTGCCCCTCTACCTCTCCATCATTGCTCACTCTTCACAGATTCACCAGCTCATCATTCCATTCGACCAGACCCATGTGTCTATCAGTCTGCATGATCAACAGGCATGACATGACATCACCACCAGCGTCTGGACTCCACAGGGGGCTCTGGCTTTGCTGCTGCTGCTTACGGCAGGCACTCCTTACAAATGACCAAGAATTGTTTGGGTGCATCAGCTCAGAATCTCGAAGGAGGAAACGCCATACTGACCTTCAAGGTTAGATTAGATTAGAGTAGATTATGGCACCTCTGCCCTTGACCAGTCAGTCCTGTGATTACAAACCTGATTCTCTAACCTCTAGGCCATGGACTGAGGTGTTGCAAGATGTGAAACGATTTCCTCAGTAAGGCATAGTTTTCACTGTCAATAGTCTGATTGTCAGACCTCAGGTGGGGAATCGAGAGCAGATCCAAATACTTGCATAGATTTGTTTTAATCAATGACAGTCCAGTAGGCAAAAACAGAGTCCAGGTACAGGCAGAGTTCTTAAACAGGCAGGCATCTCTTAAATCTCTCCAATACAAACTTAAACTAAATACTAGTCTCACTCACGAGGATTTCAGGCACCGTACGGTACACTAGTGTTGGGACAATGAAGAGATGGCGCTCTTTGTTCAACAAAGGGCTGAAAACACACTCAATCGCCATTGTTGAAGCCTTTTTTTAAAGCCAAGACCGCCATCTAGTGGGGTAAAAAAAATGAAGGAAAAGCTTCATGAGGCTTCATTGTCCCAACACTACGGTACACACTGTGACGATCTGAAAAACTAAACTAAAAAGACAGGGTGTGAATACTCAAAACTGATGCACAAATGAGGGACAGGTGAACAGAGAAAATGGCGGGAACAGATCAAAGACAGGAAGTACCAAACAAGGACTTGGGCGAGGCCCCGGGCACATGACTTAAACACTGCCATAACTCTGACAGGTAGGGGAGACAAACCTAATTGTCCAAGTGGGAATCCTGACACTGAGCCCCTTGGATTCGCTTCTCCCATCACAGGCAAAGACAAGGCTTTAGTAAGAGATCCTTTCTCAGAGCAGTAAGCTAGCTCCTTCCCCAGTGCACAGTATACCACGCCTGTAACTGTCGAGCTGGCAGAACTGATCAAGACTGAGATAGAACTGCAGTTGGAAGCAGTCAGGTTCTTCAGACAGTGGCATTGGTCTCAGCTCCATCAAACCACAACATGTGAACACCGAAGAGAACCCTGCAGACTGTGGAACCAAGCTAATTCCAGCAGCTCACCTTGCTTTGGCCTGTTGGTTCTGTGGCCCTCTATTTCTCAGACAGACAAACATATCATGATGACAAGAATATTTGAGCTTGTGCAGCAAGAGACAGATGAAGAGATTAGAACTCAAGTTACCTCTTTTGCAAAAAAAAAACCTTGTATCAAGAAAACTAAATTCTATTTTCACAGCATATTTATAAAATGCTAAAATTAGGTTATAAAAAATGCATCTTTTTTTCTTTTAATTTTTCAAACCACAAAGGTGTTTCATCCATAATCCCACAGCCGAGGAGGATCCAGCAGACGTGTCTGTTGTGATGGAGGAAGTGCTGAACATGTGACACAAGAAAACTGAACCAAGCCAAGTATGTTGTTCTTAGGATTGATATGGCCTCAAACTTGAGTATCCTGAGAAGCTCAAGTACATCTTCTGTATTCAAAAACCCTTTTTGAGCTTTATGGAGCAAAGCTTCTCAAAGAGGTCCAGAGCCTCAAAAGTAAACTAATGGAATTAGTGTTTGTACACAACATTGGGCACCGACTAACTGTTTCCTTCTCCACCCCATAAGACCTGGGGTTCTGTATAATTTCAGGAACTTTGTTTGTTTGTTTGGTGCTAAATGCTCACTGTGGAAAGTTATAGGCCAAATTCATCTCCCTGGAACAGTAAAATGATAATTGGAGCAGTGTAATTGAGCATGGTGTGCACTCACTCTCTTTTTCTTTTTTCTTTGCTGGTTTACCGTTCTCTTGTTTTTGTCTTTAGTCTTAGTAATATTGGATGCTGACCTTACTCTTTGTTGTGGATATCGCTTAAGCTAGGTTTCAATGAGATCTGACATTACATTGAGTAGATTCTATAGATCTGTTTTTACAGTGAAGATTGTATATATGCAAGAGAGAGCTTCACACAAGAGCTTAAATCAGGCCTGGAATTTGAGCATGACAAAAGTATGTCCGAACCTGACCCAAACATGCAAATTGATAGCTTTTTTAAGCAAAAATCTACTATTACAGCCCACCATTTTTCTAATTAAGCCTATTCCCACCAAGGTTATTATAGTTAACGAAAACTAACGAAATAACGAAAACTAGAATTGAAAACACATTTTCGTTAACTGAAATAAAAATAAAAACGAGAGTTTTAAAAAAACGATAACTAACTGAAACTGTATTTTGTGGTTACAAAACTAACTAAAACTAACTAAAATTATAGTGAAAATGTCCTTAGTTTTCGTCTTTGTCAACTTTTTCATCCGTAAACCTTTTTGGTTGATATGAAATCAATTTCATCTATCTGGTTTTATGACTTAATAAACTTATTGGGGCTGAGATGGATCAGACAAAGGAAATAAAGGAAACATTTACTGTGACCTTATTGAATCTGGCACCCAACAAATACCCCATTACAAAAAACTAAAACTAACACTAAAACTAATAAAAACTAAACTAAAACTAAGCATTTTCCAAAAAATAAAACTAATCAAAACTAGCAAACTCACTCTAAAAACTAATTAAAACTAACTGAATTTGAAAACAAAAATTGACAACGAAATTAAAACTAAAACTAATGAAAAATCCAAAACTATTTTAACCTTGATTCCCACCTTATTCAATTGTGTGAATAGGAAAGTTTATTACACAAGTAAAAGTGAATAAATAAATATATACATTAAAAAAAAGGAAACTAATAAAACTATTAGAACCAGGACTGTTTTGCTTCAGTCTTTTCTTGACTTTCTACGTAAGTGGAAAAGTGATGTTGGCCTTTGTGTAACCATACTTTAACCTGCACTGACAGTCAAGAAAGGGGAAGTGGGTAAAGAGGCCACATCAGGAGGCTCATAGCATCATGGTTGTCATTTAGGTTACAACATACTCTGTGAAATTATGTGGAGCAAATGTGTTTCACGTGAAGGTCAGTGTAGATGTAGTAGAATTGGGAGGAATGGGAATGTTCTGACTTGTAGGTGCACATCCACAGTACTATGGGAGATTTACTGATCAAGGCACGGAACTTTTATCTTATTTCGCAGACATCCATACCTATCTAATGTGTATTGTTGAGTTTACTATGCAAACATATTTTCTGATCATCCCTAGCTGTAAATGGAAGTTATAAACTGAAATGGAGACAGTGAGAAAATATAGGAAAAGCAGATAAAGAAAGATAAGTAAAGAAAACAGACGTCTAGGAACAATAAGCAGAAGAAGATTATAATATATGTCATCGAGGACCTTAACATTTTTCATTGAAAAGATCACATAAATAACTGAACTCAACTGAGTAAAAGCATGAGAGTTGATGAAGTGAGGTTGCTATAACAATTCAGAGAGAAAAAGACACAAGGCTGAAAATAGAAAACTTTACTGTCCAGCTTCTACTTCAATAGAAAAGAGACTGGCAAAGAGATATAAACAGAAGTAAAAAAGAATGTCATATGTCATATGAAAGGACAGGTCTAACAAACAGGAAGAAAGACAAAAGTCAATCCTTAACCAGGGGCTGTAAAGAAAAGTCAACATCTAAATCATTGATATTGCAGTCACCATGACCAAACCAAACTAAGAATGATGGAAGGCAAGTTAGCTCAAGGGTTGTTTTTAAAGGTAAAGAGGGACACCCCTGCTCTGGAAGGAACTGGTAGTGGTTCCACCAACTGGGAACAAGAAACACAAAGAGTTTGGATTGCCTTGGACGAACGGATGGCAGAGCCCGGAACCATTCTTTTGAACTCAGCGGTGGTAAGGTAGCGTATGCCTGAATCAGGGCGTCCAGGTAGGTGGGTGCAGTACCGGAGACAGCTTTGTAGGTGAGCATTAGAGATCTGAATTTGATTCTGCAACAGGTAGCCAGTGGAGCTCGATGAGCAGCGGTGTGACATGTGACCTTTTTGGCTGGTTGTAGACAAGGCGCGCTGCCGTGTTCTGGATCATCTGGAGGGGTTTTACTGTGCAGTCTGGCAGGCCTGTCAGGAGGGCGTTGCAGTAGTCAAGTTTTGAGATGACGACAGCTTGTGTCAACAGTTGAGAAGCATGTTGAGTTAGTTAAGATCTGAGAGCTTATATGACAGAGCCATGTCAGACACAGAATCATTTGCACAGCACTGGTGCTACGGTCAGATCCTCTGCTCTGTCAGAGGGCACCAGCTGCACTTAACATGTGGCATTAATGTATTATTATTATTATTTTATTTTTTTAACAAATGCATATTAGCACTTTAATGTAAATTAAGTGTTTCTTTGCAAATCTCTCTTTCTCTCTCTCTCTCTGTCTCTCTCTCTCTAATTCTTAAGCATCTGATGTGCACCATGATGACATGAACTGGCTGTACACATTGACTAACAACATGTTTTTTTAATCATTTTAATTCTGGTTGAACATAGTTGCATAGATGCATACATAGCTGTCATCCCGAAACAGAGGAGTAGTGTTAGGACCTAGGGATAACTGCATACCATAACTCACTGTCTGCATTCACTATGTCACTACTGGTGTGTGTCCCCTTCCCCCTGGAGTGGGGACTGCTGGAGAAGGTTTAGATCCTTCAATGATGTGCGATTTTACTTTCACATTTAAGATGTGCACATGACACATGACACTTGCCGCAAGGAGAAGATCAGGCTGATTAGTTTGGCAGAGCAGTGCTGTAGCACTAAGTTAGGTTTGAAATGTGGGTTTTTATGCACCTTTCATTTTGGGAAAGGTAAGGGAGGGAAGGTGGGGTACAATTTCTTGTTTGGATTGTTTTCTACGTGCGTGTTTTGTGATGTGGCTTTGTCTGCATATCTGAACCTGAAATTATATGACTAACATGCATACAAGTGGGAAAAGTTTGGTTCAACTTATAACCTCTAACACAAAGGGTAAGAACAGCGTTGTAAAAAAGGGCAGGATTTTTGGCACATCTTAAAAAATGAAGAAAGACATAGCATTTCTACAGGAGACCCACCTGAGATCTCAAGACCACGTTTTTTCATGCAGGGGCTGGGTGGGCCAGGTGTATCATACCTGCTTCCAGTTTAAATCCAGGTGAGCAGCAATTTTAATAAGCAAGCATACTCCTTTTATTTGTTTTCTGTCCTTTTCTGATAGTCTAGATAGATATGTAATGGTGGAAGGAAAGCTGTATGTTGGGGGAAAAATTTAATCAGATGTGTTAATGAAATAAGATTGGAACAACTTGTCTCTCTTTCTGTACCTTAAATATAGTTACCAATGTCCGAGATAAGAGGGAGGCTGCTCCAGAAGCCACTCTGCCAATGGTGGAAGTGGCAGGGGCACAAGGTCCGATACTAGTCTTCAGACCCTGGTTGGATGCGGATGTGGCTGAAGCAATGAATCATGACTGCAATCCTAAGGACAATCTTGCAGTACAGAGCGTCAGAGATCCCGCTTCTCTAAATCTGATTGAAAGAGGCAATGGGAGGGGCGGACCCCAGAGGCGGACCATCTCTCCCCAGGAAAACAAGTAACACACCCTACATTCACTCACACACAATCAAATTACAATTCCACAGCATACGCATCTACTCTAGACTCACCATGTATGTCAATGTTGCAAGTTATAAGAAAGAACATTCTTTACGTCAAGTGGTGTTCCCACATTAGGGTGATGCTCAGTTGCACGTAGATGTGAATTAGATGATCAAATGACAAAAACACTTTTTTTTTGTGTTACAAAACTGCCCAGTAAGTTTGATGGGGAGAGATTTAATATGCTGTTTCGGCATTGTGGTGTGCTCAGAGTTGGAGCGCCATCTAGTGGTATCAAAAAATCAAAAAATCGTCTCTAGGAGAGGAATGGCTCTATGATGTGAATCTAATTTTACAAAAGAGGCTTATCAATGCCTTCAAAGAAAATGAATGGGATCGGTCAATATCACAAGTGTCAACAGATCCAGTCTATCTCCACCATCATGTCCAATATGAACAGTTGGCATGATTACATCATGAAAACCTGTTCAATGTACATATGTGCAGCTGACTATGGAGGGACTTAAATAATCGTACAAGGTCAAGTCTACAGTTTTTTTTAATTATCCATGATCCAAAATTGACCATGGGATAAACTTGCAAATGTAAGAGACAAATGTACCACATTTAGGAATAATTTGTTAATATTAGGAAGAGCGTAATCTGTCTGTATGTGCTCATGGTGCCATTAGTGGTTTCATCTGGCTCTTCCCAGTAATTAACAAACAACCCAACATACTCCTTCTCATCATGAGGTCCAACAATCTGTAAAGCAGAAGCCAATTCATGCAAGACATATCAATATGATGCCTTAGTTTAAATAAAGATAATCTTTTCTCCTGTGGTTCGCCACACCCCTCAACACACTGGGAGACAGAAATAGCACAAGGTTAATTGGGATCATGTGTGCATTATTGACCAGCTGGCTCACTCTTGGCTCTGTTTGCCTTCTGAACTATGCAGATGTCACGTTCGGGATGATGCAGACTTGCTCCAGCACCACCTGTTCAGTGATCCAATCGTCAGGCTGCAGTCAGAGAGTTGGTGAAAAGGGAGGGTGAAACCCCAATAGGTGATGGTGCAGTAGTGGGGGCTGGTAGTGCAGAGGTGATAAAGTAAGTAGGTTCTAACTGCTCTCAGGCTCTCTTTTCATTCACTTCACGACACAACTATTTCTGTCACTTTACAAATGAGCAACCAAGTCACCATTAATGCCTTCGAAGGGAGATCATAGCTGTTAACTCCATTTTCATCTCACATATCCCCTTCTGTATGACCTCCAGCTTTTCATTGCATCATCCAGTCCGAGAGGGGTCTGGCTGCAGACCTCCAGTGTGAGGCTGCTTCCAGTGCAGGCTCCACTCTCAGGATGCCTCCAGTGTCAGGACGGCATTTTGCTCAATATTTGCTGAACTTTCACTTCCCTTTGTATCGTGCGTCAGGCACTTCCCTCAAAAGTCAGCCTAATTAAGCCTGAAAACCTAAGGTTATTTAATTTGTTATCACAAGAAAATTATCTTTATTATATGGAGATATGTATGGAGTATATATGAATTAAGTTTATTTTGACACTTGATGTAGGCTAATGCAATAACAATACTGATAGAATGCACCTTATAAATTAATGTTTTTTTCTTGTTAGTGTTGATTAATTAAAGATGAATTCATTAAAAATAAATCAACAACAAAGCGACTTCTTCCAAAAGTGTGTATACAGTTTTATTATGAAGTTTCTTGTACATAAGAGACGCACAAAAAGTTTATTTCCGGTCCTGATACTGGAGGCAGCCTGAGAGTGGAGCAAATAACCTGATCGTCAGATAACCTGATCGTCAGTCAACTGCATAACTTATTTATTACAATAAGTTATGCGGTTGTTCATTCTGTATTATCATTCGGAAATTTGCAAACATAACCAGTGGATTCAGGGTGTTGTATTTATATGCGAGTCCTTTAAGAGAAACGCAAAAAGTTTGTTATTTCCGGTCCTAACACTGGAGGCAGCCTCACACTGGAGGTCTGCAGCCAGACCCTCTTGTCCAGTGCAGGTACTATAAACACTTTTGTCTTTCTAGAGGGTCAGACAGTATTTGTGTTCACCAAATTTATATTTTACACTAAAGCTCTACACAGAGTTACTTCAACCCTGTAAATTAATCTGCTGACCCAAGTAAGGAAGATGCAGAGTAGATGATGAATGGGTATAAGATCAAGAGTGGTGGTAATTAAGGGCATTGGCAGATTCCCTGAAAATAGCCATGTTCATGACTTTGCTGTGCACCGTGGTACATAATGACTGATGAGGATGCTGGTTCAAATTTTGTTTGCTTCTTTCTAAGCTTTAATTAACCTGTCTGACACCTGATATCACATACACATTGGACATGGAAACGTGTGACTGTGCTGAACAGTGGCCAATGAATCAGGTTTGTAAACCTCAAATCTTACACTGAGGAAATAGGCTGTCAGTAACCGTAAAAAATGCTCAGCTATTCTATAAACCTGTTCTTGTTTGTTTCTGCCTGGATGAACTCGAAACACATCAGCCACAAATTGTACTACCACAGTGGGCAGATTAATTTCTATATCATTCAGCTGTTTTCGATTCATAACATAAGACCTAGCTAGTGTATGTGTGTGTGTGTGTGTGTGTGTGTGTGTGTGTGTGTGTGGTTGTGTAAGTGAATGGGTGAATGAGCTGCGAAATTGGAAAGCACTTTAGAGCCAGCTTTTTCACACATTGTCTCTTAACTTTTGATTTGAAAGGATTCAAAAATTCTTTATCTTTTATTTTTATCTTCTGTTTGCTCTTTTCCTTTCCTCACTATAACTAGCGAGGAGGGCAAGGTTCTGTGGGTTGTCAATTGTAATTTTGCTGTATTTGAGCTGAGATTTTGCTTCTAACTTATATTATCTTGGACAAAACACAAGTGGAAACAAACATCCACAATACACATTTAGGTGTCTATGTATCTGTGTAAGTACACTTTGTTTTGAGTTTTGTCTTTTGAAAGTTAGAACTTTATAATGCCACATTTGTCCAGAGGTTAGAGAATCGAGCTTGTTACCCCCCACTGCTCCCTGGGCGCAGTAATGTGATGCCCACTGCCGAGCATGGTGTGTGTTCAGTGGTGTGTTACGGATGGGTTAACTGCAGAGAATTTCCCCTTCATGGGACTAATAAGAGATATCTTCATCTTAACCTGAAACACAACTTTTCATGGAACACTGGTATTATCTATTAGTAAGGCATTTTTACCCTATTAAAATAAAGACACAGTTTAAGGTCATTTCACATTCTGAGCCAAAAATCTGCACTTCAGTTTTCAAATATACACCAAACTATTTACAGACTGTTCACATTTCTGTACCGTAAATGTATGCAAATGAGCACGTATATATCTTAAGATAATGCCTTCTTTGCGTATTTCCATCCATCCATTTTCCTCCGCTTATCTGCGGCCGGGTCGTAGTGACAGCAGGCTAAGCAGGGGATTCCAGACGTCCCTCTCCCCAGCCACATCGTCCAGCTCCTCCTGGGGGACCCCGAGGTGTTCCCAGACCAGGCGAGAGATATAATCCCTCCACCGTGTTCTGGGTCTTCCCCGGGGCCTACTACCAGTTGGACGTGCCCAGAACACCTCTAACGGGAGGTGCCCAGGAGGCATCCTTACCAGATGCCCAAACCACCTCAGCTGGCTCCTTTCGACGCGAAGGAGCAGCGGCTCTACTCCGAGCTCCCTCCGGATGTCAGAGCTCCTCACCCTATCTCTAAGGCTGCGCCCAGCCACCCTACAGAGGAAACTCATTTCAGCCACTTGTATCCGCAATCTCGTTTTTTCGGTCACTACCCAAAGCTCATGACCATAGGTGAGGGTTGGAACAAAGATGGACCGGTAGATCGAGATGCTTTGCCTTTTGGCTCAGGTCCTTCTTCACCACAACGGTCCGGTACAATGCCCGCATCACTGCTGACGCTGCTCCAAATCGCCTGTACATCTCATGATCCGTTCTACCCTCACTCGTGAACAAGACCCCGAGATACTTGACATTATACTACAGTACCTCTCCCCACCCAGAGGGGGCAATCCACCGTTTTCCAGCAGAGAACCATGTCCTTAGACTTGGAGGTGCTGACTTTCATCCCAACCAATTCGCACTAGGCTGCAATGAGTGCTGGAGGTCCCAGTCTGGTGAGAAAAGAACCACATAATCCACAACAAGCAGAGATGCAAGTTTAAGGTCACCAAACCGAATCCCTTCTTCCCCCCGGCTGCGCCTTCAGATCCTGTCCATGAAGACCACGAACAGAATCGACAAGGGGCAACCTTGGCGGAGGCCAACACCCACCGGGAATGTGTTTGACGTTGTGCCGAGTATGCGGACACAGCTCTCACTTTGGTTATATAGGGACCGGATAGCTCGTAGCAACGAGCCCGGTACCCCATATTCCCGCAGTTCCCCCCACAAGACCCCCCAAGGGACACGGTCTTAAGCCTTCTCCTGAATCCGAGGCTCGACAATCGGCCGGAGCCTCCTTTCCAGCACCCTGGAGTAGACTTTCCGGGGAAGGTGTGATTCCACGGTAATTGGAACACACCCTCCGGTCCCCCTTTTTAAAAATGGGAACCACCACCCCGGTCTGCCACTCCACTTGCACTGTCCCAGACCTCCACGCAACTGAAGAGGCATGTCAACCATGACAGCCTAACAGTGTCCAGAGCCATCAGCATCTCAGGCGCCTTGCCGCCGGGCAGCTTTTTAAGTAACTCTGCGACTTCTGCGACTGATGAGTCTTCAGACTCTGCCTCCTCCACAGAGGATATGTTGTCTGGATTAAGGAGTTCCTCAAAGTGCTCTTTCCACTGTCTGACGACATCCCCGGGTCAGCAGGTCTCCTCCTCCGCTAAACACAGCTTTGGCCAAGCCCTGCTTTCTTTTCCTGAGTCACCCGACGGTTTACCTGAACCTCTTCGAGGCCAACCAAAAGTCCTCCTCCATAGCCTCCTTGACTGTTGTTGAGTATCCCCACACCCGCCCCGCGCCTCTCACCCTGGGCAACTCCAGGAAAGGAGAGAGTCCAGCCTCTCTCCAGGAGTTTGGTTCCAGAGCCCATGCTATGCGTGGAGGTGAGCACAACTATTTCTAGCTGGTAACGCTCGACCTCCCTCACAAGCTCGGGCTCCTTCCCTGCCAGCAAGGTGACGTTCCACGTCCCCAGAGCCAGGGGTCAGCACGCCCAGGTACTTGCCTTCGCCTGCTGCCCGGCTCACATAGTACCCCACCCCTATGCCCTACTCTGTGGGGGCTGGGCCCACAGGTTGGCGGATCCATGTAGTTTTTTAGGGCTGGATCCGGCCACCAGACACTAGCCTGCTTGCTCTCCTCCTGGGTCTGGCTCCAGGAGGGGGCCCAGGTTTACCCATGCCGGGTGAGGTACACTGTTCTTTGTGTTCCCGCTTCATAAGGGTCTTTGATTCGCTCTTAGTCTGTCCCCTCCCCTGGGACCACTTAGCCTTGGGAGACCCTACCAGGAGCTCCCAGGGTCACTGGGGCACACAAACCCCTCCACCGTGTTAAGGTGGCGATTCTTGGAGAGGCTTTGCATATTTAAACATACCAATTCAGAAAACTTCTTACCCAATTCTAAAAATTACATTGGGTGGCTATGGAAAGCATTAATAAAAACGGAATACATCAAATTCAGAAACAGTTTAGCAGTTTGAATATTAAATACATTGTCTTAGTATTCTCACATTATGTTTTATTTTTTTAAAAATTTACACAGCTTCCCAACTTTTTTTGGATCCAGGGTTGTATAAAAGAATAGTCTTCAAGTAAGTAATCACCTGGGGCAGACGGTCATGGGGATATCCACCCTATAGAGTCCTCTCTGACTGACTGAGCACCTGTTGCGCTAATGGTCTGCTTGTCTTTTTTGTGCACTTTCTGTTTTATTTTGTAGTTTTGGTTCTTGTATGTTGTGTCTAGATTAACTTCCTGTTTTTCCCCACACACCTGTGTCTCATTGTAATTATGCTTCCCCTTGTTATACCCAGGCGGCAACCTCCAGGTCTGAGCAGGGAGGCAAACCAGGAAGTGCCTTAATCTGCATTCTACTGAAAATTCCAGCAGGGGGTGCTAAGTTACCTCAGAATTTTTTTACGACAACTTAGGCCACTATGGTCTTAAAAATAAAAAATAAAATATTCCTCAAGACAATGTTGATATTTCAAATAATGGCCCCATTTAGAAGAAAATAGAAGATAGAAGATAATCGTATGATTTGGGGTGTGGCTACCTTTGATTGACAGGTGGCTCACAAGGCGAGCCGTCATCAGGAGAGAAGCAGAACAATGCGTATCCATGGCACTGTGTCAATAAAGTTATATATAACGTTATATAGATATTAAAAAAAGGATGTTTACCGGTTTGGTCTCATAACTTTGTCATTAAGTGAAAATATAGTGAAAGGGTCAGTTTATTTGAATGTTCATTAAAAATGTCTTGTTCAGCGTTTGATTGGACTAAAAGACAAATGGTTCATGAGGCTTCGTTGTGAAATGTTTCAGTTGCTAATTTTGATTGTTAAAATTCTGTATATAATGCTTTTGGAAACGTGTGCCTGATTAAAATGTGTGACTGCATCTGCATATGG
This sequence comes from Centropristis striata, assembly GCF_030273125.1. Taxonomy (NCBI): domain Eukaryota; kingdom Metazoa; phylum Chordata; class Actinopteri; order Perciformes; family Serranidae; genus Centropristis; species Centropristis striata. The sequence continues at coordinate 16,101,038 of NC_081528.1, read as the reverse complement.
AGAAAAACTAAATCATGCGTCATAGTGTTGAACAACAAGTCGATTTGAGATACAGTCACAGCTATTAACATACTAAAAGCCAGCTATGTTTAACCCTGTGGACAGCAGAGCAGCACGCTGACAGATGATGCATCATTCCTATGCTGACTTTCATCCCAACCAATTCGCACTAGGCTGCAATGAGTGCTGGAGGTCCCAGTCTGGTGAGAAAAGAACCACATAATCCACAACAAGCAGAGATGCAAGTCTAAGGTCACCAAACCGAATCCCTTCTTCCCCCCGGCTGCGCCTTCAGATCCTGTCCATGAAGACCACGAACAGAATCGACAAGGGGCAACCTTGGCGGAGGCCAACACCCACCGGGAATGTGTTTGACGTTGTGCCGAGTATGCGGACACAGCTCTCACTTTGGTTTTATAGGGACCGGATAGCTCGTAGCAACGAGCCCGGTACCCCATATTCCCGCAGTTCCCCCCACAAGACCCCCCAAGGGACACGGTCGTAAGCCTTCTCCTGAACCCGAGGCTTGACAATCGGCCGGAGCCTCCTTTCCAGCACCCTGGAGTAGACTTTCCGGGGAAGGTGTGATTCCACGGTAATTGGAACACACCCTCCGGTCCCCCTTTTTAAAAATGGGAACCACCGCCCCGGTCTGCCACTCCACTTGCACTGTCCCAGACCTCCACGCAACTGAAGAGGCATGTCAACCATGACAGCCTAACAGTGTCCAGAGCCATCAGCATCTCAGGCGCCTTGCCGCCGGGCAGCTTTTTAAGTACCTCGGCGACTTCTGCGACTGATGAGTCTTCAGACTCTGCCTCCTCCACAGAGGATATGTTGTCTGGATTAAGGAGTTCCTCAAAGTGCTCTTTCCACTGTCTGACGACATCCCCGGGTCAGCAGGTCTCCTCCTCCGCTAAACACAGCTTTGGCCAAGCCCTGCTTTCTTTTCCTGAGTCACCCGACGGTTTACCTGAACCTCTTCGAGGCCAACCAAAAGTCCTCCTCCATAGCCTCCTTGACTGTTGTTGAGTATCCCCACACCCGCCCCGCGCCTCTCACCCTGGGCAACTCCAGGAAAGGAGAGAGTCCAGCCTCTCTCCAGGAGTTTGGTTCCAGAGCCCATGCTATGCGTGGAGGTGAGCACAACTATTTCTAGCTGGTAACGCTCGACCTCCCTCACAAGCTCGGGCTCCTTCCCTGCCAGCAAGGTGACGTTCCACGTCCCCAGAGCCAGGGGTCAGCACGCCCAGGTACTTGCCTTCGCCTGCTGCCCGGCTCACATAGTACCCCACCCCTATGCCCTACTCTGTGGGGGCTGGGCCCACAGGTTGGCGGATCCATGTAGTTTTTTAGGGCTGGATCCGGCCAGCAGACACTAGCCTGCTTGCTCTCCTCCTGGGTCTGGCTCCAGGAGGGGGCCCAGGTTTACCCATGCCGGGTGAGGTACACTGTTCTTTGTGTTCCCGCTTCATAAGGGTCTTTGACTTGCTCTTAGTCTGTCCCCTCCCCTGGGACCACTTAGCCTTCGGACACCCTACCAGGAGCTCCCAGGGTCACTGGGGCACACAAACCCCTCCACCGTGTTAAGGTGGCGATTCTTGGAGAGGCTTTGCATATTTAAACATACCAATTCAGAAAACTTCTTACCCAATTCTAAAAATTACATTGGGTGGCTGTGGAAAGCATTAATAAAAACAGAATACATCAAATTCAGAAACAGTTTAGCAGTTTGAATATTAAATACATTGTCTTAGTATTCTCACATTATGTTTTATTTTTTTAAAAATTTACACAGCTTCCCAAATTTTTTTGGATCCAGGGTTGTATAAAAGAATAGTCTTCAAGTAAGTAATCACCTGGGGCAGACGGTCATGGGGATATCCACCCTATAGAGTCCTCTCTGACTGACTGAGCACCTGTTGCGCTAATGGTCTGCTTGTCTTTTTTGTGCACTTTCTGTTTTATTTTGTAGTTTTGGTTCTTGTATGTTGTGTCTAGATTAACTTCCTGTTTTTCCCCACACACCTGTGTCTCATTGTAATTACGCTTCCCCTTGTTATACCCATGCGGCAACCTCCGGGTCTGAGCAGGGAGGCAAACCAGGAAGTGCCTTAATCTGCATTCTACTGAAAATTCCAGCAGGGGGTGCTAAGTTACCTCAAAAATTTTTTTACGACAACTTAGGCCACTATGGTCTCAAAAATAAAAAAATAAAATATTCCTCAAGACAATGTTAATATTTCAAATAATGGCCCCATTTAGAAGAAAATAGAAGATAGAAGAGAATCGTATGATTTGGGGTGTGGCTACCTTTGATTGACAGGTGGCTCACAAGGCGAGCCGTCATCAGGAGAGAAGCAGAACAATGCGTATCCATGGCACTGTGTCAATAAAGTTATATATAACGTTATATAGATACTAAAAAAAGGATGTTTACCGGTTTGGTCTCATAACTTTGTCATTAAGTGAAAATATAGTGAAAGGGTCAGTTTATTTGAATGTTCATTAAAAATGTCTTGTTCAGTGTTTGATTGGACTAAAAGACAAATGGTTCATAAGGGTTCGTTGTGAAATGTTTCAGTTGCTAATTTTGATTGTTAAAATTCTGTATATAATGCTTTTGGAAATGTGTGCCTGATTAAAATATGTGACTGCATCTGCATATGGAGAAAAACTAAATCATGTGTCATAGTGTTGAACAACAAGTCGATTTGAGATACAGTCACAGCTATTAACATACTAAAAGCCAGCTATGTTTACCCTGTGGACAGCAGAGCAGCACGCTGACAGATGATGCATCATTCCTATAATTTCTCATTTTAAGGTCAAGACCTAACAATTTTAAATGATGCAAAATGCAAAGCCAAATGAATGGCTGCTGGAACACCTGTCACTATTTAGTTGACATTCACTTGAGCCTGCAGAAGATGTAGGACCCTGCAGCTGCCACTTTCCAATTACCATGATTAAAGATGGTGAGCGGTGAGCAATCGGAAAGACCAACATTCAGGCAAAGTGTTGTGAAAAGACCCAGCTTAAATACGACTGGAGATATGTAAAGATTTTTTCGATTTTGAGATGAGTGTTTGTTTGCCAGCATGCATGTGGGTGTGTGCTACATGGTTCAAGGCTGCCAGTTTTGGATTTATTGATACAACTTGTGATACAACTAGTGCAGATAAGTTTAAATAGGGCCAGTCAATTGCTATGCTATGAAATTACCCCAACATGAGGAAAAGTGAAACATTGTCTTAGTTCATATTTCCATGAAAACCTAACACCAACAGGGTACAAATCTTGTCTTTGTATGGAATATTATTTTGCACTTGAAGTCCTCATTGTACAGAATATTGCTATTACTCAAGACTGTTATTGTTTCTCTATTATAAAATGCATTTAAGGCTACATTTTGCACATTTCTTTACTTTATTGGGCTACACAAGTGATATATCTTGTTAAAAATGTTTACATCCATTCAGTACCTCTAGCAATAATAATAATAATAATAATAATAATAATAATAATAATAATAATAAAAATAAACCTCTACTTTAGTGAATAAAACAATTATGTCAGTTGTATTAAGAATAATGTTGTAATAAAAATGAGTGGATTCCACTGATTAAATGCAGTCTTTATGTACTGTGAAGAGGGAAGACCTAGATATTCACAAAGTTTGATTTTTAAACCCTAAATCTCTTTTGCATTATCAAACAATCAAGATGTTTAGAAAGTTTAGACACCACAAGGGATAAACAATGCAATCTTTTACATATTCAGAAGAAATAAAAAAAAAACCCTGACCTGAACTTGAGGAGATTCTGGTGGACTGGAGATTGTTCAACCTGTGGAAGTAACCAAAACGACAAATTATTGGTTTTGACTAGACTAGATGACTGAGACTAAACTTAAACAAGACCATGTCAAAAACTAGTATAAGGACAGAGTCTGTCACTATGCTTAATTGTGGCAACTGTTACAGGGACGTCTAATAAATGTTTATCTGTAGAGGTCCCAGTAATATATGTTACTACAGTGACTAGAGTAGAATATTGCATGATATGGTAAAGGCAGGTTTGAGACAAAAAACATGCAAAAAATTGCTTTAATTTATTGATGGCAAGAATCTAATCATGCTGTATTTATTGGTAAATGGAGCTGCACTTATATAGCACTTTTCTAGTTGCTTTGTGACCACTCAAATCGCTTTACACTACAGACTGCGCTCATTCATACATTTAGGGTTCAGCATCTTTGCCCAAGGATACTTCAACATGTAGGCTGCAATGGTCAGTAGAATTTAAAACACAAAAATCTAAGATCAAATTTAAAATGAATCAGATCCAAAGTGTGTGACAGATAAAGAAAAGAACAGTTGACAAGAAAAAAATCAACAACAGGGTTTCCGCTACTGCCAGGACGCCAAACACTTGAGATGTCATAACAAAGGCGACAGTGCAAGCACTCTCTTAGCATCACTGGAGTTTCTGAGTGAGGTCAGACTGCCTGTTAGAGCTAATGCTAGCTAACGTTACTGGAATAGAACAAAGCACACTGCGGCCAGTCAGCCTCCACTTGTTTTCCGGGTGCTTGTATTTACTAAACATTACCGTAAGAACGTGTTAGACCTGCCTTCAAAATAAAAGACATGTAGCTTTCAAAATAAAAGCATGTGGATTTGTTAGCAGAGTCCACCATGGAATTTACAAGAAGACTATCAAAATATTATGCCTTAAATAAAACACAGAAGAACCCCTATTATCCTTTACAATATTTCATCACATTTTGCAATGATTAAAATGGAATCGTGGCTTTAGAATCTGCAAGGGGCGGATTCATGCCCCCGGACCCCCCAACTTGGTTTGGGTACCCCATCATAGTCTCACAATATCCTGTGGGAAACACTGGTTTTAAAGCTTATTTTGCAGTCGAGTGTCATTTTTTATACTTTTTAAATTGCTGATTGATATTTACACACACAATGCATCCAGGGGACAAATAACCCTTTACCCGCGCTGCTGAAAAATATCCTACAGGAAACACTGATCAACTATTAAAATATTTGCTCCAAATGGACCTAAGATGTCTCTAGAAACCTGATTTAACTAGAAAAAGCAGGAAGAGAGATTCATATGAAAAATAGTTTCCACTCATGCCAAAGAGTAATGGCTTGTAAACAGCAAAGTACTGCAAAGTGTTAAGGGAGGACACAGAGGGCAGGAGCAGCAGGGAAATGTGCAGCTTGATATTCTCTACCTCTTTTTCTAAATCATTCAGGCACTGCTCACATTTTGAGGGCAGCATCCTTCTTTGTTATGGCTTCAGGGGGCTGATGACAGAAGCAATTACATTAAAGAGGACCCCAGAATTGTGGAAGAACAAAATAAGATGATCTCGCATCCTTGACCTTTTTTGATACTTGGGAAGATTGTTAAGCCCCATATACAGAGCCAGGGTTCAACAAAGGGTTGTTAAGCCAAACGGGAGTTACTTCTCTCTCGGACTGTGTCTATACCCACATTGAATCAGTGTTGCATTTGTAAAACAATGGTTTAACACCAACAAGAAGACAACATATATTCCAGTAAAAGTGAACCCGACTCAGCCAATCTATATTGAGGACAGCAAGTCTCAAAAAGTTCTTGTACAAATTGGTTCCACCTCATTTAATCCAACTTTTTTTAACCTGATTAAAAAAAAGATTCAGAGGTACAGCTTCTTGGAACATGTGCAGCCATTGTCTCATTGTTACAGGATTTGGTGGATGGATCCATCTTTGAACAATGAAGGGCTTCACTGCAGCATTTTAAAAGCCAATTGAATCTGACTCTCATCTATCTTTTCCTCTATATGTCTTCACTCCATCCATCCACTGAGAGTCCGTTTCTGGACAGAAATACTACAGAACTTTAAAACGGTGATAATAATACATCTGGAAATGTTGTGATGATTTGCAGTCTGGCTTGATGCCATCCACTGATAAGGAAGATGGAAGACTACTTTCACAATAAGTGACCACAGAGTCACATTTAATAAGACAATGTTTATCATATTAAACTATGGTGAAGCTGCACATTCTCTCTACAACTGGGCCAATTGTCTTGCCTTTGAAGTGTGTGCTGCAAAATCCATAATTGCCAGTGGGGAGAGGCAAAGAGACGGAGTGTAGCCAATATGTTGCATTGCTCTGGCTTACAAACAGCTGACATACAGAAAAAAAGTATAGCTTTGGGCTACATTCAGACTCAAAGATTCAGTAGCACCACTTGAGTTTTGACTGCAGGTACGGACAATATTCAGGCAGAACATTTTGAAGCAGGAATGTGGTTAAAGATGTGAGAGTTTATAATAAACTGACAGGATTAGGACTCTAGATTAGGCACAAAATATGTGTTCTGTTGTATGTAGGGTTAGATAGATAGATAGATAGATAGATAGATAGATAGATAGATAGATAGATGATAGATAGATAGATAGATAGATAGATAGATAGATAGATAGATAGATAGATAGATAGATAGATAGATATACTTTATTTATCCCAAGCTGGGAAATTACAGTGTAGCAGCAGCATTACACACATAGACAATGACAATTAAATAAAAAGAACAATCTAGGCATACTTCAAGCAATAAAATATAAAATACAATAAAAATACAATAAAATATAAAGTGTCTAAAGAAGGGAAAGTGTCTATGTATTGAGGAGTAGAATAGAATTCCAGTGCAGAATAAATATAAATATACAGTATAAAAATGTTGGTGCTATGGAACAAATAAGGTGCAATGAACAGTGTGCATAAAGAACACATAAAGTGCATAACGAACGGTATGTAATAAACCAGGCTATTTGTTATTGTACAGTGTGATGGCATGTGGCAGGAAAGAATTTTTGTATCTGTCCCTATGACAGCGGAGCTGGAGCAGCCTGTGAGAGAAGGTGCTCCGCTGTCTTTCTACTGTGTGATGGAGAGGGTGCTGATCATTGTCCATGATGGCCAGCAGTTTGTTTAGTGTTCTCCTCTCCACCACAGTCTCAAAAGTCTCCAGCCTGAGACCAAGTACAGAGCCAGCCTTCTTGGTAATCTTATCAAGTCTGTTGGTGTAGCTGGCTCTGATGCTGCTGCCCCAACACACAGCAGCAAAGAAAATGGCGCTGGCAACAACAGACTGGTAAAAGATGCTTCCTCAGGAAATAGAGTCTGCTCAGCCCCTTCTTGTACACAGCCTCTGTGTTAGATTTCCAGTCCAGTCTGTTGCCGATCACCACTCCAAGGTATTTGTAGTCCTCCACCTCCTCCACCACCTCCCCCCTGATCAGAAGTGGCTGTGGAAGCATCTTCTTCCTCCTGAAGTCAATCACCATCTCTCTGGTCTTGGTGACGTTCAGCTTCAGGTGATTCTGTTCGGACCACTCTACAAATCTGTCCACCAGTGTCCTGTACTCACCCTCCTCTCCCTCTCTTATACACCCGACAACAGCTGAGTCATCAGAAAACTTCTGCAGGTGACATGACTCAGAGTTGTACTGAAAGTCAGTGGTGTATAAGGTGAAGAGGAAGGGAGAAAGCACAGTTCCCTGCGGAGCTCCTGTATCACTGACCACCACATCAGACAGGACACTGCCCAGACGGACAAACTGTGGCCTGCCTGTCAAGTAGTCAGTAATCCAGGAGATCCTAGAGTCGTCAACACCCATCCCCCGCAGCTTCTCACCCAACAGCAGAGGTTGAACGGTGTTGAAAGCACTGGAGAAATCAAAGAATGTGATCCTCACAGTGCTTCCTCCACCATCCAGATGCAAATGGGCTCGTTGCAGCAGGTAGATGACAGCATCGTCGACTCCTAAATGGGGCTGGTAGGCAAATTGCAAGGGGTCCAGAGACGTCCTCACCTGTGGCCTCAGCTGGGCCAAGACCAGTCTCTCCAGGACCTTCATCACATGAGATGTGAGGGCGACAGGTCTGTAGTCTGCTGGGTCAGATGGTCTTGACTTCTTTGGGACTGGGACCAAGCAGGAGGTCTTCCACAGCAGCGGGACTTTCTCCTGACTCAGACTCAGGTTGTACAGATGTCTTAGTACAGGAGACAGCTGGCTGGCGCAGGTCTTCAGGATCCTGGGTGTGATACCATCAGGACCTGCAGCTTTACGCTGATGGAGTCTTTCCAGCTGCCTCTTTACCTGGCCTGTAGTCACCGCTGAGGGGGGGTTGGTGCAGATGTCATCAGTGTGGGAGGAGGAGGAGGAGGTGGGGGAGAAGGAGGGGGGGCAGATGGAGAGGTGCTGCACTGGAGAATGCTGGGGGGAGGGGGGAGCCATTAGGGACAGTGTGGATGTGTGGGGGGCAGGGGGTGTAGAAGGGGTGGCAGGCGGTGAGCTAAACCTGTTAAAAAAGTTGTTAAACTGGTTTGCTCTGTCCAGGCTCCCTGACATCTGCCTGTCCTTCCCCTTCATCCCTGTGATGTGTTTCATTCCAGTCCACACATCCCTCACACTGTTCTGTTGGAGTTTGGCCTCCAGCTTCCTCCTGTAGTTGTCCTTGCATGTCCTCAGCATCTCCCTGACTTCGTGCTGCACTCTCCTCTGCTCCTCTCGGTCTCCAGACATGAAAGCCCTCTTCTTCTTGTTAAGAAGTGCCTTCAGGTCACTGGTAATCCAGGGCTTGTTCCGGGCTGGCATGGTAGTGTCCTCACAAAATTTTATGTACTCTGTGATGCAGTCAGTCATGTTATCAATGTCCTCCCCATATGGCTCACCGAGTACATCCCAGTCTGTCGACCCAAAGCAGTCCTGCAGTGCCTCAGAGGCCTCATGTGTCCACTTCCTCACTGTCCTGGTGTTCACAGGCTGCCTTTTCACAAGAGGAACATACTTTGGGGTCACCATGACCAAGTTGTGGTCCGACCTGCCGAGGGGGGGAGGGCTGTTGCCTCATATGCATCCATGGTGTTAGCATACAGGAGATCCAGCGTCTTATTGTCTCTGGTGGGGCAGTCATCATATTGCTGGAAGTTATTTAATGTTTTGCCCAGAGAGGCATGATTAAAATCTCCTGTAATAACCATGAATGCATCCGGGTGTTCAGTCTGTAGTTTAGCAGTGACAGTGCTGATAACTTCACAGGCCACTGCTGCATTAGCTGATGGGGGGATGTAAACAGCAATAAACATGGTGGACGTGAACTCCCTCGGCAAATAATACGGGCGCATTCCCACAGCCAGCAGTTCAATGTCCGCGGTACAGAGCCGTTCCTTCACACTGACATGTCCAGGGTTGCACCACCTCTCACTCACATAAAGTGCAAGCCCGCCACCTTTCTTTTTCCCACTTTTGGAACAGTCTCTGTCACCTCGAACCAAACTGTAGCCAGGAACATCAACGCTGCTATCCGGGATATGTGAGTGTAGCCAAGTTTCACTGAAGCAAAAAACGCTACACTCACGGTATTCCCTCTGGGTCTTCACCAGCGCTGAGAGCTCGTCCGTCTTATTTCCCAAAGACCTCACGTTTCCCATAATAATCGCCGGGACTGCTGGCTTGTGTTTCCTCCTTCTCTCCCTCCGCAAGGCTCCAGACCTGCAACCCCGGCGTCTCCTCCGCAACTCCTGCGGGACCGCAAGTCTGTCTCCGGGCAGCAGTAGAGGCTCACACAGCGCAATCAGCTGTTCGCGCGTGTAAACAATGCCCTCATAACTACCGGCGAGGTTCTCTGTTACAAAGAGTAGAAAAAGTAACAGAAGAACGCGGAGAATGGTAGAAAAACTTAGTCCAGCCATTGTAACAACGTTTGTGAACACTATCAGATAGATAAAAAACAACACCAAAAGGAATAAAAACCAACAATTAAACAAAAGTTACAATACAAGACTGGAGCTGTGGCTACAGGCTGCCACCTGGAGCGGCGCCAGAGACGAAAATGATAGCGTCAATAATAAAGCAATGATAAGTCTAGACAGCTCAATGATAGAGGACATTATGTAATTGAATTAATTTTTTTAAAAGAGCTGATTGGACCAGGTGGAAAATTGAAAGAAAATACAGTAAAAATAATATGTTTGTCCAGTTTATATAATTTTATTTAAAAAGAACAGAAGGACCCAGTGCTCACCAGGTGACATATGAAGTGCCTCCTGCTGAGCATTGTAGCAAGTCCCCGAAGTTACTTCTCTATTAGCATTAGCCAGCACCATTCAGAGAAGTGTAGAGTCCCGGCTTTCAAAAGTAGAGGGACGGCATCTACAGTCTTCATTGTCATTAGCCAAACAGAAAGGCTGACTTCCAGAGTTACAGTCTGTTAAGTATTAAATACAGCTGAAGAATGCCACACTCACAGCAATAACCCTGCCTACAACTGTCAGTAAAAATACAGCCACTTGATGTGGCTGAATGTATTGCTTGATAGCCAGTATGGAGACGAGGGACATTTACAGAAAATTGTGTTGTATAAAAAATCTGAACTCTGAATCCTTTCAGTTATGTTTGCTAGCTGAATGTTCTGTGCTTGTCTAGTAATGATAGTGCTACATGCTAATTATTGTAAGTGTTTGAGTAGCCATAACTAAGCAAAGATAACTGCGATCCATAAAGCAATTCTGACTGCATATAGCAAGTACAGTCTGAATCAAGCTCACTGCTGCATCACTCCAGCATCACATGGAATGTTAAAGTGTCACCAACCTACTCACACAGAAAAAAATTAATGTGGATCCATGTTGCGCAACCCCACCACCCCCCGTTGCCTGTCCTCCTACTTCTCTTCCTTTGCCCCCTACCCCCATCATCCTTTTTGTTTCATCTCTCCATCTCTAACTGGAAAACCGCCCATGGAACAAGGTAATGTTGACGTGAATAGCAGCGCCTTTATTCTCTTTCTTCAGCAGCTGCAGTTGAAGAGTCTCTCAGCCATGTCTCTTCAGCAGAACTGAATGCTTCATTACCTGGATTGTATGGCCTAACATTGGCATTCTCCTCACTTGTACTCCCTCTCTTTCTCTGTTCACTTATGTCTCTCTCCCCTTTTCTCTAAGTTCAGCAGCTGTAACCTGTCAGTGCCAGCAACGGCCATCACTCCTCATTGTCCCTCTATCTGTCCTCACTCATCATCATGGATTCATTTCACACACACACACACACACACACACACACACACACACACACACATGCACTTCTCTTTCTCATTGCCTTCGTTCATTTTACCTTTTCTTCAATTGTTTCTTCCCTCTTTCCTGGCCCCCTACCGTTTCCCTACTCTTTCCATCCCTCCCTCCCACCCTCCCTCTCTTTCTTTCTGTCTTACCTTGGCAGCACACAACACTATCTCTGCCCACAGAGACTGGTTTGCTGAGGAGAAAAAAGATGCAAAAAGGGGTAGAGAGAGAAGTGAAAAGAAAGAGAAAGAGAGAGATTCTTCCTCTTGGCTTGATATCACCCAGCTAATTGGTTTATACAGCAGCATTCCCAGCACTGCCTGGTTCACTCTTCGTTCATCTGCTGTGTGTGTTGGTATGAGTGTGGTGGGGCTGCTGAAAAAAGTATGAATGTGTGAGTGTGTCATGTGTTCTTCATTTGGTCCTTTATTTGCAGCAGAAGTGTTGAATCCACTCAATCGCCATTGTCTCAGAGGTAATAGCAATTCTCCTCTTGTATGCAGGCCCAGACTGGCCATCGGGAGTAGCGGGACAATGTCAGGTCAGTGTTAGAAATGCAGAATGAAACACAGAGCAGCCACTGCTGTTGCATTAATACAATGTTTAGTGGATAATAAGTTGGACTGGTCCCTAATAACAGACCCTCTCTACAAAAAGGGGCAGAGCCGCCTCTTTTTCTTAAGGAAGCTCAGATCTCTTGACATCTGTAGTAAGATGGTGCAGATGTTTTATCAGTCTGTGGTGGTAGTGTGTTGTTTTATGCTGCAGTCTGCTGGGGAGGCAGCATCATACACAGAGATGCAAGGCGGTTGAACTGACTGGTCTAAAGAGCTGGTTCTGTGGTTGGAGCCAGGTTGGACACACTGGAGGAGGTGTTGGAGAGATGCACTGTCAAGATGTTCGAGGCCATCCTGAAATACTCGGATCATCCGCTACACAAAACCTTTATGGACCAAAAAAACAGCAGTGGACGGCTCCTCTCTCTCCGTTGCAGGACGAAGAGATTCAAAAGATCCTTCGCTCCTACAGCCAACAGACTCATTCTAATAGACCTAACAGACTAACTGAATTTGCCCTCTGGGATAAATAAAGTAATTTTGAATTTGAATTTGATCAGAGGGAGCTATGCTTTGAAATGCACGCAACAGGTATTAGCTCCCTTAAATTTCAGATTTTGGCTGTTTTTAAACTCTAAGATGATTTAAGTGTAACAATAACAAACTGAAGACTAAATAAAAAGTTTGATTGGCCAACAGTGTTGTTAGAGACGTTTATTAATGTACTCGTGATAATTTTGGAAACCAGCTGGGATTTTTTTAACCCATTAAGGCCTAAAGCGCCTGGAAAAAAATGCCTGGAAAGCCTATGGGCGATTTTCACATGACCCCCTAAAACCTGAAGTTTTTCTGGAAATTCAACACCTACTAAATAATAGATTTTTCAGCCTCTGTAGCAGATAAAAATGAAATTCAAAAAGTATTTGAGAGCTTATACCCGTGGCTTTCATACGAAGTTGAGTTTATTTGTCCAAACCTTCAATACATTTTTTTTTTAAATCAACAAACTCCAAGGACCACTGGAGGAACAAGACATAGTTCTCATTAGCCTACTCTAATAAAAAAAAAAATATAATAATAATAATAATAATAAATAATAATAATACATTTTATATATTGCACTTTTCAGGGTACTCAACGACGCATAAAGTAATATAAGACATAAACAGTCATGATTTCTTATATCATCACCACAATCAATTAGCCTATTATTATTATTAATATTAATATATTAGTAATAATATTATTATTATCTCCAGATGGCCACAAATCTGTCTGTTCTTTGGTGAAAATATGTTGTCTAAAAACATATTCCTCATCCATAAATCCCGGTCGATTGGTTCCGAGGGTTCAAAGTCCGGATCAGCAATTAAATGATCGGCGCTGTTTTCATCAGATCGCTTCCGTCACTTACTTCTGAGCTCCTCCGCTATAGTCGTCTTCCATCATGATTTCAAAGTTCTGGAAAAGTCCGATGTTGCATTGCGACACTCCCGCATGTATTCTGATCATGTTCTGATGCATTTCATTGGCCAAGAGACCGAAAATAGGTGTAAAAAAAATTCAAATACTACAAAATGACATATCCGCTGTCCCGGCCTTAATAGTAATGCGGTAATGCTTTCCCGGCATCAATGGGTTAAGTCAGACATGTTTTTTCGGTTCATTTAAATATGTTTGTTTACAGTTCTTTTATCCTTGACAATCTGAAAGAATGGTTGGCTACCTCAAATATTGAAAATAATCATATAGAAAATAATATGAGGAAAGATTTGGAATACGAGGTTGGGAATGAAAATGCATTGAAGAAATACAACTATGTCTAGTTTAGGTTTTGTAAGATACAACGTTAAAGGACTAAATCACCCAACATGGACGAAAATATTTTAAGTCAATTGAAAACATTTCAATTCTCAATAGCATTATTACAGGAAACCCACCTGAGTGACACTGAATATAAGAAATTAAGAAGGGAATGGGTTGAGCAGGTGTAATATGCATTCTGTCCAAATAGCAGAAAGAGCAGAGTGGCAATATTGATTAGTATAGGGGACATGATACACTGGGCCCCTCTTTCATCTCTCTCGCTCTTTATCTCTACACATTGATGTCCCATTAATAAATGTTACTGGCTTGTATTTTCCCAGAGTACTCACAATTTTCTTTGCTCTCTCTTTCACAGGGTGTTGAGTTGTGGTCCTGCTCGGCACTCACTCCTGCTGGTCTTACTGCCGTGGATCTTGGTCAGCCCAAGATGGGAACGTTCCTCTCCTGCGGTCCACTCAGCGCTAACTGCGTCGCTCCTGGCCAATGGTGGTGCTGGCCATTGCATCACCTGCTGCTGTGCCCCTCCCAGACTCAAATTATACTATCAGACCATGTCTTGGGCACCAACTCCAAGCACTCACCACCATTCCCCCATGGATCACGGTTGAGCTAAGACTGTCCTGTTGATCACTGTGGTGGTTCTGCTGGACTCTATCCTTTCACTACTACTATGACCCTCAGCATGGATCGTGGTTGGGACTGGACTGTTGCTGTGCCTGCTGCTTCTGTTTTATTTTTACAGCTACTATGACTATTACCATTAGTCCTATTACTTCTATAACTATTACTGCCACTGTCATTTGACTTCATCTACCAGCAGCACAACTACCTGTATTAGTCAGAGACTTGACTGTAGGGTTAGTGTCATTACTTTTGTTATTGTTCATCTTGTTCTTCTTTGTCTCTCTACCCCTCTCAACCTTCCCCTATATCCCCTCCGTCTCCCCTCACACACTGAACATAAGTTTTTAAAAAGAAATTGGCCTCTTTAGCTCGTATGGAAGCAAAGGTACAATAATTCTCGGGGAAGACTTCAACTCTTTACTAGATATGAAACTTGAAAGACTGAAAAAGCCTGTGGAACATGCCCCCTTTAGTAAGGGTAAAATAAATAATAAATCAAATATATACAGGAGGAGTTGGAGCTAGTGGATAGTTGGAGAGTGAAGAATCCAAGAACAAAAGATTTCACCTTTCTGTCCAATGTGCATGGGTCATATTCAAGAATTGACATGATTTGTGTATCAAAACAGGATCCTCACAAAAAAGAGTGCATTATAAAATCTATCACTCTGTCGGAACATGAGCCAGTAAGACTGAAATTAAACTATGGAGACTAAATTAATATGTCAGTGATGACTGATCCAACAAACAAACTATCGAATAATACTTTCTAACAAATGATAATGGGTCAGTGTTGCCCTTCCACCCTATGGGATGGAGCTTAAGAGGTGTTGAGGGGTAAATGTATTGAAATAGCGGTTTAATTGAATAAACAATGGACAGAAAAGCAGAAACAATTGGAAAGCGATATAAAAAGACTGAAACATGAACATAAAATAACCAGGAAACAGGATACATTGAAACAACTCCATATTTGCAGAGCCGCCATGGATGAATTATCTTCACGTTAAGTGGAAGGCTCCCTCAGGTATACAAGTCAAAGATATTACGAGATGGGATCGAGCCAGTCGTCTACTTGGGATTACTGCAGGTTACGTTATGTCAACAATGCTGCTTTTGTATGTAGAGAGGTGTGAGACTAATTGTCAAGGAACTTGTTTTAATGATTAAAAAAAAATCAGAATACCAGAATTATTGATAATATTCATAAAGTATTTTTAATTATGATAAATTATATGACTTGATTCACCCACCTTGATCAGTCGCATAAAATTACTAAACTATTAATTTGCAACAATTTGATTAAAAATTAACTAAGTAATTTGATAATTTGTTTACAATTATTATTTAGTAATGGTCTAAGGAATATGGAGTACTTCTCATAGAATAGGTTGGCATTTCACTCATACACATACAATATTAAATGGACAGCATTTATATCCCAAAAAACATTTATTGATAAAAATCTAAGTAAAACAAACAAAACACAATGTCTAATTTAGCAGATTATTTACAGTGTGAGGGTCTGAAAGAGGGAGAGTATGTGTGTGAGTGTGGTTCCTGCAAGAGAAGATGGCTGCCTAAGTTATTGAACATGGCTTACATACAAAGAGTCATAAAACCATAAAACAAAGTTGGCAGAGAGGGGGAAGGTCTTTGTTTGCCTTATCACACTTAAGGCATTGAGGACAAACAAAAGAAAATGTGCCAACTGTGAATTAGCTTTCAAACACAGACATACACTTCTGAAGAGGAATTAGTAATAAGTATATTGTGTATGATTTTGTATTATGGGTTAGAAAGAAAAGTTAGTGAATGCAAGACCATGTGTCTGCGTAAAGCAAGACAAACATTCAGCCTCAAGTGGTATGGCAGAACTTACTACCCATAACCTACAGATATGGGGCGGCTGTGGCTCCACTGGTAGATCGTTCACCCAGTGATCGGAGGGATGGTGGTTCGATCCCTGACCATGGCAGCCTCCATGTCGAAGTATCCTTGAGCAGGACAATGAACCCCAAATTGCTCCTGATGCTGCGTTCCTTGGTGTGTGAATGAATAGTGGTAGGTGCCACCGGTTAGGGTAGCCTCTGCCACCAGTATGAATGCGGGTGAATGAGCACTGTCTGTAGTGTAAAGCGATTTGAGTGGTTGCAAAGCGACTAGAAAAGCGCTATATAAGTGCAGGTCCATTTACCAGATATTACAACAATAAAACGTCATCAGTGATAGTTTAAATCTTGTGCTTAGCCTTTTGCTTTTTGCTGTGCTTATCTCGGCCCAGTTACTTTGCCAAGTCCATTAGAGACTTGGAGATCCTTTGGGTCTGGGAGAGTTGGTTCCTGGTGTTGCTGGGTGTGGTTGCAGATGGTCGCTGTTGTCTTCCAGGCTTCCAGACTCTGTTTGCTCCTGTTGTCTTTAAAGTTAGTTGAGAGACCTTTTGTTGTGGTCTCTGGGCTAACTGCTGGTTTAATTAACTTTGTGTTCATTCATCAAAATCTTGATGCAGATTCTCTGTAACTATATCTGAATAGGCCACAAGCAGGAAATGAGAGAGCAGTCTGGAGAGAAGGTAGACCCTGTGGCAGACACTCTGGAGCCCTCGGGGAGGGAGTCTTGATCCAGGAGCGAGGCTGAAGAGAAGAGAGGAACGAGGGTAAGTAAGTAATAGAAAAAACAAGGCATCATGGGGAAAACTGTATCCTTGCTGGAGAACAAAGGGGATTCAGACGGATTCAGAAGAGACTGATATATGAAAAATGCTGTTGCCTTTTCCATTAAAATCATTCCAGTATGCACATTTTTATTTTCTAATAATGTGTTGTATCATGTAATTTTTTTTTCTTCTATAAAATCGAAATCTGAAAAGTGACCAGTAATATAGCTGTCAAATATGTGTACTAAAATTAACAAAATACCCCTCTAATAATGAGTGGAATAGAGGTACAAAGCAGAATAAAATGAAAATTGAAGACATTGGTCATGGTAACTTCGAGGCAAAAAGTAAAGCAAAATTTAAAAAAAACAGAAAAGAGATATCTACAGAGAGAAAGTCAACGGAGAAAAGAACACCAGAGAAAAACGAAATAATCAGAATTCGAGTTAATTGAGGGAGAAGTAAAAGGCTGCAAGCGGCTAAATGCAATTTACAGGTTCAGACGGGCGGACAGAGTAGAAAACATGTGAAGGACGCTAAAAATAGCAAGTTGCAGGCCCAAATGGCTAGAGTTCACAGAAGAAGACAGAGAGAGAGAAAAAATCCCAGCTTTGATTTCAACAGGAGCTGTCAGTTTTGTGTACATGGCTTAGTTAAACCCCCTGCAAGCCACATAATGTGTTTGTGGGTGTACCAGAGCCATGTAACATCTTCCCCACTGTTCTCATCTTTTGCATCAGTCTTCATTATATGACATGAAATATAGCACAAATGTATCACAAAATAAACTAAAAAAGCTTCAGTTCCCAAACAAAGACAGCTGGTTCACACTTGCCTTGGAACTTGATGCAACTTTCGACTCCAAGTTGCTTTTTGATTGTCTAAATGCAGATGCTCACTCACAATCAATTCAGACTGTTGCACCAAATGGAGCTTTGAGCGTTCCAAAACACAGCTTGTTAGTGTATGAGAAAACAAGTTGATTTTCCTGAGGAAGCATATGGATTTTTAAATAAGATGTAGTATGTACGCGTTCACAAAGACCATCAGCAGATGCTGAGCTGAGGAGCAGCAATTACAATAATCTACATAAGGATGTTCATAAGATACATTCTGTAATGCCACCTCAGGACTTGGGTTGGAAAACTTCCGGTAAATTTCTAGATACTTTTCATGGGACATTTAGCTGTCCAGGTCAAATTGATCACTATAAGCAGATGATTATGATTAGAAAGTTGATTTATTTTGCTCCATTCAAAGAAATTGGTTCGAAACATCTATCTGTAACTATTAAAAACAAACAAACAAAAAACCTTTGTTGATTGTGATTATACAATATGCATTTTCAGAGAGATATTTTGTCTTTTTCTCTACTAGTGGATGCAAAATAATTTGAATAAAATTTGTGCAAAAATATCTAATTGTCTATCACGTACCATGCCCCCCAGTCATGGAAGGCTGATGACTGGGTGGACAATAACAGTGTGGACATTTTGGGTTAAAGTTAGCATTTAATGAACACATAATGGCCTTTCAGTTAGCAAAGAGGTTAATTGTTAAAGGTGACTGTGAACTATTTAACATTGTTTCAATCTCTGAATTAGACAAATTTGAGCGTGACATCATCCAACTACAAACATAATAGGATCAAAATGAGGAAAGATGAGTGTAAATATGTATTTATAATTGCTGCAGATGTTTCAACCTCCATTGAAGAAAGTCATATCGGTGTTGTTGGTGCCACTGATAACATCAGGAGGAGGATTAGAATATTTAATAATAATACTTTTGATTTTTATAGCGCTTTTAAAAGGTACTCAAAGTCGCATTTAAAAAAGTATTTTGATTTTGTTTCATTTAAGCTCTTGTTACACTCAGGGAAGTTAGCAGAGCAGCGTGTGGGACATGCTAAAATAATTTTTCCCAATCAAATAAAATGGTATAAAACCAGGGAAACACGTTTTAAAAGATTTATCATTGTAAATATATGTGTGTGTAAATGTATGGTCATTTAGAATTAATGTGCAACATGTTCATAATGAATAAGTCATACTGATGAGGACACCAAGGGCAGTTTATAGTGATAATGACCTAAAATGCTGTGCCAACATTGTTAATATTTTCACAACAACACTTCCTGGTTCTCGGAGCTCCCCATCCCATGGCTAACTGAGCTAATTAGCTAACTTGGAAAAGCTAACTAACTCTTTCTTTCCATTAGGAAATTCTGTAAAGAGTCCAGGTAGACGAGCCAGAGGCTATCGGAGGGAAAAACAAAAAACAAAACATTTTCTTCAATAAATATAGGCTAATCCTGTTTCACCAATTTCAGCTCATATCATGTTACTTGACAAACTTTAATATTATTACAGAAATTGTATTTCTAACACAGATAATAACGCATCGTAATATATTACTGTAATGCAGGGGTTTCAAACTCAAATTGCCTGGGGGCTGCTGGAGGCAGTATCAAAATGACCAAAAAAAGACACAAAATAACTAAAAAAAGACACAATTACAAAAAAGATCCAAAATACTAAAAAAAGAAAAATTACAAAAAAAAGGACACAAAATTACCAAAAAAAGATACAAAATTATTTTAAAAAGACACAAAATTACCCCAAAAAAACACACAAAATTACTTAAAAAAGAGACACAAAATTACATTACATAACATTTCCACTTCTTCCAGTAACAACAACAGGGCGCATCTGTACGTCCAACGCCCAAACTATAACTCTGACAGCTTTACCAGAGGATTGTGAGTGAGAAGACAAATTTTCCTACGTTTCTATGAATAAATTATTTCTGTAGAGTGGAATTTTCGGCCTGGAGTGCAGTTTTCAAATTGATTTTTTGACGATTTTTTCTCTCCCTCGACACTCTGGCGATGATGTCACACACTGCGACACGAACATTCCTTGCAATACACAACCATGATAATTGCAGAATTTCTCCAAAAATGATCATGGTCATTGAACAGGGATTGATAAAAACTATATGACCTATCAAAACGTGGATTAATACACCAATACACAAGACTTGTGTCTACTGTTTAAAGTTTAAATGGAGTCTCTAGGTGAAATTATACCGGAGAAGTAGACGTTTAAAAATCTCCAATTATTTTTCTTTTTCGCTAATTTTTTTTCATTCCATTCATTTCAATGCAAAATTTTGGGCAGTTTTTCGCGACGTAATTCTGTAGAGATGAGATGACATCATCGCATTCCCAAATTCTGAAAACGGAATGTGATGACATCATCGCATTCCAGAATTATGAAAACGGAATGTGATGACATCATAGCATTCCGTAATTCCGAAAACGGAATGTGATGACATCATCGCATTCCGGAATTCCGAAAACGGAATGTGATGACATCATCGGATTCCGGAATTCTAAAAACGGAATGTTCTGTTACACTCTGCTTCCACCTCAGCAGCGTTCTGACTGCTAGTTTGACCCTGTTGAGTCTGTGGTGACTTTTAAAGCATTAAAATTGGCTCAGCTCAGTGCCCACCCACATGAATCATTGTGCTCCTAGTTTATAGGTTTATAGGTTTTATAGGTTTATAGGTTGCAGATAGAGATTTGGAAGGAAGATTGCGCCCCTGTGTTTGGCTGGCCGTCTCCCTCTGCTGAGCATGTTACTGTTTTACCTGTATCTGCTGTTTGTTGTACGGAGTGTGTCACCGCTGCAGGTGTATGATCGCCTGACACTTCTTGATATCCGTGAGTCTCTGAAAAAACTGCCGATCTGCGGCTTTGCTGGGCACTCAAAGAGGCTTCCGCCTTTCCTGAAGGCTATACCGCCGCATCTACGGCGGTTTTCCTGCTGGTTACCTCGCCACAGACGCCGCAGAAAACGCGGAAAGCGAGGCGGAGTCCTCATTAAACTGAAGGTGTCCCTGGCCTCCTCTTTCCACGATCCCTGTCGTCCACCAGCCGGATCCTTCACTGTCTACAGGGGCTACGATCTGCGGAGTTCCTCGGAGTACAGATATCGGTGGCTCCGGCCGGTTCTCCACGACACCGGGGTGCTGCTTCCGTGTTGTCGGCCGGTGCGGACTTCCCAGCGGGGCTGCGTGCCGGCGAATCTCCGCTCCCTCAGTCGCTTTCCTCGCCAGACTGATCGATGTGCAATCCACACGGCGCTGATAAATACCAGGTCTCTTACAAATAAGACATTTATTTTAAACGACTTTTTTAAAACTCACGATCTGGATTTCCTCCTGTTGACAGAGACATGGCTGAAACCAGGTGAGAACAGCGCCTTTTCGGAGCTCCTCCCTCCCGGCAGCTCCTTCTTTAGCACCCCGCGAGCTGCCGGTCGCGGTGGCGGTCTGGCCGCTATATTTAAGGAGCGTTTCAGATGCCGGGCGATAAGCGCTACTAATTATTCCAGCTTCGAACTGCAGCTGTTCGTGATTGACCTCACCTGCCCTGTGCTGTGTGCCACAGTTTACCGCCCACCCAGATTTGATAAGGACTTCCTTCAAGAGTTCTCTGAGTTCTTGTCTGAGTTCATCCCGAAGTTTGATAAGCTGTTGATTTGTGGCGATTTTAATATTCATGTTTGTTGTGCAGTAAATCGACTGGCCAACGAATTCAAAGGCCTTTTAGATTCTTTTAATCTCACTCAATCTGTTAATGCACCAACACATGAGCATGGACACACCCTTGACCTGGTAATTTCTCATGGGCTTTCGGTTTCCCTCAGAGAAATAGTTGATACTGCTATCTCGGATCACCTCCCTGTTGTTTTTGACTTTGCTGCCCCCCCATCTGCCAATAAGCCAGTCTCCTCAGCTCGCAGACGCTGAATCTTCTCTCCATCAACAGCTGGGGAGTTTGCTGCTGCCTTCAGGGACTCTCAGCTGCTTGATGACTGTGGGCTGGTTCCTCCCCTTTGTCCAGACAACCTACTCTCCACCTTCCACTCAACATGTTCTGCGATCCTCGACTCTGTTGCACCTTTTCGGCAAAAATCTTCAAAAACTAAGCCAGATCCCTGGTTCGACGACCACATCCGTCTGCTCAGACAACGTTGCAGACAGGCTGAACGGCGCTGGAAGAAGGACAAATTGCATGTATCCCTGGGTTGCTTAAGGGACAGTCTGGCTGCCTACCAGAGAGCTCTAAAGGAAGCCAAGGCAAAATATCTGTCCTCCATCATAGCTCAGAGCTCTCATCATCCCAGATTGCTATTTAGCACTATTGACTCTGTCATTAACCCACGCCCCACTGTCCTGTCTGATGCCTCCACTGCAACCTGTGAAGAGTTCATGTCTTTTTTCACTGATAAAGTGGCATCTGTTAGGCAAACCATTTGTAACTTGAACTTGTCCCTTGTTGAAGTCTGTGCTCCTCCGGCACAGACTGCTGTTTTCGAGCAGTTTGAGATCATTTCCCTGTCATCTCTTTCTAAGGTGGTTAGTGGCATGAAACCCACTAACTGTCCTTTAGATATCATTCCAGCTAAGTTTTTGAAGGAGGTTTTGAGTTCTGTTGGGTCAAGTCTGCTTGTTTTTATAAACACTTGTCTTAGCTTAGGGTCTGTTCCAGCTGCCTTCAAACACGCCATGGTTAGGCCCCTTTTAAAAAAGCCGCATCTTGACCCCTCTGTGCTCTCCAATTTTAGACCCGTCTCCCACCTGCCTTTCCTTTCTAAGGTTCTAGAAAAAGTAGTTTTTATTCAATTACAGGCATTTTTGGAGCTCAATTCTATCTTTGAAAAATTTCAGTCTGGTTTTAGATCCCGACATAGCACAGAGACTGCACTGTTAAAGGTGCACAATGATATTTCTTTGTCTGTGGACGCTGGTAATCCTGCTGTGCTGGTGCTGCTGGACCTCACGGCGGCCTTCGATACAGTCGACCACGCAGTCCTTGTATCTCGCCTAGAGCAGCACATTGGTATCCGTGGCACTGCTCTTCAATGGTTCAAGTCATACCTGGCAGACAGGAGCTTCTCTGTCGTCATTGGCGACCACTGCTCCTCAGCCGCATCCCTGCCCTGTGGTGTGCCACAGGGTTCCATTCTCGGCCCTATTCTGTTTTCTTTGTACATGCTTCCTCTGGGATCAATTATAAAACAACACAATTTGTCTTTTCACTTTTATGCAGACGATTTGCAGATATATCTGCCCATGTGTCCTAACGATAACACTGCATTCACTAAGCTCCTGGACTGCATTTCTGATATAAAGCGGTGGCTGGCACAGAACTTTTTGCATTTAAACGACAGCAAAACTGAATGCATTTTGTTTGGTTCACCATCTTCGTCGATTGTTTCCGCCACAAACTCTGGTACTCTGGCCCCCTTTTTTAAATCACATGTTAAAAACCTTGGTGTAGTATTTGACAATGGACTCAAATTCGACAAACAGATTAGTTCTGTTGTCAGCACAAGCTTCTTTCAGCTCCATCTCTTGGCCAAAGTGAAATCTTTCCTCAGTCGGCCGGATCTCGAGAAGGCAATCCATGCTTTTATCAGTTCGAGACTCGATTACTGCAATGCCCTCTACGTTGGCCTCAGCCAGTCTTCCATCTCTCGTCTTCAACTTGTACAGAATGCCGCTGCCCGATTTTTAACAGGCACATCGAGACGGGAACACATTACCCCTGTGCTGTCATCACTCCACTGGCTTCCAGTCCGTTTTAGAATTGATTTTAAACTTTTGTTATTTGTTTTTCAGGCCGTTAATGGACTGGCCCCATCTTATCTGTCAGAGATTTTAACTGTTCGCAATTGTGGCAGAGCCCTGCGCTCTTCGGGTCAACTTCTCTTAGAGGTCCCGAGGACACGGCTTAAACAGTGGGGCGATCGGTCTTTTGCCGTCGCTGCTCCAAGGCTGTGGAACAAACTGCCCCCTGACATTCGTTTCACTTCTGATCTCAGCCTTTTTAAATCAAAGTTGAAGACCCACTTTTTTAGGTTAGCATTTAATTCTGCCAACTCTGTTTCTTAGGTCTACTCATTTTGTTTGTTCCTTTCTATGTATGGCTATGGTCTATGGCTCGTACTACCTTGCAGCACTGCAGCACTTTTATTTTGTACTTATATGTTATGCATGTGTTATGTATTGTTTTTATGGATTTCCTGTGAAGCACTTTGGGTACCTTCTGGCTACTGTAAAGGGCTATACAAATAAACTTGATTTGATTTGATTTGATTTAGTTAAATCTGCAGCATGCTGGACAATCACAGAACAGATATTCTGGATCACTGAAATTAGTTTTTACATCAGAATTGGAACTGTGCTCAGACAATGGTCACCACATTTACATTATCCACAAGAACAGAGGAATTTGTTCTCTCTGTCATTCCGGGATGGAATGTCAGGACATGATCGCATTCCGGAATTCCGAAAACGGAATGTGATGACATATTGACATTCCGGAATAGAATGTGATGACATCATAACTGTTCTGCCCTCAGAGTTGTTTTTATAGTTTAAGATACTTGAAATGTTTGCATTATTTGTAATACACTAATATTGTGGTAGGAATGTACATGAAAAACACTCACTCAGTTGTTAAAGTTCCAAAGAGAACTGGACCTTTATTTTGAAAGTGCAACTTTTATTTTGAAGCTTGATCAGAGGCTACGTAGTGTTTACATTAGCAGCAATGTTAGCAGCCAGCAGTAAGAAAGACGGAAAGTTACTCTCTGAATCTTCTCTTTTCTTCTCATGCTCACGAAAGCAATGGCTGTAAGTTCATAAAGTAGGAGTTTATATGAATGATTAGGAATACGCTCAACGCACAGGGAGAACAGTACAATCACATTCCGGAATAGAATCTGATGACATAATCGCATTCCGGAATTCCGAAAACGGAATGTGATGACATCATAGCATTCCTGAATTCCGAAAACGGAATGTGATGACATTATCGCATTTCATAATTCAGAAAACGGAATGTGATGACATCATCGCATTCCGGAATTCTGAAAACGGAATGTGATGACATCATCACATTCCGGAATTCTGAAAATAGAATGTGATGACATCATCGAATTCCGGAATAGAATCTGATGACATCGATGACATGATCATTATTTGTAATACATTAATTTTGTGGTAGGAATGTACATGAAAAACACTCACTCAGCTGTTATAGTTCCAAAGAGAACTGGACCTTTATTTTGAAAGTGCAACTTTTATTTTGAAGCGTGATCAGAGGCTACGTAGTGTTTACATTAGCAGCAATGTTAGCAGCTAGCAATAAGAAAGACGGACAGTTACTCTCTGAATCTTCTCTTTTCTTCTCATGCTAACAAAAGCAATGGCTGTAAGTTCATAAAGTAGGAGTTTATATGAATGATTAGGAATACATGACATTAAGTTTAGTGTGACAACATGTGTTTGTTGACTGATAAGTCATGCAAGAAGTTAATTTAATGAGCTAATGTAAGTGTGTATCCACATTGTACGCTAGCAATGATAGTGTATTAGCCTATTGTTAATGTGAATGGCTATTTTTGGAGCGCAGTTCTTGTGCTATATTTTAAAAGTATAATTCAACATTGTTTATTGGGAACATGCTGTAAAGGAAACTGAGTTTTGTATTATTTTCTTTTGCAGTTTCACTCATGGTATTTCACAATTTTAGAAAGGAAATAAAGGGAGCAAGACGCTCTAATCCTGGCTCAAGTGTAGTGTCATACCTGAGTTTGGCTGACTGTTGAACTGTGATAACGTACAAGAAGTACTCAAAGCACAGGGAGAACAGTACAATCACATTCCGGAATAGAATCTAATGACAACATGGCATTCTGGAATTCTGAAAATAGAATGCGATGATATCATCGCATTCCGGAATAGAATCTGATGACATCATCCCATTCCGGAATTCTGAAAACGGAATGTGATGACATTATCGCATTCCAGAATTCCGAAAACGGAATGTGATGACATCATCGCATTCCGTAATTCTGAAAACGGAATGTGATGACATCATGACATTCCGGAATAGAATGTGATGACATCATGACATTCCGGAATAGAATCTGATGACATCATCGCATTCCGGAATTCTGAAAACGGAATGTGATGACATCATGACATTCCGGAATAGAATGTGATGTCATCATGACATTCCGGAATAGAATCTGATGACATCATCGCATTCCGTAATTCCGAAAACGGATTGTGATGACATCATCGCATTCCGGAATTCCGAAAACGGAATGTGATGACATCATCACTGTGTTGCCCTCAGAGTTGTTTTTATAGTTTAAGATACTTGAAATGTTTGCATTATTTGTAATACATTAATATTGTGGTAGGAATATACATGAAAAACACTCACTCAGTTGTTATAGTTCCAAAGAGAACTGGACCTTTATTTTGAAAGTGCAACTTTTATTTTGAAGCGTGATCAGAGGCTACGTTGTGTTTACATTAGCAGCAATGTTAGCAGCCAGCAGTAAGATAGACGGACAGTTACTCTGAATCTTCCCTTTTTTTTCTCATGCTAACAAAAGCAATGGCTGTAAGTTCATAAAGTAGGAGTTTATATGAATGATTAGGAATACATGACATTAAGTTTAGTGTGACAACATGTGTTTGTTGACTGATAAGTCATGCAAGAAGTTAATTTAATGAGCTAATGTAAGTGTGTATCCATATTGTACGCTAGCAATGATAGTGTATTAGCCTATTGTCCATGTGAATGGCTATTTTTGGTGTGCAGTTCTTGTGCTATATTTTAAAAGTATAATTCAACATTTATTGGGAACATGCTGTAAAGGAATCTGAGTTTTGTATTATTTTCTTTTGCAGTTTCAATCATGGTATTTCACAATATTAGAAAGGAAACTAGAAAATTTCCTCTGGAGAAATTCTGAAAGGGCCACGGGGACTACTGCCGGTGTGTGTACACTATGATGAGATTCTACAGAGATTTCAAACTTGTGTGTGTGAAGTTACCTGTGTGTGTGTGTGTGTGTGTGTGTGTGTGCACGTGTGTTTGAAGCATGTGTATGCATGTGTGAGGACTGTGCGCACTTAACTGCGTGTGTGTGTGTGTATCTGTAACTGTAATTACATCAAAGATCAAAGGCAATCAGATCAAAGCAATCAACAAAATTTGCTGACACCTGTTCCGGCACAGAGACGGAAGAGGTGGACTCTGCTGGTGAATTTCTGGCCTCTTCTTTGGCAAAACCATAATACCTATCATTGATCCGACTTCACTTTGAGCGTCCCGAGTTCTTCCTGAACGTCTACATATGATTTTTTTTTTTTTTAATTAAAAAATAGCTTTGTTAGAGCGATCTAAAAAAACTGTTCCATCGTCCTTTTTTCTGAAATCTTCCTGCGTTTTTAATATGGGAGCCAATGAGGCTGTTGGTGGTGTTGGTGTCGCATCTGTGCGTCCTACATCCAAACTATAACTCTGACAGCTTTACCAGAGGATTGTGAGTGAGAAGACAAATTTTCCTACGTTTCTATGTATAAATTATCTCTGTAGAGTGGAATTTGCGGCCTGGAGCGTAGTTTTTAAATTTATTTTTTGACAATTTATTCTCTCCCTCTACACTCTGGCGATGATGTCACACACTGTGACACGAACATTCCGTGCAATACACACCCACTATAATCTCAGAATTTCTCGAAAAATGATCATGGTCATTGAACAGGGATTGATAAAAAACTACATGACCTATCGAAACGTGGATTAATACATGGATACACAAGACTTGTGTCTACTGTTTAAAGTTTAAATGGAGTCTCTAGGTGAAATTATGCTGGAGAAGTAGACGTTTAAAAAATCTCCAATTATTGTTCTTTTTCGCTCATTTTTTGTCGGCCATCCCATTCATTTCAATGCAAAATTTTGGGCAGTTTTTTTTCGCGACTTACATCGTGAAAATCGTATTCTGTAGAGAAAAGGTCCCTACAGCTATTGCTGTATGGGACCAGTGCTCAGTGCGATTGCCCCGAGGCCCTTATTAATTCAGGTCTAAATCTAGACATTTTAAAGTATTTGAATTCTGCATATTGTATTATAAATATGCATAGTGACTTCTTCTATGGGTAAAACCTGGCTATTGCCCCCACATGCATGATGTTGTTGCAATTGTGATGCTAATTTCAGTGCTTCAATAGAGATTTGGATCGTATGTTAGTATGTTACCATCAAGCTTCATAGTTGTTACAACCGTGTAACAAATAACCAGTGCTAAATTATGCTAGCTAATTTCAAGATTTTGATGACCCTGGGTCTAGTTTGTCTGCACAGATACAGACATGCACTAATAATTAAAACTTGTTTTCTCTCTCAGGCCAGTAACCTGTTTAACAAACACCTGCAGATGAATAACAACCTGCATTCTGTATTTATACTGTGAACTGTGTCCTGCTCAGGGGCATGGGAATGCCTTGATATTAACTTATTAATTAATTAATTCATTAATTAATTATTTTCACCTGTATATAGGCTATCCTGATTATGAATTCATTATTTAATATTCCAGAGATGTCTCTCTCCCAGGATGCCTTGCATTTATGACACCTACATATCAGCTAATTGGTCAGGAGACCTTTGACACCACATGTGGTGTACTGTACTGTAAAGACCAGATCTCCTCTCTAATCCCCCCCCCCCCCCCTTGCAAAGATCTCCATCATCACAAACACTCTTGTAACTTCAATCTGTGCACCCATAGGTTTGATTATTGAACATGCGTTTATTGCAACTGCCAAAAAGACTTCCTCAAAAAACAGGAGCTAGCACAAACTTGATTTGCAAGACGGCAGATTATTGAAACTGACTTCTTTGACTTGTTCACATACTGATTCACATATAATATGCTTTAAATTGGCTTTTAACAAACACACAGTTTTGAAGAAGCTTACACATTAACCCAAGGCTTATTGTCCTCCAAGGCAGGGAAAGTTAATCCTCACACCACACCATCCTTGTTATTTATCACTCTTTGTTCTGAAGACCCTCACCCTAACCCTCACACACACCTTTTCTCTCTCATACAAGTTTTGTGCAGAGCTTGTGGGCACAAATTGCATGGATCTAAGCTGACTATTCATAGGTTGATATAAGGTGGAACGGGCTGGGATGACGAGAAGCTCAGTCTCTGAGAGGTTGAGCTGAAGGTGGTGTTCTGTCATCATGTAGAGATGTCCACAAGGCAAGCAGAGATACGGGCCGAGACTATGCATTTGGTGAGAAGGAAAGGAACAGCTGGGTATCATTGGTGTAACAATGGTATGAGAAGCCATGATTGTGGATGATTGTGCCAAGTGAAGTGGTGTAAATTGAGAAGAGAAGGGGGCCTGGCACTGATCCGTGAGGCACTCCAGTCTAAAGGTTTTGTAGTTTGGACACTTCTCCCTTCCAAGATACTTTAAAAGAGAACCTGAAATACCAAGTTATCTGAGTGTAGAGAGGAGGATCCAGCAGGGGAGGTGAGGAGAGGTCCAGCAGCAATAGAGCTGATGATTGGCCAGCTGCTCGAGCCTGACGCAGTGATTCTGTTACAGACAGGTGTGCAGTCTCAATAGACTGACCCTGCTTGAAGCCAGACTGATTTGGATCGTACAGGTTGTTCTCAGAAAGGAACCTGGAGACTTGGTTCAAGACTGTGTGCTCCAGAATGTTTGAAAGGAATGGTAGGAGTGAGACAGGTCTGTAGTTTCCCACCTGGGCCAGGTCCAGTTTTGGCTTTTAGTGCAGTGGAGTCACCTGCGCTCGTTTGAAGGTGGTGGGAAACACACCAGCTGTAATTGAGGAGTTGATGATGTGTGTGATTGAGGGGTTTACTGTTGAGGAAATGGTTTGAAGGAGATTGGATGGTATCGGATCCAGTGGGCAGGTGGTTGGTTGAGAATTCAGCAGAAGTTTCAAGACCTCCTGACCTCCTCGGTCAGTGGGTGTAGAGAGGTGAGACAAGCCTGGTTAGGTGGTGGCAGCAGCTGTAGTTGGTCAGGCTCAGAGAACTGGGGCCTCATGTATCAATGCTGCTGTTTTTCCCATACACACCACATGTATGAAAAGTGAACTTGCCATGTGTGGTGGCACCGCAAACTTTTTTTTGGCGGTACTGTCTTTTACGCACTATTTCAAACGTGTTTCATATCTTAATTCAAACTACACACAACTGCCATTGTTCTTACAGTTTATAGCCCTCTGACCCGTTCTAAATATGAGGGGATAGTGTCAGGCCGGGCTCGAAGCAGGACTCAGACGCAGAGATATTTCAGAGTATGTCAAAAGCACTTTATTTAGGTACTTGGTCAGCAAGAGGAATTCCCCGAACAGAGGAAACAAAAAGGCTATGAACATTAACTGTCTAAAGGACCTAACAATAATAATCCCTACAAAGAGGGAAAAACACAAAACTCCTGACTATCCTGATCTCAGGGCAAACTATCCTATGGGGAAAAGAACAAATAACTAGACAAGGGAAAGGGAGATAAAAGGGACAAACTAAAATACTAATAAACAAAGGGCGCTCCAAAAGGGAGGAAACCTAAACAGGGAAAAAGACTAAACTAAAAATCACTCCGTAAAATGGAGGAAACAATCTAAGGGCAAAAACTAAATAACACAAAATCACTCTTAAGGAGGAAAAACAAAAGGCAATCTAAACAACTAACAAACTAAGGGAGCAGCTAAGCTGTGAAAAT
This sequence comes from Centropristis striata, assembly GCF_030273125.1. Lineage (NCBI taxonomy): Eukaryota > Metazoa > Chordata > Actinopteri > Perciformes > Serranidae > Centropristis > Centropristis striata. The sequence goes on along the minus strand of NC_081528.1, from coordinate 16,070,571 downwards.
TTACAAAAGAAAATCACTCTTACGAGGAGAACAAACTTGAAAACGAAGCAAGGCAGATGACTGTGGCGATGACAAGAACTGTGGAAATGCTGGCGAGACGAAAAAACGACACACTGGCACAGGACAAGGGAGACACAGACTATTTAACACATGAGGGAGGGAGCACCAGGTGAACACAATTGGTAATTAGGGGAGACACTCAGGCAGGTGACACACACAGGGAGGGGCAGGTGATCTGAAACGAGAGGAGAGTTACTTTTCAAAATAAAAGCAGTGACGAGACCAAAACATAAAAAACCCAAGACCTCACCACGGTGTGACAGATAGATTATTTTTTTAATCTATTATTATATTTTAGATTTCACCTGTGTACTGCTGCTTACTTGTGCAATAATAGTATGTTGAAGTCTGTATGTTTTTTAAGATTGTATATTTTCTTAAGTTTATGTATTTTGCTTTTTCCACTATTTTTATATACATACACCAAATTTCCCTCTGGGGATCAATAAAGTATTTTTGTTTCGGATTATGGAGCACACACACTTTTCACAGATAACCTGCCTTAATCCCTGTCAAAGTCTTGATCACCGACTGCTTCCCCTTTGGTTTAGCATGGAGATGTTAATGCTACAGTTGCACAGCGATCCATGACACACAGATCCCTCTCCCCGGAGAAAAAACGTGTGTGGGAAATCCTTTCAGTATAAATCAAGTGCATATTTGATCCTGTATGTTATGTTTAATTGGGACAAAAAGCTTAGTTTGGCTTATAAAGTGACGCGTAAAAAAGATTTTGGCACGCAATACGCACTGGCTGCTCTTACTGCTCTGAATAATATTATCAACGCTGCAGTTTAGAGCGAGCGTGTGTTGAGGGACACTTCTGCCAGGGTGCGGGTCTCTGACCTGGCTGCATTAACAGCCACAGTGACACCTTGTTACTGATCCCAGACCTGAGGCAACAAAAAGCAAATTTTTCTTGCCTCCACCTCGGAGATCACCTCATCTCCACCTCGGAGATAGTCAGGAGTTAGCAGAGTGGAGGGAGGAGGGGGGTGGCGGATAGAGGAGCAAGCTGAAAGCAGAGTATTTTCTGAGCATCGGTGGCTTTGCAGATCTTGTCCTTATAGTATACGGTTTCAGCTGATTTGATCGTGAGGCATCCTATGACTGTAAAATCCCTGCATTATTGATGCCGCGTTGTGAAGTATCATTTATAACATCCATTTTTATCCCTCTTTGTTACTTCCTTCCTAATAGAATAGTTGTATATTATTACATATCTATGTAGAACCCCCATGAAAAAAACTGAAACTTTTTCCTGCACCTAAAATGACAGTGTGGTGCTGCTGTTATGCGCTGCATGTGAGGGGAATTTCTGCCTAAAAAAAATCATGTATTTACTTTCCATTCAGCTCTTTACACATTAGCATAGCTGTGTAAGTATGTGTATCTACAAACCTTAGTGTTTGTCAGTGTATCTGTGTGTGTTGATACAGTTGCTACCATAGAACAATAATTATCAGCATCTGTGGGCTGAAGTCTGTTGACACTCTCATCTCCATTAGTAACAGCAGGAGCTATTATGGCACACAGGCAAACCATCATGGCAGCTGTTGGGCTACACAAACTCTGTTCACTGACACAAGATACCATAATTAGCTGCTTCTGCAGACATCTCTCTGTATAACACACTACAGTGAAACACCAAATGTGTGTTATAAGATGAATGTTGTGCACAATTAGACTGTGCACAGTGAAACACAGTGAAGGATGCAGCAAAGGCCAGGAGCTTAGTTCAAACCAACATAATCATGTGTGAGTCAGTGATCTGTCACAGCGCTTTCCCTAAACTCTAACATGTTCACACAAGGGCTTTTAAATCATTTAAATACTTCCATGTATGTATGGCTTAAAATATGTAGTAGGCTACACTTGTATCTGACCTTTTCAATTTCAACACATCATGTTGTTCATGGTGATGAAGAGTAAAATGTAAAAACTGCAGATGCAAAATTCAGTTGCAAACATGCTTCCGCATAGAGAGCCTCTGGTCAGGACACAACTTAGTAAGCAAAATCAACTACAATTTTATTCCCAATTCCCCAAAAAGTTGGAACACTGTGAAAAAACAGAATAAAACAAAATGCAATGATTTTTTAAATTTTTGATCCTTTGTGACCTATGTTCAACTGAATATAGTGTACAAAGTTAAACTCAAACTAGGAAACTTTTTTGGAAAATATACACTCATCCTGAAGTTGATGCATTCAGTTTTTATTTACATTTTACATAGTGTCCAAACTTTTCTTGGAATCAGGGTTGTACAATACATAGCATCATACTGATACATCAGAAAAACTAGATATAAAAATGAGTTAGCTACAACAGAACAAAGGTACAATATATATATAAAGGTACAATATATATATATATATATATATATATATATATATATATTTTTTTTTTTTTTTTTTTTTTTTTTTACTACAACAAGGTAGGTTTATTAGAGCTCATTTGGTTGGGTTAGGTAAAAAAGTAAAATATTCCAAAACATATTCCTATAACCTATTAACTAACAGGTTATAGGAACAGACATTGCAATAGCAGTTGATTGAAACAGTTAACATATAGTGATTTAAGAGCTGTTGCGCTATTAGTCATAGACTGCATCATCTATATTCCATGCGTTATTCTGGGACAATTTCCAATCCCAGTCTTAATCCTGAATACAAAGTTCTGATTGGTCAGCTGTTTCCAACTGGGAGAGGCAGCTGTTGATGAGCACAACACCTTTTGTTTAAGTGTTTGAAATCACTGGTGGGAAAAAAATCTGAGATGTGGGCTGGGATAAAAATATAAAAAACTTGGACACCACCATCTGCAAACTGCAACAACCTGTGCCAGTGGGCTTGATGCCTCTTCCCCCCATCCACCTGCTTAAGATGATGAAGCTGCCACTCCTACAGAGTCTATCACCGGATCACAGCAGAAGAGGGAGGCACTACTCTCATGCACCTCCTCACGATAATATTCACTGCAGCTTTTTAGTCGCATTCTTAGCTTTCACAACCTGTACAGCAGTGGTGTGCAGTCAGGTGAGGCAGGGTAGGCAGTGCATATGTAAAGAGTATAATTTTGTTTTGATTGTTGATTTATTGTTGTAAAAATAAAAAATGAAAATGTGAAATGTGTTGTTTTAATGGTATAAGGAATGCCACTGCTCAGGGGAGCTTGTTTTGGCGTGGTGGTGCATGTGAATACAGGAGGCTGAGGCAGACTCAACCTTTGCCTCTCTGCCCTGTGTCGAATGAATGCAAACGGTTTAGGAGGTTCGCCATGCGCCATAGTCTGTTCTCTCGTTGTCTTCAATGGGCATTATTGAGGCACATTGTCGGTAATCTCTCTCTGGTTATAAAGTCTTCCTATGTTGTGCTCTAATGTGAGTGATGTCGTACAATATCTATTTTAGGCGTTCATATATATTTTTGCTTAGAGGTTTAATGGTATGTGATCAAGAGCAAGCTGTGTTTATAATGTTGGTCTTATAGGTGCGCCGGAGCTGTAAGTCCTGTGTTGTTGAGATACAGGTGATTTCTTGTTGTGTTCTTGTCTTTGGGTGCTCCTATGCTGTAAATCCTGTGAAAAAGTAGGTGAATGTATGTCGCTGAAAATGTATTAGAAGTAATTGTGTGCGCGATATATCCTGCTGATGTCAGTAACGTTACTGCTGTACAGTCCACAATATAGCATTTATTGACAATCAAATGTGTTCTGGAACCGCCAGATTTTTTATTTTTTTAGGAGGGATGGTTTCTCCCAAATGGAGTGGGCGCATATTTTCTCACGGACAAGTGACTGCACAACCACACCCACGTGTCTGACCCCAACACCAGTCACAATTTACAGCTTCTGCTGTCCTTTACAAACTACAGACTCACTGGCTCCCAGTGTGGACCCGCTGTATAACACATCAGACACTCCCCTAAAATGATTCCCACTGTGATAAGGTTGAGATGTCGAACAAACTCATATAGTGAGTTTTAACAATCTTAGATTGATCTTGGGCAAACCACCATCTGATAATCCACCTCCAAAGAAAACATAGTTTAACATGGATGGACCAGCTACTGAAAGTGACACTTCTCCACCAAAGTAAGTTTATCATACTCTTCTGGGAAAGGTAGAGAAAGGTATGACTACAGCAACTGTCCTCTCAGGATCCCTCTTCTTCAAGCTGAAGAGGGACAGCAGATCATTGATGAATGATTTATCTGGCAGTGAGTCACCCCAGGCTGATCTTAGCAATACCTAAAAGAACCTTAGACACCATCTGGAAAAGCACACCATACTCCACCTGAATGTGGTAGCCTCATCAGAATATTGGGAAAAAAAGGATTCATCCCCAGAGGTCTAAGGATAAAGAAATTCACAGCCTATGGAGGAGATGAAAAAGAATTTCAGAAACCCTCACAGACCTTCAGAAGCCATTCTAAATAAATGCTCCTCTGATGTGATGCTCCTACTGTATAAAAAGCTGGACTTCAACTTCCTCATCCTTCTTTTTTCACCAGCCCTCAATGGGACTGCACCTCTTGCAACTTCTTCTCCTCCTGGAAGGGGACACAGACCTGGATCCTCCGGTGACCAGAGTCCCCCCTCTTTCCTCTCCTCCTGCACCTCAGGTTTTAGGCCTCCTGCAGAGATCTCCCTCAAGAGATAGGCAACCCTGCAGCCATATGACCTACTATTTTCCAGACTTCACTGTGCTTCAAAAAGCTGTTAATGCAAATTAATGTAAGATAGCCTGCAACCAAACCAGCAAAGAACTGCTTGATTCCACTCAGAAGCAAACCACCTTCCAACACCTTTCTTCATAATACTTCCCATTTATGGACTGGTATGTACTGGGCTTTAGGTAAGGTAGCAACCAGCAAATACATGTGACCTGTAATCAGTGATTTGGTTTATGTGTGTTATTTGAGGTTGTATGTTAATCTTGCTTTACATAGACATAAACTTGTACATGCAAACTAGCTCTACCAACTTACTTGAATTGCTCACACACTGATTCACATGCAATATCCTTTAAATTGGCTTTTAATAGACATAGAGCTTTGTCAAAGAATTCAAGGCCTATACATCTTCCTTGTCCTCAAAGGCAGGAAGAGGCCATTGTTGGGAATTTAGGATACCTGTTTTATGATTAAATGATATCTTGCACAGGGCGTCAGATATTTAAATAATAGGGCGTTATCATAAATGCTATCCCTCCCATTAGGATATCAAATATGTAAGGATGACCCTGAGCAACACTTATGTGGATCTTGCGGTTCAAAAAGTATGGTTAGATGGCTATCAGAATTATTAATAATTATCATAAATAAATATTAATTATAATAAATGATTTGACTTGATTTACTCTCAGTCATCACTCGTTGGGGGCACCATCTATAAAACAGAACAATATAGCCAATTCACGTAAATCAGTCTAATAAAGTTACTAAACTATCAATTTGAAACACTGATTTATAATTATGAATATAATTATAATCAAATGTGCCGTGTGTGTGTGTGTGTGTGAGACGCTCGTCACACAAAGAGTCATAAAACTCATGCTCTTATTGGAGAACTGTCCTTTTCTAGACAATGATTTCTTTTCTTCAGCTTGTATAAAGTGTGTCTTTGTTTTGCCAATTTAAAGTATATTATACTTTATTATGTTGAAATCAGTGTGTGAGCATCATAAAATTAGTGAAGTTAGTTTACATGTAAGATTGACTGGCTGTATAAAGCAAGCTTAACATACAACTTTGAATGATGAAGCTACACGAATATCACAACAAATATACTTAAAAACACATATAAACCATATCATTAATTACATGTCAAATTTGTACTTAATGTGTATTCATACTTACTGCGTACTACTTTGTACTTAAAGTCCTTGCTGATTTCTTATCTAAGTCCAGTTACATTACTCACAGTCCAGTTGAAAAAGGGGAGAAGTCCTTTCAGACAAGGCGTCGATGAAGATTTGGTTTCAAGCTGAGTTTCAATAATTTGCTGTCTAGCAAATTAAGTTGCTTTCTGGCAGTTATAATGAACTTTGCATTCATTAATGCAACCTTGATGCACAGAGTAGACTGGGAGTTGTTTCAAAATCCCTTGTTGAAATTTTTCTGCAGCAGGCCTCCAACCTGAAGTGCCAGGGTTCTCTGCAGGAGGTAGGGAAGATGGGGAGGGGTCCTGGTCTCTGGGGATCCAGAGCTTGTGTCCCTCTGGCCGGTGGTGGAGAAAGAGAAAGATCAGAGGATTGCTTTTACAGTTGACCACCTATGGTGTCATAGGTCTCCTGACCAATGAAATCATCTGTAGGTGTCATAAAAGCAAGGCATCGTGAAAGGAAGGGTCTCTCTGCTCCTTGTCAGATGCCCAGAATGGAGGGGAGATGCCATTTTGGGAGATGGATGAGAATGCTGTTGCATTTTATTCCACATCAGTTGAAGTCCACAAATGAACCCAAGATTCACTGGTGGCACGATCACAACACCATTCTTCGCCCAACACCATCTTTATGGTTTTACAACTCTTTCTCTGAAGCCATGTGCAGATCGGCCATCTTAACTCTCACACACACACACACACACACACACACACACATAGTGTTGTATACTATGATGATGCCAGCTTCGTCTATGAAAATAATTCCGAATTGCATCAACCACTACTAAATATGAATATATATTTAATTAACTTAAATATTAATCAGTGTTGCAAATTGATAGTTTAGTGCTCAGGTTCACCCTTACATATTTGAGTCCCTAATATGAGGGATAGCATTCATGATGAGGCATTTACAATATTTTGGTGCCCTGTTGCGATATATCATTGTCAACCATGTTCCCTACAGAGTAGAGCTTTCTAGTACTCTCCAAAGGATGGGCTTTTGCCCTTACCTACTCTACAAAGGAATTTGTTCGACAGCTTGATCTGTTTCGATTTTTTCCACGCTTTATGAAATGCATTTGCAATAAAAGTTAATTTTGATTTTGAGAATTTGTTGGGGGGGGGGGGGATAAGGAGCTTACCTGTGGCCCAGGTGAGGGTGTTTTTTTATTCTGAGAGAACATTTAAGGCAAACATAGCATGCAACTGTGTTTTACAACCAAGTTTCAGCCTGGCCAAAGCCTTTCTAAACAGCAGTTAAGGTAGTCAGATGCATGACATAACAAAAGCCCCATAATGTGCAATCATATTGCTTTCAAATTTCAAAGATGAAGAAATCACTCCTTTATAATGACACAGCTGAATCAACATCATTGACTTTCAGAAACACACAGTAAGGGTTACCCAACAGCTAAGGATCTGCTGTGTGGCGTGCCGAGTCCCCTAAAGGACTACAACATGATGTGTCCTCTGAAAACCTTCCAAGACAAAGATGACAAAAGACACTGCAGAGAAACAGAAGCGTCAGCTGAGACAAAGACAGAGCAGGCGATATGCTCCGTCTAAATGTCAGCTTTTACAAAAGTGCCTTAATGGAATCACTTTGTTTAGTATTTGTTTATGGGAGCTAAACAGTGCAGTCAGTGGAGCACACAAACACATTCTCATGTATTAATGAGAACATGACAATAGAGTCACACAGGCACACACTGAAGGCACTGAAGTGCTGAGTGTAAAGGATTGTAGCATAAGTGTGTGTGTGTGTGTGTGTGTGTGTGTGTGTGTGTGTGTGTAATGAAAGCAAACAGCACTGTACTATTACATAACAAAGAGTAAACTATTCATTAGCACACTCTTGACACCAGACCTACATACTGAGATGTACCATGTCTTCCTTTTTCAAAAGTCTTCAGTCATTCTCCTCGTATTTTCTGCATTTGTTTTCCTCATCCTGATAATGATCACACAGTCCGCTGGCAGGCCATCATCCTGTTTTTTTTGCGGCTTTAGTCGGCCCAGTTTTAAAGCTAGAGTGAAGGTTATTGTATCATATCGTATCATATTTATGTAAATATGTATACGTCTGAAGGAGTCATTTAAATATCATGCCCTAATATGTACTCAGTTTAAATGCACCACCCTTAGAGTTTACAACATCAAAAGATGCATTGCGGCCAAAAATAGGAACTTCTCAGAGGTAGAAATTGAAATGCTGACATCCCAGATTCAACAGAACCAATTGGATTTTCTTGGCAGACTAAAATGTTTCATCAAAGGTAGTTGAAAATGCAGTGTAGAAGCTGTCAGTGGACAATCAAACTCCCGATGAGGTTGGAATATGTAATTTATACATCCTTGATATGTCATTCAATATCAGTCAGTCAATATAGGCTTGGTTGGTAGAGCGGTCGTCAACTGATCGGAAGGTTGGAGGTTTGATCCCTGAACATGGCAGCCTACATGTCGAAGTATCCTTGGGCAAGATACATGATTTTAGTAACAATGCTCCGACTCAGATGTGTCTACACGCAAGCTCAAACATCTGTACCAGGCTTCAGATTACACTTACATCAAAATTTATGTACACCCATTTTTCTACTGTATATGAGGGCCACTGCTCTGACCTGCATTTCAAATTTGTCTTCAGGTTCTCAATTATCATATAATGTACAACACTTCTATGTATATGTGTAGCATACTATTGACCTTTTTTCAACCCCTGAACATTCCCTGTCCCCCCATCCCTAAACACTCTAAAAAGTGTGAAATGGTAAGAGGTTAAACTTCTGGATCATAGACAAAGTGCTTACCGACTATATTTGTTTCTATTACTTTACTTTCTGGACAAAAGAGCAATGGCCAAAGGAAAAAAGAAAACATGTGTTTCTGTGATTAGTTTTTCTAACTGGAAGCAGAGCTGGCAGCTGCTTGAAGGCTCAGTGCCATAACAGTATTGGTTTTGGACACTTCATCAAAGTTCAGACTGCAAGCCCTTGTTGCAAGGCTTTTTGTCTGGATCAAAATATTGGACACATTGTCTGTTTTAAAGAAAAAGATAGGTTTTAAGTTGGAGGATTTTCTAATCAATAATAACGTTGTTGCAGCAAGGTCATACAACATGAACAGCTTTTGTCCTGTTAGAGAATGTAGGAGTGGAAGGATGAAAGTGAATAATCAGTCATGGTGACAAATAAATGGCATACTTACAACAACAAGTAATGCATTTTAAAAATCACAGCAATGGTCGTGCCCATTGCTATTTGTTTGCCACAACATACTCTGGCTGGTAATTATAGCCAGTAAACAAACAACTGTGTGGATTTTCAAAGATAAGAAACATGCCATTAAGCTTAACTGCGATCATGGACTGAAAATAGGAAAGACTAGCACCAGCCAATTTTTAAATTAGCTTATTATCCAACTTTTTCAAATGCAACATAGCATTTTCTCAACTTCTTGAGATTAGTCAGCAGAGAGGCATAGTTTTGAGGCAGCAGAAATTTTCCTTTCTTCCTGTGCTTTTGGCCCAGTACTATGTGCGCACTGATGACACAGTAAGATTGCCACATACGAACTTTAATGGAGTTTAACAGTTGTAGACTTAACGTAATTACTTATTTGGTTGAAGTTCATCGACTGGCACAGCGTGATCAGCTGTTGATAGATTTGGAGGTGATAAACTGACTTGTGGTTAGGCGTGAAGTTTATGATATTAGTGTGACTTTGTAGTGTGACATTGTTAAATGTGGTATTTGGTCACTTCTGTCCCTGTAGGAACAGGATATGTAAACATTTGTTTCTTGAGCATTAGCAGAACACCATTTTACAGTGAGCAATTACATTTCCACTGTACTTATTACTGTGTGTTTCTCCACATTGTCCTGCCGGCCTATGGACTGGGTTTGTTGTGCTGCATGCTATTGCATTTATATTAAAGAGTGAACGTTATCCATCCTGACTTCCTGAGTTTTGATTGACACTCTGGGATGAGGGCCATCTTATGTAGCCTACATGTAGTGTAGTGTTGAGTGATATGGTTAGTGCATCTATGGTTAAGTTAGTTACTAAGATAGTTGGTGGGTAATCAGCTGTAGTTGGTAGGTCGGGGCGAAAGATGCCAGGGCTGATTTTATGTCCTAGTCCAGCCCTGACCCCCACCCTAATGCGCCCGCTCTGAAATTTTTATCATTGACTGGGACAGCTGCATCCGCTTAGGGTCTCATCTTTGAACCAGCAGTTATTGGTTGGTGGTAACTATAAGTGCTCTGATTTTGACTGGACCCACAAATCCTGGAAAGAGGTCACACACCACACTGAAGAGAGCCATACTGGAGTATAGTGTATCTGTAGTGTGACAGCAGGCCTCTGACACAGTGCTTGTGTACTACTGCTGCAGTCACTCAACAGAGTTAGCTAACATGTAGCTATTCTTTTCATTTCATGATTCATTCATTTAATACATTTATTGTGAAAGTAGTGACATACGATTTTCCAGGTCGTCTCAGCTCCACTCACTGTCCTGGCACCTGAAAGCTCATTATTACGGTGTTATGGGCCAGAAATGTATGGTTCTCACTGTCATAAAACACATTTTCAGCTACAGCCCACCCGACAGGACTCAGGCAAAATTGAAAATGAAAACAGAAAACTTACCTTCATCAAGTGACCAGACCCTTGGTTCCAAATGAATGGTATTTTTCTTATCAATTTATTAAATTTATAGTATGTCAGAGTAATGCGTCTGATCATTTGAAAATGCACTTTGCACAAATACAACTGACACATTCAGCCCTTACCAATAAAAAAAATGATAATTCCATGTGCCTTTGAAAACCCAGTTATATTTTAGGCATTAAACTTGGCATATTTTTTACTTTAGTGGCTGGAAGGATCTGCTTAAAAAAAATTGATCACAGCAGTTGAAATTACTTGTCTAAAAAGTAAAATGTACGGACACATTTATAACATGATAGACCCCTTTTCATGGCAGACATCATGTCTTGTCAGAGGAGGAAAAGCACAGGTGTATTAATGATGGCTGCATTCCATTAGGGGAGCCTGTTCCAGGGCTCTGTCGTTTATGCCTGCAATCACTGAGGAACACTTAGCTGCCTACTCAAGTAATCCTACTGGCACAGCAGCAGGATGAAAGATTAAGTACGCAAGCACACAATCACTTGCACTTATATAAGATAGTTGACATTCCAATAACTGTAAAACCTTTCTCCATCCTTATGTGTGTCCCGCCTTTGTGAAAGAAGAGGAAGTTTAGCAACATTTTACTTTCATTACTAATAAATTGTTCATAATTACCAAACACCCCGTAAATGTGACACTAATGGTCCTTACTCATAAGGGCTAGGAGTTCACGCTACAGAAGTAAATGTTTTCATAAATATGTATGTTTACTTGCACTTTAATGTCCCACAGCCAAATATGGTGGGGCCCTCGGCCATGGTGCACTGCACCAGAGGCAGTTGTGTTATTAAGTTATTCACCTTATTATTTATATTTAAGGGTACATCTTTGATGTTTGTATTCATCTGCATCACTCAAATCTATTCTTGACCAATCCTGTCCCAGCATAACAGAGGAAGGACAGAGTGACACTGAGAGAAGGTAAGAGCTGTAAAGAGTGCAGCAGGATCATTACAAGTGAAAACAAAAACCAAGAAAAAAGAGCTACATTAAATGAAACAGGGATAAGCTGCTTCATTTAATGTAGCTCTTTACTTAAAGTATATTTTTGTGCATTCTTTGATGAAATACTATAATTTTTGTGCATTCTTTGATAAAATAGCATTGTGAATGAGTGAGACACAGGCATAGAGGGAGTGTGTGTGCATTTTTACTCTACAGGACAGAGTCAGGATGGTGATTGTTAAACTCACAGAAAGTCCCTTCAAATTCCAAGAGCTTCCTTAATGGGACCACACATACCCCACAAGTGGACTTATGGGTCATTTTAAGATGTTGAACTAGTTTTCATGGACGATGCAGATTTCTCCACCTCAGCCCTCCAAAATGGAGTTGATCACAACCCCAGCTCCAGGTGTGGATTTGCATATACCGGAGGTATGAAAACCTCATTGTCTACAGAACCACTGACACCTCAGGAAGTCTCAAAAGGGGTACAAAAATACATCACTCAGACACTTCCTTTCCTCTTCATCTCTGGTCCTTCAAGGGGACAACATGTCTCTTCTTCTCCACCTGGTCTGCTTGGAGTCTGCCTGCCCAGGGGGCTCCAAAGGAGCAGTCCTCCAGCCTACAAGGACCAGAAACCAAGCCACTCTCTCTCTCTCTCTCTCTCTCTCTCTCCTCATTTTCACACGCTAAATAAACTGTTGGATTAGACTTTGTGCATTTTGTTTGGTTTACTTTGCTTTTAGAATAAAAACCTTTTTTGGAATACACATGCTGTCCTTTTTTTTTAATGTTGCACATGTGTGAGCGATATGCCAACCTCTTCTATGAAACAAATTCCAATTTCCTTTGATGAGCCAATGCCCATTACATATTTGATGCCCCCAACACAAGGATCTTTAATTTAATTAAAGTGTCATTATTAATTTAGACGATTTCTCAAAGCAAAATTAATCTAAATAAGTTATGTCCTTACACATGCAAATACAGGGTTGTCATTTTCTTTTTAACCACTTTTTATCCTGGTCACCTTTCCCTTTAAAGCATGCCCGAGCCCAGCCCAACTCATTCTCTATTTGCTTTGCATTGTCCATCTCTGTCTACTCAAAATGCTGGCAAGGGATGTGAGTGGGCTGCATAAGTGAAGAAAGACACAGCTTGTTTAACTCAAACATGAAATGGTGGTCAATATACACAAACAAGTTTAAACTAAGGATGTCCGGATCAAGTTTTTTCACTTCCAATCAAAAGTGAACTCAATATCCATGGCAGGCAGCGCTACAGCAGCAAAGCAGCAGAAACACTGTGTGGACATGTTATGACCAGGGGTCATATAGTTTCTATGTTTTGTAGTGCCTGGTGTAGGTGATCCTCCCTGCCAGAGTGCACTGCAAAAAAAGACAACTTGTATTTTTTGGCCTAAAACAGTGATTTAAGTTGGTAAAACTTGGAAATATAAATTATTGACATTTAGGGCAATAATGTAAGTTAGCACAACAAAGGACGCCAGTTGTATGCGCAAAAACAAGTTTGTGAGTTGTTGTTACTTATATCTTTAAGTTGGGGTTCAAAACAAGGGACGATAGTTCTGCTAACTCTTATTTCTTTGTTGTGAAATGCGGGAAAGCGGTGAAATTCGGTCATTAGCGAAAGCTAGCGGCTAACTGATGCTAGCGGCTAACTGATGCTAGCAGGTAGCCATTAGCGTATCAATGCTAAGTCAAAATTGTGGTCGCAACATTAGGTGACATTTCATAGCGGCGTTACAATCGTGCCAATTCAGCACATAGCAGAAGTAAGGATTATAAGTTATTACAATGTGAAATTATAAGTTCAAAAAGAGTTGAGCAAACTCAAAAACAAAACTTAAAATATTTAGTTTAATTGTCCAACTTAAAATTTTATCGAAGTTTGTTGCCTTGAAATTTTGAGTTCACCCAACTTTTCTTTTTTTGCAGTGTGAGGTCTGTCCCCCGTCCTCCCAAAGTTAAGTTATTTAAACCAGGTTCTAACAGAAGAGGAGTTACCCAAAATAACCTAATAAAAATTGAAACTTCAACTGCAAATAAACAAAAACCCAAAATAATTAAATGTGGACTCTTAAACATTAGATCCTTATCATCTAAAGCTTTATTAGTAAATGAGTTAATATCAGATTGCAATATTGACTTACTTTGTCTAACTGAAACCTGGCTGCGTGATGAAGAATATGTCAGCCTAAATGAATCTACTCCTCCTAGTCATATTAATACTCATATCCCTCGTGGCACAGGCCGAGGAGGAGGAGTTGCAGCGATATATGAGTCAAACCTTCTAATTACCCCAAAACCTAAATTAAACTATAACTCATTTGAAAGCCTTGTTCTCAGTCTTTCACACCCAACCTGGAAAAACCAACAACAGCCAATCCTATTTGTCATAGTTTAGCGGCCTCCGGGTCCATATTCAGAATTTTTATCACAATTCTCTGAGTTTTTATCAAGCCTAGTACTAATTACAGATAAGGTAATTATTGTAGGTGATTTTAATATTCATGTTGACGTTGATAATGATAGCCTTAGTACTGCTTTTATCTCCTTACTAGAATCGATTGGCTTTAATCAGAAAGTTCATGAAGCCACTCACTCTTTTAACCACACCCTCGACCTTGTGTTGACGTATGGGATTGAAATTGAACATTTAATAGTTTTCCCACAAAATCCTGTGTTATCAGACCATTATTTAATAACTTTTGAAGTCCTGCTATTGGACTACTCGCTAATAAGCAAGAGTTTCTACACTAGATGTCTATCTGATAGTGCTGTAGCTAAGTTCAAGGAAGTGATTCCACCTGTCTTTAACTCTTTGTCGTGCTCCAACATAATAGAGGACTATGTTAACTTCAGTCCCTCCCTAATTGATAACTTTGTCGACAGTACTGCAGATTCACTGCGAACAACGCTAGATTTTATTGCCCCACTAAAAAAGAAAATAATAAAACAGAAAAAGTTAACTCCATGGTAAAATTCTCAAACCCGTGAACTGAAGCAAATTTCACGAAAGCTCGAAAGGAAATGGCGTTCAACTAAGCTGGATGAATTTCTTTTAACCTGGCAGGACAGTCTTAAAACATATAAGAAAATCCTCCGTAAAGCCAGATCAGCCTATTATTCGTCATTAATTGAGAAAAACAAGAACAACCCAAGATTCCTTTTCAGCACTGTAGCCAGGCTGACAGAGAGTCACAGCTCTATTGAACCATGTACTCCTATTGCCCTCACTAGTAATGATTTTATGAGCTTTTTCAATGAGAAAATTATAACTATTAGAAATAAAATTCACTACCTCCTGCCATTAACTGGTACTGAGGCATCCTTAAACCCTGGAGCCTTAGAAACGGGTACAAACCCTGATAAATATTTAGATCGCTTCGCTCCCTTCACTTTCCAACAACTAACCTCAATGATTTCCTCATCTAAACCGTCAACCTGTCTCCTAGACCCCATACCAACAAGGCTGCTTAAAGAGGTTCTACCTTTAACGGGTACTTCTTTCTTAGATGCAATCAACTTGTCATTATTAACAGGCTACGTGCCACAATCATTTAAAGTAGCTGTAATTAAACCTCTTCTCAAAAAGGTTAATTTAGATCCTGGCGTTTTAGCAAACTATAGACCAATATCTAACCTCCCCTTCATCTCTAAGATCCTGGAGAAAGCAGTCGCAAATCAACTTTGTGATTTTCTTCAACACAATAGTCTATATGAGGACTTCCAGTCAGGATTTAGAACTCATCATAGCACAGAAACAGCATTGGTAAAAATTACAAAGGACCTTTTAATTTCTTCTGATAATGGACTTGTCTCAGTCCTTGTCTTACTAGATCTGAGTGCTGCATTTGATACAATTGACCATCGTATCCTATTACAGAGACTGGAACATGTAATTGGCATTAGAGGAACGGCACTGGGCTGGTTTAAATCGTACTTATTAGACCGTTTCCAGTTTGTTCATGTGAATAATGAATCCTCCGTGTGCACTGATGTTAACCACGGTGTTCCACAGGGTTCTGTGCTTGGACCAATTTTATTCACCCTTTATATGCTCCCTCTAGGTAATATAATTAGAAAACATTCAATTAACTTTCATTGTTATGCTGATGACACTCAGTTATATATATCAATCAAGCCAGGTGAAACTGATCAGCTAGCCAAACTAAATGCATGCCTTAAAGACATAAAAACCTGGATGGTCCACAACTTCCTAATGTTAAACTCGGAAAAAACAGAAGTGATTGTACTGGGACCCGAACACCTCCGAAACTCATTATCTAAATACTTAATTAGCACCGATGGCATTACCCTGGCCTCCAATACCACCATAAGGAATCTCGGAGTTATCTTTGATCAGGATCTGTCATTTAACTCCCATATAAAACAAACTTCAAGGACTGCATTTTTTCACCTACGTAATATTACAAAAAATTAGACACATCCTTGTCTCAAAAGGATGCAGAAAAATTAGTTCATGCTTTTGTTACTTCAAGGTTAGATTACTGTAATTCCTTACTGTCAGGCTGCTCCAATAAATCCCTTAAAACTCTTCAGTTAGTCCAAAATGCTGCGGCTCGTGTACTAACAAGAACCAAGAAAAGAGATCATATTTCTCCTGTTCTAGCTTCGCTGCACTGGCTCCCTGTAAAATCCAGAATTTAGTTCAAAATCCTTCTTCTTACTTACAAAGCTCTAAATGGTCAGGCACCATCATATCTTAAAGACCTCATAATGCCATATTACCCTTCTAGAGCACTACGCTCCCAAAATTCTATGTTACTTGTGGTTCCTAAAGTCCTTAAAACTAGATTGGGAGCCAGAGCCTTCAGTTATCAAGCTCCTCTCTTGTGGAATCATCTCCCAGTCTCAGTTCGGGAGGCAGACACCCTCTCTTTATTCAAGAGTAAACTTAAAACTTTCCTCTTTGACAAAGCCTATAGTTAGGGCTGGCCGAGGCCTGCCTTGGACCAGCCCCTAGTTATGCCGCTATAGGCCCAATGTGTCGGGGGACACGATACACCTGGGCCCTCTTTCTCTCTGTCCCAATAATACATGACACAAGCTTTTATTTTCCCAGAATACTCGCACTTTTCTCTGCTCTCTCTTCACAGGGTGTGGAGCTGTGGTCCTGCTCCATCACTCCTGCTGGTCTCACTGCTGTGGATCTGGTTCGGCCCCAGATGGGAATGTTCCTCTCCTGGTCCACTCTACACTCACCATCACTACTGGCCAATGGTGGCGCATCATCACCTGCTGCTGTGCCCCCCCCCAAGAACTTCTGCTCCTCTCTCTCTCTCTCTCTCTCTCTCTCTCTCTCCCCCTCTCTCTCTATTGCCCCCCCCCCCCCAACCTCTATCTACTCTACTCTACTCTGTTGATCTGCCCTGTACAACGACATCTATTGCACGTCTGTCCGTCCTGGGAGATGGATCCCTCCTCTGTCGCTCTCCCTGAGGTTTCTTCTTCTTTTTCCCCTGCTAAAAGGGTTTTTTAAAGGAGTTTTTCCCTGGCCGATGTGAGGGTCTAAGGACAGAGTGTGTCGTACCATGTACAGTTTGTGAAGCCCTTTGAGGCAAATCTGTGATTTGTGATTTTGGGCTATATAAATAAAATTGATTTGATTTGATTTGATTTGAGGTCCTGCTTGATTTCTTTGTGTCTCCCCTTTTTGTTTCCCAGGTGATGGTTGTAGAGGGAATGGACAGTGGCTGACTGAACAGCTTTAAAGGATGTATGCTGAGGACGCCTCCCTCTCTTGGTCCTGTTTTCCTGACTCCCAGCTGGACGACTTTTGAATTGATTGATTGTTTGTAGTGTTGGGATCTTTGTTCTCTGTTGTTTTGTTAACAAAGATACCTTTAGTTAATTGTGCAGTCCTGGTAGGTAGAGGTGGGTAGCCTTTTTGTTTAATAACTGTTTTCTCCTGTTTTATATAGGCAGATAAGAAGCCTGTATTTTCTTTTACTTATATTTGTTTTCAGGTTAGTTAGATTTCAATATGAGAGATGTTTTGTTTGTTATTTTGGCAATACTCACCCTGACACAAAATATTTATTGTTTTGTACAATAAATTGGATTGGACTGCTTATCTGGGTTATCCTCGTCTCTGGGGGTTGGGAAGGGGGAGAGCACTTTTATCTTGCGCACAGGTTACCCTAGGCCAGGGCGTAACAGACTCTGCTCTGGTGAAACACGCAGCAGTAAGCAAGAGAGCTGTAACATGCTGCTCATACACATACAGTGGATATCAGCAGAGGAGAGCTGAGGTATGGCTGCTGAACTTATTGCTTATGCATTAAAGTGTCACATGGAAACACCTGTGTGACAGCTGACAATGGATCAGATAGGTTTGATAGCAATCATTTAAAATACCATGATGAGAACTGAAACAGAGACTATGAGATAGGAATGGGACATCCTTAGTTGAAATATGTTTTGTAGAAAAACATAAAACGCCAGTCATCATTCTCAACCCAGAATCCCAGCAGCTGAGGGATATGTATTGCTTGTTCACAAAGGTATTCCTTTTTTCCGAAGTGAGTGGTGAGTGATATGCATGTGTCTGGCTGCAGCCTCCTGTCTATTTCACCCGTTTCCACTCAGCTCATCAACCTCATTATAAAAGTCTGGTCTTCACTCGATTACTCTGCCAGAATATTCTCTCTCTGTCGGTAGTCCTCTGAGTACTTTTCTCCACCGTGTCCCTCAGTGTTTTTTGAACTGACTACTCACCTGTGTTTTTTCTGTGCGATCAGATCCCTGTGTGCATTGCTGCTTTGCCAACCTTTGTTTGTTCAGTTGCCAGGCGTGTCGTGGCGGAGTGGTAGAGGAGCTGTAACATCTGCAGATCCAAATAGCAGAGACAAAGCCAGATTTTTCATCAATTTATTTATATGTTTTTTCTCAATGGTTGATTGGCAATTACAATGATCAGGAGGGACTTTGCGCATTGTGGTCAGCAGTGTTTTTATGTTGTGTTGTGTTTTCCAAGTGTTTATTCCAGATTGGATGGTGGAAGCTGGGGTTGTGGTGGGCAGCTCCCAGACCCTCAGGAGAGGGTTTGCTCATCATATCCAGCCGTTGTTTAGGTTTTGTTTAAACTGAGTTATTATCAGTTATTACCATAACATGACAACCATCGACCAGGAGGGGCTCCAACAAATGCCCAGACTCTTTTAAAAAAAAGAAATATCTTGTGTCTTCCCTTTCTTCGACTGGTCAATTATTTTTAATTTTTTCATTTATCCCTTATTTATTTCTTGAGGAATCATTGAGGGCAACCCCTCATTTACAATGTTGAGAATAGAGAGAAAACAAAATGAAGAACAAACAAACAAACAGACAAAGCACTTGAAAAAACATTAAAAACAGTTGCAGTGAAAGGCAGAGTTATATATCATATTTTTGAATAATAATAAATAAATAAATAAATAAGTAAAGTCTAATTGAGATCTCGTAACACCAAAGAGGATTGATCAGGTTTGTGTGTGTGTGTGTGTGTGTGTGTGTGTAGGGACAGATTTGATAAATAACAGGAAAAAATAAAAGCTATAACAAATAGTACTAGTAATCTGATGAGTGACAATATAAATAAAATACTTTACTTTACTTTACTCTTTTTCAAAGGGATCGATGTCTAGTTTCAGAATACTCGACATTGTCCTGGATCTATAAGACACAAATGCTGACCAATTATTATTCTTGGTTTATCTGTGTGTGTGCAGGGGAATTTCCCTTTCTTCTTGAAGTGGGGAGCAGCCTACACCCAGCACCACACGTGTTTGGAAGTTGTTTTTTTCACTGTCGTTGTTGAATTGGTCTTACACAATTCACACAAATAATTTTTTCTGATCCATTTTTTAAAGCAAAGCTGATACATTTATTAAACTGTTTATTGTGTAATGATTAAGTCAAATCTGGCATTCATGAAAACATCAATATCTCTCATCGTACATATTTGTTTTTTAGGAGTTCAGTTCTGTCTTTTTATGTGGTCAGCATCCAGTTGTCCACCGTGTCTGGATCACCTACTGAGGAAAACACAGACAAATAGAAATGTAGGGGAAAAGGTAATTAATGTATTTACACACAGTTCAACAGGTTATATCTTAGCCAAGTCAAAATTATGGTGTTATAGGAAGTTTAGTGATGATAACATTGCATAATGTTAGCAAATGAACATGGTGAAGCTTTATTTCACAAACACGGCAGACGCCTTTTGATCAAAAGTATTATCACAATAAATTATAACACGTCTCTATCACAGTATGTCATGCATGCTGGTCTCATAATTTTGTCCCCCGTTAGCATTGATAGGCAGCATTAGCTGGCTAATTATTTAAGCTGTCTGCTACTTCAGTTCAAACAAACCATGTTATCTGTCTGACAGCTGACAAATCGGCCACGCCCATAATTATGCAAAATGTCTTAATCATCAACTTAATCTTGAGTTACTAAAATCACGTTTGTCATGGAAGGGGAAATAAGCTATTGTGACTGAACTTGGTAGTAAACTTGTTTATTTCTGTTGTTTATTTCTGTTGTACAGTTGGGCATTTTAGCATGAGGGTCAATCAGATTGACTCCCTTCTGCACTTTCTTTCATGCTTCACTGTGCAGCACTGGAGGTTGCAGCTTGGATAGTACACATGATGGAAAGTGACAGTGAGCTGTGATGCTGTGATGATGAAAAAGAAAACAATTCCACCAGAATTTGGGCATCAGTCAGGACTGAACGTAGTCTGAAAAAACAGGTGAATAGTTTAATTTGATGTGTGTAGATTTTAGATCGTGTCTTGATGCTGTTTTGTCGATTCTTTGTGGTTCACTGCTCCAGGAAATGACTAAGCTTCTAATTAAAATGCACAGAGCAGGCAAAGACAGCTGTAATCACCACCTGACTGATTTGAAGATAGAAACAAACCGAGAGAATGTATCTCACATAAACGGGTATGTATTTCAGTCTCTCTGCATCCCAACACCTGATAAACAGCAGAGAATGTACAGAGAGAGAACGCTGAATCCATTCATCTTATACATTTCAATGGTAATTAATAGCAGATAAGCAGTCTGATGGAACCCGTTCAGTGCGATTACACATGCTAATGGCCTCTCCTCCCTTGGTGCTTCACTCATTATTTCTTTTATAATCTGCCTCTGAAAACGATATGGAAACCTCGTTTGTGATTTTTTTTTTTACAGTTTTCTGTGTCTGCGAAATTGATTTATCATTTTGAGAAAAGTAATAAAAATTTAAAGGGATTGTCTCCCACCCAAAGCACTTCACTGTGGAGAATGGAAATGAATGTAAAGCAAGAGGAGCTGTTGTTTGGGGATTTCTGAACCAAGCTGATGACTATGAAACAAGGGACAAGTAAAGG
The DNA here is from genome assembly GCF_030273125.1 of Centropristis striata. Lineage (NCBI taxonomy): Eukaryota > Metazoa > Chordata > Actinopteri > Perciformes > Serranidae > Centropristis > Centropristis striata. Next base: position 16,049,564 of record NC_081528.1, on the reverse strand, counting down.
ATGCAGGACTTGTGACTTCAATGGTTCATAACTGCATTACCGTATTGTGTTTCACAGCCGCTGTTGTTGTATTTTGTGTCGGGCATAGGCGTTAATTCTTGAATGACTTATCAATCAATTCATCAATTCAAATTGATTATTTAATTTATTCCTCGTTGGCGCAACCATCCAAGAATTAGTTATTTGTTTTGTTAGAAAAATTGCATGAGGAAACCTTGAAAATTGATAATCTGTCACGGACAGAAAAAATCTGTCACCAACAGAAAAAACCTCACCATTTTTCTGCACATTCGTTGATGGGAAATGAAGAGCTGGAGACGTCCAAGTTTCTCACTTTAACAAAAGTTTTATTACAATACGTCAAAAAATGTGCACTTTACAGAGATCTCCGGGTCCAAAATTAACTCATGTCCCTGAATACAAACAGACGTGTTTCAGTTCGTGAAGTCTGAACCCCGACTCCCTCCCTGGAACCCATTAAAATACTAACATTTGTTTACAAAACATGCTGGTCGATTTCTTCCAGGAAGTTCCGCCTTCCCCCTCGCTGATTCGCCAGTCTTCTTTCATACCGTCACACATCAGGCCACCTGGGCATAACAATCACTGCAGCCCAGGACAAGGCCTTGTGGCCTGCTAACAAACTTGTTAGCACAAACATTTTTCCTTGTTTTGACTTACAGAGATTCTCACACGGGATTTTCATTCGGCCTTCTGTGGTCTCCCCTCTCCAGACACACATACACACACACACACACTCACAAATGCACATACACACACAGCAAAAACTGTGCATCAATATATCTGGATGTCATTCTTTGTGATTTATAGAATCTTAATCAGTTTAAGCAAATGGAATATATGTAATTAAAGTAATCATAGTTTTCTACATCAATATTAACACAAACACAATCAATGTATCAAATCATATTGTCTGACTTAATATAAATGCATAGAGATATTTACTACAGTCAAGGTTTGACCTTTGATAGTGACCTGCGTCACTCACAGAGAACAGAGACAGAGAAGCAGAAATAAAGCATAAAATAATTTACCAATATAGAAAATAATCAATTATTTTAACAATTCCCTCTTTTGGCCTAACATTCATTAGGCCAACTCAAACAAAATTATGAATAGTAGCAATATCAGTGAGCAGCAAAGCATGCATTTCAGAGTGGATAATGTCATTTGATATAGGGAAAGGGTTTTACCTTCGATGACCATGGAGATGAGGCAGACACAGACAGAACAGATACGAGAAATACACATAACACACAACACCACTATACTTGTGTCATCAATATGTCAATTTCTGTACATAATATAGTAATATTACCACCGTCCACTCTCCCCCTCGGCTCCAGGTGACACAGAACAGAGAGCACTATAAAGAGAGATAGCAGAGCCAAACAGAACAACACAGCCGTATCCAAAACAATCTTTCTGTACCCATTTATCAAAAAAAATTTGCAGTATATAATGTCAAAAACAATTGATTATATGAATATGATTTTTTCATGAATGTATGATTCTCACAGCTGTTTTCAACCTGATATGGACTTGCCCAACGTGGTTCTGTCCACTTCCTGTTGATGACCTTCAGCCACACACACACTCGGAGGGTATTGCACCCTGCCAGAGTTTTTCTCTGTCTGGAGCTGTCATGTCTCCTGGACCTGTGTGGACAGGAGGCTTCCAGTGCAGTTAATCTACAGCAAAAGGACACATGGTCCAACTGTGGTAAAACCAGGGGCACCCCCTTTCACCCACAGTGGCTGGTCCTTTAAAACATTTACTGTAGAATATTGACGCACACTCAGTGGAAATGAAACCAAAATGTAACAAAATATCTCAGTACACTGATAACTGAATCAGTATCGGAGAATAAATTGCATGAAATGTTGGGGCAAGAATATAAATTCAAGCAGATTGTGAGTTCAAACATCCAAAAAAAAAAAATTTAATTACATACAGTTCGTAGCAAGCAAGTTGCCCTTTTCTTTTCTTCTCTTTTCTTCTCTTGTCAACACATACTAATACCTTCTTTTTTGTCTCTCTTCCCCTACGTACTCTTTTCCATCTATTACACTCACTTGATTTCAACCACCTGTCATCTATCCTTTAGCAAGATATCACATCAACTTACACAGGAAGTTGAGCAACTTGCGTTAAAAATCTATTTCAGCTCCAAAACATAACTTTGACCAATGGGGTAAAAACTGCATTTAAAACGGCTGCAATTTGCTATATAAATATATATTTGCAATATAATGAATGGACAAAATTTAAATATGCTGACGGGACTTCTGATAAATCCCCCCTCTTTTATTTTTTAATTTTTAATTTTTTTAACTGGCCTTCAAGACAAGTTTCACTCTGTCTTTTATAATTTTGTCACCAACGTCAAGGCCAAAATGTTGTGCTATTTTTAACAGCTGCTCTTTTGTGCAGAAAGCCAATAAGCTCCACTGAAAGGAGAAATAAAAAATAAAGAACAAAATAAAAAATAAAAAATAACTCATCAACACTTGTCATACTTGGGTGTGTGCAAAAAATCAATACACAACCAGCCAAACACTATGGCCTGGACAGTAAACAAGGCTCCCCTCTAGCTGACTATCTGACCATTACTAACTAGTTAATCTCAACCCTAGTCTTCATGTGGATGACCAGCGGTGGGTATTTACACACTGAAACCATGGCGAGGTGAAGCAACCAGAACTGGTCAACCTCCCCTTGACCATGATGTGCCCCCAAGACAAATGCTCTAACCAGAGCCACCACAGCACTAGTAAAACAAAAAATAAGACGAAACCCAAAGGGGTAACGCCACTTGGCCTCACAGGGGAACATTTGTTTACATTACAGTAACACTCTGCACACCAGTAAATTACAATTATACTACGCTTCCACACAGAGCAGGAAAAAAACTCCTCCACCCAAAACACAACTCATAAAGGAATAATACAAAAAAACATAAACCAAAGATAAAAGTCAGAATAGGTAAGTGAGTGTAACTGTTAATTTGAAAAGAAAAATGTTATGTCTCCATAAACAAAACAATCAGGCCTGAAGGAGAGAACACCAGGCAACCTTGGAGCCTCTGTCTCTCTGCCTGCTTCTCTCTTTTCTCTCTCCACTGGGAAAAAATATAACTCATAAGATTTACTTAAAAAATATATTGTCAGTATTTGCACACAAATGATTTCAGTAAAATGTAGTGCTGCAATATCAAGTAACACTCACTTGCAAGTATCAATTAATTTTACATTCCATAAAACATAACAGTTCTGAAGATATTGAGTAACATTTACTTAATTCCATCCAAGTTTTAAGTTATATTTATTTAACCAAATTAAGTAAAGTCTATTTGTTTTTTCATAAACAAGAACATCATTTTACTCAAAAATTTAAGAACACTTTATATATCTGTACACTGAAAAAAACAAAAAAACAATAGCTACTCAATAAAAATGAGGCAACAGATTGCACGCAAGGAAGTGCCTGTCAATTAGAAACAGACAAAATTCTCTTGATTTAGAATTACATACACATAAAGATTATATTTAATATGATCAAAATAAGTAGAATACTACGGAAGTCCTGAACCGCAAGTGAAGAAAAAAAATTTTGAGATGTTATCTCGTTATTTCGAGATAGTATCTCGTAATAACGAGATGTTATCTCGTTATTTCGAGATAAAATCTCGTTATTTCGAGATAAAATCTCGTTATTTCGAGATAACACACTTATGTAAAAAAAAAAAAAAAAAAAAAAAATTAAAATTTTTTACTGTCAGATATTATCTCGTTATTTCGAGATACTAAGTCGTTATTTCGAGATACTATCTCGTTATTTCGAGATACTAAGTCGTTATTTCGAGATAACACACCTATGTAAAAAAAAAATAAAAATAAAAATATTTTTTTTATTTTTTACTGTCAGATATAATCTCGTTATTTCGAGATACTAAGTCGTTATTTCGAGATACTATCTCGTTATTTCGAGATACTAAGTCGTTATTTCGAGATAACACTTAGGCCTATGCTGTCTCAGTGAACGGACCGGGCTGTCCAGTCCAAGTACCGGCTTCCTCGTGAGGAGATCCACCGCCTCGTCACGCTCGTGTCACCACACATCCAGAGGGCAACCCGCTGCAATTTTGCCCTCAGCCCGGAGGTGCAGCTCCTGGCCGCGCTGCGTTTTTACGAAGTGGGGAGCTTCCTGGAGGTGGTGGGGGACGGCACCGGCCTCAGCAAGGCACCGGTTTCACGGAGTGTGGCAGCCGTGACACCGATCCTCCTGCGCCATGCCCGGAGACACATCAGGATGCGCACCACGCGGGACGAGGTCCGCCAGTGGGGTATATATGAGTTAATGGCTTGATTACTATTCGGATACACCTGTTAGCTGTGATCACACACACACACACACACACACACACACGTAGCCTTATTGCACAGGTGTGTGGGGTGACTAAAGCGCTGATAAAGTGGTGGGTGATCGATTTGCCTGGCATCGATTGATTTATATTTCAGCACCACGGCGGTGGACAGCTCCCACTAAGAAGCTTCTTTGGCGGGATCTTAAGTAGGCAGTTAAGAACGCATCTGGGAAACACCCCTATCTTAGCGCTCCTTCTAAGCCGAACCCTTCTTAAGAGCCTTCTTAAGTCCTTAAGAACGAGCGAATCTGGGAAACGCGAATTAATTCGAGATCTTGAGAAAACAAAACAATAGTGTAGTCCAGACGCATAGCCAGTAATGTAATGTATTTGTAACCCGGCCCGTATGGGATGAGCCTCTCCACACCCTGGGACTCTGCGTTGTGTTGTTTATGATGATGGAGGGCGGAGGAGGGACCAGTCGGACACGGGTGGTCGTTATATTGCGGCTCGGACCGCGTCGTGCTTTATTTCTCACAACGGCTGGCAGCTCAACCTTAAACAGTACAAGTAAACACTGGCGTGAGGCAACAGAAAGATTAAAGGCTTGTGTTGTGTCCTTACTGATTTCCACACTAACTGGTTGCCGTAGATCTGCGCAGTTTCTGTTACGCGTGAGCTGTCCGTGGTACTGAAACAGCAATCGCCCTTAATGTGATAATTTTCTGTCTGATGCAGGTCTATGTTATGCTGTACGTTAACACTTTATCGAGCCTACTGATTGGGTTCATCTGTAGTCGGCACTTTGTGCAATAAAATGATTTATTGTGCCGTGCGATAGAACCGATACGCATGTTTTGTCTTTACTGTTGTATTGTGTACAGCCTTTATAAAACTCTGTTGGGAGAGCTTGTGTTAGAGGCAGTGTTTTGCTGTCATTTCCTTTGTAATGCATAATGTTGCAAAGTAAAATAGTCACTATTTTTCCAGTTTGTCTATATTTGTCATTTTTATAGTTCTACATTTTTACGAGTCCTTTTTCTGGGAAAAGATGGCCCATCCACTTTTGTACTGGCCCACCCGAAATATTATTTCTGCCTTCGCCACCGGGTGTCTCCATGGATACCAGATGATGACTGAGAGATGCAGATCAGCAGGATTGCGAGTCACTAGAAACTTTGTGTGTGTAGTGCAATCCGTTTTGGACCCAGAGGGAATACTACCAGTGGCGAAGGCAGAAATAATATTTCACACAAGCTCTCCCAACAGAGCTTTATAAAGGCTGTACACAATACAACAGTAAAGACAAAACATGCGTATCGGCTCTATCGCACGGCACAATAAATCATTTTATTGCACAAAGTGCCGACTACAGATGAACCCAATCAGTAGGCTCGATAAAGTGTTAACGTACAGCATAACATAGACCTGCATCAGACAGAAAATTATCACATTAAGGGCGATTGCTGTTTCAGTACCACGGACAGCTCACGCGTAACAGAAACTGCGCAGATCTACGGCACAGTTAGTGTGGAAATCAGTAAGGACACAACACAAGCCTTTAATCTTTCTGTTGCCTCGCGCCAGTGTTTACTTGTACTGTTTAAGGTTGAGCTGCCAGCCGTTGTGAGAAATAAAGCACGACGCGGTCCGAGCCGCAATATAACGACCACCCGTGTCCGACTGGTCCCTCCTCCGCCCTCCATCATCATAAACAACACAACCCAGAGTCCCAGGGTGTGGAGAGGCTAATCCCACACGGGCCGGGTTACAAATAGCCTACATTACATTACTGGCTATGCGTCTGGACTACACTATTGTTTTGTTTTCTCAAGATCTCGAATTAATTATGGCCGCGTTTCCCAGATTCGCTCGTTCTTAAGGACTTAAGAAGGCTCTTAAGAAGGGTTCGGCTTAGAAGGAGTGCTAAGATAGGGGTGTTTCCCAGATGCGTTCTTAACTGCCTACTTAAGATCCCGCCAAAGAAGCTTCTTAAGAAGCTCTTAGTGGGAGCTGTCCACCGCCGTGGTGCTGAAATATAAATCAATCGATGCCAGGCAAATCGATCACCCACCACTTTATCAGCGCTTAAGTCACCCCACACACCTGTGCAATAAGGCTACGTGTGTGTGTGTGTGTGTGTGTGTGTGTGTGTGATCACAGCTAACAGGTGTATCCGAGTAGTAATCAAGCCATTAACGCATATATACCCCATTGGCGGACCTCGTCCCGCGTGGTGGGCATCCTGATGTGTCTCCGGGCATGGCGCAGGAGGATCGGTGTCACGGCTGCCACACTCCGTGAAACCGGTGCCTTGCTGAGGCCGGTGCCGTCCCCCACCACCTCCAGGAAGCTCCCCACTGCGTAAAAACGCAGCGCGGCCAGGAGCTGCACCTCCGGGCTAAGGGCAAAATTGCAGCGGGTTGCCCTCTGGATGTGTGGTGACACGAGCGTGACGAGGCGGTGGATCTCCTCACGAGGAAGCCGGTACTTGGACTGGACAGCCCGGTCCGTTCACTGAGACAGCATAGGCCTAAGTGTTATCTCGAAATAACGACTTAGTATCTCGAAATACCGAGATAGTATCTCGAAATAACGACTTAGTATCTCGAAATAACGAAATAGTATCTCGAAATAACGACTTAGTATCTCGAAATAACGAGATAATATCTGACAGTAAAAAAATAAAAAAATATTTTTTTTTTTTTTTTTTTTACATAGGTGTGTTATCTCGAAATTACGGAGCCCCCCAGGGGACACGGGGAAAAAAAAAGATGGGTGAAAAAAAAAAAAAATTATGGGTGAAAAAAAAAAAAGGACGGACTTTTGCGAGATCCCGAGATAGTTTTGCGAGATCCCGAGTTAGTTTTGCGAGATCCCGAGATAGTTTTGCGAGATCCCGAGTTAGTTTTGCGAGATCCCGAGATACTTTTGCGAGATCCCGAGATACTTTTGCGAGATCCCGAGATACTGACGAAAGAAGAGGAGCAATGGAGGAGCGATATTCGCCTATTTTCCGGCCTTCTAACTGGAATAGCGTCACGAAAACCGCACCAATTTCCCCCAGGATGGTTTTATTTTGTACAGAAAACTAAGACTGACATTTCACAGGCTTGATCAACTCCCCAAAATCAGCGAGTCTGGCGAAAGATTAAAGTAACCGGGCCGAATATATGTCCTAGTGCCCAACGGCAGCCAGAGTGCTTAGGGACCGTCGCAAAAGTGCAACGTCTTTCTTTTCTATTTTTAATAACTCACTGGAAATTCATCTAATAAAAACCAAACGACTTCTGATGTGTTCATGAACTCACTGTGGACTTCCCACACCCTTTATTTTCAATACACACCTTTTCAATTCCTTTTATTCAGTGTGTACAATATTTAAGCCTTTTATTTTGTAATAGCTCTCTTGTTTTTATAGATAGCCTATCAACACCAAACCACTTCTGATGTGTTCATGAACTCATTGTGGATTTCCCACAACCCTTTATTGTCATTAAAAACTCTTTCAATTTTTTTAAAAGGCATAAGTAATCAGTATATATAATTATTTCACATCTTAGGCTTTTATTTTGTAATAGCTCAATTGATTTTATAGATATCAACACTAAACCACTTCTGATGTGTTCATGAACTCATTGTGGATTTCCCACAACCCTTTATTTTCAATAAACCCCCTTTTTTAAAGGCACAAGTAATATGTGTGTATAGTTCTTTCATATATAAGGCCTTTCTTATTTGATAGCTGTTTGAATCAGTCACAACCCTTTAGTTTCAAGCAAAACCTTTACAAGTTGTTTAGATATAAGGAGCAATAAGCGTGTATATTCTATTCATACTTAAGGCTTTTATTTTTTAATAACTCACTTGTTTTTCTACATACGACTACGACTACGACTTCAAAACACTTCTGATGTGTTCATGAACTCACTATGAAGCTTCCACAGCTTCTTGCTTTCCTTTAAAACCCTTACAAGATTCTTAGACATCATTCATTTCTTTACATTTCTAATTTTTTATTTTGACTTCACTGTTCTTTTTCTTCAAAATTGCTGCTGTTAATTCAGGTCAAGCATGCAAATTGTCATTCAAGCATGACACATACAACCTTTCAGGTAGTTTAGCATTAATTGCAAGCTGTTAAAGCAAAGTGAATAAACAAAAATATGATTACTACAGCCACAAGTATGCATCTGTACTTGACCATCAGCTCGTGATGCTTTCCAAAACAGAAAATCGAGAACAACTATAGCAAGCAATAGTGAGGAGTTAAAATACTAAGAGCAGTCTTTGTCTTTTGTTGAACATAGTCATATATAAATTGGGCTGCACAGTAATTAAATACGTAAATTACATTTTTATTCATTGTCTTACAGATGTCTTATGATTGGTGACACACTGGAAGGAATGGTATCTGAAATTTAAAGTGTTTGTTTTACGACAATAAAGGATGTGGGAAATCCACAATGAGTTCATGAACACATCAGAAGTGGTTTGGTGTTGATAGGCTATCTATAAAAACAAGAGAGCTATTACAAAATAAAAGGCTTAAATATTGTACACACTGAATAAAAGGAATTGAAAAGGTGTGTATTGAAAATAAAGGGTGTGGGAAGTCCACAATGAGTTCATGAACACATCAGAAGTCGTTTGGTGTTTATTAGATGAATTTCCAGTGAGTTATTAAAAATAGAAAAGAAAGACGTTGCACTTTTGCGACGGTCCCTAAGCACTCTGGCTGCCGTTGGGCACTTGGACATATATTCGGCCCGGTTACTTTAATCTTTCGCCAGACTCGCTGATTTTGGGGAGTTGATCAAGCCTGTGAAATGTCAGTCTTAGTTTTCTGTACAAAATAAAACAATCCTGGGGGAAATTGGTGCGGTTTTCGTGACGCTATTCCAGTTAGAAGGCCGGAAAATAGGCGAATATCGCTCCTCCATTGCTCCTCTTCTTTCGTCAGTATCTCGGGATCTCGCAAAAGTATCTCGGGATCTCTTTTATTTTAATTTTTTAATTAAAATAAAATAAAATAAAAAAATTTTGTTTGTAAAATAATTTTACTTACTGTACAGAAAACGCATTAAAAATGTGTTATTGATAAATTTATAAAATTCATTCTTAGTCTCATTGAAAATTATAATTTATTTTCCCATCCAGTGACTGTTTCTCTGTCTGAACAAATCTAATTTACCACAGCATATTTGAGAAAATAAGTTGATTACATAAATAGAAAAAGTGTAAGAAAGAAGCAACAAGTAATGCAACATGACATATTACCAAGAGGAAAAGTAATTAATTGTTACTTTTTTTAAAAGAGATAAAAGATAAAAAAAAAAAAAATTAAACCTCTCTCTCAGTTTATGAATAAAATAAATTAATTAATGTTCCCAAGGGAGAGCAGGTTACTTTAGAAACTTTTGAAATAAGTTTCATATGTGATCTAAAGTTTATGCACCAACCAAACCATAAAAGTTCCACGCTTTGCCTACATGTTGATGGCACCGAAATCTGTGGTCGATGAATAATCCAGGTTCCATCTTTATCAGCACCGGAGAAGACACAGAGCCTGTCCCCGTCGGTCTGTCTTGATCAGTACTGGAGAGAATGCAGAGTCAGCTCCATTGGTCCGTCTTTTCCAAAACCGGGTCAACATTTGATGTCTGTCTGCTGGTTCGGCTGTGTCCAGAGCAGTCAGTCCTCAGCAAAGCAGTAGCAAACATAGAAGCTGTCGTCTCGTGTCCGCGGCTGTGTTAGGTCAACAACAGTGAACAACTCTCTGTGTGGCTGGCAAGCACAGTAGATGGTCCAGGCAATGATGGTAAAAGTGGCTGTTGCAGTCCGAGCAGATAAACTTTAAGCTTTTGAGTTAACTTAACTTAATGCGTACCGTGACTAAAACAAGATCAATGCTGTTGGCCAGAAAATATAAATACTGTCACCACACAAAACTAAACTTAGAGCAAGGCCATAGAAAAATGATTATTAGTTCTAATATAAAACTGTCCAACTGGTCTTTATGACCCTCGAAGGAGTGAAGAAGTTCACTCGCTAACTCCTTCCCAGATGATAACTCAAATCCTTTTGATAGGAGCCCCCGTCTAAAATGACCATTGAAGATAAAAGAAAAAGAAGATAATGGTTGTGAGCCATCTGAACAAACAATGCTTATGCCAATTGCTCGGCCATTTGTGTGAACCAGGCTGTAAATTAATTTAGAGTGAGTTCCTCAGGTTTGTGTAATTGATCACTAATCACTCTAATCACACTCAGTTGCCCAGTTGTCCTTACATCTATATGGCCAAAATGACAGAAAGGAAGGCACAAGGGTACTTGTCTCCTGATTACTTTGCTAATCGTTAAAGATTCTGATGAACAGTACAATATAGGATATTGTCTAAGTAGAGCTGAGCCAAATATTCATATGAAACAGCCCAGTCTCACTCCCAACTTTTCAAGTACAGAAGCTTTGTCACGGCCCTTGGTGTCTGATACCGATGCACAAGGCACCTTTCAGCATCAGTATGAGATGCACCAGGCTTTCCAGTAGTTCCACACACAGATCAACAGATGTAATATAAAGTGTGCAAAGGTCTCTTTAGGGTGGATGGGCTGCTAGATGCTGAAATATATTCTCTCAGTTGTGGAAAGTGGATCTTGATTTGTATAGTCACACAGCTAATCCTGATGAGTTAATGCAAGTACTGTATATACAGTGTGTCAATAAAGTTTTACTCCTGCCAGAGTTCTATTTAACACTGATACCCCACAGTGTGATAATTCCTCCAGAATCATTTTTTCAGTCTAGCACTGGTATTAACCCCAGAATGACTGAACAACTCACTTCTGCTAACAGGTTGTCGGCCCAGAGACACCCAGAGATAATTATCCAGCGATTTACCACTGACAGAAATGTATCAACCTACTGCATATCCGGTGTGAGCTATGCTATGCTAATACTAAGACACAATGTTAAAGCCTACAAATGATGAGGAACAAAAACGGTAGGCCAAGAGAAAAATGCCATGGCGGATCTAATTTTGTTTGACAAAAGGTTATCGCTGGTGTCACTGGGGGGGGAAGCCTTAAAGATTCTGAGAGACTATTATGCAGGCAAAGGTAAGCGGCAATAAGCATATACAAAACTGACTTCACTACAAAAGTTAAAAAGGGAGACTATGACGGATTATGCCTGAGGTGAGTAGCGAAGCACAGACATGTGAAAAAGCAATAACCCTCCATGTGAATGATCAATCGGCCAAGCAGGATGAGTCGCAGGTGTTTTTTTATGAAAAAGAGGGTTGCAAGCTGGTATTATGAACAACTTTGTTAATTAAAATAGTCAAACTGTTAAGCTTGCTTGGGGAAATGTAATTTATGTGTGGAACTATGTAAAACCATTGTCCATGTGCAGTCATCTAACTGATCATGCGATTCGATTTCTACTGCTTTTTAAAAGTGGTCTTAGTTTCCTTAAATATTGTGAATTGTTCTCTGGAATTAGGTACTTTACCTGATTCACTTAAAACAGCTTTAGTTAAGCCCTTACTGAAAGAGAATAATCTTGACCCTTCGGTGCTGAGTAATTATGGGCCACTTTCAAACCTGCCTTTTCTGGGCATGATTGTGGAAAAGGTAGTGTATAAACGATTGGATGGGTTTTCCACGTGGATTAGATTCATGATAAATTTAACTCTGGCTTTAGGAAAGGCCCCAACACTGAAAAAGCACTTGTAAAAGTAGTGATGAAAAAAGTAATGATCTCAGAGTGAACTGAGACAATAAAAATGTTTCCATTCCTAAACTCATTGATCTGATGGCTGCCTTTGATACAGTCACAGTCAACATTCTTCGAGACCATCTTGAGAACTGGATTGGCCCTGCTCTGTTGTGGTTTTACACATATCTCACTGGCAGAAGTTATTTTGTCAGTCGAGCTGACCATGTCTCAGACATGGACATGAAATCTCTGGTATTCCGCAGGGTTCTATTCTTGGTCCTTTATTGTTCTGTCTGTACATACATGCCGTGTGCCACTCTGTAATCATGGAGTTCATTTTCATTTTAATGCTGATGATACTCGTTTACAATTTCTGTCTTGTCTCAAAATGTTTCATTCATCCACTGTTTAAAGGAAGACCGTCAGACTTTAAAATTAGTACAACTGAACAAAGACAAAATATTCTAAGTAGACTGGGAAATCTGGCTGTACAGAATTAAAAAAAAATGGGTGTCATTATTGATTTAAAGTTGGATTTTAAAAAACATAATGGTTGCCTTTTTTCACCGTAGAAATATTGTTTGCAGCTCGCTCTGAGCAGTTTCAATGAATTTACCATAAATATCACAATACGGGCGAACTGTTCTTTGTTATTTTTATTTTTATTTTGTTATTCCATAGAGCAATGACAGGAAAATGATGATGATGATCTTACCCACAAAATATGTTGATGGATGTTGTATTGTTATTTGGATACACATTCCAGGCAATTTGCAACTAGCATGAGGAAACTACCCTGACAGGTAATGTTAAACAAAAGGAGAAAAGAAAGAAAAATGGTCAAAAGTCAGCAAAAAGGGGGAAAATGGAGGAGTAATTATCTTACAAAAGAAGCATGAAGGAGAATAGAAGAGTGAGAGTGATAAGGAGATCGTTCAAAGTTGGTTCGGTTTCTGGAAGTATTTGGTCTGAAAAAGAAAGGAACAGTGATAAATGTAAAAGAAAACAGAGCATGCATTAATTATCCAAGAACCAGCTGTGCCTGCAGTACAAGGCCTTGTTGGAGCTGTGTGATCACCGGAGCAGGTGGATCTCTGACCTGTTTGGATATTTCTGAGGACTTCCGTGCCCTTGTTCAACTACAGTAACTGTCACTTATGCAGGGGGTGGTGCCAGCATGTATGTAGCCCCTAATGAGGAGACAATGTAAGTCACAAAAAGTCCAGAAGGAAGACTTGGACCTAAAACGTGTCTGTATTCTAAAATTTAAAGCTTAACCACGAATGAACAATTTAAAATGATCAAATCTGTGTGTATAGATAGTTAATTCATGAGCCCCAATGTGCAAAAAACATTGTCTAAACCACAGCTATGTTCTTTGATTACCAAGTAAAATATATTGATATATTGGAAGCACATTTTCATGGTGGAATACAAGTCAAATGGCTTAGTAGTGGAATTCCTAACCATAGCATTACAATTGCTTGTGGATTTTATTTTAATCCACCAAGTTTCCCTCATTATCTTGTTTGATGAGTAACTGGAATGTGAGAGCTTTTGGTCCCGAAAGTGTGTGTGTGTGTGTGTGTGTGTGAGATTACACAGCTGAAGCCGAAATAAAGTACAAAGGTGCTTTACCTCACATGACTGCAATCAAGAAAAAAGGGACTCTTGAGGACTCGAATCCACACACATATAATCTAGCTATTCAGCAGTATGACTTCGCTGTCGTACAGAGGAGGGACACACACACACATACACACACACACACACAAACTCGGATGGGCCTTAACACAACAGATTATATTTGGCAGTTTGGCATACACACATCTACCATCGTGCAGTTGTTTTGGAATCAAACATCATGACTTTCCTTTCTGCTTTTGCACAAAGAAATATATCCTTAACTGTTTCTTTGTTGACATCATCCACAGGTATTTCTTGCTCTCGGTCACAGCAATCAAAGAAATATGTCTGGTACTGCTCTACTGCTGTCTCTCTACATACAGTCACATTTTGGCAAAAAGACTCTGACATGAACAAATTGACGAAGGGACAGTCATCCCTTCCAGCTTGGAAAAAAAGAATGATTTCCAAGATTAGGAAAAAACGTTAGCATAGCTGTCAAAGCCCATCACAACATGTCACACTCACACAGGACAAAAAAAAAAAAAAAACTGGCGATGGCAGGAAATCAGGCAGTCAGTCAAGAGTTCAAAAGTTAGCCTTCAGGACATGAACACACAAGGCACTGGACAGTCAGTAAGCCTGATTCGACCTCAAATAGTGGCAAAATGTGGACAACTTTAAATTAAAACTTGGACATGCCTCAAAGTCAACAAACTGAGTGCAAATACATGGATATTCGCTGACAATATCTGTATTATCGGCAAATACATGCCTATCACAAGCCGTGTTTCCAATAAAGTCAATAAAATCAATAAAGAGAATTTGAGAGTTTTGTCACATTAAAGAAAACTGAAATTAGCCCTATAAAGCCTGAACCATGAAATTGCCAGAATTTTTTTTTTTTCTTTGTTTTGGACCTTGAGAGTGAAGGTGGTGACAGTAGGAGGTGATCTGTATTGTTCACTACTGTACTGTTATTACAGAGCGAAGAGAAGGAACTGGCAGAATAAACAAGCTTCAACTATCCTGTCGTGGTGGTGTCCTCAATACTACGCAGAGCGACACCCACTACATATGTATACCAATATTTACACGCACATGTCAAGTACTTTGTTCAGACAATCAGTAATTTCCTGATCACTCAACCAACACACACACACACACACACACACACACACAAACAGTGTAGCTTGTCCGCCACACTGCAGCAAGTTAGGAAATCGTACTTTTCAAAGACGTGATGTAACCATGTGAAACATCCCCTTGTCCAATCAGCTTCTGCAATGAGCACCTCCAGCAAAAGTGCATGTCTTAAGAGAACGAAGACCCATCTACATCTATTTGATTTGAGACAAATGAAACAAGACAACACAGAGAAGATAAGAGAAAAGAAATAAGAGAGGAGATGAGAATGAGACAAGAAAGGCTTGGAAATTACAAATACAGTGCAGGCAGTAGCAAAGGCCATGATGAAATATAAAGGGAAAAAAGGGAGGGGACAGAAAAGATGGCAGAGGAATCTGTGTAATGAGAAAGGAGTAGAAGCGAGATAGATGGCAAGATCAGACGAGGAACAAGAAACAGGAGTCACTTTGTTTAATGTGGCTTTCATTACATTTTTTGGAAGAATTCTAATAGCTATTTCTTAAATGTCTGAGAAATACTAAAATGACTATTAACATCAGTTTGCTGTAAACATATTTTCTCTCCCTTTTTGCCTTTTACAAATAAGGAAATTAGATTACAACAAACACAAACAATCAAACAATTCCACAGTTAATTGACTGCCCAGACTTGGCCCAAGCTATGATAGGAAGTGTTCAAAATGTGTTTAGAAGAATGCAGCAGACGTACTTGTATGGGTCTGGGTACTAAAGTATAATCCGTTGCTCCAGAATTTCACTCACCAACAAACTGGAGCATGGGCTTCTTGTGCAGAAGTGGTACAGCTCACCACACAGCAGGTGGTGGTATTAGTCCGATGTTTGCATGTAAAACTCTCCGACAAGCCGTCAGAATTAGCTGCGGTGCTAGCAGACAGCTAGCGGCTCGTGACGGACAGCTACGTCACCTGTCACACAAATCGGGGACCACTTAATTATGCAGAATTTCAAAACTTTAACGAGTGAGATATAAAACAAAATCACCTCCTCTGAGTTGTCATGGACCAGAGGTTGCCGCTTGGGCCCATAGACTGTGTAAAGCTTGGGCCACACATACAATGTTACTTCTTCTTCTTCTTTACTTTTAGCCCTCTGATAGCAGAGCGGTCTAATAGCGTCCCAGTAGCCTACGGGTCACTTCCGGGTCAGCAAATTGTGCCAAATGAAAATGGATGAAACGCTCATTGTCCGTTTTTTCCATTTTTCATTCGAGCACAAATTCGGTAATTGAAAAAACGATCCATTATCCATTTTTTCATTTTGGTTTTGGAAACAAATATTGAGAAAACAAGTCCTTTTTTTGTTTTTTGATTTTTGGTTTACAAATGAATAACGGATTATACTTTAGTATCCAGACAATACCGAAAATACCGGGGAGGAGAAAGCCCAACTGGAAATAAAGAGTTTTAATTTTGCTCATTGGTGTCCCTTTGTATTGAGTACTTGCTTTTTTCTTCTTAGCACTCTGTCAAACAATCAAACACTTACTCTACAAATTTTGAACAGATAACAAAAGAAACAAAGAAACAAAGTTAGCTATCCAAAATTATAAATTGCCTGAAATGAGCAGAGCTAGGTGCTTGCAAATTGAGGGAACTATCCTTATAACTTGACCATACATTGTCCAATCTGCCTCAAACTTGACATGCATGATGATGGTTCATCACTGACCAGTTCTACATAACAATGTTTAATAAATTCCCGCCCTTTTTGATTAGCCACGCCCCTTTCATAACAAAATGAACTGTTTGTCCTAGAAACTTTTATAAGGTGTCAGATTACTCGGCATAGAGTCCCTGTTTAACTGGTGATTGATAACCCCGCCCCTTTTGATAAGCCACGCCCCTTTTACTAACTTGTGAGCCGTTTGTCCTACAGACTTGTATGATGTGTCTGTGAACCCAGGACAGAGTCCCCGTTTAACTGTTGATAGATGACCCCGCCCCTTTTGATTAGCCACGCCCCCTTTTACTAACTTGGGAACCGTTTGTCCTAGAGACTTGTATGAGGTGTCAGTGTACTCAGCAGAAAGTCCCTGTTTAATCCCCGCCCCTTTCAATAAGCCATGAGAAATACGGTCCAGAGGCAAGCACACAATCAAAATTTCTTTAGAAATTTGCTAGTTTCTTCTTCCTCTTCCGGATGCAATTTCGTCCCGCTACTAATTATATATCAAAACGTGCAATTTGATCGGGATCAGTGTGCTATTACTTTTTGCTACAGAATATGAAAACTGCCCAAAATTTTGCATTGAAAAAGAAGAGCGAAAAAGAACAATAATTGGAGATTTTTAAACGTCTACTTCTCCGGCATAATTTCATCTAGTGACTCCATTTAAACTTCAAACAGTAGACACAAGTCTTGTGTATCGGTGTATTAATCCATATTTCGATAGGTCATATAGTTTTTTTATCAATCCCTGTTCAATGACCATGATCATTTTTGGAGAAATTCTGAGAGACACAGAGGTAACTTTATGTGATTTTCGCTACACACACACACACACACACACATTTTGAGGTTAAAGGGCATAGTTTGAAATCTCTGAAGAATCTCATCATAGTGTACACACACCGGCAGTAGCCCCCTTGGCCCTTTCAGAATTTCCCCAGAGGAAATTTTCTAGTTATTTATTATTATTTCATAATTAAACTGTCACATGCATCAAGGAAGTAGGCAGTCCTCTGGTGTTGCTGCTTCTCACACTGTATCCTCTGACAGAGTCGTATGGAGCTTCCCAAGGAGAACCAAATGTTTTTCATCTACAAAATAAAGTGGCATAAATTAGGCCTGGGACAATAACAAATTTTGCTGGATGATATATTGTCCCACAAATTATTGCCGATAAACGATATTATTGTCAACATGATAATATATCATAATAATGCACACCCTTTCAAATACAATACACTTTTATTTCTCAGTGTTTTTTACCATTGTAATTATAATTTTAAGAACGTTTAAATATCCTAAATAAATAAAACAAACATTTTTTTTTTTTTAAAAGGGCAGCATTTATTTTGCGATGTAGCAAACTCCACTTTCTGTGAGCGCACAGCGTTTATATTTACTTTGTCGACCAGTGTTGACTGTCGGGACGAAGGCTCTGCATCTCCAGGTGCAGTTTTTTTTTTCCCAGCTGGGAAAACTGGGTCGGGTGGTTCTGCTTTAGATGGGCATGCAAGTTTGTTGTGGTGGCTTTTTTTGTTGCCACCACTTTTGAACACATTCGGCATACAGGCTCGTCCGTGTGTTGATGGGCTCACCTTTTTCATTCGGTTTGAAACCGATATATTCCCACACCGGGGCTGTGGCATTTGGCTTTGCAATCATCTTTTTTCCTCGCGTTGCTCCGCACGAGGCTCACCTGCTGCACTCTGTGTGTAGCCAATGCTAGCGGCCCAGCCTTCCCCACAGAGACAAAGAGACTCGATGACTGTCAGGAGGGTTCACTCCGCTCATTCTGCTATGGAACAAAAGCGCCCAGGTGCTGAGATTGAGCACAGAGTGAACCCTCTTGTCATCCAGCCTGCTTGGAGGCAACAGACGAGGAAAACAAACACGCATGCCCATGGCGATATATCGAGGCCGGCAAAATTATTGAGTTCATCGTGCGATTAATTGATTTATTGATTATCGGCCCAGGCCTAGCATAAATGAAAAATCCAGTCATCACACACCTTTTTGGCTGGCTAAATCATATTGAATCATTGTTGAATGAGGCCTGATCATTTCCATATAATTGCTTCAACATGAATAGTGTATTCACTGATAGACAGACTCCACAGGATTTAATACAGCCCCATATTCAGAAACATAACATATTCACCACACCGTTTGTGATTCACCATATCAGGTCTTTTTAACAATACTTTTACTTTTACCGATGCATGTTGTAAAGTGTATTGCATGCTTATGTTGCTCCTCACCTCTCCTCATATGCTTTATCTTTGTTTTTGGATGTGAGAACGCTGGCACTGTTTGTTAGCCACTTCTCCATCTGGAGTTTGTCGTATGTGTTGGGCCTACGCAACGGGGCGTCAGATACATTGGGGTATCTGGTTACAGATACCAATTGCCTCTATCACAGGTCACCAAAAATGTTGGGAATTAAGGATGGCTCTTTTATGAATCAATGATGACCTTGCACAGGGTGTCAAATATGTTAATAAAAGGGCGTTATCATAAATGCTGCCCCTCCCATAAGGATACCAAATATGTAGGGATGAACCTGAGCAACACCTGTGTGGATCTCATGGTTCAAAAGTGTGGTTAGATGGCTATAAGAATTATTAATAGTTATCATAAATAACAATTTATTATAAGAAATTATATGACTTGATTTGCTCTAAGTCATAGCTCGTTGGGGCACCACTCTGTAAAACAGAGAGAAATATAGCCAATTCACCTAAATCAGTCTCATAAAGCTACTAAACTATCACTTTGGAACACTGGTTATTAATTATGAATATAATTATAATCAAATTACCTTATTGATATTTAAGGAGGAATCGTGAATTCTTGTCACAGCAGAGGCCAGCATATCGTTCAGAATGTACAACATTAAATAGACAGCATTTGTAATCTAAAGGTATTTGTTCTAAAAACAAGTAAAACAAATAACGCACACATCTATAAAGTATAGAGAGCTACATTACAAAAGAGAGGAAACGTGCACTGTAAGACTTTGCTGTAAATTTACAGTCAAATTCTAACAGTAACTTACTGTATTATGATTGTACTCTGCACATTCTCCACTTAATTTGCACTAAGTTGTATATAGTATATTATTATTATTATTTTGTATATTTTGTATATTGTTAAATGTCTTTTCTTAGATTGTTTTTTATCTTATCTTAATATTGTGTGATTTTCTGCGGCTGTAACAAAGAAATTTCCCCGCTGTGGGATAAATAAAGTCAAATCTGAATCTGTACAGTATATTACTGTGAAAGCAATGCATTGTGGGAGTTATCATGATTGCTTCGGCATTCCAACGGTCAAAATCATATTTTTACAGGAATTTACTGTTTTCAGCTGAGCAGGAAAATGTCGGGAAAATAAAACCGTTATTTTTGAAAAGATGAAAGGTTTTATTTAATTTCTTTTTTGTCTGGGCTGAAATAATCACAATGTGTTGTTTTTCTCAGTAACCCTAATATAGAGTTTAAATTGATTAGTTTTAACATAATTTAGAGTTAAACATTTAAACATCACGCTATTTTTTTTCTTCGTTACGAGACAGTTAGTCAGTAAACGGACCTTCGCTGCGCCAGAACAAGTTCAGTCTGCAGGAGGATTGGAGCGACAACGCCGTTGGATTTACGTGAACTATCTTTTTATTTTTATCAGCGGAACCGAGGTGGATTTGTTTTCATCTTTCATCAACTTCCAGGCTGAATCAGTGAAATTGGTAAGTCATTTTTAATTCACGTTAAGTCCCGTTCTCAGTTTTGAGCTAACGCACTTGTCTAAACAAGCTAGCGGTTAATTGGGTTGTTAGCTCCGAGCTGTAAGCTTTTCTGGAGGAGTATGTGTAAATGTAAAATTGCATGTTAAATTTAGACAGTTGACAGTGAACTCTACCAGAATTAACTGAGCCGAATTTGACACAGACGTGTTCTCTTGAAACACATTATGAATTTAATTAAACTTCTACAATTAAATCGGTAAAAACACTTGGTGCCTGGTTTAATTATATAAATATTAACGGCAGTGATGTGATTTGATACAGACGGAAAGTAGTCGGTTTGTTTTAATGTGCGGCTGACGGCCGACAAAAAAAGTTTGTCTGACGGGTAGAAATATAAAACTCATGTAGACTGATATAGGAGTTTGGTTGAGCTGAAGTAAAAAAAACGAATAACGAACTGTGGACTGTGGGACTATATGACTTGGGCTATTTTATATAAATTCAAATTAATTCAATAGCACTTTGCTGGTAAATTATATTTCCAGTTAGCACATATCTATGTTTAAAGGTCCCATATTATGCTAGTCTGAACTGTGTAATACATGTCCAATGGTCCTTAAAATCAATATTATGAAATCAATTCTAAAAAATCGCTCACATACAGCCTGAAACAGGCTGCAGAAATTGGCAGTTTCTGCCTCATTGAATACAGAAGCTGTTTTGGGTGGGCGGAGAAACTATGTTAATGAGGCGCTGCTCTGATTGGCTGCCTAAAACGCTTGGCTTCCTGGAGGAGGGGCTACGCACAGAGCCGCCTGTATCAGCTGACTTTCCAGCCATGCTGAAAAAACAACAACAACAACAACAACATGGCTAGCACTTCAGAGGGGTATTCCAGAAAGCGGGTTTTGTGAAAACTCTGAGCTTGTTAACCCTGAGATGAGGGAAACTCTGAGGTTATCCGTTCCAGAAAGAGAGGTAACTTAAACTCTGGGTCCGTTACTGCGGTGACGTACTCTGTGAACATAACCTGCTCGCTGCAGGTTTACTATAAAAAACCCAGAGTTTCTACCTGTCTCCTCCCACACGAAGAAAGCGGTTAGATATGGATTGCCCCTTTCTTAGAAATCCGATCGACATCGAGGCCGTTTTGATTAGAAATGTTTTACGTCGCGAAAGAATCTTCCGACCCAGGTTAGACGTTTTATCATTTCCAGAGGATTTTCTTTTCGAACGCTACCGCTTTTCATCAAACAGTATCATTTATCTCAATAACCTTCTCCGCCCATATATCACCAACCTCACACACCGCGGACGAGCACTCACATCGGAACAAACTCTATGCATAGCAACTGTTGGGTGGGTGGATATATATTTGTTAAAAAGCAGGCTAAAAATAAAAAATATATAAATAAAACTATATATTTACATTTTTTAAAAAGAGTATGTATGTAAGTGTATACTTGCATCTGATGTAGGCACTTGTGTCCTGGGGGATGACCGGCTCAGATGAGCTTCCCCCGGGGATGCCCTCAGCCACAGGCCGACCCCTGTTTTGGCTGAGGGCCAGCTCCTCAGCCTCTGTCAGAGGTGGTGGAGGTGGCCCTCCACCCGTTTTTCGGGCCTCTGCCTTCTTTCTGTTGGCTGAGCAGAAAGTTTGTTTTTAATTAGTATTTTAATGAGCGTTGGTGTAGGCTACAGCGTCACATTTTAAATAACTTCAATAGATATAAAATATAAATGTGTTTCGATGTGTATAAAGTGTTAATCTACTAAGTGGAGTATTAAGTGAGAGGACGTTGAAAAACAAAATTTTGTTAGGGGTTTAAATTACTATTTGAAGTAGCCACTGAATTAATATTTACTTTGTTTAATAGCCTAAGTCAATTTAAAAAAATAAAATAAAAATCTAAGTGAGGTGCAATCATAGCCTAGCAAAATATGTCTTACCTTTTTGAATAATGTTTTTATGTTTCATTTTTAACTGCCTCCAAGTCCTCCTTTCTCCTGTTGGATTGCACCTAAATGAAAATTAGATTTAATTCCTACTTATGATCATAACTATAGGCAATGCTACGATCTTACGGTTAAATGTTACGTCAGTGTTACATTCAAACTTACGCGTTGACTCGGGCAGCAATTTTCTCCCATGCAGTCTCTCTCTCCTTCGCTGCTGCAGCCGTGTTACTTTTTCGGCGAAATATGTGCTCATACTCGCCGTAGGACTGCATGAGTATCTCCAACTCTACCGCGGTGAAATAGGTCGATCTTTGTTTTTTTTCCGTTGTCATGGTGACTCGTGGAATCGGGGCTCCATTGATGATGGCTTTTTATAGTGGTTGTGCACGCGCGTAACCCGAGGCTGACATACTCAGAGATGATTGAACTAACTCAGATCAGCTGTTCTGGAACCGGATACCCAGAGTTTCCCATCTCAGGGTAAGTCATCTCAGAGTTCAGGGATAGACTCAGAGGTTGTTGAACCTGCTTTCTGGAATACCCCCCAGGAGTACCACAGGCAGGATCAAATATTGTGAGACCGTACGTATTTGACCCGGAGTCTGACCCTGAACAGGAAGAGGCAGCTGTCCAAGTGTTGCAGCAAAGGCTACAGCTGGATGTCTGTCCGTGGTGGGTTGAAATTTCATTGTTGTTCATATTATCTTGCCTGGCATGTGTATGTGCTAACGTTTGCCTCAGCTATATTTGCTAGAAATATAACGTCAGGACACAATTGTAACCATTTACAATTAAACAGTGATATTCTATTACCTGCCGGAGTATGCACACTTTATCAGTGTGTGTGTTTCTTTTGGTTTATTTTATTTTTTGTGTGTTGTTCACCAGTGCTGGGGTTTAGAATTTCACTGTTTTATTTCTATCATTACTGTTCCATGATAAATCTGACAGTAGTCATTGTATTGGCCAGAAATAAAAAAAAAAACAAATTCACACTGACAGTATGTAACGTTAGTTATATAGAGTTATTAAAAAATAAATTGGGGGAATAGTGATCCTGTTGTATCAGGTTACAGTTTGATATCTACCCACCCAGTTTAGGATTAGCATCATTGTGTGTGTTCTACATTATTTCATAACATAACATTGTCTATTCATTTTTCAACAGGTGCTTATGTGGGAATTGTGCAACAATGCCCACAGAGCAAGAAAACGTGTGCTGCATGGAGATCCCACAGGTATTATTACCAAATTACATAAATAAGAGTTACAGGTAAAATGGTCTTTTAGTTAGCAAAAATGACTGAATTAGCTGTTTTCATTTATTAGGTTACAAGAAGAGTAAACCAGCTCCAGGATCCACCAAGATGTATGCTTGACCATCCTGGTCTTGAGCCTGTATGTTTAAATATATTCTCTTTGCAAAATGCTAATAACATATATCGAGCTGACTATGGGCCTTTGCGGCTTAGAAGTTTAGAGCAGTAAGTACCCCTTTGCATTCAAAGAATAACATTTGCCAAATAATATTTTGAACATGACTTTTGATTTTACTGTATGTCAATAAATGTAAGTAAAACAAATGTTTGTATTATGTTATCACTCTATGTAGTAAAAGTACACAGTTAAATATTGCATTTGAAGTGTGCAGGACAACACCCAGGGTTACTGAAAAAGAAATGGCATATAATTCTACACACACTTCAATTATACAGAGTTGCAGTGGTATTCTGTGTTGCAGCAAATAACAGTTGTCATACCATGGTCATTTATCTAATGTATTGAATTCTTTTTAGCTAAATATCAACTTTTTTAGCATACTAACATGAAATACAGTTTGAGTTATAATTATAGTCAAGGTTTGTTGCAATTCCGTGCAAAGGATAATAGTAATAATAATATTAGTGTAATACTGTATGCTGTAAAAATGTTATAAATTCTCAGACTGTTACCATACCACTGCAACCCTTCAATAACACGGTGCTTTACCACAGTTTTACATATTTTTCCATTATGTACCACTGTAAACTAAATGTGAAAACCAGTACTCACAACATTGTTTCTACAAAATAAATTTACTTTATTATATAACAAAAGTAATAAATACATGATTCTTGTATGAAATACAACAGAGCAGGGGTGTCCTCTGGGGTTATATGGTGAGTCTTGTGGTCCTGGAGCCACCATAGATGAGGTGTTCTCCCCAGGATCTTCCTCATCCTCTTCGTCCTCCATTACCTCACCTTGATTGGTGTTGAAGTCATACTTGGTTCTATTGAGAGGAATGGGACGGTGGACGTGCCAACTCCAAAATCAATGGTGGAAAGTGTTGTCGTCTGGGTACCTTGTATGTACATAAGCAGACATAAGATACATAAAATTGTGAATATATGTGAATTGAAATTGAAAAATATAATATTTAATAATATAAGGTAATAACAGATTATCTGACTTTTCATGTATGAGTTGCCACAAACCTTTACTTCTGAAATGAGGCTTGAGTGTGTTCAAGGACAGCTGTGTACCAACCGATGCTGTTGTGAGACGTTCCACCTGGCAGCACTGATGTACTGGCCTAAAACCATAGAATAGAAATGTTAAAAGCAACCAAACACTTGATCTGATATACCTTTTAGCATATTTTATCATAAGTTACATGCTCTGGTTTGGAACAGCATAAAAAATCATAACCTAACATCATACTGAAATCCTATAGCAAAATACCACAGACTCAGTAATTACTACTGTTTTCATTGCCATTATAAAATCTCAAACACATTCTATTTGAATGTAAAATAAAAAACACATTAGGTGTTATCTATACTTCGGACGATGGACACTAGAAAAACTGTATGAGGGGCCGTATAGGCCATAATTCAGAATTACCATTCACACACACATAAAACAAATCACATTCACACACTATAGTAAAAACCTCACACACATACAGGTGAAATGCGTTCACAAACACTACTGAAATGTTATGCTGTCTCACACACACTACTGAAAAGCTTTCATACACACAACTGAAATGCTTTTATACATACAACTAAAATGTTGTGCTCTCACACACACTAGTGAAATCCTCTCATACACACTAGTGAAATACTCTCATACACACTAGTGAGATGCTCTCACACACACTAGTGAAATCCTCTCACACACACTAGTGAAATCCTCTCATACACACTAGTGAAATCCTCTCACACACACTAGTGAAATCCTCTCACACACACTAGTGAAATGCTTTTATACATACAACTGAAATGTTGTGCTCTCACACACACTAGTGAAATCCTCTCACACACACTAGTGAAATGCTTTTATACATACAACTGAAATGTTGTGCTCTCACACACACTAGTGAAATGCTTTTATACATACAACTGAAATGTGCTCTCACACACACTAGTGAAATCCTCTCACACACACACACACTAGTGAAATCCTCTCACACACACACACTAGTGAAATCCTCTCACACACACTAGTGAAATCCTCCCATACACACTAGTGAAATCCTCTCACACACACTAGTGAAATGCTTTTATACATACAAGTGAAATGCTTTCATACATACAACTGAAATGTTGTGCTCTCACACACACTAGTGAAATCCTCTCACACACACTAGTGAAATGCTTTTATACATACAAGTGAAATGCTTTCATACATACAACTGAAATGTTGTGCTCTCACACATTATTGAAACGCTCTCATAAATACTACTGAGATTTCAGTGTAACAGGAAGGCGTTTCAATGTAACAGGAAGGCGTTTCAGTGAAACAGGAAGGTGTTTCAGTGTAACAGGAAGGCAGCTAAAAAGAGGAAGTGTGGGCTATTTTTCTTCTTTGGAGCATTCTGAGGAGGCACATGCGGCCTACATGGTGGATATTATTATTATTAAAATGAATCTTCTCTTTGTTTTTAGTTTATTGGTGCAAACTTTATTTTATGATGTGCAAGGGAATGAAGAAGATGTAGTAAGTTTTTTTACAAGCGCTTTGCAGTGTATTGAATCGCTTCAGAGAAATGAGCCTAATAATTCTGACCAGGAAAGGCTTTATAGAGTGCTTGATGACCACACAAGAACTTTATCTGCTCTTCAAGCGGCGGTGTCCAGATATGATCCTTGGAATAGGGACGTCAGTCATCGGCTGGGATCACTGCACAGGTGTTTCCGCAATTTGCTTCATGGACAGGAGGCCAGACAGAGGTCTGCTGATGAAAATATATTTTTACCCCCAACTACTTTCACTGGTCGCCCCGGCCGTCCCAGATACACCATAACCAGTGAACAAATTTCTCACTGTGTGTCCATTGGCATGACATGGCAGAGAATTGCATCTTGCTTTCGGATAAGTAGAAGAACTCTGCACAGGCACAGACTACTACTGGGAACTGAACCATTAAGATATGCAGTTATGTCAAATCAAGAACTGGATAGTCTTGTGACTGTTATACTACAGAATACTCCAAATGCAGGGGAGACCTATGTCCTTGGTAGCCTGAGGTCACGTGACTTAAGGATCCAGCGTTGGCGGGTCAGAGACAGCTTGAATCGGGTGGATCCCATTGGACGATCATTAAGACGCCGTCATGCTATAAGGAGGAGGGTCTACAGTGTTCAATCCCCCAACCAATTATGGTAAGCTCATGGTGAAAGACTTGCCAAGATCATTTTTTTAATAAAGGTGCCATGCCAAACCATTAAAAATAATGTACAATTAAGTCAGACATAATCAAAAGTTACTTTAAAGGAGACATATTATGCCCCTTTTCCACAAATTAAAATAGTTCCCAGGTGTGAGGGAACAGCTCGTAAAACAGCTCGTAAAAACCACATAGATTTATTTGTCAATTCTCAGATTTTGGGAGCTGAAATGCAAGACAAACACCCAAAAATATGTCAAAGAGCTTTAAAAAAAAATGGTATTTTCATAATATGTCCCCTTTAAAGCACTCACTGTGCTGGAAATACATCATGTCAGTGTTTTTAACCCTCTGGGCCCACAAGGGACATTTTCAGCCATGTTTGTAATTTTTCACTTTTGTTTTGGCAATAATTTTGGCTGTGATACTGCAAATGACATGATTTTTGGAAGAAGGATGTCTTTCTTGATACATTTTGAAATTCTAATTTAAATTTTTCTAATGGCTCTTTAATACACTGTGTGCAAACTTACTACCCTTTCGAGCCATTTGGGCTGAAAATGTCCACCTCCAAAAAATGCTATAAAAACTTTACAGATTAATATTTTTTTTCTACTTTTTTTCTGAAAAAACCTCTTAAACAACTTCTGCTCTGCTCAAAACTACCAAACATTCAAATATTTTGAGGATTTTAACCCTTTAAATGTTTGATTGCACAATGTCACTGTTTTTCAATCAAAATTGATTTTGATGCATTTTTAGTTTTCTGTGTAGTGTCAGATTTAAAATGTAAAAACCCCTGTTTGGCGACTTGATGGCAGACATGTCCACTTTTAAATAACGCTTTAAAAATATTACTGATATATATATATGTTTTTCCAACTTTTTGGGGTTAAATCTTTTAATCAACTTCAGTCCTGATAAAAACTATCAAATATTCAATTATTTTCAGGATTTTAACCCTTTAAATGCCAGTTTGATTCCATGATGTCACTGTTTATAAGAAACACACAAAATTTAGTTATTTTCCATATAAGAAATAATTTTTGGCTCGGGCATTTATTTTTTATTACAGCCTTGGCTATGTCAAAGATTAGCAAAAAATTGATTTTGATGCATTTATAGTTTTTTGTGTAGTGTCAGATTTAAAATTTACTACCCTTTTATGGCAGACACTATAAAACTATTACTGATATATATTTTTTTCAACTTTTTGGGGTTAAATCTTTTGATCAACTTCCGTCCTAATCAAAACGATCAAATATTGAATAATCATTAGGATTTTAACACTTAAAATGCCAGTTTGACTACATTATGCTAATATTTCTTATGAAAACAAGATTTGCTGTTTTGTTAGATATGTGTGTGTGTTTGCTGTTTCATGTGTCTAGACCATATTGTAAAACTTGTAATGTCTTCTAAAGTTACTCCTGGCATACAGAGCCATATATTAACTCTTTCAAGTCAATAAAAACATGGTCCCTCTTCTCTTACCGCACTTCAAAGTGGTCACTGTGGAGAAAACAAAAACGACGGTTTGTAAGTTTATGCACCTGGCTGGAGTCCTGTCACAAACTGTTTGTAGCTTCTTTTTTTAAGTGCCCATGTTTTTATTGACTTGGAAAAGTGCATATATGGCTGTGTATGACAGTTGTAACTTTTCAAGTTTTACAGTCAGGTCAAGACACATGAAAAAGCAAACACACACACATCTAAAAAAAACCCACAGCAAATCTTGTTTCATAAGAAATATTAGCATAATGTAGTCAAACTGGCATTTAAAGGGTTAAAATCCTAATGATTATTCAATATTTGATCGTTTTGATTAGGATGGAAGTTGATCAAA
The DNA here is from genome assembly GCF_030273125.1 of Centropristis striata. NCBI lineage: Eukaryota > Metazoa > Chordata > Actinopteri > Perciformes > Serranidae > Centropristis > Centropristis striata. The sequence goes on along the minus strand of NC_081528.1, from coordinate 16,020,793 downwards.
AGATTTAACCCAAAAAAGTTGAAAAAATATTTGAATGTTTGGCAGTTCTAAGCAGGGTGGAAGTTGTTTAAGGGGTTTATTCAGAAAAAAGTGGAAAAAAATATTAATCTGTAAAATATTTAGAGCATTTTTTTGGAAGTGGACATTTTCAGCCCAAATGGCTCAATAGGGTAGTAAATTAAAGTGGGCCCAGAGGGTTAAATATTGTTTTTGTGATAGTTTTGTTTAATAGAAATATAAAAGTTCCTGTTACATTCTAGTCTTGTAGACATTTAAGATTATTCTTGTTGTAAGCCGTTATGTCTATCCCATTAGTGCAGAAGTGTAATAATACTGATTCTGGTCTCCCAACAGGCATTTTGATGGAAACCACAAGCTGGTTAGGTGGCGTCTGGTCATGCATGGCTGTGTTGATGGCTTCAGCCGAACTATTGTATACCTGCGGTGCTTATCTAATAACAGAGCCTCAAGTGTGCTATCATTATTTTTGGAGGCCGTTGAGAACTTTGGTTTGCCTGCAAGAGTCAGGTGCGATCATGGCATGGAAAATGTACTCGTTGCACGTTTCATGTTAGAGAGAAGGGGCCTGGACAGTGTCATTACAGGTGTTTCAGTCCATAACCAGAGAACTGAAAGACTATGGGCAGAACTCAATAGAGTTGTTAGTAGACACTTCATAAACATATTTAACTTCATGGAAGAACAAGGTATCCTCGATTCATTGAATGAAATACATCTTTTTTGTCTGCATTATGTTTATTTGCCAAGAATTCAGCAGGCAGTGACAGAATTTATTAACCAGTGGAACAACCATGGCCTCTCCACACAAGGGGGCCAGACACCTCTTCAGTTATGGCATTCAGGTGTTATTAACAGCATTGGAATTCTACCGGTTATAGATGACATTATTAATATGGATACCCACTATGACATCAATGAACATGAACCTTTGCCAGGACTTCAGACTAATAACAACATTACAATTCCAGACATTAACATACCAATCAATGAGACCACAATGAACATGATTCGACAAGTGAATCCTGTGGAAAATGATGGGAACTATGGCATTGATGTGTTTTCCTCACTCCTGAACGTATTTCGGTAAGGAGGCTATGCATCTATGTGTTATTGTTTTTTTCAAATATGTTTTGTGAACAATTTGTGAAACTAATAAACAATGTCTAAATGACAGTTGGAGTTAACAAAAAAAAGGTGACACTTACAAATGTTTATGCATATGGTATTCAGGGTCTGCCAAATCCATAGGTGTTCCCTAAGGCAAAGTCAAACTTTTCCTTAAAGACCTGGAATGAAACATGGAGAGGCAACCTGATGCAGTTAATGCATGTGTTGGCCTTTGGAAACATTGGCGTGGAAGAGAAGTCATCATCTCCTTGATGAATGAATTCCACGGATGGACTTGGTGAAAAGCCGATGGGAGGGACAACAGACGCGCCAGTTGCAAAGGCCAATACCTTTTGCAGGTTAGATGGTCCTTCTTCTATAAAACAGAACAGAATCAACCGATTATGAAATCATAGTGCTTAACTCTTGAAAGGTTAGTGTTGCTTTAAATGTATAAACTGTTTTAACTTGAAATCAATTGTTACTGTAATTTTGGATGCCTCTTCCATTAATGCATTATATTCAATATACACACATACATGCATATACAAACATTCATTCATTAGACTTTCCCGTTAAAGTCCTGACACTCAATAGTAGTTTATTATTAATAAAAGATGTATAATTACTCAATCAAAAGGCAAGGATTTAAGTCAAGTATTGTTTGTACCTTCTGCATCTTGAAGATAGTCTCTCCAGTAGGTAATCACCACTTCCTCTGCAACTCTCTTGTTGCTCCCTTCTGGTGACAGACGAATGTTGAAAAGATCATCTACCTGGTCAGCAGTCAGGGTGCTTGGTTCAAAGCAGAACAGGGGACGAAAGCTGTCTGGATGTTTCTGGATTTTCTCCAGAACCCCTAGAGTTTTCAGTCCTTCACGGAATCTATAAAAAACAAAAATAAAATGAAAAATAAAAAAAACAATTGTGTTTGTTGAATTCATTCATAATTACTTGTTCCAGCTCAACTTCGACATTATCAAATCCAGAAACTTAATATATGTCGGTCGATGGGTAAAATTATATTTCATATTCTGACTAACTGTAAACCAACACTGAATACCTTTGAAATGGACCTTGAACCCTGTGGATGACCTGAAACATAACAATGTCTTGTACCAGCAGATCCCTGTCTCTGATTGACCGAAGAGGCCTCAGACAACCTGCATTGGCCAAATAGTCAAGCAGAGATGCCTTTGCCTTCTCAAGGTCCTCAATGGTTGTGCTTTCAGATACCTGGCATCACAAGGAGCAGCATATTGGCTTGTTATACAACAGAAGCTAGTAATTAGTTAATTTATTGGCAAAGGCTAACACTTCTGTGAAAACATCAGTAATAATACATGGACAGAATATGCCACAAACATTTAAAAGATCTGCCTTGATCAGGCAGTCATCATAAAGTGACTGACTATGCATGAAGACAATAGTGAGAGACAATAGAGGTCTGTATTGCTGATTTTCTAGTGTTCCCCACCAGTTCATCACAGTGCAGGCTTTCACTGTGACACTGTAATGCCAGTGGTTTAAAAAGGGGAAAAACATGCACCAATTTGTTGATTAAATTGTGGCAGAATTCAAACTACAACTGGAATACTGGAATAGAGGAGTTCAGCATTGTGTCTATTATTCCTAAGTTGAAACTGACCTTTATGACTTTCTCCAAAAGGTCCAAATCAGCTATGTCTTCCAAGACTGGATTTGGTGAATCATCAACCAGTAAAGAAAATACTACTGGTGAGAGGAAGTTTGGTGGGGGACCACCATGTACCAAACTTATTGCGATGGCTCTGCCTGCTATGTAGTACCAGTCCTCTCTTAGAGCTGCAAAACAACAGAATAAGAAGATGTAACAATGCTAGGAAAAAAATGAGAGAGAGAGAGAGAGAGAGAGAGAGAGAGAGTGTACCAGTACTGTTGAGAGCAATGTTTTTGCTGGTTTCTTTTCCCTCAAACATGGTGGACTTTGCAATGCTCTCCATTAGAAGCCTCAAGAATTCCCTCCTTGGACCTCCTAAATCAACTCCTTCCTCGATTTTTCCCATGTCATCGGAGAACTTTACAGACATCATCAGGTTGGGCTCATAGGACGACCTCTTGAATCCCCGAATGGCTCCCTCCCAAACAGCAGCTCTATTTATGTTAAATCTGCACAGCCTATTTACGTTAATTTTGCTGGCCAGTTCCAGCAGTATCGTCTGAACCGGAACATTTTCAACACTATGAAAAAACACAAAAAAATTATGATCAGAAACACAGTTATGTGACATCATACAACGCTTACCGGAACACTTCAGTTTGTTGATGGGGTAATGACTGAATAATGAAACACATATTTTTGAACGAAATAATCGATCTTTGCAAGCAGACGACAAGAGAAGCTACACAATGTCCCTTTAAGCCATTAATCGTTCAATTACCCATATCATAACATCATGTAAGGACTAATGGCTGAACAGTCTGTGTAAATGATGATTATGAAATTATCCTTATTTCTCAAACTCATAATCTGTGTGCACTACTCACATGCGACTCTTCATACTGGCAACTATTGCCTGCTGTAATCCTTCATCCTCAGAACTATCATCAGGAATAGTACCAACAAGTGTTAAATAAGTAGAGTAGTTGTCCTCATCAAGACTGCTTGTTCCATCATGTCTTGCAAGGAAGACTTCCTCTGGACCACTTATGCCTCTTGTACTGCTTGAGCCAGGAGGACCACTCTCAGGACATCTGAGGCCAGGAGTACCATCACTTCCTGCAGGACACCCTCCATCAGGACCACTTGTGCCTCTTGTACTGCTTGTACCATGAGGACCACTCTCAGGACATCTGGGGCCAGGAGTACCATCACTTCCTGCAGGACATCCTCCATCGGGAACACTTGTGCCTCTTGTACTGCTTGTACCATGAGGACCACTCTCAGGACATCTGGGGCCAGGAGTACCATCACTTCCTGCAGGACACCCTCCATCAGGACCACTTGTGCCAGGTTTCGGGTTACGTCTTTCCCCACTGGGGCCGGTGCCAGAGCAATCTTCATCATCACTGCTAATGCAAATACTAGCCCTTGTTTTCATTTTTGATGTTGAATGGGTGGCATTAGATGAAAGTTGGTTATTGTCTTGACTGTCACCATGTTGGTTATAGTCTTCATTGTCCTCCTGAAATATATATATAAAAAAAATATATATACATACATATACATATATATATATATATATATATATATATATATATACATATATACACACATATATAGTAATGGTAATAACAAATAAAAAAAGGCACACTTACCAAAAGCATCCTTGATGGTTTTACATAAAGAGCTTTAGTTTTATAAACCTTATGGATAAGAATTCCATTCAGCTCCTGACCCTTTTGGAGTTTAGGGCACACCAGCTTATTGCCACAAGCCATTAATAACTGGAGGCTACAAAAAAGATGGGGAACAAAGAAAATGTTTTAATCCAGCCAAATAACATGTTTTCATCTACATAGATATAAAGCGAGTGTGTGTCAGTATAACACATATCCCATGATTACCATGATTGTTCTTGCACTGTTCTGTAAGTGTGTGTGTGTGTGTTTTATTTGATACAAAGAAAGAAGAAAAGCCTTTACCTGACATCTTCTGGAATATGCTCACCAAATCCATCCCTGATGCGTTGTATTACAGTCTGGTGGTCCCAGAACTTCTGGAACTCAAAGGCACTGAGGATGTGTCCATGTTTGTGTAGCCATACTTTTGTGCCTTGTTTGCAGACAATTCCCCATGATGGATTGGGACGAAGTATCACATCTTTGTTGAAATGGTCATGCTGCTGCTGTGCAGGGGCTCTGAAATAATAAGGACATGAACAGACAGAGCAAGTCAAGCTGACACAGCTTAAATAAAATTCAGAGACCATGACAACAGATCATCATGTACAACTAAACCTTTAAGCATCAGATATTTAACTAACTAACTAACTAAGTATGCATTAACCCTCAGTCACCAACGAGGTTCCCGCGGGCACCTGATAGTCCGCAAGGACCATCTGAGGTGCCCTCAGCACCAGGGGCGCAGATGGGATTTTTGAACTGTGGTAAACTGTAGTGGAAACAACAACCAACATACTAACATACATTAAAATAAGTTTGGACATGAAATTCCCAGTGCAGCCAAAGAAATTTACTGACTTGAAGCTGACTCAATGAAGGACCCTGAAACATCTCCCCTCCTTTCATTACCCTGAACATACTGCTGGGCAATTTCTTATCTGTCCAGCCTGTCAAGCCTTTAGATTTCCAGTATTTCCCACAGGATTTTTTTTGTCAAAATCTTTTGCCCTAAAAGCCATAATTTGGTGGCCTCTCGCACATTCTAATGTCCACTTTATTTATTTATTTATTTAATACAATGCCACTATTCCATCTTAATCATTGCATTGCTTAATTCATTATTGTAAAGGAGAATAAGGGTTCGGTTTCATTTAAGGTGTCATATTTTGACATTTTTTGTCTCTTATTTTGAAAGCACATGTTTGTTTGTATTTTGAAGGCGGGTCTAACACGTTCTTACCGCCTTATGGTGTGCTTAATTTACACTGAAAGTCGGAACTTGTGGCTAGGAACAAAGTCGAAAATTCTGACATTCTTTTAGACCTTGAACGCACCATTAGCTGTACTACACAAACGTGTTTATGTGTTAATGTGTTAACTTCTGCAAGAAAAACACGTTAACACACATGGCTAATTTGAATATTTAAATGAGCCATGTGTTGTTTCGCCATAACACCCGAGTCTGCAAGCAAAACAAAACATGCCTATTGTCTTTTCAGGCGCTTATAGCAGCAACATAGATAGAAAAGTAATTTCACTGGGTAAATCTCCATCTCACCTTCTTCTCCTTGTGCATGTCCATGTGCCAAAGCTCTGCTGAGCTTCATACCGCGGCACGGAAGTCCGGACCGGACCAGCAGCTGGCTGTGGCTGGTTGCTGCGGCTGCTGCGGCTGCGAGACGGAAAAAGTGACACCAGTCGACTCTCCACCGTGTCGGCACCTGAGGCAACCTGTGACTGTTGCCCGGTTGCATTAGACAATGTTCTAATTGTCTCTGCCGACGCCAAAATATTGTTTAGTAACGCAGCAGCTTCAGTTAAATTTCCGGAGAGCTCCTGGGCGGACATTTGCGCTCCAAAGCCGTTCCACTTCCTCTTCTGAGCCGCCTTCCGGTTACACTGAAATGCCTTCCGGTTACAGTGAAATGCCTTCCGGTTACACTGAAATGCCTTCCGGTTACAGTGAAATGCCTTCCGGTTACACTGAAATGCCTTCCGGTTACACTGAAATCTCAGTAGTATTTATGAGAGGATTTCACTAGTGTGTGTGAGAGCACAACATTTTAGTTGTATGTATAAAAGCATTTCACTAGTGTGTGTGAGAGCATCTCACTAGTGTGTGTGAGAGCACAGCATTTTAGTTGTATGTATAAAAGCATTTCAGTTGTGTGTATGAAAGCTTTTCAGTAGTGTGTGTGAGACAGCATAACATTTCAGTAGTGTTTGTGAACGCATTTCACCTGTATGTGTGTGAGGTTTTTACTATAGTGTGTGAATGTGATTTGTTTTATATGTGTGTGTGAATGGTAATTCTGAATTATGGCCTATACGGCCCCTCATAAAACTGAATTGTGTCCCCCATATAGCAGCTGCTGTGTCGCACAATAGATACATCCTGCATTGCACATGAAATTACATAAACTGAGCATGAAAAATCCGCGACACCGCGGCGGCATGGAGGTGCATTGCATATAACATTATATGAATGTCTGCAATAACATCATCCATATTCGTGAATATGGGCTTATATTATGAAAAGTCTTCGGCGGCACAAACAACCGCTGCAGTGACCTCACCACCAGCGTTGCCCCAACGCACCTCCATGCCGGTGTTATAGCCCTACTGGTTTCCACACCAACTGGTTTCCGTGCGCGTGCGTGCGTCAACATCCGCAGCTGAACGTAGAAAATGACCGAACATATTTATGAAGTTTCTCCCTCTCTCACTGCCCGTGTCTCGACCGAGGCGACTGTCATATTAAACACTTTATGAGCCCCATATGAAACATATTGTGACTATATATATAAGTCACATATATATATAAATACTTTTTAAAAGTGACGATCTAACTAGACAATACTCAGCGCTACTTCTCTGGTCTTGTGTGCATCTTATGAAAATGTTCTACACACAAAACAAAGACATGGACATAATGATTTACAGTCATTGCCCTTTGTGTAGCTATATTATATTCCCTAATAAGCCTCAAATAAGGTTACAGAGAACACTTTGATTCCCATTAAGTACTCGTATCGTATAATTTAAGAGCCTTATTCCAAATTAACCATGGTGGGTCACATATCGAATAATTATGCCCAAAGCCATGTGAAATTCTAAAATGATGACGATGAAATTATGTTATAGGCCTACATACATTTTTTTATTTATATAACCCAGGAACACAAACAGGGCTTTACCGACTGTAGCCTACATGGTACGACACCCTCACATCAGCCAGGGAAAAACCCCCTTAAAAGGGGAAAAAAGAAGAAACCTCAGGGAGAGTCAGAGAAGGGATCCATCTCCCAGTACGGACAGACGTGCAATAGATGTCGTTAGTACAGAACAGATCAACAGAGTAAAAGATCTGCAGGTCTAAATCTGCAGTCTCAATCAAATCAATCAAAATTACTTTATTAATCCCCAAGGGGAAATTCAGTTAGTCTGGTAGAATATCTGTTAGAATGAGACAGCCTGATGGCTGTAGGAAATAACTATATTTTGTATCTCTCCGTCCTGCAACGGAGAGAGAGGAGCCGTCCACTGCTGTTTTTTTTGGTCAATTGTTGAGAAATGCAATGAGGAAACCTTTCAAATTAAATTATCTGACTCCAACAGTAAATCCTCTCACCTATTTCTCTGCGCAGATCGTTTGATGGGGAATGATGAGCAGGAGACGTCTGAGTTATCAATTTAACATACTTATATTACAATACGTCAAGAAATGTGCAGTTACAGAGATCTCTGGGTTCACTCTACATGTCCCTGATACACAGAAGACTGGTTTCAGGTCATGAAGTCTGGACCAGTCTCATTTCCCTTGAACCCTTTTTTATATTCTGACAGATTTTGCTAAAAAATGAAGGTGTGTCCTCCTCTGGTGTGGGTGGTGTGCCTCCACTCTCCCCCCTCGGCTCCAGGTGACACAGAACAGAGAGCACTATAAGGAGAGATCATATCAAGCAGAGCAAAGCAGCCGTATCCAAAGCAATCTATCTGTAAGATACATCCACATTTTTGCAGTATATAATGTCAAACACAATTGATTATATGAATATGATTTTTCATGAATATATGATTCTTACAGCAAATGTCGTTGCTTTTTCAACCTGATATGGACCTGCCCAACGTGGTTCCATCCACTTCCTTTTGATGACCTTCAGCCACACCCACTCGAGGGTCTTACACCCTTACCTGAGCTTTTCTTCGTCTGGAGCTGTCATGTCTCCTGGACCTGTGGAGACAAAAAGGCTTCCAGTGCAGTTAGAGTATTGTAAAAGGACACATGGTCCAACTGTGATAAGACTTTCCACCCTCCTCCTGATGCTGCTCCTAAAGGGTACAGGCTGGACAAAAGTAGCCTTGGTCCAGTGGTGGTCTGGCAACACATATCCAGTGGAACCACAGACTGCATGATGTACACTGGATCTGAGGAGAAGAATGGCAGTAGATCAGAGATGCATTACATTTCTAAGTTTACAGAACTAAGTTTATTCTTACCCAGTCATCCTGCCCATCCTTTGTTCTTCCTGGACTTCGGCATGCATTCCCACATGTTCTGCAAAGTTCTGACAGGTTGTCTAACACATTACAGAGTTAATTAATTTCTCAGTGACAACTTGAGGTTTATGATGACACATTGACACAAATACAAACAAAAACAAACCTGAAGCAGTGACCAGTCTCAAAGCTATTTCCCATCTAAACTGCGTAATACTGGCCTCATCACCACTGAAATCCAGCACCTGGCCGTTTAGGAGAAGCTCTGCAAACTACACAAACCACAATTCAATAAGTAACATTCAATGGCTGTATTCGACAAAGGATGAGTTGGATTCATACCTTGCAGACAAACACCCCACAGGACGTCGAGTCTTGCTGACGTGGATGTCTTGCTGTATCACTTGACCACCTTGAGATATGAATACCTTTGTGTCTCATTAAAGCTCTGTAGAATAGCAAAATATTGTTGTTCGTAAGCAAAGTTATTATTTGTAAGCAACAATTTGATATTATACTACTGATATAAAACTTGCCTTGTCATATCTCTGCATTTTTTTTATGTTGTCAGGGGTTTACCCCAGAGGGTCAAGGTATAGGGCATGCTTCTCCTTTGGATAAATTACCTTTTCAATACATGTCAAGCAATGTAAACAGGAGGGAAATAATACATTCAATTATCATGTCAGATTACACACAAAAGTCTTGAAACTCCTACCTATGATTTGCATTATAGTGTATGTAAATTCTCACCACTAGTGTCCAGTGCTGTTTGTCACATACTGGTCCTATGAGGACATCATAGGCCATTGGGTCAAGCTGAAAAATACACATAAAGGATTAATACTTGCACTTTATGGACAGATTTTTAAAAAAGAGTTACCTTTCTTAATCCCCGGAATGATCCTTGCCATATTGCAGTCATTTGAAAGGAGTCAACAAGATAAATCCTTCTCCGTGTTTCTTTTTGTGTCTTCAGAATAACCGCATAGGTGAATGCATTCAAAACCTTAAGTGACAATTATGTAGAGTTACATTTTTTCAATCTAAAATTTTAAACATTTAAATGGAAATATATATTGTATGCACTTGCCTCACTCTCCAGCTGCATTCCAGGGGCCAGATTTTTTAGGTCTTGGGCGAATAATTTATAAGGCCCAACTTTTCCCCAGAGCACACCCTGCCGTTTACCTGACCATATTTCAGTTATTACTGTGAATTTGAAGAAAATTAAATGCAGCATCAATTACCTGTATGTATGCAGATGTTTGAGTCTGTTGTTGATAAAATGATACTGTATTTACATATATACTTACATTCCTCTGGGGTGACTGAAATTGATGGTTTACGGGCAGCAGTGTTGTATAATTGTAGACTGGAGGGCAAGGGGTGTTGTGGACTTAAAGTGGTGGATTGAGAAACTCTGGCGCAGTTTAAGGGGCTGGACTGCAGTGTTTGAGGAGAAGTAGGCAACTGTAGAACAGCACATGTGGAGAACTGCAGTGTTTGAGGAGAAGTAGGCAACTGTAGAACGGCACATGTGGAGGGGCTGGACTGCAGTGTTTGAGGAGAAGTAGGCAACTGTTGAACGGCACATGTGGAGAACTGCAGTGTTTGAGGAGAAGTAGGCAACTGTAGAACGGCACATGTGGAGGGGCTGGACGGCAGTGGAGGAGAAGTAGGCAACTGTAGAACGGCACATGTGGAGAACTGCAATGTTTGAGGAGAAGTAGGCAACTGTAGAACGGCACATGTGGAGGGGCTGGACGGCAGTGTTTGAGGAGAAGGAGGCGACTGTAGAACAGCACATGTGGAGGGGCTGGACAGCAGTGGAGGAGAAGGAGGCGACTGTAGAACAGCACATGTGGAGGGGCTGAACGGCAGTGGAGGAGAAGTAGGCGACTGTAGAACGGAACATGTGGAGGGGGTGGACGGCAGTGTTGCAGCGGAGGCTGCAGCAATCCATTTTGCAGGAATTCTGGGTTGTGGCTCCACATATCTTTTCAGATGATCAATGTTAATTTTTTCAATGGTCTTTCCTTTTTTAGTCAGTAGATCTGCACTTTTACCCTTAATGTTACTGATTCTAAAAGGACCAAATTGATCACATTCCAGTTACCCCCCCTTTCTTTGCTCTTTCCGAATGTTTTTTCTGAGCACTTGGTCCCCCACTGCAAAGCCATCATCTTCTCCTACAGACAATTTCCTCTTCCGCACCCTTTCTTGTACTTCTGCAATGTTGGCTTCCACCTTGGCATACACGTCCTTGAGGTTTGTAGTGCATTCTTCATTCCCAGCCAATACATGGATGTGTTCCTCACTTATCTGCAATAGTAGTGTAGATAAACAGACACAGGTTGCCTACGCATTACAGCAGAGAATGATATGTTTGCCAAAACGGCTCCTACTACAGCTAAATTAAATCATACCTGAAACTTTTCTGGAATTCCTGATGGGTAACGGGCCTCCCTTCCATACATTAAAAAGTATGGGGAATATCTTGTTGTTATTTGTTTTTTGGTCCGTAATCCAAACACTGTGGGCTTTAAGTAACAGTCCCAGTCACTTGGATGGTCTTGCACAATTTTTTTCAAAGCTCTGAAATTGGGAGGGGGAAAAAAAAAAAAAGAAGGTAATTCTCAACATATACATATATATATATATATATATATATATACATACACACATATATATATACACACATATACATATATACACACATATACATATACATATACACACATATACATATATACACACATATACATATACACACATACAGGCACACACACAGGTGTTTTTACCCTTGAATGGTGCCATTAAGCTTTTCCACCAAGCCATTTGTTTGTGGGTGGTATGGTGCACAGAGGCTTCTGGCAATGCCAAGCTTTTCACACAAGTCCAGGTTGGCCTGAAATGAGTAGGATAGGAAAATGAAAAATGTACATATTTCTGTAATGCTCGTCTTTTTCTTTTGTTGCCATGTAAAAAAAAATATGGTTGGCCCAACATCACGTCTCAGATTTCAACTTACTTTGTTGATAAATTCTTTGCCCCGGTCAGTCAGAATACGTTTTGGTGCACCGTACTTGTAAAAAAAAGTCCATGATACATTCAGTCACTTCCTCTGCTACTTTTCAGAGGATAGACTTCAAGCCATTTTGTGAAGTAGTCCACCATGACACACATATACATGTGGCCATTGTTGGAGCATTTTAACTTCCCCACAAGGTCCATCCCCACAAGTTCAAATGGCTCTGACACCTTAAATGCAAATCAAAATGTTACATCGATAGGACTTTCGTGTAAGATTATACAACATACTAAATGATATTAGATAATTCACCTCTATGGGTTTATACTGAGTCTTCTCCTTTAAGGAGACCCGCTTTCTCTGACATGCATCACACTGTGCTATCTAATAAAGTAAGGCAATAGAGAACATTGAGATGTGATATGTGAATATTTTCATAAGATTAAAAAAATATTAAGTTATAATTAACTTACCCATTTTGTGATGTCTGACTTCATTCCAGGCCAATAATAACGTTGAAGAATTGCGCTCATGGTTTTGTCAATTCCACACTGAGCCCCAATAGCACTCGCGTGAAATTCCACAAAGAGGTTGTTTGCCTCCTGTGGAGTGCGAACTACCTTCGCAAGGTGATGTTGCATCTCATCCTGCTTTCTTTGGCACTGCTAATGAAGTTCCCCATCTAGGGATGTCGACATTACCAACATTTTAAATAATTTTAAATTACATTTACAAGTTATACAATGCAATAGAAACGGTGCTGTAGTGTGGTTTGCCTTACTTTTAATGTGGTAACTTTCTGGCCTTCTTTTAAGTACATAACGCAGATTTTTTGTTGCGTCCAGAGGGTAGATATTTTTTAGCTTAAAATTCATCATTATTATTATTATTTTACTTTCTAATTGTTCGATTGCTAACGTTAAACTACTTTAATTTTGCAACAGAGCAAAATACTTTTTTATATTCTCCTGTGCTTAATGTTAGTGATTAGCTCCTTAATTGCTCCTTCCTGTTCATGATTAATAGAATAATCATTTTTAAAGTGTGCGTGGACATTGTGCATTTGAAAAACATGGAAATTCAAAAGTAAGAGTGTTTTGGGCAGAGAAGTAGCGCTGAGTATTGCCTAGTTAGATCGTCACTTATAAAAAGTATTTATTTGTCACAATATGTTTCATATGGGGCTCATAAAGTGTTTAATATGACAGTCGCCTCGGTCGAGACACGGGCAGTGAGAGAGAGAGGGAGAAACTTGATAAATATGTTTGGTCATTTTCTACGTTCAGCTCAAGGAAACCAGTTGTTTTAGATCGAGCCAAAACAAAATGTTACCTGGACACTGACGTAAGCATTTTAATGAATATATAATTGAAGCTCAGAAACATGGAGGAGCCCAAGTGGCAAACACTGTGTAGCGTCAGTCTCGCTAGCTTTTTATTTTTTTCTGTGGCGAATTCGAATCTATCTTTTAAACTAGTTTTCTGTGCTAAATGTTGATTAGCTACTTTACTGCTCCATCCGGATTATGATATACAGTCGGAACATAATTCAACAGACAGTGTGCGTGGACATTGTGCATTTGAGAAGCATGGACATATACATGTTCAAGTATTTTGACCAGATTAGTATTGTCTGCATTAAATCGTCACTTTTAAAAAGTATTTATTTGTCACAATACGTTTCATATGGGGTTCATAAAGTGTTTAATATGACAGTCGCCTCAGTCGAGACACGGGCAGTGAGAGAGAGAGGGAGAAACGTGATAAATACGTTCGGTATTTGTTTATGTTCAGCTCAAGGAAACCAGTTGTTTTAGATCGAACCAAAACAAAATGTTACCTTGACACTGACATAAGCAACTTGAAGGATAAATAATTGATGTCACGAAAACTGAGAGAAGCGGAATGGCTCAACCTTTATAGCTGATGGTTAATGTGCTACTTAATTTTGCTTAGGTGAGTTCGAATCCAGCTCTTAGCGATCTGTCAAACATTTTATTTTCATACATTTATTTTTTTTATAGGCAGCTGTGATGTAGTGTTCACTTATTAAACGATGTTCCCCCCAGTAGATAGGAGATGCGACTCGTAAAACGCCAGGTATTATGTTTATAAATATGTGACGAATCTGCTGACAGAGGGGGGCCACAGCTGCGGATGTTGACGCACGCATGCACGCGTACGGAAACCAGTTGGTGTGGAAACCAGTAGGGATATAACACCGGCCCATTACACATTAAAATACATGAATGTATGCAGTAATATCCTCTACATTAGTGAATATGGATTTATGTTATGAATAGTCCTTGGCACGGCCGCGCAGAGCTCCGGGGAGCCGAACTAAGAGCAGACAGACAGCCGTATGTCACACAGAACTGCTGACACGGTAACAGGATAAACACCATTAATTAAATACCATGTCCCTTTGTCTTTCTAACCACACAAGGCAGCAGATTAATCAGCAAAGGTCCATAAAATAGAAGAATTAGAAGTAATAGTATAAGTTATAACAGTGACGCTAACAAGCCGATAGCACATGTTAGCACGGTGAGACATGCTATTAGACCAAGGTAACGCTAACTGCACATTCTTTACTGTACATAATATCACAAAGTAGCAAAGGAGAAACTTACCATGGCACGTTTGCTGTAGCTTGGCCAAGTATAGTGGGTCTGGCTCCAACCCTAAGAATCAGTTTGGAGGCATATCCAGCGTTGAACTGACCCGTGTTGGTGAAGCAGTAAAGGGCAAAATGGTTAGCACAGATTAACGCGTTAGCATTAGCTACTGCAGGAACCTGGTTGTCATAAATAAAAACGGGCCATTGATTCCTTCTATCCTCCTGTGGTGGGAGAGAAAATAGACTGTTGTGCTCGTTGTTGCAGCCAACAACAGAACATTTGGCGTGTTTCAGTCTAAGCTTTGACAGCTCTAGCTGAGTTGCAATGGCGGATGCTACTGAAGTCGCAATGACGTCTGAGACGGACTGACAGGTGGCAGGTGGGAGCGGTCAAAGCCTTGATTGACGGCTCTGGGAGTAATTATTCACCAATGTATGCTAATTCCCCGGAGTCTACGCACCAACGAGTGGCAAATTAAAATGGCCCGTAGGAGGGCCATCAGACCAAGACAAAGTTGGGGAAAATCAATGGAGGGGTTTCAGCTTTCCACATGCACAGGTCTGGTTGGCTGAAGGATGACTGAAAAACGTATAGGCCAGAAAAAACACATTTTTCACAATAGGGGACCTTTAAGCACAAATGCTGAGTAGAGCCCTTTCTTGGTTGAGCTGTGTCATTTTAAAAAAAATCATCAGTAATGGTAATTGTAAGACAATAGTAAAATTAACAAACAAGGGAGACGAGACAGCAGTCTAGGTTGTGTTTGCAGAATGTTCCCTTGTCAATTTTGCGGCCGTGAATGTTGTAATAAATATGCCTTTGTTAGGCATATGAAAATTCACCAAAACACTCCCCACATCAAATTTAAATGCACTTTCCATGATTGTCATCGTACATTTGGTAAAGTTTTAGCTTTAAAATGCCATGTTTACAGAGATCACCCAGATAAGAGGGAACCACAACATTTGAGGGAAGGATGCTCTGATAACAGGAGTTTGGATTTTCTATTGTCATGCCACTTCGATTTCTGCACTCTCAAATGTGACAGTTTGTCACATTTATTTTCTCATTTGAAGACTCACATTAAAAAGGGCAAACCAGTCTCATGTCCATTCACAAACTGTGGTAAAAATTTTACAGTGATATCCATGTTTTCATCACACGTGTCAAGAACACATAAAAGCTGTGCAGTAAGGCAGCTTTTGAGTCAGACAACATCAGATGGAGGTGATGGAAGTACAGAATGTATGGAGAATACTACTGAGGAAGCAGGGGGCTCAGATGAGCAAGAATAGGTTTTGGCATCTAATGCAGACAAAGAACAAACAGACAGATGTGTTTCCAGAAAGCACAGAAGAACCACATTTCCTAAAGAATTTGGCTTTGTTCTATCTGAAACTTCAAGCTAAATTTTTGCTCCCATCTACAGTTATACAGAGTATTATTTGCAGGCAGTGCATGATATAAGTCAGTCTCATCTGCTTCATAAAGTGAAAAATTGGCAACCTTAGGGGTTCCTGACAGTGATGTAAACAATGTATTGGATGCCTTGAAATCAGAGGATCTTTTCAGGGCCTGCAACATGGGTACTTTAAAAATGGATAAAAAAAGAAAAGCGTTTTTTAAAAATGAGTTCAGATATGTTGAGCCAGTGCGTTTGTATCTTGGACAAAATTAGTCTGGTAAGGAATGCTTTGTTCAGTATGTGCCAGTTAAAGAAACATGCCAGACACTTTTTCAGTGTGAGTCAGTTAGACAGCAAGTTCATTCACACAAGCAGCACATGCATTGTAGTGATGGACCAAAAGACATCTTGGAGGATGTATGGGATGGTAGCAGTGTGGCTGGTAATCTGCTGTTTCAATCAGATGATAAGGCCTTTGGTTTGATATTGTATCAAGATGCATTTGAAGTGGCAAATCCACTAGGCTCTGGTAAAAAGAAGCATAAAGTTATTGCAGTGTATGCAACGCTTGCATATGTAGCACCTCATAACAGGTTGAGTGTTGAGCAAATGCAGCTAGTTCTGCTTTGTCAGGAGCAGGGTTTCAAATACTTTGGCCAGGAAAAAGTCTTTAGTACACTTGTTGCAGATATCAAAGATCTAGAGGAAAATGGCATAGCCACACCTGATGGGCAGCTGAAAGGCACATTGTGTGCCATTGCTGGAGATAACCTTGGATCCCACAATATTGGTGGTTTTGTAGAAAATTTTAGCAGGAGCACTTACTTTTGCAGGTATTGTGACATAGATCATGCAACATTCATTTCCATGCCACTGACAAGGTCTTCCATCAGAACAGTGGAGTCCTATAAAAATAATGTTCAGCAGATGATTGAAAATGAGTCATACTGTGGTATTAAATGTGATTCCAAATGTAATGAACTTGCTTACTTTCATGTTTGTAATCCAGGTTTACCTCCTTGCTTAGGCCATGACCTTTTTGAAGGCATCGTATCATATGACCTGACACTGTATCTCAGCCATTTTGTCAAACAGAAGGAGTTCACCTACATGCAATTAAATCAGCGCATTAATCACTTAAGATATTTTGGCAATGATGCCAATAACAAACCATGTGATGTTAATCCTGGAAGTGAGAAGTTAAGTGGCCACGCTGTCCAGAATTGGACTCTGCTTAGACTCCTACCAGTCTTGATAGGGGACAAGATTCATAATCCAGTGGAAAATGAAGTGTGGCAACTCATATTGCAACTCAGACAAATCGTTGAGCTAATATGTGCACCTGCCATCACCACAGGCCAGATAGCGTACTTGAAAGTACTGATAGACGAATACACA
This sequence comes from Centropristis striata, assembly GCF_030273125.1. Classification (NCBI taxonomy): domain Eukaryota; kingdom Metazoa; phylum Chordata; class Actinopteri; order Perciformes; family Serranidae; genus Centropristis; species Centropristis striata. The sequence goes on along the minus strand of NC_081528.1, from coordinate 16,003,384 downwards.
GTCAGTAGAAAAGACACTTTCCCCAGTCACCCTTTGAAACCAAAGCACCATTATTTGTTGCATTATCCAGACCTCATTATTTGCTTTGGACCACTTATTCGATTGTGGACCCTCCGTTTCGAAAGTAAGCACACATACTTTAAACAGTGTGCACGGAAACTGCACAACTTCTTGTGCTCTACTCTAAGTGAAAGGCATCAACTTCTACAAGCTTACTTAAGTGCTGGTGCTGTGTTCCCACCATCTGTCGTTGTTGAAAGCAGCACAGATGTCTATGTGGATGACTACAATGACAAGATAAAACAGTCTGTTGCCCATCTTAGTTTGCTTCCAGGTAACACAGTCTCTGCACATGATGTTCAAGTAAAAGGTACACTTTACAAAAAGAATATGTGGGTTGTGCTGGCTTAAAATGATGAGAGGCTGGTCTTTGGTAAGATAAAGTTAATTGTCATTCAGAAAAGCACACTGGTATATTTTGTGACTGAAAAATGCCAGTCTGTCAGTCTACTTGACCAAGGGGTGCATTACTTGACAAACACAGAAAAAACAATGACACAATACTTTTGTGTTGAACAGGGAGAGTTTACAGATTATTACCCTTTGCCAGAATACAGTATGCTTGGCTTGTCTGTAATTGCATTGCACCATTCTGTTCCATCCATAGCATAATGTGTGATGATGCCACTGCATGGATCTGGGAGATCATCCAGGCAACACTCCCGAGTCTCCCAGAAGAAAAAATAAAGTTACTGGTAGAAAAGCTGATACTGCAGGGAGTGGAGAGCAGAGAAGACCTGAAATATGTTCAAGAGGCCCATCCAGTGTAGGAAGCTCCTCGATTGCTGGAAATCAAAAGGTCATTAACTGTTGTAATTCTCTTGAGGCTGGTCATGTAAATCTTAAAAATGAAAAAGATAGAGTTGGTCTTTGTGTTCTTCCTTTTTTTCAGATTCAGTGAGCAGTGTTGAGACCCCACCCAGGCAGCTGTCCACAAGCACCTCATCTGTTACAAGCCCTTCAAGCTCAAGTCCCATGTCTTCTCCTCAACCATCTCCACGCACAAATATGAAGAAAAACTGTCTGGAAACCTTCCAGGTGAACTGGGACAAAATGCCACCTGGGTTGCTACAGTTACAAGTGGTAAAAGGCCCTCACCATCTGACAGACGGCAGTTTGTGAGAGTGCTTGTGGATAATATGAGAAAACATGAAGCAAACCCCACAAGGGCACCGTGCCTCACAATTACCAGAAACATTACAAGACAATATCCACAATCCTTTGCTGATACCTTGGATGATGGAAAGACAATGATAGGTGGAGGCTTTGAATCACTTCTGAGCCAGGTTAAAGTGCGAGTGGAGCATTTGAACAGGAACAACACCCTTGCTCGACATAGAGTTTCAAAGGATGCCACAGGGGCTATACCAGCCCGAGGACCAGCAGACAGCTATGGGTGCACACGATGGCAACCAGAGTTACCACCTGAGGAAACTGAAGAAAGTCTTGAAGGTCTGAGACAAAATATGACTGATATATATAGACATGAAGGCGGTGCAGAAAGGGGAGAAATACGAAACTTGATGGAAACAACTTATTATCTGCAACGCAAAATGATCAACGCCACACCAGTTGTCCCTCTGGAGGACATAAAAAGTCAGTGGCCCTACTTGTTCCTGCCAAGGAGCATGTGTGCTCACTTTGAGCTCCTCACACACATTCAGATCCTGAGAGTAATGGAGGCATTTCCTGAAGACCAGGGCAGAATCATCTGAGAATACTTCAAGGTAAATCCCAGCAATGATGATGTGAAGAAGGTCCTCTCCCTGGAAAAAAAGTGCAACATTCCCCTACCTTCTGAATCTACTGATGGCACACTTCGAAGAGAGGAAAGAAGCCCTTATCTTGCATGCAGATGTGAGTATAACTGATCTAGTCAACTTTGCAGATTGAAATGGGATAAATAGAGATTAATGTATGTTTTCAGCATTTCTTTAAAAGTAAGTTAATGTGAACCATTGTTAAAACATTTTGTAATTATTTTAATATAAACTTACTGCAATGTTTCTTTTGTCTGCTATGTAGGTGTCAGTCACAGCAGCAACTGTGAAGGCATCCCTTGCCCTGCCTGACAGCCCTCGCTTGATCATTCTAGGTAAGCACAAAGTAGGCCTGGGACGATAACAAATTTTGCTGGACGATATATTGTCCCACAAATTATTGCCGATAAACGATATTATTGTCAACATGATAATATATATATCATATCATATAATATATATATCATAATAATGCACACCCTTTCAAGTACAATACACTTTTATTTCTCAGTGTTTTTTACCATTGTAATTGTAATTTTAAGAACGTTTAAATATCCAAAATAAATAAAACAAACATTTTTTTTATTTTTATTTTTTTTAAAAGGGCAGCATTTATTTTGCGATGTAGCAAACTCCACTTTCTGTGAGCGCACAGCGTTTATATTTACTTTGCCGACCAGTGTTGACTGTCGGGACGAAGGCTCTGCATCTCCAGGTGCAGTTTTTTTCCCCAGCTGGGAAAACTGGGTCAGGTGGTTCTGCTTTAGATGGGCATGCAAGTTTGTTGTGGTGGCTTTTTTTGTTGCCACCACTTTTGAACAAATTCGGCATACAGGCTCGTCCGTGTGTTGATGAGCTCACCTTTTTCATTCGGTTTGAAACCGACATATTCCCACACCGGGGCTGTGGCATTTGGCTTTGCAATCATCTTTTTTCCTCGCGTTGCTCCGCACGAGGCTCACCTGCTGCACTCTGTGTGTAGCCAATGGCCCAGCCTTCCCCACAGAGACAAAGAGACTCGATGACTGACAGGAGGGTTCGCTCCGCTCATTCTGCTATGGAACAAAAGCGCCCAGGTGCTGAGATCGATCACAGAGTGAGCCCTCTTGTCATCCAGCCTGCTTGGAGGCAACAGACGAGGAAAACAAACACGCATGCGCATGGCGATATATCAAGGCCGGCAAAATTATTGAGTTGATTTAATTTATCGTGCGATTAATTGATTTATTGATTGTCGGCCCAGGCCTAGCACAAAGTTCTGTGACTATACTTGCACTGTACTAGTGTTTCTCAGATGATTTTTGAACTATGGACATTTTAAAGTGAAATGCATCAATCTGGTGCACTTTAAGATGAGGCTAGATCTATGATGAATTTAGGGCTCTTATAAACTGTTTTGTGTCAACAAATAAAATGTCCAGCAAATGGCGTTGTCTTGGCCAACAATAACTTGACAAACTAAAAAAAGAAAGTAAATATAGACAATCTAAATATCAGTCAAATCCAGTTCCTCATTTAAGCCTGGGTGTTTAGCACTCTGTTTTTGTAAATTCAAAAGGCTTCTTACTGGTTGGGTTCCCTGACAACTTTCTGTTCGGTAAATTTTGTTGTTTTTCAGATCCATTGACTTCTGACCAACGTTGGATGGTTATGTAACCCCCATGGTTACTAAACCAATATTTGTGATTTAAGTGTAATACCTAAGCTCACCACTTGGTGGCGCACTACCCCTATGTGTAATCTCAGACGCATTGAACGTGACCTCGGTCTGACCTGTGCGTGAGTTCAGTCTGCACCGAGCGCCATCTTAGTCAGAGCTGAGCCACTGAGCAGAGCACTCGCACATGTAAACGAGCTGACGAACCGGGGTATGTAATGTGACTAAAACCACGCAAAATAATCATTAATACTCAAGCAGTATCTTCATAAGTGTTCTGTTTATTAGGAAAAGTCTTGTGAGTGTGCGTGAGCGAGAGAGGAGCCGGGTTTTCACCGTGTTGAGCCTCTGAGAACTCCGGTAAGAGAAATGCTATATGCTACTGGGCTAGGCCTCAGGTTAGCTGTTGATATTAGCATGATATGAGAAGATTCCTGTTACTGAAGTATGTTCATAAAACCAGTCGGAGTCCAAGATATGTTTCGTTAATGTTTTAAACCTACTCCGGTACATGTCGTATCATTGTTTACTTTGAAAATAAGCTGTAAAAAGATCACTAACGCCCTAGCGCGAAGCTAATGCTAATCGCGGTTAGCGCCGCTAACTCTGGGTTTTACCTGCAAAAGGTGATGTGAATGCTAACTGTAGAGCTATATATAGCTAACGTGCTACTAGCTGGTTAAGCTAATGAGCCTTTCCTGTGCTTCATGATGAGAAATAGAGACATGATATGGTACAGAAATGTGGTTATTTGATACCAGTTAATGCTAATTATTTTTCCTGGTCATTGAACTGAATGTATTGAGTGTTATTGCACCAAAGTTGGTTAAATATACATGTTGTTTAAAAAGAATAAGTTTATACTGTGACTTTATGGTTAAAAACAGATAAAAAGTATGGTTATATATATGGTTTGATTCATAGAGCTGTTTATAAATATAAATAGAGCTTTATTGAAATAAATAAGTTAATTTATGTTGAAATATAAGTTCATGATAAATAATAGTCATGTTAAAAATACTTATACTGTCTGTAAAAATGTGCAGGTTAATTTAAAGCATTTAAATGCAGTATATCCTTTATCTGGGTATATATATGGAAGAAATAGAGTGAAAAGTGAAAGTAGAAAGATGTCATTTGAATAGAAAGTAATGATTATTCATTCTACACTCTATGTGTAGACTGGTTTTTCGTTTTGGTTTCGTTCGAAGGATTAGGATTTGATTCGGATTCCGGACCGAGGAGGTTCGGTGGCGAGCCATTAGGACGAGCGATTCAGACGGAACGGTGCATGGTCTGGCCAACTGTGGGATTCATTCCGAGGAGCTTCTGACACCATCTCACTTCACTTGTGACACAGATAAGGACATAACACAAAAATCTACCCGGGTAGTAACCTTAAGGACTGAACTTTGAACATTACACACACAGAACATGAACATAAACTGAACTCTAACCTTCTACAAAAGAAGGAGGGACACTTTCTTTTGAACTTTTTTTCATTTTTTATTTATTTAATTATTTTTCAACCAATTAAAAAGAGCTCTATTTTTCTGTATATTTTATTTTCATGCACTGCAAAAATACTTACTTGTCATGGCAATAAATGTCAACTATTAACCTCATGGTATTGCGTTTTTCTAACTATTACCAGCTCTCCGAACCTAGCAAGAGTGTTAGTGTCATTTGTTTGTTGCTAATCAGACTACAGGCGCTACATAAAACTTGGCGAGCCAGCCAGGAGTTGGTTTAACTCTTTTGAACGTGAGGTTTAACAGTGTGACATTTATTGTACATTTCTGTGAACATTGATGCCATTTCATTTTCATAAGATTGTGGTACAAATACAAACATGGATAGAGTTACAAGGGAAAATGTCAAGGTACCTAATTCACTGTTAGTTAGTGGTGTAACTGGTTGTGAGGTAGACAATGAAGTATATGAGTACTTGGGACAGTATGGTAAGATTGAGAGGGTAGTTAAAGTTGCCAGCAGAGAAGCTAAGTTCCAGAACACAGCTATAGTGGAATACAGTTCAGGTGGAGCTATTGAGTATCTCAAAGATACCTTACCTGTTGATAGGCCCTCCAGTAGCCCGGACATTGTCCACCACATTGAGCTCTTGTCAGAGCTGTACACAGCAGACAGAGGTTCCACTTTAACCCAGATCTACCTAAGTGAACTGAAGGGTATCGCTCAGCTTAGTGGAGCAGATTTTGAAAAGCTTTTGCTAGATGAACTAGCTAGGATTCAAGAGTCCACAAAACCTGAAACAATCGAACCAGAAACATCAGAAGTTATTCAAGAACCTCAGCATGCTAGTCCCATGCACACAGCTGCTGTAAATCCTATCAATATAGTAGGCCATAAGGTGAACCCGTTTTTCGTTTCATCTCGTTCCCATGTCTGGGCACTAAATAATTTTTGGTTCTTAAAAAAGATATTTTGGTTTTCAACTAGAAAAAAAAAGTTCTCCTCTTGATATCCTGCAGTATTTTTTTAATTCGTGTTTAAAGTCGGGACTATTTCTTGCTTAGCGTAACAATATTTTCGCTCCGAGAGGTGACGTTTTTGTAACGTGCGTCACATTCGACCAATCAGGTAGCCGCGCAGATCCCAGATGGCGATGTCAACAACGTCTAGCGATGAAGAGGAAAGTACTCTAAAACATCTAAAACACCTTAAAGTAAAAAAAAAGAACAACAAAATATGCTACATGCATGTTACGTCTGTACGGAATGAAGAGGTGAATGATTTCACTATCAGAAGGTGGGATACTTACAGAAATTGTTTGCAACGGTGGCTTTGCTGTCATAGCGACTCTCATAAATTAGCCGAGACATTTAAATCCTGTATCAATGTTGAATATAAAGATATTCCTGGTGACGCTGGGTTTCACCCGACTTGTTACCGGCGGTTCATTGATAAAAGGCGAATGGATTCTGCCGAAAAACGGGCCAAACGGCTGGCTCTGGGTCAAGATGAGTCTGTGCCATCGGACAACGCTTCAGGCTCAGGCTCAAGTGACATTCCACGGAAAAAACTAAGATCGAAGACGGGCCTGCCTATCGGTTCTGCTGGCCCCGTGCTCCCTGCCTTTTGTATAATTTGCAAGAAAACGGACAAGAGCATTACTGTGGGAGGCAAACGGCAGAAAGACCATCTTTCACAAGCAGAAACGCTTTCAGCAGGTAAACACACACACACACACACAGTTAGGGATGGGTACCAAATTCGAGTACCGATTCATGTAAAATCAAACGGTACCATGTTTCGGTACCTTAACAGCGTTAACTTTAAACTGATCATTGATTTCAACCTGTTTTCATTTGACGTCTTTGATTAACAAGCGTGCTGACGATCGCACTATTTTTTATTTACCTCCTCGTCTGGTCCTGTCTGCTCACCGCGGCCACAAGCTGTTGCTCTCTTCCAACCCGGCGCAGAGACAAACAGCCGGCTCTAGGCCTGTTAGCCGCCAGCTGCTATCTCTCCAATGTCTCTACCCGGGCTTGGCCTTCGTCTGCCTCGAGATTGGACCTTTCTTACTCCGTTTGCTCTCTCCATTCTTCTGTAGACCGGTCATTAGCAGCTGGCAGCTAGCTGCTGCATCTCCGGTCCTCTGCTAATACTCCGCTCTTCAACTCAGGAATATTACCTGCCACTTTACTCCAAACTGCCTCGCTGAAATTAAATCCCTCAGACTCCTGCGTCATCCTCGATATGTGCACAGAGCAGCCCGACTCAACTTTGTTTATTCCAACCATGCCGTGCCCACAATACTGTCTGACCGGTGCTGCGCCGCACAGCTATGACGTCATCACAACAAAACACACGTGCACTTGCAACCTTTTTTTTTTTTTTCTCCTCCGTGCGCTTGCCACCTGAGAGCGCTCCACTGCATTCTTTGATAACACTGCAACCTTCATGTTATAAAATGCACGTTCGCTCAACAATAAAGCACTGCTCATCCTGGATTTTATATTGTTTTGATATATTTTTTAAAGTTTATATTTTGAGAAATTAATTTTTTCAATTCAACATATTTGATTTTATTATTAAACAAATTAACATTTATTACTACATAAACAAACGCAAAAGTACCGAAAATTGGTACCGGTACCGATTCCCAGGTACCGGGTATCTGTACCGTTTCGGTTCAAATGTGAAAGGTACCCATCCCTACACACAGTACACATAGCACTTACACACATACAACCCATTTAATCATCTTTTATGTTTAGGCCAGTTGATGAACGCTGCCAGGATAAAGCAAGACAGTAGCATTCTCTTGCATATTCAAGACAGAGACTGTGTGGCCATAGGGGTGCGGTACCACAAGTCCTGTTACAGACAGTACACCAGGTTCCTGACAAAGTCTGCTGTAACAGCTAATGGAACCGCAGACGAAGAAGTGTGAGTTATTAAATTGCATTATCAATTATATACACATTATAAATTACAATTCATATTCTAGATGCATGACAGATACAGCTCTCAGATATAGCTCTGGGACAGTAGCAGTTGAAGAAATCAAGAAGGATTTGCTCGCAGCTCCAGACAAGGAGGAAAAAGCTGTCAAAGAGTTTATGGACCAGCGACTTTTGTCAAAATCTGTCGACATATTCGCTCCCATCAAGGCACTTAAACTGAAAACCTTTAGTGACCAGGCAAAGACGAAGAAGAAATCTGCAGCGGGCAAGGATGTGATTCTACGGGCTGACAAGAAGCTGTTCTCCAGACTGCTCATAATAGGCCAAAGTAGAAAAATTGACCTTAGGGAGATTCTATCCTACTCACTGGGAACGGTTTCCTATCCTCTAGCCAGTACAGATGGTTCACTTGCCAAAACTAACAAATCAGCTCTCATGGATTTATTAGAGGCTAAAGGTGGGGACTGCCTAGTTGATAAAATCCCAGCAAATGGAGCTATTTTGTTCGATGGCATGGCGGTCATACAAGCCCTTCAGTCTAGACCATCCACCTTTGGAGAGCTCGCTGAGACCATACTAAAGTACTTAGTCAAGCTTGCTCTGCAGTACAAGTGTGAAAGGGTAGACTTTGTGATAGACCAGTATCCTGAAATGAGCATTAAAAATGTAGAACGGTCACATAGAGCTGTTGGTGGCACACAACAGGTGCAAATTTATGGAAGGAACCAGAAGACACCAACTCAATGGAAAAAGTTTCTATCTGATGGAACAAACAAAGCGGCACTGGCTGAATTCCTCTTTGATGTGTGGAAAGATGCTGATCTAACTGTTGTGGGCAAGGACTTGACTGTGTACATAGCACATGGAGAACTGTGTCACTGCTTGAAAGTAACAGATGGTTCACAAACTGTCATCATTAAGAGCCCTGATACAGATGTGGCAGTTATTGCTTTAAGTCTGCAGAGAGATTTTCCATGTAGCTTGTATTTCTTAACAGGAGTTGGCAACAGGACAAGAATCATTGACCTTGTTAAGGTGTCAACAGCCCTTGGAAACAGTATGTGTTTGGCACTTATTGGAATTCATACCTTCTCAGGTTGCGACTCCACAAGCGCCTTTCATGGCAAGGGGAAAAGAAAGACGTTTTCTGTTGCTTGCGAAAAAGAAGAATACCTGTCTGCATTTACACATCTGGGAAGCTGTTTTGAATTGGACCAGTCAACATTTGATGTGCTGAGCAAATATGTGTGCCACCTGTATGGCCAATCATCTGCAGAAAATGTCAACGATGCAAGGTACAGAGCATTCTGCATGGCATCATCAGCTTTGCCGGAACTCTCAATACCCCCTACAAGTGACGCCCTGCACCAACACTGCAAAAGGGCAAACTACCAGGCTGCAATAATGAGACATTCTCTCAAAGGTAAAATGTCTGCCCCTTCACCCAATGGCAATGGATGGCACATTGAGGATGGGGAGTTAAAAGTTACATGGATGACTACAAATCCTGCCCCTGAGAGTGTGTTAAAGGTAGTCCACTGCAGCTGCAAGCAGAGCAAATGTGAGACAGGAAGATGTTCCTGTATGTCTGCAAGACTGTCCTGTACTGATTTGTGTTGGTGCCAAAATTGTGCCAATATTTCCATGGAAACAGAGGATATAAGCACATGGGAAGATGGCTCTGATGATAGTGATGGCTAAGAGATGAACAATGTCCCCCTTGTTCAGAATACTCAAAGTCACACTTAATCAGTTAGTTCTCAAATAAAAATTTGAGTTTTTGCCAAATTTGAGAAAAAGTATTTTACTATTTTTTTTGTTACTTAAGTTAAATATTTAAAAAATAGAAATAAAATGTGAGGTTACAGTGCACTTGACCTTAAAAAAATTATAATTATCAAAGTTTGAGTTTGTGCCAAATTTGAGGAAAATGTATCAAATAATTCTTGAGATATGGCTTTAACAATGTGCAAAGTTAAGACAAAATAATACAAAAATGTATTTAAAAAATACTCAAGACCTGCTGTGACGTCAACACATTGTTTTGTTCAGGTAAATATTGTTTTATACAATATTGTGTACAGATTCTGAACTGTAATGCAGTTTTTGTTGTATTATCCATTTTTTGGCATTATTTGATATTTTGGTTGATGTCAGCCATTTTGGGCCAAAGTGTTCTTTATTTTATTTTATTTTTTACTTCCTCTTATAACACAGTATCTACTGAAATTTTTAATGTATAAAACGTCATTGTTTAGCAAAATGTACCATGTGTATGTTCAATTGTACAGGTTGCTATTCACTTATTTTGAAGCGTTTTTTTTCATTTATTTTGTACATTTCATGGTTTAAATTCAAATGAAAGTATACTAATGCTAAAATACTTGTCTCAAATGTTAGGTATATGTATTAATGTCAATTTGTGAGAGAGATTCTGTTTCCAGAATGAATGTAAATAAATTTACAAGAAAAAACAGCTGCATAAGATTTTCGTTTTTTTGTAATTCCTATTTTTATACATTTATGGCTCTTAAAAAAAAACTGCAGGATATTTTGAGGAGAACTTTTAACCTAATGTCCACAATGGCATTGTCTATGCAAAAATGCAAAAAAAAGAGTAGTGCCCAGACGTGGGAACGAAAATCACTTTCTAGCCACTTTTTCCTGGTTCACCTTATGGCCTATAGGTGACAATCACTCTACTGAACGTAGTACACCCCTACTCGAGGTAGGTGCAGCGGTATCATTCCCACCTAGGAACCCGACCCAGTACTTACCTTCCGAGCATCTCTCCACTCCAGAGATACAAAAAGTAGTGGTTGAGCATGTCATCAAGAACAGTGATCTTCCTCTCCACTATCATGGCAACGCCCGACTCAGACCCTTCTCAGGGAGAATCCCCTGTCCCTATGCAGAGTCAGATTATGACACGTGGTGCAGCAACGTTGAATTTTTCCTTGCAGATCCTGCCATGTCTGCAACATGCAACCAGGAAAATGGCTGAGAGCCTCTTCCAGCCTGCGGCCACCATTGTGAAACATCTTGGGCCCAACACTTCTCCCCAAGAATATCTTGCCCTCCTTTACTCTGCTTATGGTATCATTGATGATGGTGATGAGCTTTTTGCAAAGTTCTTAAACACAAACCAAGACCCTGGAGAAAAGCCTTCTGGCTATTTGCAGCACTTGCAGACAATCTTGAGCAAAGTCATCAAAAGAGGTGGGTTAGCTGCTAGCGATTCTGACCACCAGTTGCTTAAGCAGTTCTGTAGAGGCTGCTGGAATAATGGTCTACTTACCAGTCTTCAGCTTGAACAGAAGAAGAATAACCCTCCTCCCTTTTCAGAGTTACTCCTTTCAGTGCGCTCTGAGGAGGACAAGCCGCTAAGTCCAGCAGGATGAAGCAGCGCTTTGGGGCTAACAGAACAAAAGTGCAGTCAAACACACTCTCAGTGGAGGACTACGCTACTGATGACGATGAAGCAACGACTACCCCCTTTGACCCACGGGAACTTGAAAACCAAATGGCGAAGCTACAAGCCCAACTAGCTTCTTTAAAAGCATCACTGAGCTCAAACCAAGTGTCTGCAAAGCCAGGTAAGAAACAAAAGGCTAAACCCAAAGCTCCTGTTGAAGGAAATCCATCGCTTTCTCCAGAGCCAAAACTTACCAACAGGAAGCCCCGCCCATGGTACTGCTTCAGGTGTGGCGAGGACGGCCACATCGCGCCTTCCTGCAACAATGAAGCAAACCCTGAATTAGTTGAAAAGAAGCGCAGAGAGCTAAAGCAAAAACAAGAAGTCTGGGAACAGACTTTAAACTGAATGCAGTTCCTGCAGAGGGACAACCAGGAACTGGAACTGAGAATGACAGTCCCAACCCAAAACTTAGGACAAAAACATTCATTCGCTCACATAAAGTAGATCCCCAAGCTAAGCTTCCTCGCGGTCTTGTAGGACAGAAATGTGTAGCAGACGTCAGTGTATCAGGTGTTAACACTAGGTGTCTCCTAGATTCAGGGTCCCAGGTGACCACAGTGACCGCTTCTTTTTCCAGAACTCACCTGTCCGAGTACCCCATCCAGCCCTTCCAAGCCCTGGATGTTGAGGGCGCTAACGGTCAAAATGTCCCCTATTTAGGCTATGTACCCATCGCTCTCAAGTTTCCCAGAGAATTTGTTGAAGCTGAACCCGAAATCTCAACCTTAGCCTTAGTGGTACCAGACCGCAGTAGTAATTGTGACTTACCTGTACTCATTGGTACCAATGCACTTGACATTTTATATGAGGAACATTGTATTGATAAAAACCTAAGTGACTTGTCCTCTGTTTATGGCTATAGGCAAATCCTTCGTGTACTCAAGCTCAGAAACAAAGTTAACTCTACAGGGAGAATAGGGTTAGCAAAGCTTAAAGGTAAAGTGCAGCAGATCCTACCTGCTCAAGAGAGAGTCTGTTTAGAAGGGTTTGTGAAGGTTGACATCCCCAGTGACTGTGTTATGGTCGAGCAGCCTCAGTCTTCAGCCTTACCTGGTGGAGTGTTTGTGGAGTGCTGCCTCGTCACCTTGCCCCGCCACCGTCTTCACAAGCTATCTGTATGGGTGAGAAATGAGAATGAGCACGATGTCACGCTTCCCTCAAACTGTGTCATTGCTGAGCTTCACACACCCAAAGAGATCCATGACAACTTACCTGACTCTGTTGACCCTGTGAAATGCTGCGCTGGCATTCCCAAACCAGCCAAGGAACCAGACCAGTCAAGCTTAACCTTTGACTTTGGTGATTCGCCCCTTTCAAAAGAGTGGAAAGACAGAGTAACATGTAGTTTGTACGAGTATTGTGATGTTTTTGCCTGTAGTGAGACTGATTTTGGGCATGCAACCAAGGTAAAGCACCACATAAACCTGAAAGACGACACACCATTCAAACAAAGACCCCGACCAATCCACCCAAACGACTATGAAGCGGTGAGAAAGCATTTGCGTACACTACTAGACGCAGGAGTGATTCGTGAGTCCGAGTCCCAAGGGGGCCGCCTTGTACCAAGAACAGGAAGGCGAAATGAGAGTCATCGCTTATGCGAGCAGAGGTCTTTCGTCCAGTGAAAAGCGATATCCCGCCCATAAGCTTGAATTCCTCGCTCTCAAGTGGTCGATAGTAGAGAAATTCCATGACTACCTCTATGGGAACACTTTCACTGTCATAACGGACAATAACCCGTTAACTTATGTTTTGAAGTCCGCCAAACTAGACGCTGCCAGTTATCGCTGGCTAGCAGCTCTTTCGACCTTCGACTTCAACATAAAGTATCGTGCTGGGAAGAGCAACCAGGACGCCGGCGGCCTCTCAAGACGGCCGCATGGAAGTTTGGCTGAGGATCCTGCCTCTCTTGAGGAGAAAGAGCGAATCAAAAGGTTCACTTCCCATCACCTGTCCTCGTCTCCAAATCAACAAGACTTACCTGCAGACACAGTCGCTGTCTTGTGTCAGCACCGTCTTGCAACGGAGGCAAACAACGACCTACCTTCCATCTCCTTGGTCGAATCACTCGCTATCCATCCTGATGCGATCCCAGACACCTACGAAAATGATGGTGCATTAGGTTGTTCTACCATACCTACCTACAGTCCAGAAGAGCTCCAACAACATCAAAGGTCCGACCCCATCATTGGACAAGTCGTCCAAGTCTTGGAGGGCGGAGAAGAGGCCAGCCTCATTCCCAGTTCTCTGGAGCTCAAGCTGATGTTGAAAGAAAGAAAAAGGTTGGAGATGAGAAATGGTCTGTTGTACAGAACACGTCAATTTGGAGATGATGTCACTTACCAGTTCGTTGCTCCCACCCAAACGACTATGAAGCTGTGAGAAAGCATTTGCGTACACTACTAGACGCAGGAGTGATTCGTGAGTCCGAGTCCCCTTATGCTTCCCCAATTGTAGTAGTTCGTAAAAAAAATGGAGAGGTCCGTCTTTACATTGATTATCGTAAACTAAATACATTGACAATCAGAGACGCATACGCATTGCCCAATCTTGAGGAAGCCTTTTCAGTTCTCGCCGGATCTAAATGGTTTTCAGTAATGGATCTAAAATCCGGCTATTACCAAATAGAGATGGAGCACGTGATAAGCCAAAGACCGCTTTTGTTTGCCCGTTGGGGTTTTACGAGTTCAATCGCATGCCCCAAGGCATCACAAATGCCCCCAGTACTTTCCAACGGTTAATGGAGAAGGTCATGGGTTCCATCAATCTGAAGGAAGTACTGGTATTTTTAGATGACATCATCATGTTTTCCAGCACGTTAGAGGAGCATGAAATCCGGCTCAAGCACGTCCTCCAGCAGCTGAGAGAGAATGGCCTGAAACTCTCACCCCAAAAATGCCATTTCTTCCAGAGCTCTGTGCGGTATCTAGGCCACATTGTTTCAAACAGAGGGGTAGAGACTGACCCAGACAAGGTCAGTGCTCTCCGCACCTGGCCTAGACCCCAAACCCTCGGTGAGCTCAAGTCCTTCTTGGGCTTCGCAGGGTATTACCGCCGCTTTGTCTACGACTATTCAAAAATAATCAGACCCTTGAATGATCTCACCGGTGGCTACCCACCTTATCGTAAGGGCCCCAGAACATCTAGCCCCGGAGGGTACTTCAACCCCAAAGAACCCTTCAACGAACGGTGGACCCCTGATTGTCAAAAGGCATTTGATGTCATCATTGAAAAACTCACATCCGCACCTGTCCTTGGTTTCGCAGACCCAAAACTAGCATACGTGCTCCACACCGACGCTAGCACTTCCGGTCTAGGGGCCGCCTTGTACCAAGAACAGGAAGGCGAAATGAGAGTCATCGCTTATGCGAGCAGAGGTCTTTCGTCCAGTGAAAAGCGATATCCCGCCCATAAGCTTGAATTCCTCGCTCTCAAGTGGTTGATAGTAGAGAAATTCCATGACTACCTCTATGGGAATGCTTTCACTGTCATAACGGACAACAACCCGTTAACTTATGTTTTGAAGTCCGCCAAACTAGACGCTGCCAGTTATCGCTGGCTAGCAGCTCTTTCGACCTTCGACTTCAACATAAAGTATCGTGCTGGGAAGAGCAACCAGGACGCCGACGGCCTCTCAAGACGGCCGCATGGAAGTTTGGCTGAGGATCCTGCCTCTCTTGAGGAGAAAGAGCGACTCAAAAGGTTCACTTCCCATCACCTGTCCTCGTCTTCAAATCAACAAGACTTACCTGCAGACACAGTCGCT
The DNA here is from genome assembly GCF_030273125.1 of Centropristis striata. Taxonomy (NCBI): domain Eukaryota; kingdom Metazoa; phylum Chordata; class Actinopteri; order Perciformes; family Serranidae; genus Centropristis; species Centropristis striata. Next base: position 15,988,230 of record NC_081528.1, on the reverse strand, counting down.
GTCTTGTGTCAGCACCGTCTTGCAACGGAGGCAAACAATGACCTTCAACCTTCAGTATCAGGATGAGGCAGCCTGCATACTTGAATTCATACAGAGGTAAGTTTGAATCCCATATTTAGTCATTAGTCTCAGATGGTTGTGCTTTAGAGTCATTTTTGCATTGCTTTACACGAAGGTCCTACTCAGATGAATCTCAAACTTATTAGGTAAATCATCTAAAAATTCTACAATGAGAAAAATATTAATTTCAACAAGATTAATATTAGGCATTTGTTTTAAATGACTGATGATGTAAAACATAATTTCATATTTTTTTGTGTGTCTTTCTGTTTCACCTTGCCATATCTTGTAGAAGCTGTGTAGGAATCAACCGAGAGCGAGGGACAAAGGCACGACAGGGCAAGGTGACAAGCAAGAAAAGCGGGAAAATGGTCCAGAAGAAAGTGACATCCCTGAACCCCCATGTGTGCACTCTCTTGAGGAAGCTTATGGACTCCGAGTGGGAATTTGTGTGAGTTTGATACTAACTCCCTCTGTTGAGTTGACCTGCGCAAACACACACACACACACACACACACACAAATCCCTAGATGTCACCTTTAGTTGTCCTGACTGTTGCCTCACTCAATTGCATTCATAACTCTATTATGCAGAAGTTATATATGGAGTTATATTTTTATTTTTTATATTTGTATATATATATATGTATTTTTAGTTATGTTTAATATGCCAACGTACTATATAGTTGAACCTTTTCTTTTTGTTTAGTGAATACCCAAAGTTTAATTGGTGCAGCTTTTTCAGGAACAACAGATAAGTCTACAAAAACATTTAGCATGTCACTCAGTGAGATATTCAACACACACAGTGTCTCTCACTCACTCGCTTGCAGTCATAAAAGCACAGTTCATCCTGGTATTGTTTAATTGTTTGGTATCTGGCCAGCATACTGTATTGTTGAATGTTGAACAGTATTGTTCTGTTTAGTGAACCCCCATAGTTCAAGGGGTTGAGGTGTTCTCTATTTGAACAGACATCAGAGAAGTTAGGTATTTGCTGTCTACGAGATTCAGTGTTCAGTGTTTTCAGCTCCTAGGTCACTCTGTCAGTCAGCTATAGACACATTCACTCTGTCATTCTGTCAGGATCCTAGTGTTTCTCCCTGTTTTCCCTCCCCTTTTGTGGGCGTATGTCTTGTCTTGGTTTCCCTGTCTTCTGTGTGTGTGTTTGTCTGGAGCTGGGCGGAGCTGGAGTTACCACTTACCTGCACACCTGCTCACCATCAGCCATCTTCAATCAAGCCACCTGCCAACTATCAGCCACCTGCCAACTATCAGCCACTTCCACTCTCCCCTGGATATAAGCCTGGTTCAGTTCAGCACTCGTCGCCAGATTGTCAACTTTGCTCAGTAATAGTGAGACGAACTTTGGCTCTGTAGTTCTCGTTATTTATAGATATTCTTGCTTGCTAATCCCACCGAATTCTCTGTCCTCAGTTCCTGCCCTTGCCTGCTTCCCCCCCGGACTCTTACAACTACCTCTGCTCCAGCTCCAGCCCCAGCACTGCACCGCTCCAGCTCCAGCTCCAGCCCCAGCTAACTCCTTCACCTTCATTAAAGAGATTTTTGTTGCAACTCTTTCGTTGACTCAGTGTCTGCATCATAGGTCCAGTTCTAGTCAACCATGACAGAACAATCTGGCCATGACATGGACCCTGCAGACCTCGGCTCTGAACCACACCCCGTCCAGCGAGCTGTCAGTCATCAGGGTGTGATCATTGGACAACACGAACACAGCATTCGCGTCCTGTCCGCGGACAACCAGGCTCTTGCCCAGCAAGTATCTTCATTAACCGCACAGGTTTCAGCTCTACTCTCCGCTTTTTCATCAGCTTCAACTGCTTCTGCCCATCCTGCAGCCTCTGCTCCACCAGCACGGCAGGATTCCCGAGCGACGGACCCAGATCCTTATTCAGGTCAGCCAAGTCTTTGTCGAGGTTTTTTGTTCCAGTGTACGTCTGTTTTTCAGTTAAAACCCACATCATTCACCTCAGACACCTCCCGGATTCAGTATATTTGTGGTCTGTTAAGGGGCAGGGCTCTGGCATGGGCTGAAGCCAGGTTTTCCCGGCAAACATTTAATGACATGAGTTATGGTGATTTTGTTGAGGAGTTTAAAGGTGTGTTTGACCACCCGGATTACCAGTCTGATGCCTCCATGCGCCTAATGACCCTCTCTCAAGGACTACGTCCAGTTTCCGATTATACCATTGACTTCTGGACTCTGGCTGCTGAGGTGGATTGGACTGATGATGCCTTGAAGACAGCCTTCAAGAAGGGTTTAAGCATTCAAATCAGAGATGAACTTGTTTCCAGGGATGAGCCTTTTGACCTGAAGACTCTGATTTCTCTGTCTAATAGGATCGATGACCGTCTCCGCTCCCACCGTCGGGAGAGAGCTGCGATGTCCCCAGTTTCCAAACCACAGCCTACATCTGCCTCTCTGGTCTGCACTCCCATTCAGGACTCCTCTCCGGGCTCCCCTCAAATACCACCTGAGGAGCCCATGCAGCTTGACCGGGGCCATCTCTCCCAGGAGGAGAGTTCACGGCGCCGTCAGGCAGGCGCATGCCTATACTGTGGCAAGAAAGGTCATTTCATCTCTCACTGCCCGATTCGACCAAAAGACAGGGCCCGTCAGTAGCTCTGGGGGTACTGGTGGGCCAAGCAAGATCCCCCTCTGTCCGTAAGTCCCGTTTTCAGATCTCTGCCACTCTTTACTGTCCTGCTTTGTCGTTGCCTCTTTTTGCCCTAGTAGATTCTGGAGCAGAGGGGAATTTTTTGGACCAGCAGGTGGCGATACAGACAGGTATAAGGTTGTTGCTTTTGGAGCAACCCCAGACTGCATTGGCTGTGGATGGACGCCTGCTGGCTCGTGTTACACATCTGACGGAACCACTCACACTCGTCCTGTCTGGCAACCATAGAGAAACCATTCAACTTTACATAATCTCTGCTCCCTCCACTCCATTAATCCTTGGTCACCCCTGGTTGGTAAAACACAACCCTGACATTGATTGGGCCAAAGGGAGGATTTCTGGGTGGAGTCCGTTTTGTCATGCAACCTGTCTGCAATCTGCTTTGTCCCCAGCTAGGGTCAACCCACTTTCTCCTGAACAACCTGCCAATCCACCAGATCTCTCCAAGGTCCCTGAGATCTACCACGACCTGGGAGAGGTCTTCAGTAAGGACAAAGCTCTCTCTCTCCCCCCTCACAGACCATATGATTGCTCCATCGACTTGCTCCCTGGTGGTCCGTTGCCTTCCAGTCGTCTCTACAACCTGTCTAAACCTGAACGTGAGGCCATGGAGGTGTACATCAGAGACTCCCTTGCAGCAGGTATAATCCGACCCTCCTCTTCTCCTGTGGGGGCCGGTTTTTTCTTTGTGTCAAAGAAGGATTCGACTCTGAGACCCTGTATTGACTTTCGTGGCCTAAATAACATCACTGTCAAGAATAAATACCCCTTACCTCTGCTTGACGCCGCTTTCACCCCTCTGCAGGGGGCCTCAGTTTTCACCAAGCTCGATCTCCGGAATGCGTATCATCTAGTGAGGATCAAGGAGGGAGACGAATGGAAAACAGCCTTCAACACCCCATTAGGTCATTTTGAGTATTTAGTGATGCCGTTCGGTCTCACCAATGCCCCAGCCGTTTTTCAAGCTCTTGTCAATGACGTTCTAAGAGACTTCCTGAATAGGTTTGTGTTCGTCTATTTGGATGACATTCTCATTTTTTCTCAGTCCATAGAGGAACACCAGGAGCATGTCCGCCTCGTTTTGCAACGGCTGTTGGAGAACAGATTATTCATCAAGGCTGAGAAGTGTGAATTCCACGCCAGGGAGGTCAGTTTTTTGGGCTTCATTGTTGGCGAGGGACAACTTCAAACCGACCCAGAAAAGGTGAGAGCTGTGGCAGAGTGGCCAGTTCCAGAGAACAGAAAGCAACTACAGAGGTTCTTGGGGTTTGCAAATTTCTATCGGCGATTCATCCGGGATTTCAGCCGTGTGGTCATCCCTCTAACTCGCCTCACTTCCTCTTCTGTGCAGTTTTGTTGGACTCCCGAAGCAGACTCGGCCTTCTCCAAGTTGAAAGGTCTGTTCACCTCAGCGCCAGTCCTCATCCAACCTGATCCAGCACAACAGTTCGTCGTGGAAGTGGACGCATCTGATATGGGAGTCGGGGCGGTGTTATCCCAGAGGCGAGAGCCAGACGGTAAACTTCATCCCTGTGCCTTTTTCTCTCGACGTTTGACCCCGGCCGAGAGGAACTATGACATAGGCAATCGTGAGTTACTGGCTGTCAAGATGGCTCTCGAGGAGTGGCGGCATTGGCTGGAGGGATCCGAGCTGCCATTTATGGTCTGGACCGACCACAAAAACCTTGCCTATATCCAGTCGGCTAAGCGTCTCAACTCCAGGCAGGCCCGCTGGTCCCTCTTCTTCAGCCGCTTCAGCTTCACCCTTACTTACCGTCCTGGCTCCCGCAATATCAAGCCGGATGCTCTGTCTCGGCAGTTTAGTGCTGAGGAGACGTCAACTGAGCCCGAGACCATCCTGTCTGCCTCTCAAGTGGTGGCACCCATTACCTGGGAGATAGAGTCTCAGATCCAGGAGGCACAACGCACCCAGCCAGACCCCGGAGGAGGCCCTCCCAACAGGCTGTTTGTTCCTGATTCCGTCCGGTCCTCAGTTCTTCAGTGGGTGCATGCCAGTAAGTTCTCTTGCCATCCTGGAATCAACCGAACTTTATCCCTCCTCAAACGTCACTTCTGGTGGCCTACGATGGATAGGGATACCAGATCCTATGTCCTAGCCTGTTCCGTCTGTGCCCGTGGTAAAGCCTCCCACTCATCTCCTGCTGGTCTGCTCTGTCCTCTACCTGTTCCCGGTCGCCCATGGTCCCACATTTCTGCTGACTTTGTCACTGGTCTCCCAGCTTCCCAGGGTAACACAGCCATACTTACCATTGTTGACCGCTTCTCCAAGGCTGCACATTTCATAGCCATCCCCAAACTGCCCACAGCCAAAGAGACTGCTGAGATACTTACCACCCATGTTGTTCGCCTCCATGGCATCCCTGTTGACATTGTTTCTGACCGGGGACCGCAGTTTACATCACAGGTATGGCATGCTTTCTGTCAGGGCCTAGGTGCAACAGTCAGTTTAACCTCTGGTTTTCATCCTCAGTCGAATGGACAGACGGAACGGGCAAACCAAGACCTAGAGGCCTCTCTGCGCTGCATCACTGCCTCTAACCCCTCTGCCTGGGCTTCCTTCCTCCCATGGATTGAATACGCCCATAATTCCTTGGTCAGCTCTGCCACAGGTATGTCACCTTTCGAAGCATCACTTGGGTATCAGCCTCCTCTGTTTCCCTCCCAGGAGGAAGAACTTTCAGTTCCTTCAGTTCAGCATCATCTCCGTCGTTGTCAACACATCTGGAACAAGACCCGAGCCGTTCTTCTCCAATCTTCTGCCAAGACCAAACAAGCAGCCGACAAACACCGCCTCCCAGCCCCCCAGTATCACACAGGTCAGTCAGTTTGGTTATCCTCAAAGAATATCCCGCTCAAGACAGATTCCCGGAAACTGTCCCCCCGTTACCTTGGTCCATTCGAAATTGTCAAGATAATCAATCCCTCTGCTGTTCGCCTCAAGCTCCCCAAGTCCCTCCGTGTCCATCCCACCTTCCATGTTTCTCAGTTGAAGCCTGTCCGCAGCAGTGACCTTTGCCCTCCACCCGCTCCTCCCCCTCCTCCCCGGATCATTGATGATCACCCTGCGTATACGGTGCGCAGGCTCCTGGACGTGCGCCGCAGAGGAAGGGGGTTCCAGTATCTGGTTGATTGGGAGGGATATGGCCCAGAGGAGCGGGCTTGGATCTCTCGGGCCCTCATTCTCGACCCGGATATGGTGAGGGACTTTCACAATGCCAATCCTACCAAGCCTGGGGGTCGCCAGGAGGCTCCCATTGGAGGGGGGGTACTGTCAGGATCCTAGTGTTTCTCCCTGTTTTCCCTCCCCTTTTGTGGGCGTATGTCTTGTCTTGGTTTCCCTGTCTTCTGTGTGTGTGTTTGTCTGGAGCTGGGCGGAGCTGGAGTTACCACTTACCTGCACACCTGCTCACCATCGGCCATCTTCAATCAAGCCACCTGCCAACTATCAGCCACCTGCCAACTATCAGCCATTTCCACTCTCCCCTGGATATAAGCCTGGTTCAGTTCAGCACTCGTCGCCAGATTGTCAACTTTGCTCAGTAATAGTGAGACGAACTTTGGCTCTGTAGTTCTCGTTATTTATAGATATTCTTGCTTGCTAATCCCACCGAATTCTCTGTCCTCAGTTCCTGCCCTTGCCTGCTTCCCCCCCGGACTCTTACAACTACCTCTGCTCCAGCTCCAGCCCCAGCACTGCACCGCTCCAGCTCCAGCTCCAGCTCCAGCCCCAGCTAACTCCTTCACCTTCATTAAAGAGATTTTTGTTGCAACTCTTTCGTTGACTCAGTGTCTGCATCATAGGTCCAGTTCTAGTCAACCATGACACATTCAGCTTTAGACACATTCACTCGGTCACTCAGCTTTAGACACATCCACTCTGTCACTCAGCTATAGACAGATTCACTCGGTCACTCAGCTATAGACACATTCACTCAGTCACTCAGCTTTAGACACATTCACTCAGTCACTCAGCTTTAGAAACATTCACTCTGTCACCCAGATACACACACTGTTGCAGATTCACACACTCACACAGTCACTTGCTTAGAAACACACATCCATCCATTTTTTTATAAGGCCTTGAGTATTTGATTATAATAAACTAGAATAATATGAATATGTACTGTTGTCTTGTTTATTATTCCTTCAGTTACTTCTAGTTTATACAGATACTTCCTAGATGTTGTTGGAAAGTTAAGCTAAAATAGCTTCCATTGAATTGCTGTATGTTTTGGATTTTTACAGCAAATAACTGTACATTTAATTACAACATGTTGTTGTATTTGTCTGATACAGTAGAGCTACTGTACGTTTTACAGTAACTTGCTGGCGAAACTGCTGCCAGTAATTTACTGTATTTGATATGTTACAGCAAAAGTCAGCTAAAGTCCTTGCTGATTGCTTATCTAAACCCAGTTACATTACTCACAAATCCAGTTGAAAAGGGAGGGGATCCTTTTCCAGTGTCGGGCGTTCAAGAGTTCAATAATTTAGCGTCTTGCAAATTAAGTTGCTGGTTTGTCCTTGTTGTTGAGGTAAAGCTTTCTCTGGCAGTTGCAATGAACTTTGTGTTCATTAATGCAACTTTGGTGCGCAGAGAAGGTCAGAGTTGCAGTTGTACCAGAATGACTCCTGGAAAGGAGATTTTCTGAGGAGCAGGCCTCATCACCGCAGGGCTCTGCAGGAGATGAGGGGGGGCTGGTGAATCCAGGCCTCTGGATTCCCTCCTGAGGAAGAGGTGTTGCTTTTCTGGGAAGTTGTGGAGAAAGAGAAAGAAGAGAGGGAGGACTGGCCCCCTTATAGCAGACCAGTGGACCTCCTGTAGTGTCAAGATAGCTCGACCAATGAGGTGACCTGGAAGGTGTCGTAAATGCAAAGCATTCTGGGAAGGAAGATCTTGAGAGGACACAAAATGGAGGTGACCTGCCATTTTGTGAGTTGACTCAGAAAAATGTTTCATTTAGTCCACAAATGTTAAAGTCCACAAATGAACCCAAGATCCACCTGTGGTACAATCCCAACATATGTATGTTTATGTGTCTATTGCCTGTTAAGCGTCTTTGGGTGTCTTGAAAAGCGCTACACAAATTAAATGTATTATTATTTTTATGATACTTTAACCATCCGTTAGGCTTTTATTTTATTATAGCCTAAAGATCTCCTCACCTTTGTGTCTCACAGCAACCCTGTCTCCTAAAAATTATGTTTGTGTATTACTGTTTAATAATTATCCTCAGTTGTGTGGTGATAAGGTATTCACTGCCTGGATTATGTTCAGAAACAACACTTTTTTGAGTGAATGAATCACTGATTTTCCTCATTATGTTAAAAAATTTAATTTATCGAAGAATGTAGACACCTGAGACACACACCTGACACACATACACCTGGGCTAACGTTACACACACTGGCGTTATCACACAGCATTATTAGCTGCTTTCTTAGCCTGCTCTAGTGATTTTATTAGCCCTTACTGACAGAGAAAAAGAGGATTGTGTAGATAAAGTATAAGCACTTACCAGTCATCTCTTTAACTTTGCGTCTTATTGAAGTTTGTGGCTCCACTTGTACTCCCGAGCTATCGCAGTCTCTTTAACACTGTCCTCGTTTAAATAACTACAGTCAGAGACATTGTATGCTATCATTGGCTCATCCATGAGTGCAATATCTTCCTCCAACTCACTTTCTCCGGCATTAGCTTAGCTAACATTAGCCGGACCATCCGCATCCGAGTCGGAGGTCCGGCTGTCTCTCTCTTTCTCTCCTCCTCACCTACCAGTGCGGTGAAATAGTCCGTCATTAACTCTGTCCAGTTGTCATAACATGTAGCACCTCAGACCGGAATAATATTGAAGAGTTTTGCAAAGTGTTCCTCACATCAATCCATTTATTTAGGCTAGCGATCTTCAACTATCTGACGACCACTCAATTCATCCCAAAATCAGTTTTTTTATGTTTAAACATACATACAAGAAAGGGCGGCTGCGACTTCTGACTCATTTTAATGGAACCCATCACATATACTTTATGTACTAAACTTTAGACTTGTTTTTGTTTGACCACAGGAGGGCATTCTTACTCAAGTTTAGTAAAGTATTGATTTCACTGAGACTTGTTCTTGTTTGACCACAGGAGGGCGCTCTAACAGAATGGAACAAACAGCGAACTGCATCACATACCAGGCAGCAGAGTAGCCTAACACAACGTCAGCAGTTGAGAGCTGGGAAGATGAGCACCAAGAGAAAACCAAATGCAATGAGCAGCTGGACTCTGCAGTGTCCACGCCGGGATCACAAAGTCAGAGTAGCAACAAGTTCCTCAATTCACAGTTATCTTCTGGGTGTCATACAGGCACCATGTGTTTATGTCTTTTCAAAACTATGGTGTCTTGTATGTATGTTTTTTGGTTACTTTTTTTGAGGCTTATGAAATTTAAGGTAATTTATTAAATCAAATCAAATAAAAAAATACTTAATTTATCCCTGAGGGGATGAAATTAAGTTAGTCTATTAGCTCTGGAAGAGTTAGACAGCCTGATGGCTGTAGGAGCGAAGGATCTTTTAATGCTGTTGAAGGAGACACGATGTTTATAATATGAGCACAAACCCAAAACCAAATAATGTAAAGAAAGATAGTTGTCATTAAGCAACGTCAGTGTAAAAATGTCTGTAAGATGGTGAGAAAACTGACAAAGGAAAAGACCAAAATCAGAAGGATATGAAAATGCATGAGAGAGGAGGAAGAAGAGCAGTTTATTAGGGGCAACAGAACAGGAAAATAATTGTATTTTACTGCGTGTGCTTGTATGTTTTCTTTGCGTGCTAACAATGTTAGTAGGGCTGTTTGGCATTTAACTGTTTTGAGCACCCACCTGCAGAAACATATGTTGCTTTGTTGGCAACTGGGACATGTAATGGGACTGAGCCATTATTAACATATCACTCTCACTCTGCATGTCTTCACCTCAAAGGTATGTCAAAACATATGTCATGGAAAAGCAATTTTGTATGTGATGCTCACAGCATGTAAGAGTGACATTCAGAAAACTTAACACCAAAATTTTACTTTATTTCTTGCATGCAGATTTTTTTTTTCTTAACTTTAATCTGAACAAAACAGCTTCAGTCTGACCATTTTCCTTACACTCCTAAAATAAAATGAATGGACATGTGAAGAGATACCTTCAATTTGGCACCTGACAACCTTTTAGACATTAAAATGTCAAAGATAATTACCTTTTTGTCTTATCTTTGATTAAAAAAACAACAGCAACAACAACATTTGCTGTGACTCACTGTTAGAATCAGAAACCTTTTGTCCACTGCTGAGAGTGTGAATGCGTTGAACACCTCTGGCATTAACAGCATCCTTCACCTCCCTCCACTCACCTCTGCTATGCTCCTTTCCTCACAACTTATAGGTACCATTAAAATCCACACACACTCTCTCAGTCACAAACACACAGTAAACCAAGAAGGGTATATGTGCCATTAAATTCTATGGGCCAGTGCCTTGATCCAAGGACAAGCCTGCTGGCCTTTTTACAGCTCAATATGTACAAGCCGCTCAAGTGTGAGGGTGTATCATCCCTGCCATCTTTGCAGTCTTCAAATACGCTGATATAAACTGGGTCACAAGGAGTACAGGGTGCAGCCAAGGTTGTAATCATCTTACGTTGATGTACGGAGGGAAAAATGTTACATGGTTGACATTTGAGCAAACTCGACTCAAGAAAATGTAAAAGTGATATCGTGCAAGGAGATTATCGGCCAAAACAGGTCAATTCACAGTAAAAGGCCTCAGCTCTCAAAGATCAATTTTCTATATGACTAAGAACTAAAAATACATTAATATATCAGTGACATCAGGTATAAGATACTGAAACACTGAAAAGTCTTGTTAATTAGGGTCCAGACAAATACGTCCATCATAGTTGGTTTTATAGATTAAGCTAGCAAACCTTACGTACATCTTACCCGAATTCACAGAATGGCAGAGCAATTGTAGAAGAAAACAAACATTAAATGGCAATTTGTTATGCTGGTTTTCTGGTGATTCTGTCTGCATTTGCATGGAAATCTGGATATTGTGCCAGAATACCAACCTGTCACAACTGTTTATGAATTATGTGCTCCATTTGCAGTCTTTTTTTTTTTTTAAAGATCATTTTTTTGGCAATTTACTGCTTTGTTAGATAGTGACAGATAGAAAGGAGGAGACAACAGCAAAGGGGCCGGATTCGAACCTGGGTCCGCTGCAGCAAGGACTTGGCCTTAATGATACGCGCTCTACCAGTGTGAGCCACCGGGACGCCCCTCTACTTGCAGTCTTGACTAATAAAGCAAATAACTTATTTCCCAATGTCTTCGCTTTGTGACATCAGAAACATCTTACTACATTTATAATAAATGGGGGAAAAAAACCTTGAAGCTTATTTTCCTTCAATGATCTGTTATTTCCCCCATTAAGATGTATTACGGATACTATTAGAGTTTTAAAAAAAAAAATAGTATAAGAGTCAGTCATAACGTGGATTGTAGGATTTGATATGAGTTACATAATTACATTTTCTGTGAAACATCTAAGCTAATAAAAAATGTAAATTATTCAACAGATACCATAATCATATTCACCAAATAATTAATTAATAAGCAGGATATATACAGACACAAATAAATAGATAATATAAATGCATTACTGGCCTTTCAGCAGGACACAGTTCACAGTATAAATACAGAATGCAGGTTGTTATTCATGTGCAGGTGTTTGTTAAACAGGTTACTGGCTTCAGAGAGAAAACACTTTATTATTAGTGCATGGCTGTATCTGTGTGGCTTTTAGCTCTACGGCAGCGCTGAATCAGGGAGGTTTTCATGCAGTCTGCTCCCCAGTATTACCATAATGTGGATATCTGTGTAGGGGTTGAGAAAGACACTGTACAGTGGGATTATACATACAAGGCTGCTTGACGGCTACTTCCCTGAGTGAATAATCTCAGCCGAAATTGAGTTTAACATTAAGATATTCATTTTGTTTTTTAGATGTTAGGTAAAGTTGCTAACTGCTGTATAACTAACATTGAAGCTGTGTGTACTTCTTTTACATAACTTCCGTTCTTTTTTAATCTAACTTCCATTTTTTATGTAATTTACGTGGCTCGCGGCTTGTGAATTACTTAATTACTTACGTAATAACTTACATTTTTCTACGTAACTTCCATGGCTTCACTTCTGCCATTTCCGGTATACTTATTAACTTTTGTAATTGTTTTTTATCCCGCCTAACCAGGACGGTTTTGCCCTAAACCTAGGTCAGTGGTTTTGTAGCATAAATTCACAGAAACCGCAGCCTTTTCTACAACTGCGAACCGTAGTGTATGTAATGACGTGTGTGCTATTTTTAGAACGCTTTGTTGTTACGTGCCGGTAAGAACTCATCTTAAATAAATTGTGAGATGATAGCTGGAGACGCTAGGTGGCAGGGTATACATCATGTCCATGACATCACCCAAAGGTTTCTGAAGAGCATTACTGCTCAACTCTTTTTCAGTAAAGTAAGAATACAATACATTTAACATAGGTAGCTAATGAGTGGCTGCTTTTAATCATAGGATTTTCTACTTAAGTTTTTTTCTGATCTTTTTTATTTTTATTTTCCAAACAAAAATGATAAACACTACACTAGCAACAAATTTAATAACCCCCCAAAGGTGGTTAACCTAGGCTTTCCTCTTCAGGGCCAGTTAAACTGCCCCATCCACTGGCAGCAAGGCACAACCAGGGCACCTGAAGGTTCAATGTTCAATGTTTGGTGTTGACATGGAAATCATTGTAACATGAGCTTACCTTATGGCACAAAGAGTCTCCTCTGGGTAATGTTTGTTTGGGAAATGATAAAACAAGCAATGTCCATCAGATGTTAGGGGGTTGCATCCTGTGGCAAAGCAAGAACCCGTTGCGGCGAGCTAGGTAACGTTAATGTAACTTAGCTACATCATCTAGCTAGCTTACCTAACAAATGAATTGGGCAAAACTTAAATTGAATACAATTGGGAAAAACAAGACTACGTAGCTGAACCTTGGTTTTTCTAGAACTTATAAGACTATAATTTGATAATTTAAAAAAGAGTTTGAAAGAGCACTGAGAAACATGACTAGGCACAGTAAAGTGGACTAGTGAGAGAGTTCCCGGCCGTGCCTGACGTGATGACATTTAATATCCCTGACAACCACTGTCATCTCAATTAGCCAATTGATAGCAACCGCCTTGTAAAAACTTCAAAATTCACAAGTGGGAGTGTTTTACTGACTTATTTTATATCATACAACAAAACACAAGCATTTATTTAGCTTGTCTTAACCACAGACCTTATTTCAGACATCTAACCACCAACCCATTCAAAATCCTCATTTAGTTTGACAAGGTGCTACGATGCTATTTTACTTCCTGGTTAAAGGACTTGTGCCACCATTTCGAGGCTGCAGAGACACAGTGAGCATGATCACTTGTTGTAAAGGTGAAACAAATAATGGTGAATTTGGAGCATTCATGGCATCAGGATATGTGTTTTACTATGTGTAGGCTGTGTAGGTAATTCTAATCCTTTGTCCACATCAACTTTCTGTTTGCTGGTGTTCCATAACTGTTAGTATTCAGCTTCCTTTTCAAATATTCAATTATCATTAACCTTCATTTTCTGTGTGCCAACATGAATGTCAACTCTTCCCTCAGAGGTCTCAAAGGTCTTCCAGTTGGTGAATAACAATGAAAACATCTTAATTGGTTGCTATTATTTAAATAACTTCTTTGCCATTATTTTGAATGAATTAACCCCATGAATCACATGGGGTTAAAACAGCATAAGAAAGTTAATTCAATTGGAGTCAAGTATTTAACTGCAGTTCGCAAGGAGAACCACACTTGACCACAATTTTTCTCAATAAGCACCTTTTATTGAATGTGATTTGTAACTTTATTTAACTGTAGTTCAAAATGTTATAAAGTCCAGAGAGAGGAGTTTAAGAGGAATGCAACATTACTCACTGTAATTACCTTGAGCTTCTCTTCAGGAGAAACATTCGCCTAAAAATGTAAGGAATGCAGCATGAAGACAGTCCAATATACTTGTAAAGCAATGTAAGGCAGCTATTTTATAGTCAAACTTTATAGAGCCGCACAGCTCCACTCATGCATAGAGCTTACCAAATCATGCCTTAATTTGTAAGACACAAGCATCAGATGGTAAGTTTCAACTTTTATGATTTGGAGACAACTAAAGAAAATTAAAGCTGCAAACAGCAGTGAGTCGGCCTTTGCAAGAATATAAATAAGAAACACAGAGGGGTGTGTCAGCAAAACTGCCCAGGCCAAATTTGTAATCCACTCAGCACAATGCCTGAGTAGGAAGGAGATTTTCAATTTTGCATCGGCTGGACCTCACAAGATCCGATACCAAAGCATGTCGTGTCTATGTTAACCTCTTGCCAGTCATTTTGGGAGTTGTAGGCAGTGGATGTTAAGGGGGAGACAGCAGGTCTAGCCTGGGTATACCCATACTGCCTTTCGCGCTCGAATTTCATTTCGAACCTCCAGGCAGTCTGGCAACCAGGGAGGTTTCTTAGCCCTGTTTTAGGGATCCAATCACAGAGCGGGGAGGGACGGCAAGACAATGACGCGTACTACTCGGCACTTGGAAGCTTGTAGTTTTCTTACGTATCCAACATGGCTGCTGCAGACACGGAACTCTCTTTAGCTGTAGATGATGTTTTAAATAGTTTAGAGCGAAAGTTGAAAGGCGAAAGGTCTCTCGGCGGCTCCGCTGTCTCCCGGCTCGTAGCGAGATCACCGGCGTTACGGCTATTAGCGCTGCTAGCGGCTAATAGCCCCGCTACCGTTGCTCTACATACATCATCTGGTATAACTGATACGATTGGCTAAGAGCTACCTACAGACGCTTTTGATAGACATTCTAAGCGCCCGATAAACGGCTCCGGAGGATCGTAAACCACGGCTCCTCTACAGAGAAATGAATGGCTGGTTCCCAGACTAGATCTCATTTGAGATTAGTCTGGTGTTAGCCAGGCTACAGCAGGTCAACAATCAATGCCACATTTAAGTGGTGAACATCATCTAAAAGCTGTGAACCTGGAGACTAATTGTGCAGGTGCAGGTTAAACAGCACTGTGTGTCAAGTTGTTCTGGTCAAAAATATCTAATAAAAATACCTTAATTATTTATTTATTTACACCTATTTAGTTGTATAAGGGTTCATAACAATGTGTCTCCCTTTGAAGTCCATTTCCATTTTCAACTATGTCACAAATTGTTGCAGCAATTTTTAGTTTGATACCATTTGTTACACACATTTGGTGCTGAATTATGTAATTCTATTCATATTGAAAATTTATAAAAATGGAAAATAAAATAAAAATGCTCCAGAATATTACATCAGTATATCAAGACCCTTGGAACAACATAGTAGAATCCATGCTGTGATTTGGGTTCAAAAACCTTTTATGTTTGCTTTTAGCATTTATGTTCTTCAAACTGCTGAGAAACCCTCTTATTGTCAATGGCTGCATATCCTCTGAATGCTCTAGGTCTCGAGCTTGTGGTTGTAAAGTTTCATGAGGCTGTGATTATCCTAGAGGTCACAGCAGCTCATTTTATACACTGAGGTCCAGACTCAAGAAATGTACTCACGGCAGTGAACTGGCTACTACTGATGACTAACATCATCCTGTGAAAACTGGAATCGTTGAATCCACAAGAGTCTCAGATTTCCACTGATACCCCCAGCACAAGTACACATTAGCATGCTTTTTCTTCAGCATCCCAGTGTTAAACTCACATTTGACACCAAGAGCTAGCCCTAATCTTCTTTACAGAGAAACCAAAAATGGTTTTATAAGTTCAGTGGCTGAAATTCACTTTAAGACTTTTAAGAATTTGAGAATTTGTGTACTTCATCTAGACATACATAGCAATGTATGTAATTATTATTTTGAGATTAGAGATTAACTCCATAAGAGAGAAAGTGATGTTTAAAGACAATTGATTACAGTTTGTTTTTGAATTCATGTTCTGAAATTCAACCAGGTCAAATCAGGTATTTATTTGATGAGAAATTGCTGTGGCAGTTTGCAGTCGGGTTTACACTGCACTGTAGCAAGCTGAGTGATGGAGTTGAGGAGTGATAGACCTCATTATTCCTGCCAGCTCCAAGCGGAAACAATTCGGCTCTCTTGGGTCTTCAGTTTAGTGAAGTTGCAAAGTTGTTGACCTGATGCTGCCAGATGGTTTGTTTACACAGAACCATTGGAGAACCTGTCATTGGAGAAGGGCAGATGCTATTTAAAAGAACAGACAGATGGCTCATCACCTGGCATCACGGTCCATGTATGTTTTGAAATAAATAAAAAAAATTCCATTTAGTAATAGTAACCACAGGAGATCATGTTCTTTGTCTCAATTATCAAACTGACAATGGGACGTAGACGTTTGTTTCTGGCTGCCAGTGTTAAGTACTGTTAATGTACCTAGCATGATTGTGAGCCTTCATGTTATCCTAATGGGTCACCCACTGATTGGAAGGTTGGTGGTTTAATCCCTGATCGTTGCAGCCTACATGCCAAAGTATTCTTGGGCAAGATACTGAACCCCAAATGGCTCCAGATGCTGCATTTAGCGGTGTGTGAATGAATGTGAATGGATGAATGAGCGTGGTCTGTAGTGTACAGTGTAGAGTAAATAAGAGCAGGTCCATTTACAATTTAATGCTAGCATATTTGCTAAATTTCGTTGAACAGTGTTCTACTTCGGGTTAGTTTCTTCACTTTTCTCATTTCATAGTCTACATATTGCTCACAGTATTTAACGTGCGTTTTGAACAGTATTTTTGATCACTTTGATAATCACCTCAGTTTAACTGGCTAAACTCTTGACACTAAACAAGTGATTAGCGGTATCAAATATCAAAAATGCTATTAAACACTATATATGTCAGGCTTGGGCAAAAAGGAGGACTCAGATGCAGATAGGCAGTAGTAATGACAGGCTTTATTTTACTGAATGAATTTCTCATAGACAGAAATGATAAAACAACAATCTATGAAATTCTAGCAAGTCCGAAGACACACCAAGAGCACAAAATAACACAGAACCAAAAACGCTCCCGAAGGAGGAAACCACTATGAAAATTTAGAAACAAAAAATCACTCCGAAGAGGAAAAGCACACAGGCTATGAAATTATCTTCTCTATCTATGTTACAAAATTATCAAACAGAAAACGCTCCAAAAGGAGGAAAACAATGCTACAAAAATTACTCTGACTTAGAAAAATAAAAAGCTAACAAGAAAACTATGAACAAAAAATCACTCTGTTTCAGAGGAAAGACAATACAGAAAATAAAACTTGACACTTAACTTTGACTCAATACAGGACTGTGAACAGGGCTGGAAGCAAACGACAGGACGACAAAATACTCTGGCAACATGGACAGGGGAAGACAAAGACTATATACACACACACACACACACACGGGAGTGGGGAACACAGGTGGAAACAATCAGGAATCAGGGAAGACACCAGACCTGACACAGGAGGAAGGGCAAGTGACCTGAAACGAGAGGGAAGTTACTATTTCAAAATAAAACCAGAAGTTACTCTTCAAAATAAAACCGTAAATTCACAAGACAAAAAACCCAAGACAAGACATCCCTCACCGCGGTGTGACAATATACAGTCATGGAATTAGCCATTTTCCATGGTTTTCTTGATAATGATTTTGGTTATTATCAAGAAAACCATGGAAAATGTCTAGATATCAGCTCTTAAATTAAACTCTTATCAGCTATGTTTGTTGTTATCATTATATTTGTCCAAGCAAATCTACCTTTAGTTGTACCAGGCATTAAAATTAATTAATTAAAAAGAAGAAATTGAAGAAAACAATGGTCTAATCATTTTGTCCATGACTGTATATACAATAACCAACAATAAAATACACTATACTATATACAATATGTGCAGAGCTTGTATATGTGCAGAGGTATCGTAAATAGTTTACTTTGATGTACATGCTTTGTTTTTGCAAATTGTGCACAATGTGTATCTCAAAAAGAAAGTTATGAACACATTCAAAATAAGTTTCCTGTGTTGAAAACAGGATTTTGTGCAAGTATCGAGGGATACAGTTATGATATTTCTGTATTTTTAAAAAATGAGTAAAAAAAATGATTTTCATTTTCCCTATGTATTTCATTGGTATGGACATAAGTCAATACATATTATTAAAATTTGGGGTGTAAGGATTGTATTTGTGTATAGCATATTAAAATGCTCCAAAATGGCACTACAGCATGTCAAAATGTAAAGATCTCTGTCAGACTTGTTCAATGGTAAGTCATAAAGAGAGTCTGCTTAATTATCTGTTGTCTGTCTTATTTTACTCATCATTCTGTGGTGTTTTTAATCTGTGAGTTTTGCTTATAATGTCTTTATACAATGCACAATGGAATAATAAGCCTAAGACCTAAAGTCCACAATTATCTCTCTTATTAAAATTTAGAGACAGGCTGTTGACCTTGCACCATCTCACTACCTGCTCCACATGCCCTCTGTAAGCTGCCTCATTGTTGTTGGTGATGAGTCTCAACACAGTTGTGTCATCTGCAAACTTTATCCTCTGATTTGAGCTGAATTTGGCCACATAGTCGTGTGGCAGGGTGAAGAGCAATGGACTGAGCATGCAGCCCTGGGGGCCCCCGTGCTTAGTTTGATGGTATGTGAAGTCTTTGTGCCAACCATGAATGGACTGTGGTCTGTCTGACAAAGAAACCCAAATCCAGCTGCAGATGTTGGGGTTCTGGGCAAGCAGAGATAACTTCTCTATCAGCTGCTGTTGAATAATGGTCTTGAAGGCTGGACTTAAATCAATGAACAGTATCCTGGCATAGCTGTTTTTTATCCAGGTGGTGTGTAGGGCAAGTGAGATAGCATCATCTGTGGACAGGTTGGCCCGATATTCGAAATGGAAAGGGTCCAGTGTGGGAGGGAGGCTGGCTTTGATGTGACCCATGACTGGTCTTTCGAGGCATTCATTATGACAGATGTTAGTGTCACTGGGCAATCGTCATTCAGGCAGAAAATGGTGGATTTTTGGGCATGTGGACAATGGTGGCAGTCTTGAATCTGGTGGGAACGACCACTTGCTTAAGAGAGATGTCTGTAAAGACACCTGTAAGCTGGGCAGCACAGTCTATTAGCACCTGACCAGGGATGTTATCAGGTCCTGCAGCCTTCCGTGGGTTGACTCTGCTTAGGGTCCTTCTCACATGAGTGGCTGCTCATTAGCCAACAAAGCCACTTAATGATGTTTGATATGTTTGGTCTATTTTCATGCATGGGAAAGGCATATTTCCTAGTAGGAAGAAAAAGAGAAATATTGGCAAATATAAGAGAGAGAAATAAGAGAAATACAAGAGATGCTGCTCAGCCCTTAATAATATTAATAGCAACAACAACACTGAGGGGACAAGGACTGGATGAGGGGAGTGTCCTCAGACGGCTCTGAATAAACATATCAACCTCACTGAATCACATGACCAATATAGCACTACAAAAGCTACTGTGTTGTCAATCATAGATTGCTACAGCTGTCAGTCAAGCATCTTTTTTTTTTAGATTGTTTTTTTCCCAAGCTGCATTAATTGATTTTGCTTGGGAGCAGAACAATAAAGGCATTTTCACACATAAAATAATATAATTTGTGCCAATAAATCTATAGAAATGTCAATTCAAAAAATGTAAGCTCATCTAGAGTATCCACACAGATGCCAGATAATGTGTAAATGACCATGCTTAAAGCATTGACATTGTTGTACAGTGCCCTCTTTATTCTGGTTGACCCATAGACCCTATGAATAGTGTTGGTATATATGAAAAGAAGACTGAAAACTGTTGTTTATCAGAACTTCAGTGCTTCGTTTAGTTTGAATCAGACTGCCCTATATTTTTTCCTATCAGTGAGTCTATTGTTCTGTTTGTTTGCTGCAGAACACCAACCCAGAACTCTCAGATTTGCCTTTCTTCTCAACTTCAAATGACTACTTTATAGGTTGGAATACATTATGCATTCTCTGTGAACATACCCATACCCACACACAAGTATGTCAACATTTGCTTTTTGCCTTTGAGCATATAATGAAATGCGTAGTTTAAATGTATGGAACCATAGCTACAGTATGTTAAATCATACATAAGTCTAGGCTTATGCTCAATACATATCTCATTTCCCTCTCACTTCATTATTCAGTCTGCAAACTGCTACAACTGGGGTAAACATCGTTCTTAATGATGCTGACACAAAAAGGCAGTGATCAAGCTGAATTCAGTGGTGACTGTGTCTTGGCTGTTAAATAATACTCTCTTATATTTTCCTGTGGACCACAGGGTGTCTTCTACAGGCCAGAAGCCAGGACAACACTCCCAATAATTGAAAGCTGTTCCGATCCGAGCTAAGGCAACCAAAGCTTGCTTTGTGTGTCATCTGTCAGTCTGATGTGTGTTGGTATTTTTGAGGTTTTACAGAAGACCCTCTTTGGTTCTCCCATACAGAGACTTTGAGATTTCCCACTGAATCTCTGTCAGCTCCGTCTCTCTCCGACACATTACCAGTTTGTTCTCTGGTGTGTACTCCAGTGACTCTAGTCTGCTGTTGCTCTCCTCTGTGTCTTTTGATACTACTAGGCCTCCTGAACTTTTGGCTGTCTGCTTGTGCTTTGGGCCTGATGGAACAAATTACAGTATATCTCTTTAGACCTGTGACCTGCAGTGTCTGTATGTGTGTGTGTGTGCGCAGAGGTGACACTTTACCTTATTTTTATTTTTATTTTTTTTACTTTCTTTTTATTGATTTTTCAGTGAAAAACAAAACACAAACATATAATTATACACACAGAACAGGTACATCAGACAGGGTCATCCATGACAAAATACAATGGCAGGTTTTATTCTAAACAAAGGGCTGGCAGAACTCAGGTCCAGTGACACAAAATACCTTCGTTTGTGCTATCCACAAGGTCACCGGTACCAAAAAATAAAATAAAAATGAACCCCATAACAAGCGGAAATGGAATATATATATACATATTTATATATACTGGGGGAGAAACGCTCCTGACCCAGGCGAAAAATACAATACTATAAAATAAAAAGATTTTCCCACACAGAATATACAATCACCTCTCATACATGTAGTCCCTCCATTTCTTCCAGTATTGGTCACCTTTTTCAGTACTGTATCTCAGGGAAAATGTTAACCTTTCCATGTTACAAATTTCTTTAACTATTCCTATCCAGTCTGAAATTGTCGGACACTCCTTGCTTAGCCATTTTCTGGTTATTGCCTTTTTGCTACTAGCCAATAATGTTTGTAATAGGTATCGGTCTGGTTTATTTATCTTAGTTGGTATGTTTCCTAAATATATAACACTGAAACTGAGATCAGGCTGCAAATTGATTATTGAATTGATTGCTGCTATTATGTCTTCCCAATAAGATGAAATTATAGGACATTCCCAGAATATGTGAAAATGGCCAGCTGACATATTACCACATCCTCTCCAACATTGTCCTTGAGCTGGGTTATTGGTCTGTAAACTTTTGATTCTGGGAGTTATAAAGAATCTCAGTGTGTTTTTCCATGTGAATTCCCTCCACAGATCTGAGCTAGAGGTAGTGGACAATGTCCTACAAATATTTAGCCAATCGTCTTCAGATAACTGTATGTTAGCTTCTTTTTCCCACCTTGATTTAATATACATTGTGGAAAGACCTCTGTCCTTTTGTAAAGCTGAATAAATCCTCGAGATTAGTTTACTGCTCAGGTTTCCTTCGTAAGCTTTAGCAAATATCTCTATCAGGTTCATTCCTTCGTCTCCAATTGTTTTGATGTTTTTATTAAAATAATTTCTCAATTGAAAGTATCTGAAGAGATCATGATTCTCCAAATTATGTTTTTTCCTGAGATAGTCAAAAGAAACCAAGACAGTATTAGTAGAGACCATGCAGTAAGAGGTAATACCCAGGTTTGTCCAATAAGTGAACCTGCTGTCCAGTTTGGCTGGTGTGAATTCCGTATCGAATGCTACCCAGCGTAATAGTCGTGCATTTCTTTCAAACTTAGGGTCTTTGAGGATTTTGTACCAGATGTTTAGAGGATTTATGATCAAATTAAATAGTTTATCTGTTGATAAGTAATTTTTCAAGAGAGTTTTGTCTCCCAACACAGATGGGAGAGGTTCACGTATAAAATTTTGTTCTAACTCTTTCCATTTTGCATCACATTCCGGATCACACCAACCAACCAAGAAGCGCAACTGTGCCGCTCTGTAATAATCCTCCAAACAGGGTAGAGCCCTACCGCCTTTATCCTTTGGCAGTTGTAGTGTCTGAAATCTAATCCGTGGTCTTTGTTTTGCCCAAATAAAAGTAGATATCATCCTATTCCATTCATTAAATTGTTTTGGTGGTATCTCAATTGGCAACGACTGGAAAAGATACAGGAGGCGGGGCAGCATGTTCATCTTAATAATGTCTATCCGGTTATACATATTTGTCGGTAATAGGGACCAGCGATTTAAATCTGTCTTGATGTCAGCTGTTACAGAGGTATAGTTGTGGTCATAAATGGTAGTTAAGTCCTTCGGTATTTGTACTCCAAGGTATTTCATAATACTATTTGTCAGTTTAAATTTCCATGTTCTATAAATGTTTTCATGTGGATTCAGATTAAAGGTCAGCGTTTGGGTTTTATGTAAATTTAGTTTATAGCCAGAGTATGAGCCGAATTCTTCAAGAAGATGTAGCAGTTTTGGGAGACTTACTTTAGGGTTGCTAAGGGTCATAAGGATATCGTCCGCATATAAACATATTTTATATTGTGTGTTTCCAATCAATATACCAGTTATGTCCTTATCCTCTCTTATCGCCTGAGCCAGTGGCTCAATAAAAAGAGCAAAAAGTGTAGGGCTTAGGGGGCACCCCTGATGACAACCCCTCTCAAGAAGTATTGTATTAGACAGGGACCCGTTAATTTTTATTCTGGCTGTGGGGGAGCAGTATAGGGAGTTCAGACATCCAATTACCTGATCATTGAAGCCAAAACGTTTGAGAACTAAATACAAATATTCCCATCGAACAGAATCAAAAGCCTTTTCAGCATCAAGGCTAATGGCTATAGAGTCTCTGTCGCTACTTCTCATCCGATTAACAAGATGGAGAGCTCGTCGCACGTTGTCTTGGGTTTGCCTGTGCTTCACAAAGCCTGTCTGATCTGTGTCTATCAGATCTGGGACAATATCCTCCATCCTTTTTGCTAGTATTGATGCATATAATCTGTAATCCATGTTTAGCACTGATATGGGTCTGTACGAGCTACATTGCGTCTTGTCTTTACCTGGTTTGGGGATCACTGAAATTATAGCTTGTCTCCAGGAAATCGGTGTCTCCCCGCCCCTAAGGACATAATTAAAGCATTTTTTAAGTACTGGTACAAGGATATTTCGAAAGGTTTTATACCACGCCGCTGGATAGCCATCAGCTCCCGGCATTTTACCTGTTTTCAATCTCGATATAGCTTTATTAATTTCTTCATCTGTAATGTCTTGGGTCATTATTTTATTCTGCTCTGTTCCCACCGATGGTAAATCTAAAGATGATAAAAAATCTGATACAACTACTGATTCAGCTGCCAGGGGTTGCGAGTATAAATTCTTATAATACGTTTCAAATGTGTATTGGATATCCTCCAGTTCATAACACATTTTATCAGTCAGTGGGTCTTTAATTTTGTTAATAAATCTCTCTGCCAATTGTTTGCGTATCCTCCACGCAAGCAGTTTTTTAGATTTAGGGCCATTTTCGTAGAATGTTTGTTTGATAAATTTAACTCTTGTTTCCATTTTACTTTCATATATGTTATTCAGAGTTTGTTTTGTATCTCTAATTTGGTTTAGGACATCAATATTGTTATATTTCATCTGTCTGATTTCCAGGGATTTTAGTTTTGCAGTCAGATCATTAATTTGTTTCTCTTTTTCTTTCTTCTTACGTGCTGACCACATTATTAGTTTGCCTCTGATAACAGACTTAGCCGCATCCCATAGTATACTGGGAGACACCATCTCATTATCATTAAACAACATATACTCCTCAAATTCTTCTTCTATATTTTTTCGGCACTGTGAGTCAGTTAAGAGGTTGGTGTTTAGTCTCCACAGAGTATCTTTAGGTCTGTTATCTAAATGTAGTGTCAAATATACCCCCGCATGGTCGGAAATATCTCTTACCCCTATGTCACATTTTGTAATCCTATGCATGTCAGTTTTAAACATAAAAAAATAATCAATTCTTGAGTACATACAATGCGAGTGGGAGAGTAAAGTAAAACATTTATCGGTCGGATGTAATTCACGCCATACATCCAACATGCTTATTTCTTTAAGCATTTTTTTGGTGTATAATGCTTCAGGTTTTATATTTTTTGTCCTACTTGTAGAGTCCAAGGTGGGATGTAAATTAATATTCCAGTCACCGGCACATATCAACACACCTGATGCTTCTGTAGTCATCATGTTAAACACCTTTTTAATTAGTCCTTTATTAGTTCCTGGTGGCCTATAAAAATTAAATAATGTTACTTCTTTATTGTCAATAAGACCTTTAACCAATAAGTAACGCCCTTCTTTATCTGTAATTTGTGAAGAAAACTGGAAATTTACTCTGTTCGAAATTAATACTGCTACACCCCTTGCATTTCCTTTCTCAAACGAGGAGTAGTATGAATTACTAAACCCCATTTTACACAGCTTCCCATGTTCAATATTTGTAAGGTGAGTCTCTTGCCAAAAGATTATATCTTGCTTCTCCCTTTTCATTTTAGCAATGGCTTTACTCCTCTTGATGGGATTATTTAGCCCATTAACATTAAGAGTGATCACTCTGTACTCTTGATGATGCATTTCAATTGTTGGAAAAATAATAAATTTACCTTAGTAGTCAAACATCCATAGATGACCAGAACAACAAAACATCTGCCTGTGTACCAAAGTAGAACACAACATATGAACATAACATACATAATGAACATTTGTGACTTCCATCCTTGAAGTGTAGTTTCAACTTCTAATTTGGGAGGGGAGTCCCTTATCCTACAAGGTGCCCCTCCCTGTGCCACCCATTCTCCCTGATAGGTTAACATCAGAGCAGTGCACATAGAAAAATAAACATTAATAATAAACATTGGCTCCCAGACATGCAGTCAGTTTAACTAGAAAAGGTTTACAGTACAAAATTAAGCCTGATCATGCTGTACAGTCTGGTATGGTATTGGATATAGTAGTCTTACCAGTCTCTGTAGATTACTCAGTCATTCACAATACCAAAAACTCTCATGAAGTCTCCTCATTGCGACGAAACCCCTTCAGTTTGTCTTGAATATGTTTGAGGCGGACCTCCTGCTGCCGACGTGATTTTAGACCAGCTGTTTCCCACGGAGTTTGTCTTGATCTCGTCGGAGGTGCGCTCTGCGTGGGGGGGTCTGCTCCGTGTCCGTACGGGATAAGTCCCCTCTTCCTCAGGTCATCAGTCGCCTACACTTTACCTTATTTAACCCATTAAGGCCTAAAGCGCCTCGAAAAAATGCCTGTAAAACCTATGGGCGATTTTAAAATCACCCCCTAAAACCTGAAGTTTTTCTGGAAATTCAACAGAAAATTTTTCAGCCTCTGTAGCAGATAGAAATGATATTCAAAAAGTATTTGAGAGCTTATACCTATGGCTTTCATGAGAAGTTGAGTTTATTTGTCCAAACCTTCAATAAAGTTTTTTTTTTAAAATCAACAAACTAAACAAATAGAGAAAAAAAGGCCTTTTCGCCTTTTATTGAACAGGAGAGTTGAAAGAGACAGGAAATGTCAGTGAGAACTACAGCCTCAACACATGGGGCAGGTGCTCTACCAACTGAGCAGCACTATTTTCAATCAAAAATGTAAAAATAAAGTGTCAGTGCAGCATTATTTTCGAGAAAAAAAAGTAAAACATAAAGTGCACTAGTATGACTGTATATGGACTGTAAGCTACTGTTTACAGTTGTATGTGATGATGCCTGAATAAAAATCCTATGCATAATACTAATACATGCCCATTAGCAAGATGTAAACATGATATGACCATTGGAAGAAATAGACATAGTTCTCATTAGCCTACTGCAATAAAAAATAATAATAATAATAATAATAATAATAAATAATCATTTTTATCTATATTGCACTTTTCAGGGTACTCAACGACACATAAAGCAATATAAGACATAAACAGTCATGATTTCTTATATCATCATCACAATCAATTAGTATTAT
This sequence comes from Centropristis striata, assembly GCF_030273125.1. Taxonomy (NCBI): domain Eukaryota; kingdom Metazoa; phylum Chordata; class Actinopteri; order Perciformes; family Serranidae; genus Centropristis; species Centropristis striata. The sequence goes on along the minus strand of NC_081528.1, from coordinate 15,962,029 downwards.
TATTGTTATTATCTCCAGATGGCCACAAATCTGTCTGTTCTTCGGTGAAAATATGTCGTCTAAAAACATATTCCTCATCCATAAATCCCGGACGATTGGTTCCGAGGGTTCAAAGTCCAGATCAGCAATAACATCGCCGGTGCTATTTTCATCAAGGTCGCTTCCGTCACTTACTTCTGAGCTCCCTCCGCTATAGTCATCTTCCGCCATGATTTCAAAGTTCTGGAAAAATCCAGTGTTGCATTGCGACACTCCCGCATGTATTCTGATGCATTTTATTGGCCAAGAGACCGAAAATAGGTGAAAAAAAAGTACAAATACTACAAAACGACGTATCCGCTTTCCCGTCCTTAATGGTAGAATAACGCAACAGCGACCCTGGTTTTAATGGCAGAACTGCGGTAATCTATACTTTACTGAAGTAATTATTTTTCAGCTGACTTTTTACTTCAACTGCTTACATTTTAAAAATAGCCTCGTTACTCCTATTTAATTTCAGCTTGTTTTCATTATTGATTTTCATCGTTCAAAAAACACACACACAGAAACCCCAACCAGATAAATGAGAAGTATAAACATATACCATTCCCACACCCTATTGGTTTAGACGCCATCCATCGTACCTGCACATGACACACATCACACTCCAGCAGGGAAAGCAGACGTATGTAGCCTTGCACCAAGACCTCCGTGGTAGAGACAAGGCTCTCAAGTGTCACGCATTGAGCGTGACAGTCATTCATTTCAGTCATTTGTCACACACTCCCACCACACATTGTATTTCTCATGCATGAAAATGTATTGTGTGATGTCCACCAATTAACATCATTATTTTTTTTGCGCTACATACCTATCACTGCAAAGTTCACCATGATAATGGTGGCACATTTACCATTCAAAATTGTTGATAATCTTCAAAACAATAAGGCCTTGATTTCAGAGAGAGATGCAAAGCAAGCAGTGATTTCATTTCCAACTAGCAACTTTTTGTTTGATTTTTTTGGTAAAATGATAACTGCAGCTGCTGCAGGACGGAGGTCCTAACATTAGCCTACACTAATAGCACCTAGGACCAGCCTCCACACAGTGGACCTGTAAGTCCGTAAACTGCTGGCCTTGGAAGTAGCATGCTCTGTTACTGCTGTAGTAAGCTGGAAGATGGACATGGTGATGACTGCAGCTAAAATGAGAGGATTAGGATATCAACAAGAAACAGAAAGTTTGGGATGTTGTCATCGAGGTGCTTATGCTTCATCTTCATCAACATCAGTGTGGGCATGCCATCTTAAAGGAAGGAACACACATGTATCTATGACTACAAATATTGGTTTATTAAAGACTGAATCTAAACCTCTAGCAAGAATATGAGAGAGAGCGGGAGAATCGTCCATCTTTTGTGTCATCATTTATTATCTGAGCAGGAACAGAACATGCACATACAGCACGCTCAGGCATGTCTCTCATAAAGACTGGTCAATCATGACTGGACAATCAGACTGTATTATGCTGTTATGTAAATATTTTAACACTTTATTTGGCAGGAAAACCACGGAGTCTTACATTGTTTTTGCATATGTACACATCGATTTCACATTAATTTTAGTGACCTCCGATTGGTGTCATTTTTTTTTACACAATTACATGTACCATTATCAGTAAAGGAGGCTGAGAAGTAACTAACCATTTGGGTAACAGACACATGACATTAGCCATAAAGTCACTACAAGAAGAATAGAAATAATATATGCTAAATATGTTATTGCTCCGTTGACTGATTTCACCACAAGGTAATATTTATACATATCTTGTATGAGATCATACCTATGATGCTATGATGATTAATTTATGAATATAATTAAATTATATATAAAATGCAAATATACTTTGCTCCTTCTCATTTCTTTATCTAAACTTTGAGACATGGTGCTACTCACTTTTTTACTCACCATTTCGCACATTTAATAGGGGGCCTCTGTCAGAGACGGCACATTTTTTCCAGAAAGGAAGTCTGGATGTTTTTTTATTTACCCTTTGGACAGTTATAACTTACAGAGAGAAAAAAAATGCAAAAAGAATATATATATTTTTTCAAATATATTGTTTTATTTCGGGCTCATTAGGGGCCCCCACTCCCCACTAGAGCCCTAGGTAGTAAGTCTCACTTTTCCCCACACTACAGCAACCATTTACATATGAACATGGGATAACTGTAAAGAAAGGTCGGTAACCGATCAGTGTGACTGCTGACTGAACAGATAAGGAACCAGGAATCAAGTCAGGCTGTTGCCCCGGTATGGAGCAGGCTAGCTGCACAGAATAAATCCCCATGGTAACTTGGTAACTTATGCGTCACTGCTTTCATGAAATTGACTCAATTGAGTCATCGCTAAATTCAGCCTGAATAAGTGGAAAACACTGGCTAAATCTGCTATCTAGCTCTCCAAGACTATTTTCTAGAGACAAGACGGTGGCATTTATGGGCTGGAGATGTTTTTTTGTCTGTGGAATAGATAAATAGTCTTACTTGTCCCAGAGGGGCATTAGCTGCACAGCCAGTGCACATTGCAGGCATAATCATAGGGATATCCACACAACAACACACTCATATACACAATACATCCCTTCCCATTCTTATACAATGCACTAACACAAATAGTGTGCATTTAACACTCACGTGGCATAAGCATACACTAGGGTGTTAATGCAAAGCTGTGTCTGTTCATTGCACAACAAATTCCTTTATTTATTTTGTATGTATATTGGGACTTCTACTGAATTTTGCGTACAAAGAGGCCCAGATGGAATTTAAATTGGTCTGATGTGCTGCTGAGTGAAACAGTTCAGAGAAAGCTATAAACAAAAATCTAAAGAATACCCTTTTGTGTACACTTTTGAGATGGTCCCTAACTTCAGCTCAACAGGTGCTGGCCACTGCACAGCTGCACAAAATGCCAGGCCTCAATATTGCATTGCAATGTAAAAACAACTGCTGTTGAAATATTTTTGAGGATAAATCCATGTTGGGATTACTTACTTGGTACTCTGATGATCTGAATGTTCAACCCTAACCCTTATGATGACAATCATTTCAGATTTCATCAGATCTAATACCCCAATACTAATTGATAGCCAAAATAACTCCTGGGGAAAATGCTGATATTCTACACATTATTTACATAATAATTAGTGACAAAGCGGCTGTAACCGCTCATATGCTGTGCTGCTTGTAAGTCAGGCAGATGTAGATCCTTACTGAAGATCAGTCTAGATAGCTTTGACACAAAAGTTGATTTACTAATTTTTATTGAACATTTCATTACTGCTACCAAAGACTGTGTGTATGTGCATTTTAAGGTATAAATGTGTGTACAATATGTCAACAGACACATGTACAAATGCATTTGCCAGAATTAATTTGTGCATATTTATTCATGTATGTGTGGTCCTGCAGGTGACAGGAGACAGACATGCAAATATGAACATCTGTGCTTCTCCAAAGACACATGGTGTATGTTCATGCGTGTGTGTGTGTGTGTGTGTGTGTGTGTGTGTGTGTGTGTGTGTGCAGATGTCTGTGCTTGTTGCTCCTAATGAGATTCTCCAGGTTGGGAAACATCTGAGATCCCTCTGGAGAATGTTGGGATCACACAGAATAGAAATATGAAAATGTCAAACTGTGTCACACTGTTCATTGCCAACACCTACTCACAGGTTGCAATCAGAGTGCAGCCTTTGAAAATGATACAAGCTACAGGACGTGGCTGGCAAGCAGTTGTTGCTATGTTACCATACACGAAGCATGATGAGGCTGCAACCATGTGGTGTTTTCTTACATACTGAGAAATTGGAAAACAGTGAAGGGGCAAAGTATTGTTGCACTTTGGCTTGTCAGTTTAGTGCCACTAAGCAGCTGTGGGCTGCTAGAACACAAAGTTTTAGGGATGGGCAGTATGTGAGCATTCTCATTGTGAGCTGCTACTGGGAGCCAGTATGGAAAGATAAGTAGTGGTGTGACGTGCTCTCCTGGCCATGTTCTAGACCATCTGCAAAGGCTTGGTGGTGCACGCTGGAGGAAGACCTGCCAGTAGAGAGCTGCAGTAGTCTAAACATGATATCACAGGGGCCTGTATGAGAAGTTGTGATGATGCTCGGTCAGGTAGAGTCTGATTTTCCTGATGTTGTACAGGGCGAATCGACTTGACCGGGGAATTGTGGTCACATGAACCTTAAAGGTTCAGTTGGTCATCAGTCATGGCACCCAAGTTTCGTGCAGAGCTTGTGGGCATAAGTTGCATGGTTCCAAGCAGAAGATTGACAGGCTGATATAAGGTGGGACGGGCGGCGATGACAAGGAGCTGTGCACAGAAAGCGATGGTGGCCGCAGTTGTTTTGCAGCTGCTGAACAGTGAGGAAATGAAACATTGTGTCTTTCTCTGAAAGAGGGCAGAGAAAGACAGAAACTCAGAGGTTGTTGAAGAAAACCTACTCGCAACCAGGTTAGGTTCTCAGAGTCAGTTACCGCAGCAACTGAGCCAGAGCTGACATTACCTCCCTTACTGGAATATTAAACTCAGTTTCCCTCATTTCTGGGTTAACATAGCTGGGCCTCCACCTCTGCTAGCTGAATCTCCACCCCTGCTGCCTGGGCCTCCACCACCACTAGCTGGGCTGACATTTGCACCGGCAGGACCTCCACCACTACCAGCAGCTCTATCAGACTCTATCAGCAGTGTAGCGGTGGGTGAGTCCAGGAGTGGGTTATGCCCCAGGAACCCGGTGTTCAAAAAACAACGATCCGCAAATCTATACAGCACCTTTAACCAAGCTAAGGTAATCTGGGACCCACAATATAAGCCAAGAGGTCTACTTGGTGGACATTTAAATATTAGAAGCATTTTGCCCAAGTTTGACCAAGTGCATCATCTCTTCTCAAGAAAGCTATCTAAAAATAGATTTGCTTGTACTAAGAAAACAATATCAGAGCAGATGAGAGTACCGAGGAGGGAGATTCCAAATTTGACACAGGCACGAAACAATATCAATTGGGATAATTATCTCACCCATAATCATGTTAGTGACAACTGTAATGTATGCATGGCTGTTATCCAAGACACAGTGTCTGCATTTACTAGAATAATTAAAGTAAAACCATCAAAAAATAATTACCTCCCAGGGTTGAATGAAACCATACGGACATTAATGAAAAAATGAGATCATGCTCTTAAAATATCACTTAAAACGAAAAGGGTCAATGATAAACAGACATTTACATCTCTTAGAAATAAAGTGGTAAAGGAAATTCGATTTGCAAAAGCAATTTTTTTATTAATGGAATTAGTACTGCAAGAGGAAATGCTAAAGAGATCTGGACATATATTAAAAACTGACAGGAAATAGTATATTGCACAGAGAAATTAGGTAGCTGCAGCTAGAGGAGAAAGTTATCCATGATCGAAGGGGCATTGCAACATCTTTGAACGACTACTTTATAGACTCAGTTAAAAATCTGACTCAAAGCAACCGTCCCCAGATAGAATACCACCCACCAATGCCACTGAACGCCGACAAACCCTTTCTTAATTTGTGCGTAGGGTCGCAGTCACAAGTTGATAAAACTGTGTGTGGCCTCAAAAGCTCTAAAGCCAAAGATACATTTTGTATGGATGTAACATCTTTAAAATTTCACAAAGAGTCTTTCATAGCACCCTTAACTACTATTATAAATAAATCCATAAACGAAAGTTCCTTCCCTAAACCCTGGAAGTGCTCTGTCGTCACACCAGTCTTTAAGTCAGGTAATCCTGCAGTAACCAGCAACTATAGACCGATAAGCATACTTCCAGCAGTCTCCAAAGTCATGGAAAAAATAGTAGTGGAGCAAATTGTAGATCACCTTAACAACAGTCAGTATACCTTGAACAGGATGCAATTTGGCTTTGGAAAACATCATTCTACTGAGACGGGGGTTTCCTTCTTTCTGGAAAATATAAAATCAAAGCTGGATGCAGGCGGTGTCATCGGTGCTGTTTTCATCGATCTTAGAGAAGCGTTTGATACCATTAACCACCAGATACTGCTGACCAAACTGTCGAATTTTAACTTCTCCCCAAGTACTCTAAATTGAATTGGATCATACATAACTGCAAGATCACATTGTGTTAGGATACAAAATATGAAGTCAACATGTAAGTGTAAGTAACAACAATCTTGGGGTACCACAGGGGTCAGTCCTAGGTCCACTGCTTTTCAGTTTGTTTATAAATGATCTGCTTAACTGTTGTCCTTCGAATGTCACCTGCCAAATGTATGCCGATGATGCTGTTCTGTATGTCCATGCGCTGCACAAGAACTGACATATGCTATGGCAAATGTGTACAACTGGCTTGAGAAATCCCAACTGTACTTGAACATATCCAAGACTGTGTGTATGTACTTCTCAAAAAGAGCAAATACTGACAGTGTTTCTGTGCAAGGTAAAACAATTGAGGTGGTACAAGAGTTTAAATATTTAGGAATCACTCTAGACTCACAACTACTTTTTAAACGACAGAGAAAAACACTGAATAGAATTAAGTTTAACCTGTGCAACTTTAGGTTTATTAGAAACAATCTAACTCTTGAGTCAGCAAAATTGTATTGTGATACTATGATTACGCCACACATGTCCTATTGCGTAACAAGTTGGGCATCGGCCTGTAAGATGACACTAAAGCCAACTGAAACAGTTTTTTTTTCAAACAAGCTTTGAAAGTATTAGATAAAAAAACAAAAACGTACCATCACTGTCAAATATTAAAAAAACATGAGTGCTTAAGCTGGGACAACACTGTTAAACACACCGACGCCATCTTGATTTACAAAATCTTCCATGGCAAAGCACCTCCTCCATTACAATTTGTGAAAAAAAATTCAAACAGATCAACAAGAGCTGCTTCTACAGGTGACTGTGTAGTTCCTTTTCGATAAAGTGCCTTTAGTCAACCCACTTTCTCTGTTCATGCTTCTCACACCTGGAATTCAATACCAAACACAATACGTGAACTCCCAACTCTGACCTCTTTTAGCAAACATCTTAAAGGCTATTGGAAGAACAACACTGTTGCCACAACCGTGCCTAAACGTGTATATTTGTTTAATGTTAGCTAATAGTTGGGGTACCATCCGCAATATCCACTGAGTACATACATAAACATCACTGCTTTATTATCATTACTATACTCCCTCTTCCCCATTAATATCTTCGCTATATATTATATCTTTATTTACTTTTTAGATATTAGGGCTACATGCAAGGCAAGATGCACTTTATATTCTTAAAAATGGGTACCCCCAATATCATAAAATTAACATTGCTGGTATTTAATAAATGTAATGTGTATTAAGTATTGTGCATTTAAAATAGCACTTTATATTTACTGTGCAATTGGGCAATCTGCAATATAATTACGCTCCAAACACTTCTGCACTCTGCACTTAAATCAGCCCTTCAATATCTAAATTTAGCGTTTAACACTAGTGAAATATGTTTAGTCCCCTGACCCTTGGCTTGTATGTTCCATGATCCACTATACTTTTCATGTTCTTGCTTTTATTTTTAGTTTCTGTTCTATTGTGTTTTCAAGGACACGTTTTGTCTCTCGGTAATTACTCCTCCTGCTCATTCTGGCCATGAAGGCCAACTGTTCTACTTGTTGTTACCGTTGTTTTATTGATTTTATTGTCTTATGGTATTGACATCAACCTGCCAAAGGGACTAAAGATGGAAATTAGCCGTTGGCTATAATATTGCATATTTACATGTATATGTTCATTAATATGTATTGTCCCTGTTTTAAATAAATAAACTCAACTAAACTCAACTCAAAATATTCAGAGTTTTCAGATCTGGAACATGTCCGAGCGCTGGTGCCTTCAGCCATGTTTTCACAGGACAGACAGTGCACACTGGGCATGGGCATTGCGTCTGAGCGAGTGCCGTTCAGTACTGCTGCTTCTCCAGGAAATGAGCAGTATCACCGTGAGTTTTTCTGTAATCAGTTGTGGTAATCGATCGATCGTTTTAACAACAATTAAAACTTGAAACGGAAGTACTAATCGTCGGGAATTTTACCGCAGTTTATCGTCATACCGGTAATCGTTACATCCCTACAGTAAATACTGGAAATGCGTTTTCATGTGATTATAGCATCTTTGACCGGTATTCAGCTATCAGAATTATTTCACTTTAAAGTAATTGATGTTTTTTGATACTATCACACAAATATGGTGGCTTCAAGTCTGCACAATACATATCAAATGCAATAAAGACCTGGAAAAATTGAAACAAACAAGATAACCTGTCCTATGTTTCTCTAAAGTCACCTACAAACAGTACACAGGAGGGTTTTCTCATCATTTCAAATCAGCAAGTGAAGCTGCAATGAAAGGAAATGTCCCTGACCCCGTTCATCTCTGGAATCCACTCCTTCTGATGTAAGGGAGGACAATTCTGTAGAAACCCTCACATCCAAAATCAAATCCTATTTATTCTCATTGTCATGATGTTGACGCCAGCACTGTCAGGCACGACAGCAGTACAGTCTCTCCTGCTCTCTGAGCTGAGACAGCAGGAACCTGCACCCTGATGTCCACACTCTCTGTCTGCTGTCTGTATGAGTGTAAATGTGTGTGTCTGTGTGTTCAGTGATTCTCTCTCTCAGAAACTAAGCTCAACTGTCTCTACCTGCTACTGGATGCAAATTCTTCTATTTCTTCTTTTGAAGATCTGTGAGATTTGCAGACTAATCAGGCTCCTACTATCTTTGACATTCCACTATTTAGGGTCACCCCCTACACGATGCATGAAACAACACACTAAGATCGGACAGGGCAGAGACCAATTTTTTATTGTCCATCCTACAAACAATGTAATGACAAACATAATTGCTTCACATCTTTTATTGACTTCATGACATTTCCATTGAGGTCAAGGAATAGTGGTTAGGAAACAAAACAGAAGGTAATGTCACAGCAACAGTGTGTTCATTCAATAAAGTCACATGAGACTTGACTTGGGATCTGAGGCCTGCGCATTTAGTGACCAAATTTATCTAACCTTACCAAACCATATTGTGTGCTCCTGATGTATATTGAACTAACTTGTTTTAAATGTACAAAAAGGACATTTTACAATGGCATTATATACTGCCCTACAAAGCTGCTTTGGATACAGATTTAAACATAAAACCAGACTGGCAGTCTGCTTTGACTGTGATACAGTGTAGCCTTATTTTATTCATTCATTTATTCAGCCATTAACCAATTATCCGCATTCGGGTCGCGAATGACATTGGGTGAGGGGCGGGTACACCCTGGACAGGTCTCCAGACTATCGCAGGGCGATCACATAGAGACAGACAATCACACTCTCATTCACACCTACGGGCAATTTAGAGTCACCAATAAAACCTAAGTGCATGTTTTTGGACTGTGGGAGGAAGCCAGAGTACCCGGAGAGAACCCACGCTGACACGGGGAGAACATGCAAACTCCAAACAGAAGAGCGCTAACCACTACACCACCGTGTAGCCCAGCCTTATTTTACTTATTTTTTTATTGTGTTGAATAGTGAAGACAAGACTAATAGAAATTAGACTAAAATACAACATTACTTTATAATATTAAGTCTAAAATACAAAAATCTTTGAATAGAGTTGTTACACTCTAAAACACTTTTAAATACACTTTTAGCAAAATCGTTTTGAAAATGTTTATTCACTGAAATTAAAATATAAAAACTGAAAGAAGACAACAACATTGTAGTTACTGCACTTTGAATTATCATTACTATTAGAACCTTTGACAGCAAAACCAGAGTGCAGTAACTACATTTTTGGGGTCAAAGGTCAGGATTTTTCAGCATAAAAATACCATCATCAACACATGTAGAAATAAGTGTCATATCACTTACCTACCTATAACCCATTTGGCTGGCCAGTTAAAAAAACAAACTTTAAAGCAGTTTTTTCTCAGTTTTACCCTTTGACACGTAATTGTATTACTTGAATTCAATGAAAAATGTGACAGCAGATACCATGTATCCCTACATCTGCTACTAGAAAAACACAGCCGAATCTCAGGGCAGCATGGGGAGGTTTGAGTTGGGTTGGGGCCCTTCTGTGCTGAGGCAATGAAAATCATACTTTAATTGTAAGGAGCTGGTATTGTAGAACAAATACAAAAATGTTGCAGATGAACGTTTTGCAGCTTTGTTCAGTTTTAACACTGTTAACAAAATGCTAAGCAGACATCATAAAGCTTCCTACAAAACAGATTGGATTATGCAAATTAGTTATATAAGAATGTTATTTGCAGGAGGCAGAGCTGTAGTAACATCCCTCATTTTACATCTTACATGCAAACATTCTTAGATATTTAATTGCCTGGTATTACCTTAACTGTATTATGTAACACACACTGTTTGAGTTTCATGGGTTTGAGCTGCCTCTCACATTAATTCATTGTTATTACAACTGTAAAAAGTTATCTGGTGCAACAGGACAGAGGTAGCATTCTCAATTCAAACTAACAATGTTAGAAAGCTATTTTTTGGCACTTGTCACTTCTTACACCACCACGAAACCTTAAGAAATAAGCATGAACATAAACCTCAGTATAATGCATTGGATTCAATCTGAAAGAGTGCCATGTCAAACATATCACACTGTCCCCCCGCCCAAGAGTGTAGCAACCAAATCTGTCTCTTTTAGTCTTTAATCCAGCCCTTGACACTTGTCTTGCCACACGTCCGTCTGTACAGTGCCTAAATAGAAACAAGCCAATTACCAAGAGCAGCTTGACATGGGACCATGTCATCCTGTCGCTGAACAACCACCCCCTTCCTCTCAGCAACAAGACAAGTGCTGCAACAGAAGACAAATCAATGAGTGCAGGTCAATTTCTGTAGGAAATGTCCTTGTGTGCGGCAAGGCCTGTCTAGTGGAGTAGATGAATAGATTTAGGGAGACCTGTTGAATTCCTCAATCTCCTAAACTATAATAGAACGAACTGCCTTCTTGCCAAATCCTTAAATGCATTTTTTTACAGGCAAGTGCAAGCACTGGGCAGGAGGGAGAGGTAGCAATCATGAGCATTTCTCAGAAAGAGAGAGAGACGGCATGTGTGAAGGGATTTGTAGGTCAGAGAGAAAGAGAGAGAGCGCACTTGGGTGGGCGGGCCGAGAGAGGAATACAGACAGATATCTCGAGAGAGAATTATATGTGCATCCTGGGAGGGTGGAGGGAAAGTCAGAGAGGGGGTGAGACAGATGGAGGGCCTGGCAGTGTAATCAGTGGAGTAGCAGTAGTGGTTAACAGTTGATCATTCACCCTGCTGCACTCTCCTCAAAGCTGATAGACTGAACTGTGAATAGCCTGGAAAACATGATATACTTAACTTCTTTATGGAATGGATCACTGGCAGGCAGAGGAGGAAAGAAAGCATGAGAACACGGTAAACTCACGATATCAAAGTCTTTTGGCAGTAACAATAAAAAGTGAATACAGAGGGATTTATATAATTATACTTTTCAAGCACATACACTTGCACCTAATCAAACTGTGTAGCTAAAATTAAGCTATTCCTCACCTCTCCAGGGGTGATGGTGATGGTAGGTTTATGCAGAGGTGGAGAGAGCTATATTAAGCAGCAACCCACAATGGGTCATTTTTAGAAACACAATGGGCACTGGTAACGTAGGTGCTCAGAAGCTTGGGCACCTACAGGTAATTGTGAACACCTACAGGGAAATCACAGCCTTGGATTGGGTCTTGATCACTCTTGTGTTGCGTGAGCCCTTGAGGGTAGCTACAATCTACAATGTCATTTCGCAGACACTTTTATCCAAAGCAACATACATTTGACAGATCATTCAAGGATCATTCAATGCAAGGATGAAGTCAAGAAACAAGAATAAGCAAGGATAAGTGGCATGTACTGTCCTGTAGGTTCTTTTCAATAGTGAGTGCAGATTTTTTTTGTGAGAGAGATGAGGAGTGTAGTGACTTGTGCTCTCTTGGGCTGTTTGAAGACTAGATGCGCTGCCGGGTTCTGGATCATCTGCAGAGGTTTGGCGGTGCATGCAGGGAGTCCTACCAGTAGAGAGTTGCAGTAGTCTAAAGCCCCCTTCATAGTGTCGTTTCATGCTGGGACATTTACGGCTCTGTAACATCTCGCCTCCACTATGAACGCGCCAGAAGCGGGAAGCCGGGATCAAGTAATCCCACAAATTTTCGCCCTCCAGAGGTAGTCACAGAGGCCGAAAATTGGTGGGACTGTTGGAAGCAGGACCACTTTGAACGGGCCATCATCGGGATATTTGACGTTGCGTGTGACGTGTCTTACCACGTATTATTTGAACAACAAAACATTTGCGTGAGATACGCAAGCTCGTTACACTATGTGCCAAAGAGGAGATAAACAAGCACAATTCGGAGACCATGAAAGATGGCCCAATCCTGCAGAGGTTAGCAAACAAGCTGACTGAGCGTGACTACACAATGGACAAAACGGTCACAAGCATGCCAAAACTTTAAGGAAAAAGTTCAAAGTAAATGACCACAATGGCCGGGGCAGCAGAGGGTGTCTGGACTGGCCATATTTTGATCTCTGTGCGGCTATTTGGGGGAAAGTCATTCAACGAATCCCATTGCTCTATTAAGCAACATGGTGGAGCCAGCTCCTGTCGAGCCTGCAGCTGCTTCTCCGTCCTCCGACTCCTCTGCTGGTGCAGACAGCCTTGAAGCGACCTGTTCCGACATGGACTCTGGTATTCCGAGTCAAGCAGGTAAAAACGTATTTACTGTGACATTATCAAAAGACTGTGACATGAACAACACTCTGCGGGCAAAGACAGACATGCATACAGGCATGGACCACATGGTATAAAAAAAAAGTAAAATCCTGATACCTGATGCCCTGCTCCAAAGAGGAGCTCAAATTGATCCTGGCTAAATCGATAGGTGATAGATGTATCACTGATACTGAAGCTGATATGGAATCATCAACATCAGGGTGTTAATGTTGATGATGAACCCCATTAAAAAAGAGGTACTTTCAAAAAAATATATTTTGTCAATATTATCATGGCAAACCAAGATATCTCAAGGGAGCACATCATAATTATGTTCATTTAGAGACATTAAAGCAATTAGGAACAATAGCCTAACAGAACTGGGAAACCTTAAAAATATAAACACTGCCATATGTACCGTTATAACACCTGCAAGACCTTAAACAAAACACTGAGGAGAGAAAAAGCCAAACAGAAACAAAACTGCAAAAAGATGGGAACCAGAGAACAGAGAATCATTTGAATGTATGATGCAGCCTGCGGAAAAAGAGAACAGAGTAGGACTGGGCAATATATCCTCAACCCGTTCTCATTCCCAAAGCGTAATATACCGACGATTTGTCACACCCCTAGACGTATCATACCGAGGCAAAGGGTACCCTTCCACGTCTGTGTGAAACGCTCTGGGTTCTCAATTCCAATATAAACCCGCTCCAATATAAACCCGCTCGCGGCGCTGAGAAACGCTTAGAGCAGAGGCTTACAGCCGTCTATTCACTCCAATAATATCCCGACCACGGCCCTCCATGACGCTGCCAGCGACAATCTGAATGGAGAACCGAGGACCCTGTGCACGGAAGTATTTTTCTCCCTATTTTAAGGATTTCTTTTAATGACATCGTCAACATTTCTCAACACAAACACATCAAAGTCTCACTGATAATTCAACAATAAAATAGCTTCATGTTGTGGCTCTCAGTATCATTTTTTTCTCCTTCGATTCTGAGAAATAAACTTTTATTCGTTTGTTTTACGGCACTCCACTGGCGGACATTTCTCTCATTTTTAGTGAAAAAAAATAAATATTTTGACTTTGTTTCTGCATAAAAATGGATTTTGATTACATTTCTAGCGAGAAATATATGTTTTATTTTCTTAATATTCACTCAGTGAATGTACATAATCACTTTGTGGCAAAGATCTCGCCAGAAAAAGACGATCCGCTGTGTTTTATTTTGAAATCTGTTTTATTTTGTAATCTACCGCGATCATACCGGACGTGGTCCGATCCTCCCGGATGTGCTGTGCGATCTCATTGAATCACGCTTCACTGTAAATGGCCCCGACTCTGCTCTCCTGTTTTAGTTAAAATATCTTCATTAAACAAACATTGTTGTCTTTTTTTAGCATAGATAATATACATACAGTATAATTATTTATTAGACAGTGTGTGATATTCGATATATTGGGTAGAAATAGGTTTTCACAACCCTAATAGGGAAGAACTACAAAACGAGAGGTCTAGGGAGTTGTAGTTTTTTTAATAAAACAGGTTTTACCCTAAAATTGGAAGTTGGAAATACTTAATTAGTGGCTTTCCAGGGGTTTGAGGGGATGTCAATCACATTTTGGGCATCAGAATTTAAATATTGTCTTGTTCAATGGGGGATTTGTTATTTTTTTCAGCATATCCTAAAGCCCCCCCACTCCCACCCCTTAGTGACTATGCTCACATTATAGTCCATGTCAACACCTTTCTATAACAGTAGGTCTCATGTCTGTAACCCTTTTTGTCTCTTAGTTATAATCATTTAAATATGCCCCAGGGTTAAGGTTCAAAGGTCAATATCTCAAAGCAAGAATATTATAGAACCTTGAAATTGATATATGTTACTCTCCAGGCCAAGACCTTTCCGGTGATGTATTTGGTTTAGCTCTATGACAAAGTTTTATTTTTTTTCAAACCTTGGAAATCTGCCCTAGCAGACTTAGATTCCCACAGCCCTTTGAGTGCTCTGAGTGCGAGATGTGAAAAAATAAAACTTTGTCATAGAGCCAAACCAAATAAAAAAGACATATCTATTTTATATATATTTTCTTTTCATAAAAGAAAAAATAACAAATCCCCCATTGAACAAGACAATATTTAAATTCTGATGCCAAAAATGTGATTGACATCCCCTCAAACCCCTGGAAAGCCACTAATTAAGTATTTCCAACTTCCAATTTTAGGGTAAAACCTGTTTTATTAAAAAAACCACAACTCCCTAGACCTCTCGTTTTGTAGTTCTTCCATATTAGGGTTGTGAAAACCTATTTCTACCCAATATATCGAATATCACACACTGTCTAATAAATAATTATACTGTATGTATATTATCTATGCTAAAAAAAGACAACAATGTTTGTTTAATGAAGATATTTTAACTAAAACAGGAGAGCAGAGTCGGGGCCATTTACAGTGAAGCGCGATTCAATGAGATCGCACAGCACATCCGCGAGGATCGGACCACGTCCGGTATGATCGCGGTAGATTACAAAATAAAACCGATTTCAAAATAAAACACAGCGGATCGTCTTTTTCTGGCGAGATCTTTGCCACAAAGTGATTATGTACATTCACTGAGTGAATATTAAGAAAATAAAACATATATTTCTCGCTAGAAATGTAATCAAAATCCATTTTTATGCAGAAACAAAGTCAAAATATTTATTTTTTTTCACTAAAAATGAGAGAAATGTCCGCCAGTGGAGTGCCGTAAAACAAACGAATAAAAGTTTATTTCTCAGAATCGAAGGAGAAAAAAATGATACTGAGAGCCACAACATGAAGCTATTTTATTGTTGAATTATCAGTGAGACTTTGATGTGTTTGTGTTGAGAAATGTTGACGATGTCATTAAAAGAAATCCTTAAAATAGGGAGAAAAATACTTCCGTGCACAGGGTCCTCGGTTCTCCATTCAGATTGTCGCTGGCAGCGTCATGGAGGGCCGTGGTCGGGATATTATTGGAGTGAATAGACGGCTGTAAGCCTCTGCTCTAAGCGTTTCTCAGCGCCGCGAGCGGGTTTATATTGGAGTCAATTGAGAACCCAGAGCGTTTCACACAGACGTGGAAGGGTACCCTTTGCCTCAGTATGATACTTCTAGGGATGTGACAAATCGTCGGTATATTACACTTTGGGAATGAGAACGGGTTGATATCCTATACAATAATCTTGCAATATCAATAGAGGTATTTGGTCAAAAATATATTTGATTTTGTCCATATTGCCAGGCCTAAAACGGAAATTCATTTGAACTTGATATCATGAACTTATGAACTCATCATGTGAACAATAGTGTGACTATTTCCTAAAACCTCTTTGATCAGTGAAGGGGTGTAACATCTTTCATCACCAAAATCATCAAGTAGTCCCTGACTCTCAGCATAACTCTCTCTGACCAATTAAAATAACCCAGGGGAGCTTTGTTCATGATGTCAAAGAGCTTGTCAATTATCTAAAAGTAAACGCCTGCATTAACCAACAGTATCTGAATCATCACCATAAACATGTAACATGTTTTAATGATTCATTAGCCTACTTTGAAAATTTAAAAAAGGATTCACTATGTGCAGCATGGCGAGCAAACTGATAAGAAACAATGTTTGCATTTTATTTTACCTCAATTAACTCAGCTATTGCTTCACAGTGTTGAAACTGTGAATAACCAATGTCCCTCAATGTGTGCAGAGCTACTGTCACAGAGCGACTCAGTGTCTGCGCAGCCAGGGACACTTTAATCTTCTGTGAATGAAAATTCACATGCTTGTCAGTCACCTTGTTGCAGCATGAAGTACTGCTTTTGTTTATACATCATTCAGATGAACACTGTATCTCCAGTTGACTTGGCCAGTGGTGCTAGTTATTGGACTGTAAGCCTGCAACATATTCTGTTCAACATGAGGCAAGCATCCACCATCACAAACACCCTCTCACCAGTCACTGGATGTGTAAAAAGGATTTTAAGGGCTCAACAGGGTTTCCCTTTATCTGTCAACCAAGCTGGTTACACATGCTAACATTCTTATGCTACACTCTTACAGTTCCTCCAACGCATGCACAAGTAGGTTCTTCTATGTCTCTGGTGACAGGGACTTGGTCAGGTAGTAGGCAATTGGAACCTTCCAATGGCCTTGTAAGCCAACCAGCATAAAAACAAGAGCCCCTGCGGCAACATCCATCTCATTCATTCAATCTCATATATCCACAAAGTCAGACATTTTCTGGGTATGAGGATTATACTGGACAGGTTTCTGATGTATCCAACATGAGACTCACACATCCATATTTTAACAAGTCGAAATCATCATGTTGAGGCTAGGCTTGGCATCCACTGAACTCATACACCTTGGTAAAAAGAAAAAGCAGTTATTAAATACGGAGCCTAGAGCGATCAGCATCCAATTGATCACTCCACTTCCAATTACAAGTTACTGCAATCGGAGTTCAGTTAAGATAACTGAATCTTAAGTTGAACAAACTCAAAAGTAAAACTTGAGTTGTTGTTTTTTTGCAGTGCAAGAGTCAATTATTTGAGTCAACCTGTATAGCTGTGTTTGATATTCAAGCGTTGAAGTAGTGTTTTTAAGCCCAATCCTGTTTTATCCTAACCTTAGTTAAGTATTTTTATTGCGTAATGTTAACCCTTTCCTGTGAACACAGAAGTTTATCTTGAAAAGCCATGATGCATGTAACTAGCAGAAAGTGACACACTGTCCCTGAAACAGCCAAATCTGAAACAAAGGGTGCCTTGTGTGTTGGTATCACATGCAGAGGGCTGTAACCAAGCATTGGGATGCTTTGATTGCATGCTACAGGTTATAAAGAAGTGGTTTGGCTGCAGAATTACAAGAGGAGAGATGTATCTGTTTGCAGTGCAGCCAGACAAACTTGTTTAAAAAATAAATAAATACATCATCACAACAACAATAAAAATTGAAACCTTGATTTGATTTCATGCTGCATGCAACACAACAGCAGGACACAGCAAAATCGATTAACTTGATGAGGAGTTGGAGGTATTTTCGGGGCACGGATTTTTAATGAAAAATGCATTTTTGTTTAACCTCAGCACAGCTCAACATGGCAGCAGGCCAATTTTGTTTTCTGAACAGGCTTTGAACTCAATTCCCCCACATCCTTCACAATTTCACAACTCAGAACTCAGCTGCACCTTTCATTGGTCCAGTGTGTCACAAGGGTTATAAGACTCAAACCTTCCTCTGCCTCTATGTCTTTCATGTGGATATCCCACAAGGTGGGAATCAGCAAACTCAGCTCTCCATGTGGCCTACTGACAGAGTGGACACAGACATTTTCTAAAGCAGAAGATGCAGTGCCTGCCTAGAGTAACAAGCTAACCCCAGAGACCACAGCACAAGGTCTGTCAGCTAACTTTGCAAGCAACAGGAGCATCAAAGCAAGTTAGCTTTCAGCTGCTAACTCTGCAAACAGCAGTGACCCGTTTTCTGCATCTTGACCTGGCAGAGACAACCAAAATTAAATTTCAAGCTTAGCTTTTTTCTTTCCTTAATTGAAGGATTCACTGTTAACTATAATTATTTTAATACTTATTAATTACTTCATATAGCCATCTTAACACCAACAGCTCCAGTAATACACTCAAATAGTGTTTCCTACCAGTGCTTCACAATAAAAGCCACCCTCTCTTTTGCTAGATAAATGGTTTTAATGTTAGCTAATTTTGCATGAGCAGTAACTTCAGTTCATACAGTTCTGATATAGTGTAAAGAACAGTGATGCTGATATAAATGAGATCATGCAGAATTACATGCATGGGTAACTGCAAACTACAACAAAGAGAGGTTGTTACAGAATGTAAAGTGAGTCTGCTGATATCGGTTACTGGCTAGAGTTAATATGATTAGTTTGTTAATGATCATGTTTTTGATCCGTAACCTGAACATGCTGCAACAGTAGGTTTAAAAGGCAGAGCTGTGAGTGTGTACCACACAGAGCTGTCTCCCTTTGCTGTGCAGCAGCGATTCATGGACTTTAAACATTCCCCGCCTGGCATCAACTTCAAATACCTATAGACTACAACAATAGACTACAAATACCTTGGAGTGGTGATCGGCAACAGACTGGACTGGAAATCTAACACGGAGGCTGTGTACAAGAAGGGGCTGAGCAGACTCTATTTCCTGAGGAAGCTGAGATCCTTCAATGTGTGCAGCAAGATGTTGGAGATCTTTTACCAGTCTGTTGTTGCCAGCGCCATTTTCTTTGCTGCTGTGTGTTGGGGCAGCAGCATCAACAGCGACACCAACAGACTTGATAAGATTATCAAGAAGGCTGGCTCTGTACTTGGTCTCAGGCTGGAGACTTTTGGGACTGTGGTGGAGAGGAGAACACTGAACAAACTGCTGGCCATCATGGACAATGATCAGCACCCTCTCCATCACACAGTAGAAAGACAGCGGAGCACCTTCTCCCACAGGCTGCTCCAGCTCCGCTGTCATAGGGACAGATATAAAAAATCTTTCCTGCCACATGCCATCACACTGTACAATAACAAATAATAACCTGGTTCATTACATACTGTCTATGCACTTTATGTGTTTTTATGCACACTGTTCATTGCACCTTATTTGTTTCATAGCACCAACATTTTTATACTGTATATTCATATTTATTCTGCACTGGAATTCTATTCTACTCCTTCTTTAGACACTTTATATTTTATTGTATTTTTATTGTATTTTTGTATTTTATTGCTTGAAGTATGCCTAGGTTGTTCTTTTTACTTAATTGTGTTGTTATTGTCTCTGTGTGTAATGCTGCTGCTACACTGTAATTTCCCAGCTTGGGATAAATAAAGTATATCTATCTATCTATCTATTATGCAATGTGAGCAGGTGTCTGTGTTTGCCTGTCAAATTTTGTGCATTTTATATTGAGTAATATATATATATATTCTGTGGATGATTTTTTTTTTTTTTTTATTGGATTAGCTCTAGATTTTGATTGTGCATCATAGTGAAAATATTTTAATTATTCAGTCTGCTGGGAGTGTTATAATATGATCTGATGTTATTCATTCTGTAGAGTTTAGAGGTTATTACAATTTGTTAGTTGGATTATGTCATTAATTTTTTAGAAGTTTCAAGCGAGTTATACATTTTGTTATTTTTTGTTTTGAAAGTAGTTAGTTGTTGTGGTGAAGAAGGAGCTGAGCCAGAAGGCAAAGCTCTCGATTTACCGGTCCATCTACGTTCCAACCCTCACCAATGGCCATGAGCTTTGGGTAGTGACCAAAAGAACGAGATTGCAGATACAAGCGGCTGAAATGAGTTTCCTCCGTAGGGTGGCTGGGCTCAGCCTTGGAGATAGGGTGAGGAGCTCAGAGTTAGAGCCGATGCTCCTTCGCGTTGAATGGAGCCAGCTGAGGTGGTTTGGGCCTGGTAAGGATGCCTCCAGAGTTCCTCCCGTTAGAAGTGTTGTGGCTGGGCAGAGGGACATCTGGAATGCTTAGCCTGCTGCCCCCGCAACCCGGCCCCTGATGAGCGTACGAAAATGGATGGATGGATGGATGGATCCAGCATGAGCCTTTAACTGCATGGCAGAATTTGCCTTTTCTGTGTGTGACATATACAACCTCATAGTGGTGCGAGAGGAATAATCAAAAGATCACTGAAGTAAGTGAAATAAGATCACTAAAGTTCTTGCATCACTTGCTGGTCAATGTCAGGATTCATCCTCTGGGGACCATGATTGTCAAAATTCCATGTTAACCTATCCAGTAGTTGTTTACATGGACCAAAGGGGTGGGCAGTTGATCCTTCCAACTGTCGAGAAATAACCTCTGAAAGCTACAAAAACATTGCCAAAGTCTCCAACACACACACACACACTGTACAATGCAGCCTATTCTGGATGCAATCGGCCAGTGTTCTTCACAGTCCTCTCAACTGCTTATGATAATTGCACTAATGTCTAGAAAGTAAGGTGCTTATGATTTATTGATCTTGAGTGCAGTACATTCAAAAGCAGCTTGGTGTGCAGACACATAATTTAACATCATGCAATTCAGTGATATGAAATGCAACCACATGTGCACAGCCACACAACAAGTTGCAAGATGTAGAACAGCCAATTAACACAACACGGTGCTCTGTGTGTGTTGTTTTGTTGCTGGCATCTGCCTGCTTCTCTACAGAGACCAACAATACAACACAACTCTCATTCACCATCAGCTGTTACTTGTACAATCCTTCTGCTTTGTTTTCTTTGTTTGTGTTAAGGATGAGTGGTCACATGAGCACACTGTTGAATAAATTAACTCACAAGTTATCAAGGCTTTCATTTGCCTTTGTGTCCTGTTTCCACATAGCTGCATTAAAGTAATAGAGTAACAAATAGATATACAACCCCAATTCAAAAAAATGTTAGGATATTGTGTTAAATGTAAATAAAAACAGAAAGCAATAATTTACAAATCTCATAAACCATATTTTATTCCCAAAAGAAGATAAACAACATATCAGATGTTGAGACTGAGACATTTGACCATTTCATGGAAAATATTAGTTAATGGTTACTATGGCCAACCAAACAAAAAACAGAGATGACTGACGTACACAACCGATTCTGAAACTGAGATCTGAAAAACACACCTAAAATTATTGTTTATCACTATCGGTGCCACCAAAAATAACTTATAAAGACCATCATTGAAATGTTTCAAAAGCACCCACATCAACGTCTATGCCATGCATGCCATCACAACTGCAACAGTATTTCAGTTGATAGATCAGATTTGTTGAGCATATATCTTAATAACATTTAAGGTCCCCTAAAATGTGTTTTTTGCTGGACTATACATATGGATGTATACGACTGGATGCGTAACGACTCCGAAACGGATCCGTCCGCAACGTCTGCAAATCTCCGCAGTCCTTCAACACACACCAGATCAGTCTGTGTCCAGCGAGATCTCGCGAAGTGATATAACCGGAAGAGAATCAACATCTCCTCATTAATGACTGGAGAGAAATCCAGCGACTACATCTTAACGAGCGCTAACGAGGTCGTGCGGCTTTTTAACAAGAGCCTCTTTTCAACAAGCCGGCCGACCTCGTTAGCGGTAGTTAGCTACAGTTAGCTTTGTAGCAGTACAGTGTGTGTGTGCGCTGCTGCTGCAGGAGGTGTTCACTTAGCGATCTCTGTTTGTTTACAACAAGCACTGGACACTCAGTGCACGGTTAGCAATGTCCTTAACTCACAATCACTATGTTTGTGATCAGCGGACACTCTGTTTATTATTAGCCATGCTGCTTTCAGCTGCTGACACCTCCAGAGTCTCTAAATCCCTCTGGGGGCTAACTTGTAGTGGAGACACATAGAGTGAGCGGTGTCAGTGGGGTGAAAAGACATGTTGACTTCAGGTCTGTCCCCGCCCATCATGACGTCTTCAAGTTGTGAAATACGATTCGCCGTGAACCCGAGGTATTTTATTTTGTGTCTGTGCACGACTTCCTGCCCCGAACATCTGCTCTGTGCTGAATTGAAGCACCGTGCTCCGTCGTTCGTCAAAAATAGAAGCTCTGCGCAAGTGTTGCGAGGGCTGACGGATGGTCGTGCGACGACAGACTCGCTACACAGCGGATCTGGAGTCGGTGGAATGGAATGGAATGCGTATCGGCTCCGTCAACGGATCGGCAGCAGTTTGTTTGATCCCAGAGATTGCCCTTGTGAAGGGACTTCTGGACCAGCTTCCCACTAAGAGGTCAGATTCCTTTTTCCTGAGAATATTATCTCAGCAGGTATTTTGGGAACCTATAATTTAAGCTGGTGGTGAGGAGACACGCCTAGCTTCTGACTGCCTTGGACCGGACACCTATCCTGCTTCCTCCAGAGTGGCACCTGTTGAGAAACCCTGGAATACAGATACCACACTGGTCACGCCCGGTTAATGGGCGTGACCAGTGTCAAAAATTGATTTCAAGGTGATTACTTAAAATATTCAAAAATCTCAATAATAAAATGATTATAAACTACTGAATGTCTTACCATGATATCCTAACTGCCTGTGTTGAATGAAGCTGTAGCTGGGTATTAAACTTGAAGGTTTTGGAGAAGTAGACGTGAGAGTTGTCTGGCCAAGAAACTCTTCTGCAATGCCAGGCTGCAGGCCTCAGCTGTGACTCTCCCCTCTGGTCAGAGTTGGAGCGATCCTGGACTGGTCCCTGGGTCCTGGCTTCAGTGTGGACTTGGAAAGAAGACTTCTTTAATCGATCATCGACTGGCGTTGGAATGGTCACCCTTCTTCTCACTCGTCTCTCGTCTTCACCGGTCAGATTGGAATCTTCTTTCTTGATGTGGATGTCCTCACTCTGTCTTCTTCTTTATTGTAGAACTGGAGTCTTTTTCCCCCGATGTGGTCGATCAGGTGTCGTCCTCAGCTCTTGAGAGTCGGTTGAAGAGTCTTGCAGCTCCCCGAGAAGGATGACCAAGATTATTTCTTGTGTTACAGCTTTTATCCTCTGCGGCTCCTTCTTTCAGAGCACTTCCTCCTTGCCACTCCTCACCGGTCCTCTCATTCGTTACATCTCTCTTCTGGTTTCCACTGTTGCCATGGCACGATCTCTCGGACCGTCCCTCTCCCCTCTTCTTCACCTGTCTCCATCGGCCCAACACGTTCCGCACGTACACCATGTCTCGGCCCGATCCTTCCTCTTTGGAGTTCCCCTTTGTCTACTAGCTTCGCCCTGTCTCAATCACCTTATTACAAAATGTCTGACGATCAATCCGGTTACCACACATACTGATACAAACTGACCTTATTGCATTCATTACACAGTTTTTCCATCAAATCACATCAACATTGTAACTCATCATTTTACATACAATCATCATCAACTTTTCATTAGCATCTTTTTCACAATAATCATACTAGATCAACATCAATCATTACAGTGCCATTCGTGCCTCACATTATTTATTAGGAAAGCGCCCAACTGTCACCAACTGTTGTTACTCTGCTGGAAAGTCCCTGATTTCCAGTCTCATACCACTTAGCTGTGTGTGTGGCCAGTAGAGATCTCAACTCACTTGACAAGTTACACATGCAGTGGAATTTAGGGGTTAGTCATTTTTCAGGCAGCCAGAACTGAGCATGTGAAAAGCTGAAGCCTCTACATTGTTTCTGCACCCTCCCCTTTGACCTGGGGGGCCTCTTATGGCCCGTTTCAATTTGCCTCTTGTTTTGACGTAGATACAGGAGCTGGGAGTGGTTATCACCGTGTTGGGAGGAGTTTTGCTCACAGCACACCTTCCAGCTCCCTGCTCTCAGTACGTATCAGCCGCCATTGCTTACTCCGCGTAGCAACTCCAGCTCAAGAGATGTGGAAGGTTAGAGCGAGAGAAGCCAACTGTCTGTTGTCAGCTGCAGAAACCAACAAGTGTCTATCAGCTGCAGAAACCAACTATATGTGTGTCTGCATGCTCTCCCAGCATCAGGATAAAAAGAAACTATTCAGGCAGGAGCTACATGGTAGTGTAGTGGTTAGCACTCTCGCCTCACAGCAAGTGTGGAGTTTGCATGTTCTCCCCGTGTCAGCATGGGTTCTCACCGAGTACTCCAGCTTCCTCCGACAGACCAAAAACATGCGCTTAGGTTTAATTGGTGACTCTAAATTGCCCGTAGGTGTGAATGAGAGCGTGATTGTCTGTTTCTATGTGTCAGTCATGCGATAGTTTGGCAAACTGTCCAGGGTGTACCCCGCCTCTCGCCCAATGTCAGCTGGGATTGGCTCCAGCCCCCCGCAACCCGAGTGCGGATAATCGGTCAAGGATAATGAATGAATGAACGTTCAGGCAGCACCCAGGGGCAATCCAGCCCGGCTCTACCTGTAACCTGACCCCTAAACATGATCCAGACCAACAGGACGTGACCCAGCAATAGCAAATGTGCTGTCGGTAATTGTCTAAATATTATTTACAGTTTATCAAAAGCAATGTGCAGTTAGCATTAGCTTAGTCTCACTATGCTAACGTGTGCTATCGGCTTGTTAGCGTCACTGTTTTAATTTCTACATATTGCATGGAGCATTGTTGATGAATCAGTCGCCTTGTAAGGAGAGAAAGAGAAGGGGACGTGGTGTTTTAATGGTGTTTAACCTGTTACCGCGTGTCATACAGTGATGTGTGTTTATGTTGAGACACCGGCCGTCTCTCTGCTCCTCCTGGCTGCCCTGAGCTCTGAGCACGCCGCAGCACATAATATATACCCGTATTTACAAATATGTAGGATATAACTGCAGGCAATCACGTATATGTGAAACACCAGCCGTATTAACCGTATCTAAAAGTTTATTAGCAATTTCCTGGCTTGAGTTATTCTGCGACACAGCTGCTGCTGCGTGGGGGAGACACTTTGTTTTAGTATCCACAAGGTCAAAAGTATTGATGACACCGCATGTGGGTTTAGAATTTAAAATATGTTTTTTTTTATATTTGATGAAAATGTGCAAGGCATTCACAAATATGATGACCCTGTGTTTCCCACACCAGAGTGTTTTCTATGTGTACACTCAAGTGTTGTAAATTTCAGTTGATCATAAATTAGACATGGGTTGAGTTTTATCACCTCCTTATATTTCAAACATGTAATGACATATACTGTTTTTTCAGTGACCCCTGCTTCATATAAGCTGCAGAAGGCGTTAAGCAACAAGAGTGTTGAAAAGATGTGGTAAAGCTGAACCACCATCAGACCTCACCACTGAAAGCTTTCCTGGTCTTTCACATTTATTTAATCATCATCATAATTATTAACCATGAATACAAATATGTAACACTATCATAACTACCTATTGAAAATGTAACTACCCAGTGTTAAATACTGTTGAAATAGTCGGCTGTGGGGGAAGTGCATGAAGTTTGGGTTGTAGGTCACACCTACTTACGCTTTTTGAGGGAGATTTAAAAAATACATCAGACTGTGTAAATGCTTTATTTACAATGCCATCTTTTGAAATAAATCTATTTACAAATATATATGTATTTTCCCACACTTTAAAAAAAAGTTTTTCACACCATCCTGTCCTGCCAAGACACACGGCCTTGTGGGGAGTTGAAATAGGTGGAGAAGATCTCCCTCACATTACAGGCCTCTCTTGAGGCCCTGTTTTCTCCCATGTTCTGCACTGCAGGCGGGTTTCTCCCCTGTTACTATGCCCTCACATTCTCTCTCAGGGCAAGGAGGAAGTTGTAGAGAATGCACGCAGCCACATTTTGTGGGTGAAGGTTGATCCTGCGATGCAATACTCTCCACCTGTAGGACAGAATGCCAAAAACATTCTCAACCACCATCCTTGCCCTTGAAAGTCTGTAATTAAATATCCTCTTTTGGTGAGTGAGGTTCAGTCCAGGGTATAGTCTCATTAGGTATGGCTTCAGAGGGAAGGCTGCATCACCCACCATGACATGTGGCACATCACCCAAGTGAGCAGCGCTAGTCAGAGGTACTGGGTTGGACATCAAGCGTCTTGGTCTCCATTAATTTCCCCAGAGCTGACCCAGCATACACACCGCCATCACTGGTCCTTCCAAAGTCCCCCACTTGAATGACCCTGAACCAGTAGTTCAAGTCCACAAGTGCCAAAAGCACTATGGAAAAAGTTTTCTTGTAGTCAAAATACTGACTTCCAGTCAGTGGTGGGGCTTGGATGGTCACATGCTTCCCATCTATTGCTCCTAAGCAATTCCATTTCTTCCAGCAGCCGTCAGCCACTTCCTCCCATGTCTCTTGTGTTGGCCTGGTCCAGGCGATAGCTATATGCCAGACTCACTAGTGAATCCCCAGAAGCCATGTACCTGTGAGGGAAGAAGCAAATAAATATACGTTTTTTTAAAAAGCCTTCCAAGTGGATCCGCAGGTGGGACACAGAATGAGTGAAAGTATGCAGAGATCATGTCCTTCCTTTTGCCCCATATTTAACCAACAAGGTCTGTTAAATTATTTAAACAAAAGTAAATTTCATGCAATTATCGTCAAAAAATAGCCTGAAAAAATATTGATAACAGTATTTGTGTTGTAAAAAATGGATCTTCAAAGTGCAGTATTAAAGTGTTAAAGTTATGTTCATATGCAATATATAATATCCTATGTGAACCTTTTTTTTGCTATTTGTTTTTATATAGTTCAAAAGGCAACTTGACTCAGCTACAACATGAGGAGGAAAGGTCAGCTACCCCTCAGTCATTATCAGGGTCTGAGGATCGGTCCAGCACCCCTACCATCTACCTCAGAAGCAGCTACCTTCAGGTCCCGTAGCCCCAGGAAGAGAACATCCAGACCAGCTGTAGCAGTGCAGGCTAGAGAACGAGAATAGGCCAAAGTGCAGACACAGGCACTAAGGACCGGCTGACGTCTTTACTGGAGCAGCCGGCCCCAAAACCACACATGCCTGATGGGGGCCTGGATGAGTCCTACCATTTTGCCTTAAGCAAAGTGCCAATGTTGCACAGATTGCATAAGGACAACAAGCAAAAATTGACATCCTCACTGCCGATGAGGGATAGAAGTTCGTCCATTTGCTCTGCACTCATTCTAAAATACTGACGATGGCGTTGCTAAAAATCGCCATCCTTCTTTGCTGGTTGAGGGGATGAACCCAAAGTCGGCTCCTTCTCCCTCTACCACTCCTCTGCAGTGTTTCAAGTAGGAGCACTAATGCAAGTGTCCTCCTTCTGCTAATAGGCACTGTATGTGAACAATACACATGAAAGAATTATGATGAATCAAACTTATTTTTAAAACAAAAAAAAGCCACAAATCATTGTTCCATGTCTTGTCATTCATAACTGCACTTTTAACAGTGCCAATTAAGCACAATAAGTAGGACATAATTAAACTACGACTAAAGTCATAAAACCAGGCAAATATAGAAACTGAGTAGCAAACCTGCCAGTGGTAGAAGCAGAAAATTTAGGATATTGACATGATGACATTTGTCAGCTGCACATCCACGATGTGAATCTCCCGTTCTATCACATGCCAAAGCTGTTCTATTGGAATGAGATCTGGTGACTGTGGAGGCCATTGGAGTACAGTGCACTCAATGTCATGTCCAAGAAACCAGCTTGAGATGATATTTGAAATTGGTGACATGACAATTTGTGACCTGACCATCTGAATGTTGCAGCAAAAATCGAGACCAACCAGACCAAGCAACTTTTTTCTAATCTTCTGTTGTCCAATTTTGGTGGGCCTGTGTGAATCGTAGCCTCAGTGTCCTGCTCTTAGCTGACAGGAGTGGCACCTGGTGTGATCTTCTGCTGCTGTAGCCCATCTGCTTCAAGTTTGGATGTGTTGTGTGTTCAGTGATGCTCTTCTGCATACTTTGATTTTAATGAGTGGTTATTTGAGTTACTGGTGGCTTTCTATTATCTCCAACCAGTTTGGCCATTTTCCTCTGACCTCTGACATCAACACAGCATTTTTGCCCAGAGAACTGCCACTCACTGAATATTTTCTCCATTTTGGACCATTCTCTGTAAACCCTAGTGAAATGGGTGTGAGGTTGGACCCAAGACCAGCGTTGGAACAGTTCAACAGTTTATTAACAACACAGTATCGCAAAACTCCACAGCTGGTACACTGGAAATAGTCTACAACAGAGCCAGTCAAAACAGTCCAACTCTCCAGCAGAAACCTTTGGGGAGGGAATCCAAGAAAGCAGGAGACAGACAAGGGGATATGGGCAGGCAAAGGAGTCTTGGACAGAGGGCTGATCTGGTTACCTGGGCAGGGACGAACAGGAAGGGTCAGGGATAGGCAGGGTCGAAACTGGGGAAGCAATCCAAAGGTAGATGCACAAGAGCTTAGCATGCTGCTGAAGACAATCTGGCAGAGTCTGAGTGGAAAGAGTGGGTTTAAATCAGGTGAGGGAACACAGGTGAAGGTGGTTGCACTGGTGAGGTGGGAGTGGCCAGCAGGTGATCAGAGAACAGTGATGAGAGAACACAGGTGTGGCTGGTAAAATACTAGCAGAGCTGGCAGTAGGAAGGAAAGCCAGGAGCGGATCATGACACCTAGAGATGGGCTGGTCTGAGTATTTCAGAAACTTCTGATCTAGTCGGATTTTCACAACCATCT
Source organism: Centropristis striata (assembly GCF_030273125.1). NCBI lineage: Eukaryota > Metazoa > Chordata > Actinopteri > Perciformes > Serranidae > Centropristis > Centropristis striata. Next base: position 15,933,032 of record NC_081528.1, on the reverse strand, counting down.
GGCATCAACAACCATGCCATGCTCAAAGTCACTTAAATTACCTTTCTTACCCATTCTGATGCTCAGTTTGAACTTAAGCAGCGTCTTCACCATGTCTACATGTCTCAATGCATTGAGTTGCTACTATGTGATTGGCCGATTAGGTTTTTGGTGTTAATGACCAGTCGAAAAAGTGAACCTAATGCATTGACCAATGAGTGTATTTCCTAGTGAAACAGAACAAATCTTTTTTTCATTTGATTAGATCAGTAAAAACTGGGTGGGCTTAACTTTACTGACGCTACTGCAAGCCAGAACCTGCTATTTATATGCATTAAAATAGATTAAGCAACACTGGAGCTACACAGGTCTGCTCTGCAACAGAGGATTGCCCACTCCACACACATGTTGGATTTTTGAAGAACTGCAGGCTTAAGGCACTTCTGCGTTTGCTTCACTGCTCAGACCAGGAGGTTGCTGCCTGACTTAGATCAGCAGGAGGACGAAGGAGAGACCTCGAGATATGCAGGCACACATACAAACATCTCCCAGAGGCTCCGGAGCTCCCTATGCTCACTCACTGGAAAAATCTATTGTCATCTGTCGGTGGTACCGTTAACACAGAGACAGCAAAAATAACCAAAGATTCCTCTGAATGAGTTAGACATCATTCACAATGTTGCTGAAAAGCAGTTTTGAGTACACATCATATTTTGTTTTGTATCATTTAATTTGATTTAAAAGAACAAAAAAAAATGTGTTTTTTTTTTTGTAGTTTGGCATATACTCTTGAGTAGGTGCACAATATTATCAGTGATGTGATCCAAAAGTATTTGTGATGTTTGGGAAATATGTGCCTTCCCCTAAATTCAGTGCTGCAAGAAGTAACTGGAAAAGCCTCACCGATATTTATCTGATATAAGTGTAAAGGTCTCTCTCTGGTCTGTAAATTGGAAGCCCAGAGAGAACACACACAGGAGAAAAAGTCTGGTCTCAATGCAGCTTTTATTAGGTCACAGGTAAAGTTATGGCTGGACTCAGACTGACACAGCTCTCCCAGGATTCCTGTCAGAATGAGGCCCAATCCAAGTCATAATTCACATTTTCATCATCTACAGAAATTGGACTTACACTCAAACCAAATCCTATAGGCCAGTTACCTATGACATGGACAGCCCAACAGCTGTTCAACTCTCTTCGAAGGTTGTGATACACGATGTTTGTGTGTGTTGTTGTGACAGGCGCGTATCTAGCCTAAACAAGATGACATATTGTGAGAACACACTGCCCTTTCTCATGCCTGTCCGTGAACAAATGTTACAGCTACAGTGAAGAAAAACACATTGGCAATCTGTCTTCTTATAATTTTCAAATATAATATAACATAAGATTAACTTAAATTCACAACAGATATGAGACACTTCTGAAGCGTCCATCCACATTCACGTCATCCCTTACTAAGGCCATCACTGTTTTCACAGCCAGCTCTTCTTTTGGCAGCATAAACGGGCTTTCTTTTCCACACTGTCCAACAAGAGAAATTCAGAGGACAAAGAAGTCTTCAAATAGGCTCAAGCAGGTGTTACACTGAGGGTTAGTCTTCTCTCATTAGTGCGGGCTGAACATTAGAAACTGTAGGTGTGTCAGTGTAACACAATACAATTCAAGAAGCTACAGGAACATGTTTTACTTGTGAACAGATAGATTGAAGAAACTTTCAATGACATCACTGAATCCACTAGAACACTTATTAGCCATTAAGCAACATCAAGGCTTCTGCAGCTCTCTATTAAGACCTATTATGAAGTACACAGTAAAGTTCCAGCTCACAGAGAGCAATGGAGAGAAGCAAAACTATAACAGAATATAATAACAAAAAAACTAAAAAAAAATAATGATAATATAGTACACAACAAATCACAACATCATCTTTGTTTGTATCATGCAGTGTGCCTCTATGCATTTGTAGATATTTTCTAAATACGAAAGTAGAGGAGGATTTGACAATAACATTGGTAAAAAGGAGTTAATTGAAAAGAGACATAATTGGACACAAATTGAATTTTTGTGAGAAAGGGAGAGCAACCCTGTGAAAAGAAATAAAGTTTTGTAATACAGAAAGCCAAAAGAAAATAGAAAATGTTTGCCTAAAAATAAACACTGCAGAAGAAGGAGAAAAATGCGAAAGAGGTGGAGGAGAAGAGGAAACAATGACAAATCCAAATGAATATGAGAGCCAACGGGATTCAAATACTTACTTTATCACCCAGCCAGACTTCTCTGACAAATCACTTAATATGCAAATAGCTCTGTATTTATTCCACTGACAAATCACACTGTCACATAAACAGACTCATGAAACATAGAGCACACACACATTCAAACACAGGTGGTGAAACAAACACACACACATACACAAGCACACACACACACACACACGGTTTATATATCATTCATACTTTTCAAATCCAGTGGTGGTTAATTACTGCTGCATTTGTTCCAATGATGAATGAGAATTAGAGCCACTTCTGTATTGCATAAAGAGGATAGATGCCACAATTCCACGTGTACTCTGTGTGTGTGTGTGTGTGTGTGTGTGTGCGTGTGCGTGTGTGTGTGTGTGTGCGTGTGTGTGTGTGTGTGTGTGTGTGCGCGCGCGTGCGTACACTTACCAACCTATCCAACAGTGCTATTTGGCATCGTTACACATTCGCCAACTGTGGATCCCATAGCCAACGGGACATTATGGACATCACATGTTGTTCATGCTTAAAATCATGTCAAACACTCCTACACGTGGCTAGTTCACCAGTGTTAAAGTCCATATCCTGGCTGGAAGAGATTGGAGAAGGGGTTTAATGACCCATTCACAAGCCTTTGCAAGCATTTGAGACAATTCACATCCTGCGGGCTTCTTTAGATAAGAGGCATCTCGTCCAACATCCAAATGGCCGGTCATCACCCTCTCGAATGCCCACCCCCCTTTCCGTTATATCCCCTTTTTGATTGTAAATTAGCGACCTCTTACACAAGGTAAGCTATTATCTGGAAAAACAGGACTGTCAAATGGTGATCGCACCAGCGACGTCAGGACTGTAAAGCAGATCCCAAAAGAAAGATATAACCTCCAGGAGAGACTGGAGAAGGACCCAAAGTTCACAGCAACACACCACAGAAGGCTGCATATTGTGCCACTCTCAGCAAGACCTGCTCCAGCTTCTTGCAACCATGAAGCAGCCAAGAGTCACTTTATTTAAATATAGTGTGCTTGTTTTTTTATTTTATATTTTTAAATAAAGTTTCACTTTCAATATGTTCCTTTCTATGTCTTTGATTCTCAATAAATTACTATTGTTGCGTGTAGTTCTCATAAATCAGAAAAAAAAAAAATAATAGCAATAATGATAATTAGTATTATATATTATTTATAAGTATAATTATTAGTTGTATTATTATTAGTATCATAGTATTATCTAGTTATTAATATTTATGGTATTATTTTGTTATTATTATTGATGGGAGGGGCAAACCACCATATGTCCCAAAGGTGACAAATGAGTGAGGGATTTGCTGTCCAATCACAGGTGATTTTACTTTTGAACTGTCTTTGGTTTCATCCAATGGTTGTTTGTGTCATTCAGTCAGGCCAGACGATTGGACATTGAAATGCTATTTAGAGCCATTCACACCGAGCGGAAGCGCCACGGCAAATGCTATCCTAAATGTTGACGATTTGGCTCTACCATTTGGACCCGCGCCAATACGAGAGTGAGATCGAGGTATCTGACATTTTTAGCAAACATAACCTCAAACAAAATCCAGAATCTTTTACCCACCTACAGTATTAAGGGACTCAGACTATTGACTTGAATCTGGTTGACGATGTACTTAAGGAGAGCTCCTGTCAAGAGTCTGGGGGAGTGCGCCAGGGCTACACCACATTACTTCCAAAAACAGCATCAGCGATCTGTTTTAAATGAATATTCTATGGTCTAACACAACACCACCAAACTTTCTGTCTTTCACTAATGAGCCTGTTTTGTAATCGCTCCGCCACCAAAAACACTGCCTTCACTTCACCTCAGGTGAAATCTGAAATGCATGCTCCATGACAATGGATAATGTACCAGGATTGTAAATGGATCTGCACCTATATAGCACTTTTCTAGTCGCTTTGCAACCACTCAAAGCACTTTACACTACAGACTGCAGTCATTCCCACTCACATTCATACTGGTGGCTGAGGCTCCCCTAAACGTTGCAACCTGCCACCATTGGGAATTCATTAATACACCGATGAACGCAGCATCGGGAGCAGTTTTGGGTTCAGTATCTTGCCCAAGGATACTTCAACACATAGGCTGCCATGGTCAGGGATCGAACCACCGACCTTCCGGTCCAACTGGAGAATTGGGGAAGTATGGTGTGAATCACCTATTTAACTGACTTTGGCAGTCTAGATAGCAGATCTTTGATTGTCCTACTTTTGTTACTGATGTGAAGTAACTTATGTATTAGTTAGTGTGTTCAAGAACTCCAGCGCTGCTTTAGAATGAAAATAGGGGAAACACTTCTATTGTAAAGAAATACCCACACTACCAACTCTTATCAAAATAATGTTTATAATATTTTGTTTCTAGTAAATAGAAAACTAAGATCTTAGAGCAGCACAGTGAACTGTTCATGAGAGAGAATATCAGTATGGAAACAAAGGGTCATTTTTTAGCCATTGACATTTGCTTTCTTATCATTAACAAGCTATAAAAAAATCAGGAAACATGACAAGCATGCTTCCCACACCCAGTCATTGTGATGTAATTTCAAGGACAACAATTTGTTATGTAAATTATGTCAATGCTGCTTTCATTAAAAGACATGTACACAAGCCAATACTCACTCTCTCTCTCTCTCTCTCACTCACTCACTCACTCACTCACTCACTCACACACACACACACACACACAGCCACCCTTGGCAAACCACAGGGGGTGCTGATGATATGCATCATCATGTATATATTACATACAGTGTATTGCTAATAAGACATAGTTGTTTCAATAGAAACAGTTGTGATTCTGGCGAAAGACAGTTGATGCTTTGGGTTGGTAGTGTTGGTATTTGTTGAGTCTCATTCCCAGGTCATCAATTAACTTTCCGCAGAATCACATACAGCATATTTGAATACTACAATAGCCTTCTCATACCCACTTCAGACGAACCAGAAATGTAATGACACTGTGCAACATGTCAAGTAGTGAAGTGACAACGAAGCCTCTTGAACTATTTTTTTTATTTTCTGACCCCACTAGATGTCGCTCTTTGTTAATCAAAGGGCTGAAAACACACTCAATTACCATTGCTATAGCCTTGCTTTTTGAACCAAGGGCACCATCTAGTGGGGTCTATAAAATAAAGCAAATGGTTCATGAGGTTTCACTGGCAAGTCACTAATGTCAAGCAAAAAGTTTTTGGGATTTGTATCTGTATATTGTTATCTATAATATCTGTGGTTTTCGTACTGGCCTGAGGTTTGCTAATGCCAGTTAGCATTCTTGTTAATTCTGGCATGTGTACTTAATTTGTTTATTTGATATGCACATAGCATGTTAATAAACAGTAAAGTCAATCCACAGTGTGTTTTGCAGTCAAGTACTGCCTGTGGCCACAGATACTGGCTGATTACTTGTTTTTTGCCTTCAGTTCAACATGAACTCCTTATTGTTGGTAAGCGATATTGATAATCTTCTTGGACAGTCACAGAGATTAAAGAGGCTCAGGCTCAGGATGAGAGTGGACAGTTTTAAAAAAGTGATCCAAATTGATACAGCAAAAGCAGAAATATTTTTTTTAGAAATGACAAGCAACTAGATTAAGGATTGCAAAGTCACCTTGAAAGGATCTATGTACTGAATTAAAGGGCCTCCTTTATTTTTTTGGATTCTATTCCTAAACTCTCATCTCTCTTTATGTAAAGGCATTTCTCTTGTTCCAGCAGCACTGTTGACCTGACTGTTCAAAGTTGATTTTCCTCTGAACTCTTCTATATGCAAATTCACGACAGCACAGACAATTGGTTTGGCTGTTGGCTGTTTGGCTGTTGTTTGACTGTTTTGACAACGGGGGGCTGCCAATGTACCCCACAACCTGAAAATTCATGGACTTCCTGCCAGGTCCTCATGGAAAATTGAGACTTAAGGGTCTAGTTTTGGGCTAGAAACTGTTCTCCAAGAATCCATGGAAAGGTTTGTTTCGATCACTATGTTAGGCAGGATAATTTAAGTCCATTTCCCATGCCATAGTGCTACAACATGAAGCTGAACAAGCTTTTCCATGTGCATGTCTCAATATCTCGACATCACGATGTCTCACTGGCTAACATGGGAACCCTCTGCTATGAAAAGAACTCCAAATTCCTTCCTATATCTGTACCAGATATCACTACATCTTTTGACCAACCGAGTTGAGACATAGTCCCTACCAATAAACAAATAATATACTCACTAATGCAGTGCCTGTTTTTCTGATAGAATCATGGGGAAGTTTAAACAAATTGGGGAGAGGGCTGTGATGTGAATGTGCTTGTGTTACTAGGAACAACATTTTATTCATTTTTATTTAAAAATAACTCTTCCACAGTCCTGTGCTAAAGGCGGTTTCATTTTCGTCTTTTTTTTAGATGATTTTGCCTGCTTTTAGAAAATTGCTGAGAAGCTTCTGATAAGTGCCGTTGTGGTGACGATGGTGATGAGGAGGAGGAAGATGCACTGTTTTGTATGACAGCAGCACATTCAGAAGTGAGCCTCTTTTCAGCATCTGCTGCTTTATTGGGGCTTAAGCAGCCTATCTAAAACTGGGATTGAGAAGTTTTGTCAGTGACATGATGCTCATTGACTGCAAAGTGTATAGCTTCTTTCTTAACTCTCTCTTCGGTTAGAAACAGTTAGAAGTGAATGCCATGCGTCAATTGCCGACTCTTTAGCTCCATGGACTCTAGCTGTTGACAACTCCAGATAAACAATATCTAAGTATGTCAAAACCCAAACTCGGTAAGAAAGTGAATGAGGTGGTTTCCAACGTGTGGCAATTAGTTTCTTTGCGGCCGTAAGTCCAGCCAACAGTGCTCTTCTTTTGTCAAATGTTAAGCCCAAATCTGATAAATCATTCAGGATAAGTATAGAGGGGGAACAGGGCAACTTGATCTTAAACACCTCGAAAGGTTAAAAGCTATTAAACTATTAATAAACTATTTTCCAAAATTCAGTCACCGGAGCACACTCCCAGAACATATGAAAAAAACTGCCGATCACTTTGAAGAACAGAAAGAACATATAGGATCATTTATAACCTTCATCAAATGAAGCTTCCTAGGAGTTAAATAGGCCCTGTGTATAAAATTGTAATGTATGTGTTGATGATCAGGATTGTGTATCCACCTCTTGAATCAGATTCAGTGCTGGCCGGCCCATTTGCTACTGTACCTGTTAGAGCTTCTCCTATAAAATTAGCCACAAAAGTCATTATTTCAAGTGTCACTGCAGCAGAAACTGTGATGACAATTGGTGAAAAGTGGTGCTGCTCTTGAAATAGCCTACTATCTTCCTAGAATTTACCTGGACGTCGACCAAAACACTGTGTAGTCTAAGAGCCTTTATTATGAGTAAATTTAAATACACGGCACACAATTTGTGTGACGCAAACAAAGCTCCTTGGCACAAGCACTTATATTTGTTGTGTCATCAGTCACAAGGCAAGTAACGTTGTGTGTAATACTTCAATGTGACATAAGTGTTGCTTTTACTTTTGCCAGGTTTTCAGTCAGCCCCTGGGAAATGCAGCACCCATAAAACAACAAAATGCAAAGAGGTGCTTGCAGCTATAAAATGCCATGTCACAGCTAGATATGCATCAGTGTTGATAGAGTCCCGCCAGTGACGCAAGGAAACGCAGAGAGAGATGTTTTAAGAGAAATGAGATGTCTTTTCCTCCGAAGTGTCACAGAAAGTCGCGTCCATTTCTAATGACGGTGGCAGCGTATCACAGCTGGATCAGCTATTAGTCGGCTTTAACAGCTGTAGACATGCACTAATAATAATAAGTGTTTTCTCTGTTTAACAAACAGCTGCACATGAATAACAAGCTGCATTGTGTGTTTATACTGTGAACTGTGTCCTGCTCAGGGGCCAGGAATGAGTTTATGTTATATTATTTTATTTTTTTTATTTGCGTCTTCATATAGACGATCCTGGTGATAATTTCATAATTTAATATCCCAGAACATGATTGTGTCTGCTGAACACCGGCCAATGTTTTAATAGGTTTGATGATTAAGGGAAAATGTAAATGATGTCACTGATATCAAATCTGCACACAGGAATGATCAGCCTCACGTGGGACTGATTGCAAATGACATGAAATATGTTTGTGGTCTTTTTGTTGTATAGACCCACAATAAAACAATTTTTTTTAACTGCATGGCGAATCAGAAGATGAATAAAATATAAAAGTTGTGAGTGATATGTATAAGATCAGTCCGATCAGCTGCAGGGTCCAGTCAATAACTAATGTCCAGTCAGGGGGCGGGGCCACCAGTAAAAGACTTCCGCATAGGACGCTCTTATGTATCCTCGCTCATGGCTCCTCTGATATGCCTCCTCTATCCTCTGTCCTTTATCCTCCGAGCACAAATAAGAGCTTTGGGATGGTCGTAAAAATGGCGCACACAAAGAACTTCCGGTTCAAGTGAGGATAGAGGAGACATAAAATAAGAGACTTGAGAAGCGACCATAGAGGGTTTTCACCAACGTCATGTTCTGGATACGGGGCCATATAGGAGGCACTCGGTATAAACAACTGAATAGAGTACAATGGAGAATTGTGCACTTTGGATACTTTAAGTGAATGTAGCTCGACAACAGAAAAGCTCAACGTGTCCAAGATGCAAAGCAGGGCTGGGCGATATGGCAAAAAAAATGATCAAAATATATTTTTCATATCATCCGATCTCAATTATTATCACGTTGTTTATATTGTTTTTAAACTGCCAGCTTTAAAGCATCTGTACTGAAAACTAGAGATTAGTTCAATAGTTTATTTACATATGAAATAAACAACAAAGCAAATTAAATAAGATGAATATAGAAAAATATAAAAACAATTTTTACTCAACAGTACAACAAATGTAGAAAAATATAAAATAACTAGTTTACAGTCCTGAGTGTTTTTGCAGGTATGCAAGACCCATAATAAACAAATTGAGAATTAAGCCTTAATTCTTCTCTTGGAATGTTGCTTGTATGGCACAATGGTCACAAAAGATGACGCGATTGACAGCTGCTTTGGTCTGCTGGCCTGTTAATGCAATACTTCATCAAATTATTAAACAGATTTGTTGTCGTAAGAAAGCCCATGCTGTTAATGTTTCGCTAACTTGTTTACTGAACTAAGTTCCATTCAGTAATAACTTCACATCGTGCTCTTGAACGCACCATAGAGGGTTTTCACGATGCGTCATCAGCCCATCATTGGACCGGCATTCGGAATATTGGAGGTACTCCGCACAGGCACTGAAGGTAGATCCCGAATGTCAAGGAAAATGGTTTATTATTGCCGTGTTTTCGGTTCTACCAATAGGTCAGACCAAGAAAAACATTTGGAATATTGTCAACTTCCAAAAAATATTAAAAACCAAGGAGAGGAATGCCAGAAGTTAACAGAGGAAAGGAGGCGCTAGCTAAAAATCATTGCATGGGTTCGCCAGGTCAAATCTATCCAAACTCATCATTATTTTTGCACCTTAGCCTGTCAGTATCATGTCACTCACAGCTATCTATACAAGTTTCTACATGGTCAAATTCCCATCAGCCTCAGCTGTATTTTTCTTTATTTCTGAATACACAATACCACACCATAAATCAGTATGTTACCATTTCCAGTGTTAACCATTGCAGTACAGGGGGCTACATGGTGGTTTGGTTAGCACTCTTGCCTCGCCAGTTCGACTCCGGCCTGTGGCTCTTCTGTGTGGAGTTTGCATGTTCTCCCCTTAAGGATGATGAAGAAAGACTAATGACTGACCATTGCAGTACAGCCTCACAGAGCCGCTACCATTGCTGAAGTCTTTTGGTCCAATCTTAATGAGTTTTAGTTGGTGAAAAAGAATAAAGAAGATGAATAGCTGTTGAGTCAAAGTTAACATTTTGGGGACTGAGCAGCCCTGTGTGGACTCTCAACAATCAAATAGCACCCGGATGGCTGGGAGCCAAATATATGAAGTTTGCATTTTTTCTCCTCATGTCTGTGTGGATTTTATACTATCATTCTGGTTAATTATCTCTGTCCAAGGACATGCTGCTTCATGGCTTCATTGCATTTTGACTGAAGCAGGCATTCATAGACTGTGCTTATTAAGCAAGCCTACTGCATAGCACCGTTTTGTGGGGAGTGTATGTTATTACAGATCCACAGTAGTTTAGTTAATATTCCATTGGCCAGCGTTTATTGGCAGTTTATTCACATGAATTTAGCCCTGCAGCCCTAACAGTATACTGGAGTAGTAAAGGGACAGTGTATGTACACACACTGTATGTACTGTAAGTGTCTGTAAAAAGATGCTTATGTTGTCATTGTGCTTCATTTCTGATTTAGTTCACTGTTACAGTGCCATGTGCAATTGGTTAGAAATGTCAGAAATATTTTTTAATCCCTACGGAAATAATTCCACCAGCCTCTGTGTTTGGCACTTGAACGTGGACAGCTTTCATTCCACTTCAGTTTCGGTCTTTTCAGTTGCTTTTAATCCATTTCAATTGAATCCTGTTGAAAGATGCTTTATTGGCATGACTGTAAAAATCAACAATGTGCCAAAGCAGGTTACAGGCCCGCTGTTGCCAAGAAATGTGACACATCACATCAAAAGAAGGAAGCTAAATTATTAGGTTGCTAATTTGGGAAAACTAATCAGTAGTATAGCTGAATGTTATTATTACCATTTAATGAAACAAGGGTTTTTACCATTCCCTCTAACCATCTGTATCATCCCTTTTTTAAACAGGGAAGCAGGAGACTTTCAAACTGAATGTTTAATATGATCTAGTTCCAAACAAAGCAACCTCAATGGTTTAATATCAAAACCATAAAAATGATTTAAATCATGGCATCAGGTTAGAGCCCAGTCTCCTTTTACACAGACATATTAGACACATATATGAACTGAATACCAACTTTAGGACAGTGTGAGTGTGTTAGCTGGTGAATCTCTCTCGTTCTTTATATTAGTTTCCTCTATCTGTAAATTAGTACTTTTACAGTGCCTTGCAAAAGTATTCATCCCCCTTGGATGTTTCACCCTTTTGTTGCTTTTACACATGAAATCATGGTCAATATAATTTGGCCCTTTTAAAAATAATTTGCAAAAAAAAAAAACATTTTTACATAATAGTATCAATTAATTAAAAATATATAAGGTAAAATAAACGATTGCATAAGTATTCATCCCCTTAAAGTAACTGACCTAATTCAACACAGTTCCAGCTAGTTGATGTCAGCAGTGTCACAGTTAGTGAAATGGAGATCACTTGAGTGCAGTTGATGTGTGTCAAGTGACATATAAAAAAACATGTGTCTGGGAGGTCCAGTCTCCGGTTCATCACTATTTCTGCTACAACTGCTAGATGAAGACAAAAGAACACTCCAAGCAACTCAGAGAAAAGATCATTGAAAAGTATAAGTCAGGAGATGACTACAAAAAATGTCAAGCTCACTGGACATCCCACAGAGTTCAGTTAAACCATCATTAAGAAATGGAAGAAGTATGGCAATTGTTTAAATCTGCCTAGAGCTGGCCGTCCTCATAATCTCAGTGACCGGTACAACTAGTACAACTAGAAGTTGTACTGAAGAGAGCAAGTTTTGGTGCCGCTCTGGCTTTTGAAGCCATGGTGATGTCACAGGATCTCTCTGGCCTCGACCAATGGGGTTTGAGCTGAGGTCGTGTGCTCAGGTAGCCCCAAATGGTCTCTCAACGGGGGGTTAGGGTTCCTTGTGGCCTCCCTTTGTTAGAAAGGGCGGGGGACAGGCTTTTCTTTAGCCATGTAGTCCTCAGAAGTAAGGTTTGAAAAGACCCATGTAGGCCGCAGCTTTTGTTCATCAGAGGCTCATGGAGAAACCCCAATACGACAAACAAGAGACCTAGAGTATTCAGAGGATATGAAGCTTTCCAACGTATATTGACAATAAGGGGGTTTCTCAGGGGGTCTGATCCCTCACACACCTTTATAGGTTTATTTAATTAATATTTATTAAGTCACCTTATTATAGATTTACTATAACTAGAACAACTTGAGACACAGTGCCACATCTCACATTAATCTTCAGATCCCAAGCTTTAAGATGATGTACATCACTTCTATTTGGCATTTATTGTTGACCTGCTATCTCCCCCTAAATCCACTGCCCACAACCCCCAATTCTCAATAAAAGGGGTCAGAATGATAAGGGGTTAACACAGGTGTGTCAAAGTGATCCCTGCAAGGATGGGTGTGGCTGCATGTATTTGTTCCAACCTAGCAATAGCACTCCTGACTCAACTCACCTAAACTATCTTCACCCAGTTGATTTGTTGAGTGTCCTCCTGCTTGGCCCTTCCATGGATCAGGTTTACACCCCTGGCTTAGCGTGCTTGTGATTGTTGGGTTTAGTTAATCCAGATGAGGAAGAAACACACAGGATATGTTGAACTTGCTTTGTAGTACAGGACCCAGGAGTTAGTAAGATGTACAACTGAATCCAGATGAATAAAAAAGAGCGGCTTAAGTAAGTGGTATGATATTCAGCAGTTAAAGGAGCCAGTATCAAAGGTGCTTGCCAGGTTCAGTTTATGTACCAATGTGGTGATCGGTAATTAGATCAGTGTACATTAGGGATGTAAATCTTTACCACTGAGGCCTATTCGATACGCACCTCGATACGCTGCAACTGATGCGATACATTAACGATACACTGAAGCTCCCGCCGATACGATGCGATACGATTCGCTCCTGTTCACGATCCGATGCGATTCAAAAATGATTTGATAGCGATATGACTTAATTTTAAAACGATTCGGTTCGATATGATGTGATCATTCGATATTTAGTTGTGGTATGAGAGAGTATTTGCCCACATCAGGTTTCTTACCTCAAAAGCACAATTCTGCTTTACCAATTCTGCAAACCAATAAATCCTAATTTAAAAAAGACATGATTCAGAATGTACAGAGAGAAGATTCAATTTTATTTATAATAAGCACTCCGTTACTCCTAATTGTGTTCTCTGTCTCTATAATTATACAAAATGTATAAAACTTCAGTTGAACAGTTTTAGAAAGCTCAGTATTAACAATAGTGCAAATAACAATTAACAATAGTGCAAATAATATGACCAGCAGCACATACTACTGTCTGCCAGACTGATGTGTTCGACAATATTTTAGTTAGTTGACTGAATAGTGAACATAAATGGCTGTGATTCCATCTTACAAAGAATGAAAATCAAATAATGTCTTACAGACTCAAGTGTATAAATAAAACTATAACTGGCAGCCAGTAACAGCTGCTGTAAACAATACTCTCAGTGCTCAAATAGAGGTATTTCTTTCCAAAGTGCAATGTCCATAGTACTTCTGTGTACAAGGAGGAAAACGTAGTGGTGTAATTTCTATGAGAAATTGAACATGTAAATAAAATAACATTTCCCAATAAGTCTTTCTTAACTGCTCACAATGTAAGCAAAAAACATCAACTACTGGCAATCAAACAATGTTTAAGAACCATTTACTCCCAACACCTCACTTTAGAAATATTAACTGGTCTACATGTTCTGGGAGTAGCAGACTGTGCTGAGCAGTCACTATGTCACCAGCAGTACTGAATACGCGTTCAGAGGGAATACCTGTTGCCAGTTTGGACAGAAGAGGGAGATGCACTTGCTCTTTCCACCACTGCAACACATCTACGACGCTGTAGGGTTGAATATCTTTGCCGATAAAGTAGGCGATGGCGTCGGTTATGGCCTGGGAGCAGGCAGAATTAGCTGCCAGAGCTGTGTTTTGTCCAAAGAAACTAGCGATAGACCTACTGCTCATGTCACCAGCTTTGCTACCGCTCGCTGTGGCTCGTGCTTCGGCAGCATCAGAAGGAGAGGAGGGGGGAGTAGCCGCAGAGGTATCCACACTGTGCCGTCTTTTCATCTGCGTCGCCAGGTTCGTTGTGCTGCTAACGTACTTGATAGCCGCATGGCATTGTTTGCAAATTGCGTGCGTCTTGTCAAGTTGACCTCCTCGCTTGAAAAACCCGAAATATTGCCACATATTTGACTTGTGGGTCTTTTTTGGTGCATTAGATATTTCCCTCCATATTTTTTGTGTATAACACCTGCTTGCATTGTTGCGATGGTGCATTCAGGTTGCCTCGGGGAAAAAGTTAGGGTAGGGAATAGCATGAAATAGTCGATTTAACAATGATATTTGCCGGTGCAGACAGGCTAGAAGAGATGCACTGCGAATTCATAAATTATATCCGACGCACCTTGAATCTACCGGTGCAGTCGCATCGCAAATGTTTGTATCGGACCACCAATATGAATCGGTGAATCTTGACATCCCTAGTGTACATGGTTTCACTTCAGTTTAAATAAGACAGGGATCTGGCATCACAGATGCGACATGAGAGATATCCAGGGCAGAAACCAAGTCAAGGGTGTTCCCACTAGAGGGAGTATGTTCATGTACAAACTGATTGTAACCAAAAGTATCAAGAGACAAAATTGTTTTAAATGCACTTCATCTCTCTCATTTCCTCTTTGTTTACAGCCTTTTGTGAATTAATCTCTTTCCCAAGCTTCCTCTGTCTCATCTGAGGTCTCAATCAGTGTCCCTTACTCTTATATTTAAAATTAAGCTGATCCTCTCCACCTTTTTGTAGAGTCTCCCACTGCTATTGTCTTTGCTTTATTTTCACATCAAGGATAGAAAATGTATCCCAATTGTACCATCCTCTCTGAGAGAACTGAATTCTCTTACTGTTCCTCAGATGACTCCCCAACTTGGAGTGCTGCCTTGGGTAAATGTATTCCTTCAAGGCCTACACACACACACACACACACACACACACACACACACACACAATAAATAATTATTCATAAAGTGCCTCCTTGGAAACTTGTGATGCGAGATAGATGGAAGATAAAAATGTATGTGTGTCACTGCAGATGAAAATGAGAGCATTCAAGGGAGTGGGTGTTTGAGTGTGAGTGTTTGCATGCAGTATATAAACGTATAGGAATATGTGTGGTTGTGTGTGTGTGTGTCAGACACAAACATACTGACACAAATATAAGCCAGCACACACACACAGTGAGTTGGATGCCTTCAGATGCAGGGCTGCCAGCACTTGGAGGGTTGCTGGCTCAATTCCCAGAGACCCCAAAGGAAAGGCACCTATTGATGGATTAAAACTCCCACAGTGCTTTGCTTCCTGTGTGCACAAAGCCCACAGAGTCTGCAACCTCTCTGAGCCCACACACTGGTTTGGAAACAGGAGATGTATGAAGAGAGAGTGAACACTGACTTTATCTTTCTTGTAGTTTAAAATAGTGTTTATTTCCACATTTAATACCTACAGTTTCCCTTTTCCCCATTTCACATCCTATGTTGTTCTGTAACAAGTTGGTAGATTGCTATCTATTACTCACTGTCAGTTGTTACAGTAAGTTATTTAATTACTTTATTCAGTTCTCTAATCAGCAAGTTAATTTTTGGTAGCCTTGCTAGCTTATCTGCTCTTATTGTAAAACGGAAAAGTGACGCCCTCTTCCCAGATAATTTTGTCAGTGTCATGCCTGAAGCGTATTCTTCACCTTTTCAGCAGTGAGTTTCTGCATGAGAAGGATGAAGATTCAGATTCACCAAGACCATAAAAACGTCAGTACTGGACTATACGATGACCAAATACAGCAATCCAGATGTTGCGGAACTGATCAACATGGCATCGTTTCTTGATCCACGTTTCCGCACACAGCACCTGAGTCAAGAAGAGATCCTGGTTATTGAAGCCAGAAACAGTGTTGTGCCTGAACGCGTTCATTGAACGATAGTTCATGAACTCATATTTTTGGTGAACGTGAACTGAACGTACTATATTACTGCCTGATACTGTGAATTCCTCATTTAAAAAAGACATTAAAGCAGCACGTTTTTCCTCATGTCTTTGAGAATATACTGTAGGGGTGAAAGCTGCAGCTGCTACTGTGGATTGAATGGAGAGCAACAAGTGTTAAAGCAACAATGGGGGAAGGCTGTCCCATCAATGCTAATGTAAATCCTGGTTGGATAAGGATTCAAAATTGGATATGAAGATGAAATCTGACACATAGTTTCAGCATTAAACTAATGAAATAATTGCTGTCTGTGGTTCTGTATGGGCTGTGGCAATACATTTGAAAAATTATAGCTTGCAACATATTGAAAAAAGAACTGAACTAGTTGGGTTTTTTTTTAGCTGTGAACTTAGTTCAAAATTTTGAATTATGAACTATGAACTGAACTAGTTCATTTTAAAATTTGTGAACTATGAACTGAACTGGTTCATGTAGAAAGTGAACTTTCCCAACACTGGCTAGAATAGTTACAGAAGGAGAATCTGTGTCTGCCATGCCAAGTGGCCCTGCCACTGCTACCTCTGAAACATCACCTCAATCTGCTGAAAAGGCCAGGATCAAGAAATGGAGGACAAACATTACAAGGAGAAACAGAGGAAGAGTCTTGGAAGCTTTTTCAGACAAGCAGCTGCTGGTGAGGTCTCCATCAGTGTTTCTTACACTGAGAGTTATTTACTTGGCCAAATGGAATCCACTTGCATGGTGGAAAGTACATGAGGATTCTTTCTCTGATTGGTCGTTTAGCAAAGAAGTACCTGTGCATCCCTGTAACAAGTCCAGCCTCAGAGAGGGTCTTCAGTGCTGGAGGGAATGCGGTAACCTGTCAGTGGTCTCTTCTGAAACCAGCCACAGTGAACATGCTAGTCTGGTGACTTGAATTTTGTTATCACATTTGTCTATTATGTTTGAGTGAAGTGGAAACTTGCACTACTATTTATGGCATGTTCCAACCACTGGTAATTTCTTCATAGATATTTTTTCATCAGTCGTCACTGATTGATTTTCATTTTCAGCGAACTTTTATTTATTTGTCTTGCACTACTTTGTCATTTTTAATAATATATTCTGTTCTCACATTTCAGACTTGTTTGGTGTCACTCACTACATTTGTGCAGTACAGGTGTACTACTTGAACTTAATTGATGTAGTTTAGTAGCCTTTATTATTATTTTGGTGATAGATTTATAGTAATAAAGATCAGGCTGAATTGTTGTTTATTCATCGCCATTTTTATCGCTACCGTGATAAATACCAGAAATTATCGGGATACATTTTTTAGTCCATATCGCCCCTTCCCATACCACATAATTAAAAAAAGCCTCAAAAGACCTACCTCCTCACTACAGCCTTCAACTCATTAGCTGACATTTTGCTATTTGATTGTTTTTTCTTGTCTGTCTGTTTGACTTAGCATGGATAAATCCATTTGCCATAAAATAGTGCATAAAGTATAATAATATTTGTCCCCCAATGCCTACACCTTGGACTCTAAAGGCCTACCTTTAAAACTCAAATAGGGAATATTAGATTACAAGTATTCCATTTACTGTATTACAAGAATACAGTAAATGGACAGATAGATGGTAAATAAATAGATTCAGGAATAGATGGAGTAGGAGTGTGAAAGAGAATATAGATGTGCAGGGCGAGACATGTATTTTTAGAGGAAGACGTTGGGGAGATATTTTGAGTGGTTCCTATATTTGGATGCTATGAGAGGGCGGGAAGCTGGTTGCAGGAAAGATATGTGCGACTCATACTTACCTACACTAAACATGTTTTGGAGCAGAGTCACTGGTGAGAAACAACTTGACCTCTTTTGTGTACATTATGTGTGTTATTAGGGCCACGGGGCAAACACAGCGAGCACTATTGTTATACTGTGGATTTTTTCTTCTTCCTCTTCCGGACACAATTTCGTCCTGCTACTATTATATATCAAATTATATATCAAAACGTGCGGTTTGATCGGAATCGGAGTGCTATTACTTTTCTCTACGGAATACGAATTTTTCGCGATGTAAGTCGCGAAAAACTGCCCAAAATTTTGCATTGAAGTGAATGGGACGGCTGAAAAAAAATGAGCGAAAAACATCAATAATTGGAGATTTTCAAACATCTACTTCTCCGGCATGATATCACTTAGAGACCCCATTTGAACTTTAAACAGTAGACGCAAGTCTTGTGTATCGGTGTATTAATCCACGTTTCGATAGGTCATATAGTTTTTTATCAATCCCTGTTCAATGACCATGATCATTTTTGGAGAAATTCTGAGATTATAATGGGTGTGTATTGCATGGAATGTTCGTGTCACAGTGTGTGACATCATCGTCAGAGTGTAGAGGGAGAGAAAAAATTGTCAAAAAATAAATTTGAAAACTGCGCTCCAGGCCGCAAATTTCACTCTACAGAAATAATTTATACATAGAAACGTAGGAAAATTTGTCTTCTCCTTCACAATCCTCTGGTAAAGCTGTCAGAGTTATAATTTGGGCGTAGGATGCACAGATGCGCCACCAACACGCACCAACAGCCCCATTGGCTCCCATATTAAAAACGCAGGACGATTTCTGTAGAAAAGCATATTTAACAGTTTTTCAGATCGCTTTTACAAAGCTATTTCTTCATTTTTCTTCACAAAAGACATATGTAGCTGTTCAGGAAGAACTCGGGACGCTCAAAGTGAAGTCGGATCAATGATAGGTATTATGGTTTTGCCAAAAAAGCTTTCTGTTCGAGGCCAGAAATTCCAGTCTGTCCACCTCTGGCTACTGTGCTCCAGGACATTCAGGTGGCAGTTCATTCTGTTGATTGCTCTGCTCTGATTGCTTTTGATCCTTTGATGTGATTACAGATACACACACGCACGCACACATGCGCACGTAAGCGTGCACACTCCTCCAGATACACATGATTCACACACACACACACACATTTTGAGCTTAAAGGGCATAGGTTGCTGTATAAATAAATACTTGAAAAGGAATGCTTGTTGTAGGTGTGCTCCTTGTATATAATATAGTATCATAACATTACTAGTATTAATTGTTTGAAATCTCTGAAGAATCTCATCATAGTGTACACACACCGGCAGTAGCCCCCGTGGCCCTTTCAGAATTTCTATACAATACACAAAATAATGCAATTTCAAATAACTTTTATGTTTGACTTCTTTCTTGAAGTCAAACATTGGATTCTTGTTATTCTTGAGCCACCAGAGAAACCTTTGTTATGATTCAAGCGCTTCGATGTGACAAGAGCTTTAGAAGTCAAGTAAAGAAGTCAAATCTTTTAGAATGAGCCTCATTACCACCTCACAATAAAAGAGAGTGAGCAAGCAAGGAAGAGAGAAAGAAGCTATTACCTGGGTGTGTATTTCAGCATTAACGAAAAACACACGGAAGATAGATGTGAGTGAGTGTAGTTTATGCTACATAAGGCAAATGTCCTTAATTCAAGATTATATCAAGCTTTTTGGGATGGATTTCAATTGAGACATATCCTTGTGGTTAGACAGTGAGTGTGTGTGTGTGTGTACTGAAACATGCACGCTCTACTACTTAATTCTGCCATCCTTCCTTTTTAGCAATTTCCTCAAATGTATGTTCCTGGCTGTCCTTGACCAGCTCCTGTTACCCTCTGTATTCTTCTTTTTCGGATTGTCTTTTCTTGTACTCTGTTCTTTCTCCAACAACATTGTTTTTCAATTGGCCAACCACCCACTGCCAATAGGTATCCTAAGTGCTAGGTGAATAATATGCTTTAGGAACCATCTTTTGCCCTATTATGGAATTGACTGCTGTGTAGTGATGCAGTTTTAACACACGCAGATGCTTTTATACAAAGCTGCAAACATCTGAGAATTTTTTTTTTTTTTTGAGTGACTTTGCCAGTTTTTATTTTTTTTAGAAAATGCTTAGTTTTAGTTATGAAAAAACATATTTACCACCATAGTTTGGTGTTAGGTAGTTCCATTGGTGGAAAAAATATTCAGATCCCTTACTTAAGTAAAAGTGCTATAGTCCAGTCCATATGTGCCAAATGTGTGGTGATATGTTCACTTTTTCGCAAAAGCATGAAACTTGGTACACTTGTACAGTTTGGGGCCCTGAACATTTTCAGAAATAGAGCCATCGCAAAAAATGGCCTTGTGGCAGCTATGGCGGCCATTTGACTTTCCTCCATAACCAAATTATGTATTTTGCATCATATCTCCTGAACCAAACATGGTAGCACAGAAAAAGTGATGTCTACGCCCATGTTTTGATGGTCAAGGTTTACAGGGATACCATATACAACATCATAAACTGTTCAGGTGAATAGTTATTGGTGAATTCAGTGACGTTTGTGAGAAGGAAATTACAGTAGTTATCTAGCTTAAGAATTAAGCTAAATAGCTTGTTGCATTGGAGGTGCAGCAAACAACAGCTCTGCTATTTTAGCAACAAGCATCTATACAAAGGTCTTTGAAAGTTTTTTCAAAGTGACATAGAGCATTATTGTAACAATCTCTTATTCAGTGACAATATATTGCATGCCTCTCTGTAAATGTAGGAAGTGAAAACAGATCAAAAGGAGCATGTGGTTCAGAGTGGTTAAAATAGGCTCTGTACTTCATGTTTTTAGTCATATTTGTGTAAACATGCAGTAACTCTACATGTATGTATTGATGTGTGAATGTGTGTGCATCACGTCCTCCACAGCATGTATTAGGATTTCCAGTCCCTTTCTTGGGAGAAACAATGCTGATGTAAGTTCCTTCAATCGCCACTGTCATTCAAATGTAGTATATATGTGGTGTCTGTAAAGAGAACAAAAGAGGGAAAAAAAATGTCATCAGATGAGTTCAAGGCTGTTAACTTCTGCCTGGAAAGCAGTGCAAATGTACTGGATTGATGTCAGGTAGGGTCAAGCCTGTTTCTGTAGTTCAGCTTTCAATCTAGAATGTAACAGAACTAATTCAAAGTGTTAGGAGAATGTGTCAAATGTCAAATGAGTTTTTGCAAAGCAGATTGCTTTTCAAACAGATACAAGCACATTTTAAATTCTCCATATCATAGTTTTCACTGAATCACCACATGTCCTTGGATCTTTGTGAAAACCTCTGGCTTCTGCGAATATTTTATGATTTAAGTGGCAATTGTATGTTGAAATGTCTACTTCAAAAGTGTGCTTCCTGAAGCGAGGTCCTGGGAAGGCAGGAGGGGTATTTTCGCTGATTATGGATCACACAGACAGTATTAAATACGACAAAAGATATACTACTCAGCAAAAGAAAGTAGCACATATTCCTGCTTTGGGAGGACAGAAAGAAATGCTTAAGACCTGGTTGCTGAGAGCAGTCAGTGTAAGAATGAATTATCTCTTTGAATGATCACTGTGATGATCCATTAGAAAGTCCATCATGTGCTTCTCTTATGTTTAGAAGGTGTCATGCTGAGAGTTGCATTGTACTTTTGCAGTGAGCATATAACTGGAATAATGTGTTGCCCCTCTGGACGTTGGCGAGGCATTTAAGTTAAAAGAAGAACAAATTCAACATCATTTTATCCCTTTGGTGCACTTAATCATGAATATGGTGAGCAATGTCATATAAAATATAATATCATATAAAACAATTTATTCCTATTGTGGCAGCAGAGTAGTAGTGAGGTTAACTGTTTACCTGTGAAATGTTTAATAGAATGTGCTTTTGGTTACTGTAATAAATCCTGTCTCCTAAAATCCTCTAGGAGTTCCTACACATTTCCAAATAATACAATATAATTGACAGCAATGTACTGCCATCTCTGGTTTTGAATTTTTTATTTCTTGAACATTTTGGCACAAACTGTAGGAATGCTAATTCAGCATTCCCATTATTGAGATCCTAATCTGTATTACTGTAGAAGGGGAAGAGCTCCAACATTCAGATGGTAAGGTTGGCCTTGCACTTGAATGTAATTGACAGCAGTGTTGTTTCTTATCCCTGTGCACACAGCAGATGAGAAGAGTGCAGATGACTTTAGGTGGTGCCAGCTGCCTGTGCACCAGGGTTTGATCACTGCCAGTATCAATGAGGGCATTCAGAGCATTACCATTAATTTTGACAGTGATCAATCCATGAAGCTAACAACTATTAGTTTTCAGGTCATTTTGACGAGGCACAACACACAGTTGAGTGAGCTTAAAGGGTTCATTGGGCACCTTGGTTTTTGTGTGACCTTCTTATCCACACAGGTAACATAATAGGCCCTTTGTTAGATTGTTTTGCTTGTGTAATTGCTGGCTGGGTGTCCCTCATGGGAGCCTTACCCACACCTGATGTTGCCTTCTGGTGGTGTTAAAAGGACATGGGCCTGCAGTTGTCTTTTAAAGCTTTCTAGGGATTGTAGCCCTATGGTTGTCCCTTTATCCAAGCAGCCACAAACACATCTCTGCAGCCAAGGAGGGGTCACATTCCCTGATCCATACCTGGAGCCCAGGGATAACATCCACAAATAATGTTCCAAGATAATTATTTTTCCAACATCCTAAATGTAATCATTTTCCAGTTTTACCTGTTGGTTGGATCCACTTTCCATACAGCTTTTTGGGTGATTCACCAGGCTAGACATCTTGGGAGAAGAATTTCTGCCTATATGTCTCTTCTATTTTGTATGTTATGTCAACAGTCATAAGGTCAGGCTAGTCACTAACCAGCATGAGGCCTATAGGGCCAACGTGACTTTATTAAAACTTTGTTTTCCAAGTTTGAAGGGTGCTTAGAGTTAAAACAAACACCAGTTTCTGTTGGTACAAAAAATGACCATAAAGAACTCACTGCCAAAATTGAAACAGTTGAGGAAGCATTCCAACACAGGTGCAAGTCATTCGAAGTCTTTTGGCACCTTTAACAGAAGAGACAATATTCATATTTGTTATGGTTCAGTTTAGTTTGTCTTGGTTGTTGTGTTTTTTTCCTTTTGTTCTCTCTGTTCACCCTCCCTTTTCTTTTTTCTCTGCAGAGCTTGTGTGTGGAAGGGGGCGTGGCTGGCTCCTCCTGTTGGCAGCAGTGGCACACCTGCATCCACTCAGCTCATTTCCCTCAGTACTTAAGCCTGGTCTTCCCTCCAGGTCACTGCCAGATTATTCCTTTGCTTCCCGGCATGCTGTCCCCCTGTACACCTGAAGCCTCAGAAGATTTCCTCCTGCCAGCCAGCTCCCTGCCACTGCAGCCTGCCTTGTATGGTTTTTTGGTTCGTGTCATTAAAGACATTTTTCAGTTCTCACCCATCAGTGTGTGCACGTCTCTCTGCTTTGGGGTCCAATCCTAACGAACACAACAGAATAATCTGGCCAAGTATGGACCCCGCAGAGTTTGAGAGGGTAAGACAAGCCCTCACCGCTCAGGGAGCTCGTGTTGGACAACATGAGAATGCTCTGAATGAAGTTATGGACAGACTGCTCCACTTGACCTCCAGCCTAACCCAGCTCGACAACCGCCTGAACCTGGTCTCCACTCAGCTTTCCACACTGGCAGCTCCAGCTCCGTCTCCTGATCCTGCTCCTGCTCCAGCTGCTTCTCCCACCCTGCCTAGTCACCCTCGTGAGCCCTTCATCCCCACCCCAGACAGGTATTCAGGAGAGTTAGGGTCATGCAGTCAATTCCTCCATCAGTGTTCACTAGTGTTTGACCAGCAGCCGTTAACTTACTCCACCGATAAGTCTAAGATTGCCTTTACCAGCAGTTTACTTTCTGGTAAGGCGTCTGCATGGGCTGTGGCCATGGCTAACGCAGGCTCACCTGCTTGGCAGTCCTTCCATTTTTTCTGTAATGAGTTCCGTAGAGTTTTTGACCACCCACTTCAGAGTAAGGAAGCCGGTACTAGGCTTCTCTCCCTGTGTCAGGGATCTCATTCTGTTGCTACTTACTCCATTGACTTCCGCATTCTCGCAGCTGAGAGTGGGTGGGACGAAAGGGCCTTACAGGGGGTTTTTCTGCGTGGGCTTAGTGAGGAGCTTAAGGATGAGCTTGCTGCTCGGGATGAGACCTCCTCCTTGGAGGAACTAATTTCCTTAGCCATCCGTCTCGATAACCGCCTCAGTGAAAGACGCAGGGAGAGAGCAGGTAGACATAGGGCCCCTCCCCTTCAGTCCAAGTCTCCTCTGCACCCTGCTCCACCCTCCACTAGTGTTCCTCTTCCAGCTGCCTCATCCCCTTCCAGCAATGAGGAGCCCATGCAGTTGGGGAGGATGAGGCTCACTCCTGCTGAACGTCATCGCCGCTTCCTCCTGAGACTCTGCATCTACTGTGGTCAAGCTGGTCACGTCCTCGCAAACTGTCCCGACCGGCCAAAAGAGTGGGCTCATCAGCTGCAAGGGGGGCGCTGGTGAGCCATACTTCTGTTTGTCCGTCCCCCTCCAGTCGCATTCAGCTTAAAGGTACTGTTTCCTGGTCTCAAACTCACCTTCCTCTCCCTGTTTTAGTGGACTCTGGCTCAGATGACAATTTCATTGACTCTGGTATTGTCACCCAGTTTGACCTGCCCACAGAGCCACTTTCAGAACCCAAGGATGTTTTTGCCCTCGATGGTCGACTCTTGGCCCGTGTAACTCTCCGTACTGTCCCTGTGTCCCTGCAACTTTCCGGTAATCATCATGAGACAACCTCCTTTTACCTTATTCCCTCACCGTCCTCACCCTTAGTTTTAGGTCTCCCCTGGCTCAAACTCCACAACCCACACATTGACTGGTCGACATTATCTATCTCCAATTGGAGTCTGTATTGCCACTCCCACTGTCTGCACTCGGCCATCCCGACCACCATTTCCACTCCACCTGTTCGCCCCAAACCGGTAGATCTAGCTTCTGTCCCTCCTGAGTATCATGACCTGCGGGAGGTTTTTAGCAAGGACCGCGCTCTGTCCCTACCGCCTCACAGGCCATACGACTGTTGTATCGACCTGCTCCCTGGTGCCACCCATCCGACTAGCAAACTCTATAACCTCTCCAGGCCTGAAAGGGAGGCTATGGAGACCTATATTTCTGACTCTCTGGCAGCTGGTCTTATTCGCCCATCCTCCTCGCCCATGGGGGCGGGCTTCTTTTTTGTTGAAAAGAAGGATAAGACTCTACGTCCCTGTGTTGACTTCAGGGGCCTAAATGACATAACCATCAAGAACAAGTACCCCCTTCCGCTCATTGACTCTGCCTTTGCTCCCCTCCACCAGGCCACCATCTTCTCCAAGTTGGACCTGCGCAACGCTTACCACCTGGTGAGAATAAAGGAGGGGGATGAGTGGAAGACTGGGTTCAACACTCCTCTCGGACATTTTGAATATCTAGTCATGCCATTTGGGTTAACCAATGCACCTGCTGTTTTTCAGTGTCTCATTAATGATGTTCTGCGTGATATGCTCAACAGGTTTGTTTTTGTTTACCTTGATGATATTTTGATTTTTTCTCGTACACGTGGGGAACACTTACAACATGTTAAACTTGTTCTCCAGAGACTTCTAGAAAACAGACTCTTTGTTAAAGCAGAGAAGTGTGAATTTCATGTGTCATCTGTGAGCTTTCTGGGTTTCGTGGTGGAGAAGGGGCAGATCAAATCAGACCCTGCCAAGATTAAGGCAGTGGTAGATTGGCCTACTCCCACCACACGTAAGCAGCTACAGAGGTTTCTGGGGTTTGCCAATTTTTACCGTCGGTTCATCCGTGATTACAGTCGAGTTGCAGCACCACTTACCAGGTTAACCTCTGCTAAGTCACCCTTTGTGTGGTCACCTCCGGCTGAAGCCACTTTTGTTAAGTTGAAGAGTCTGTTCTCCTCTGCTCCTGTGTTATGTCATCCTGTTCCCTCAGCCCAGTTCGTGGTGGAGGTTGATGCCTCTGACTCTGGAGTTGGAGCGGTCCTGTCGCAACGATCCACCTCTGACCAGAAGCTGCACCCCTGCGCATTCTTCTCTCGCCGTCTTACACCTGCGGAGAGGAACTACGATGTGGGGAATCGGGAGCTGCTGGCGGTGGTGCTGGCCCTTCAGGAGTGGAGACACTGGCTGGAGGGATCTACTCACCCTTTTGTTGTTTGGACTGATCACAAGAACCTGTCTTACCTCCGTTCTGCCCGCAGACTCAACTCTCGCCAGGCCCGGTGGGCATTGTTCCTGGGCCGGTTCGACTTCACTCTCACCTATCGGCCAGGCTCCAGGAATGTCAAACCTGATGCCCTTTCTCGTCAGTTCTCTCCCCCCGTTGAGGTTCCTGCTGAGGACACTATCCTGCCATCCTCCTGTGTGGTGGGAGCAGCCAGGTGGGAGGTCGAGCAGCAGGTCCAGGAGGCCCTTGAGGACCATCCAGCCCCTGAGGGTGTCCCACCAAACCGGCTGTTTGTGCCTCCCCCCGTCCGATCCCCTGTGCTCCAGTGGGGACACTGCTCCAAGGTGGCATGCCACCCTGGCTTCCATCGGACCTTGGCTCTGCTTCGTCAGCGTTTCTGGTGGCCCTCAATGTCCGCTGATACTAAGGAGTTCGTCTCTGCCTGTACTGTCTGTGCCCGCAGTAAGGCTTCACATCGTGCTCCTGCTGGTCTCCTTCGCCCCCTTCCTATCCCCCACCGGCCCTGGTCTCACATTGCTATGGACTTTGTCACTGGTCTGCCACCTTCAGAAGGTAACGATACCATTTTAACTGTTGTTGACCGTTTTTCCAAGTCTGTGCACTTTATCCCTCTGCCTAAACTCCCCTCTGCCCTTGAGACTGCTTCTTTGCTCACCCAGCATGTTCTAAGACTACATGGCATCCCCCAGGACATTGTGTCCGACAGAGGGCCACAGTTCTCCTCCAGAGTTTGGCGGGCATTTTGCCAAGCTATGGGGGCGTCGGCTAGCCTCTCTTCTGGTTACCATCCTCAGACTAATGGCCAGACTGAGCGGGCGAATCAGAGTCTGGAGGCAGCACTTCGTTGTGTTGCTTTTCATCACCCAACCTCCTGGTCTACCCACCTTCCATGGATTGAATACGCCCACAACTCCCTGATCTGCTCTGCCTCAGGTATGTCCCCCTTTATGGCCGCTAACGGTTTCCAGCCTCCTCTCTTCCCCGCACAGGAGACTGAAGTGGCAGTTCCCTCGGTGCAGGCGCACCTCCAGCGTGCCCATCAAGTCTGGCGTGAAGCCCGGGCTGCTCTCACCCGATCTGCGGCTCAGAACCAGAGACTGGCAGACCGTCACCGCTCTCCAGCTCCCCAGTACCAGCCCGGCCAGAGGGTCTGGTTGTCCTCCCGTGATCTTCCCCTCAGAACGGAGTCCCGAAAACTCACTCCCAGGTACATCGGCCCTTACGTCATTGACCGGATCATCAACCCCTGTGTGGTGAGACTTAAGCTTCCTCCATCCCTCAATATCCACCCGTCCTTCCATGTGTCACTCCTCAAGCCTGTCTCCACCAGCCCTCTGTGCCCTCCAGCCGAGCCCCCTCCACCCCCCCAGATCATCGACGATCACCCTGCATTCTCTGTTCGGCAGCTGCTGGATGTGCGGAGGCGAGGCCGAGGTTTCCAGTTCTTGGTGGATTGGGAGGGGTATGGCCCAGAGGAGCGTTCATGGGTTTCTCGCTCCCTTATTTTGGACCCTGAGCTCATTAGAGAGTTTTACAATCGGTACCCAGACAAGCCTGGTAGGCCGCCAGGAGGCGTCCCTTGAGGGGGGGGTACTGTTATGGTTCAGTTTAGTTTGTCTTGGTTGTTGTGTTTTTTTCCTTTTGTTCTCTCTGTTCACCCTCCCTTTTCTTTTTTCTCTGCAGAGCTTGTGTGTGGAAGGGGGCGTGGCTGGCTCCTCCTGTTGGCAGCAGTGGCACACCTGCATCCACTCAGCTCATTTCCCTCAGTACTTAAGCCTGGTCTTCCCTCCAGGTCACTGCCAGATTATTCCTTTGCTTCCCGGCATGCTGTCCCCCTGTACACCTGAAGCCTCAGAAGATTTCCTCCTGCCAGCCAGCTCCCTGCCACTGCAGCCTGCCTTGTATGGTTTTTTGGTTCGTGTCATTAAAGACATTTTTCAGTTCTCACCCATCAGTGTGTGCACGTCTCTCTGCTTTGGGGTCCAATCCTAACGAACACAACAATATTAGCTGACCAGAATTGATTGAGGGACCCAATTCCTTATCCTTCCTCAATTGTAAAATTCCCCAAACTACATAATGTTTTCCTACATTAGCTGGGGAAAAGATGGAGGCAATGAGAGCCCACAGAACTACCCCTGAACGCACCACCGAAGGACCACCATGCACTTTCATCATCTAAATGCTTCGTTTCACAGACAGGGACTGAATCCTCAAGCATCCTAGAGGATCTCCGTTGACCATCAATGGTAAATCCATCTGCTATTCATCAGACTACAGTAATTACACAGCAAAACAGTGCCACACTTTTATCTGAGCCATAGGCCAGGAAGGAAGCAGGCCAGGAAACAAGGCTACAAACCAGGTGTCAAACTGATCCATGAAAGGGCCATGTGGCTGCAGGTTTTTCTTCCAACCAAGCAGGAACACAACAAATTCACTTAGCAAAGACAGTTCAGGTGATTAAATGAGTTGAGTCAGGTGGGCTATTGCTATGTTTGTATGAAAACCTGCAGCCACACAGCCTTTCATGGAGCAGTTTCATACCCCTGATCAGTTTCTACTTTACCCTGTCAAGCTAAAACTGACTCTTGGATTGGAGGTGCATACCTTCAACACAGGGAAGAAAGTTGAACGTTTTTTTCTGATAGTAAGACATCACTACCAATGCACAAACTTTTATTCTTTTTCTTCTCTCTTCAAGTTGGTGCTTTATCCATTCTTCAGCCAACCAAACCTGAGCATGAGGAATGCTGAAGCCTCTGCACTGTCTCTGCGGTCCACCCATGAGGGCTCTCGGGCCTCCTATGGGCCGTTTGGATTTGCCTACTAGGTATTAGCATAATACCCACCATTATTTATGCCATTGTTTACTCTGCTTAGCGACTCCAGTGATGATGAAGGTTTTAGCAAGAAGCCAATTGTCAGTTGTTGGCTGCAGGAACCAACATAAGTGTCTGTATGCTCTCCCAGCATCAGGATTAAAAATAATGATGTTTCGTTTTTATTTTACGTTAACAACATTCAGGCAGCAGCAGCTGCTACTGTGTCCGTCTGTGCTGCTGCTTCACTGCAGACTGCTTCAGCCATGAGGGTCAGTTCACCGCCAGCTCTGACCACAACCACTACCACAACCACTACCACCCCAACTGTAAGTGACAGCAAATGTGCCGTCGGTGTCTAAATAATATTAACAGTTTATTCCAAGGAATGTGCAGTTCCTCTAGCTTCTTCGGCCCGGAGAAAAAGAATGGACAGAGGAAAGTAATCCACACACTGCTGTCAGACATCAGTGTGTGGATTAGTAGAGTTCGGAGTTTTACTCCGAACTCTACTCTAGCAAGTATGAGGATCAGGAGGAGGAGTTCTTTGGAGGACTGCCTCAGGTCTCTGCGGAGACCAGCTCCTGTCGGCCTAACTCCAGAGTTCTATAAAGCCGTCTGGGACATCTTTGAAGATTACCTACAAAATGTTTTTAATGAAAGTCTGGCCTCTGGCTCCATGGTCACGTCCTGCCGCAGAGCGGTCCTGATGCTGCTGCCGAAAAAAAGGAAACCTACAGACCTCCAGAAACCGGTGCTCCGTGTCTGCTGTGTGTGGATTACAAACTTCTGTTTAAAGTCTTGGCCTCCAGGCTGAGTAGAGCTATGGAGCAGGTCATCCATCTGGACCAGACCTGTGTACCCGGCAGGTCCATGGTGGACAACGTTGACCTCATTCGGGATGTTTTGGAAGTCTCCAGATCATTGGGTGGTCAGATTTCCCTAGACCAGGAAAAGGCTTTTGACCGCGTTGAACACAACTTCCTCTGGAGAGTCATGGAGAAGTTTGGGTTCAGCGCTGGTTTCATAGCCAAGATCAAGGTGCTGTACAGTGAGGTTGAGAGTGTGCTGAAGGTAAACGGTAGTCTGTGTGCTCCTTTTAGAGCAAGTAGAGGGATCCTGCAGGGCTGCCCTCTGTCGGGCATGTTCTATGCACTCTTCCTGGAACCCCTCCTCAAAAAAATACATTCCAACATCACTGGCCTTTTTTTTAAAAATGGTTTTAAGAGAAGCATTGTTTTATCCGCTTATGCGGACGATATCATTGTTTTTATTAAAAACCAACATGAAATAAAGAAATAGTTGATGGTTTTACCGCTCTATTGGCAGCAAGGGTGAACTGGACAAAAAGTGAAGCCCTCGCTGCCGAAGAATGGCATGCCCAGTTCTACCCCAGAGCCTGGCTTGGAAAACTGACAGCCTAAAATACCTTGCGGTGTTCCTTGGAAAGGAGGCCGTGGTGGGTAGAAACTGGAGACTGTCATAGAAATACTAGACGTAAAACTGTCAACATGGAAATGGCTGCTCCCTCAAATGTCCTACAGAGCAAGGGTGTTGGTTTTAAACAATCTTGTAGCGTCCCTCCTGTGGCATCGCCTGACTTGTGTGGATTTTTAATCGGTTTAATGTCTCCTTTTCGGAAAGCTATTTTTGGAGCTGGGTATAAAAAAAAAAAAAAAATAAAAAAAAAATGGCCATCTACGTGAGCAGGGTGGAGGAGAGAGAGGAGCAGGAGGCTCTCTCAGTGTTCCTCCGCACAGTCAGAGCCAGAATAGAATGGCTGGAATTGAAATACCATAAAGCCTCCACAGACACTGACACTTTTGCACAGCGCTGGTGCTACAGACAGATCCTCTGCTCCGTCAGGGAAGATCAGCTGCACTTACACATTTTTAATCAATTGCATATTTGCACTTTATTTTAATATATCTGTAAAAAAGTTATTGAAAATATGTTAATAGTGTTTTTTGCTAGATCAAAAAAAAAATTCTGTCTCTCTGTCTCTCTCACACAAACACACACACACACACACACAAATGTACTTTTCTAGTTTGTTGTTTACATAGACAAGTCTAACTTGTGTCAGTGGTGAATAATTTCTATTTTTTTGTATTTGTGAGGAATGCACTTTTTTTCAGTTTGTGTTTTCATATAAATGTTTGAATCGAACTTGCGCATTATATATATTTTTGAACTTGTCGAATGCATTTTTTAACTTTGTATTTATTTTAAATACTGATCCTGAAAGTATTTAAGTTATAGAGGCCTTTATTTTTATAACGATACAATAAGTAAGGCACCTCATTTTTGTTTTTGTTCAGTTTTGTTTGACATCTTTAGCAAATGCTTGAAAGGCTTGCTAATAGTTTTTCATTTGAAAAAAATAAATATCTTCATTTAAAGAGTCAAAACTGCTTTTGTTTTTGTTTATAGTATTGATGTCATGATATATCTTAGGTCCACTTTTGCTCATTTCCAGGTATGATATCGGTATCGGTTTTAAAAAAAAGTTATCGTGCATCCCTCATTAAGATAAACCAAAAATAAACATGGACTCCAGAAGGTTAATATGGCAATGATCAGGTCTCATTCAACAATGATTCAATATGATTTAGCCATCCTAAAATATTTGTGATGACTTGATTTTTCATTTATTGCTATTTCATTTAGTAGATGTAAAACATTTGGTTCTCCTTGGGAATATCAGCTCCCATATGACTCTGTCAATGAATACAGTGTACGCCATCAGAGAGAACACCAGACTACTATCCTGCTAACTATCCTTACATAGTCTTTCTATTATATCTGTTTTTCTGTTATTATAATATATTATAGAATACTTATATATATGCACATGTTTTTTTGTTCCTATTGTATCTATTCTAATTCTCTGTATTTTTTATTGGATATGCACTTAATATTTTAGTTACATTCTTCACATTATTATATTTAAAAAAACATGATTTCACTTTCGTGATGAAAAAGCGAACGACTGCTGTCCAAAAATATCAGAAACACCTCCAGAGAATCCCCTCACTCAAAAACACAGAAACAGAAAGGAAGACATAGAGTCCCTGCAGAGATTCAAAGAACTCTCCTTTCATCATGCATTGACAAGTAATATCAGACAAAAATACCAAGACAACAAAGAAGAGAGAGTGCGACAGATGATATCACGAACTGTGTCAGGAAAGATCATTAAACATTACAATCTACAGAAAACAACACAGACCACACTTTGTTTCATCTGACCACATGACTTCCTTGAAAAACCAAGTGAACTGTCTTTTCAAAGAAGAAAATACAGATCATCTGAAAGCAAGCTCCAAAAGATGGTACAGGATTTTTTCTTAAGAGATGATGTCAGCCACTTAACTGCATGAAAAAAAAAACCATAACTAGGAGGAAAGTTTAAATGCAGAAAAGGTTTCTAAATGATACCTTGAAAAATATTCACTGAAAATTTCTTCTTGAATATCCATCAAGTCAGCTGTCATACACACTTTTCTGCTGCATACGTCCTTTTTGGGTTGTTCACCCATCCATATCTGAGAGAGAAACCTGTCTCTGTAAAGTGCATGAAAACCTATCCTTCCTTTTGCAGAAGCTTCATACACTCCAACTTCTTGAGACAGCTAACTGGGAAGTCATTGCCAACTCAATATGCTGTGATCCTGCAACCAAAGAATGCATGTACAACGAATGTTCAAAATGTAGAAACAATGTCTACCACCTCAACCATGACAATGATGCTGAGGCTCCAGCAAGATTTGTTCAGTGGACTGAACTGGGAGAAAGGAGGAAGAAAAACAAAGAAAATCAGAAAGAAAATCAGAAAGAATCACAACCAGTCTGAATGACTGTGAAAAAGGAGATGGAGAGTTCTCTAGGAGATATGATTGATATGTTCCAGAAACAGCTAAGAGTCTTCAAGCCGTTCATTTTGCATCTTCTCAGCAGCAGGCAACTCTGAAAACTGGAATCCTTCATGTGTGGACAAACATTTGTGCTTCAAGACTATCTCAGCATCAAAAGAGAAAAGTCCCCCTGCCATACGGACACACATGTCCCCTGTTTTAGATCATGTGAAAATACACTAGGGACTTCCGGTATGGCGACGAGATAGGTGGATAGCTTTCCGTCACTTAAAGTGAGCAACAGCATCGCTGAGGACATTCTGATGGCGTCTGGCGTGGGCAGACTGAATAAAAGTCGTGGTAAACCTTCACAGTCGAAAATTGAATTCGGTCTGGCCAAAAGTGGAAAAGCTAAGGCTAGTGTGGCTAGCGCAATGGAGGAGGAGGCTATCAACACCGAGGATGAAGGATCAAGCTACGGTCCGATTCTTGAGGCAATCAAAGATTTGAAAACTGACTTCTCCAACAGGTTTGACGTTGTCTTGACAGCAATTGGTGATGTGCGGAGGGAGGTCAGTGAATGTACAGAATGTGTTAAAAGTGCAGAGATACGTATCTCTGGTACTGAGGATATTGTGGCTAGCCTGGAGGCTATGGTCCGAAGCCTCGAAAATAAAAACAAGGAAATGGAGGGGAAAGTGCTAGATTACTTATGCAATTTTATATGTTTGTTATTTATATAAATAATTCTAAAACACTGCAGTTATCGTCAATACTGGTATATCCCAACACATACTGCACACATACACTTGTTTGGGTTTAAAATTCCATGTCATCTAAGTAAAAACAAAAAAGGTTTAGTAGGATGTCAAGAGGAATGATACAATTGAAAAAAAATGTGATTAATTTTCACGTCACCTTCTGATTTGTGTTTACTTTGAAGTCCTCCATATCTGGGGCCTGTAATCCGGGTCTTTGTCACTAGTCTGATGAAGCAGAGTAGCAAGTTCTCATGAGTATTTTACCTGGATTCAGGAGGCAGTGGTTGAATGTCTCGTTCCTCCTGTACTGGAGCAATATATATTTCCAACTGTACTTGCAGTCTTCAGCGTGGACCTGCGTCTCAAACCAGCTTGCAGATGGAAAACTTCTTCAGTGCCTTTGGGAGTGAGCTCAACACTCTTGGGTAAGAGATAAAATGTAAGTTTATCTCTTTGACTGGTGTGAAGTGGTTGGAAGGCCCTGAAAGGCACCGGCGCTTTCCCTTGGCTCCAAAGAGGACAGGAAAAGACCTGTGATTATGAGAGGTTTTAATTTGACATTATACAATACAAGTTCACACCGCACTAGCTATAGTTTCTGAGAATTTAAATTGATGAATGTAAAGGACAACAAGTCAGTTTGACAAAGAAACCAAATTCAGTGAAGGACCTTGTCATTTCTGTGTGTGTAAATTGTGCCTGCTGCTCTCATCACGGGCAAGTGTCCCATCCTGTCCCGTCCATTTGGAACTGAACATTCAGTTTTCACAATTCAAATTCAGTTCACAAAATTAAATTTCAAATTAAAAATTCAGATTCAGTTTTTCAATGCAATGATTAAAATTGAACAATACAAGTTCAAATGATGTGATTCAGATTCAGTTTTATAATGCAATTATTCAAGTTAATCAATTCAAATATAAATGATTCAAATTCAGTTTCTGGTGGCCCATATTTCAGCCCATAGGGAGGACAGTGAAGGCTTATGTTGGGAGGTCAAACAAGTTGAACACCTTTAACAGGTTTGACTGTCTGTCCTCTCCTTTTACTTCCTAGTTTTAGAGTGTTCTTGTTGTACAGAGATATAAATACATTTAGAACAGCAGTCTTCAACAAGTATAACTTCTACAAATAAATATTTAACACCTGTGTTTCACTAACCTGACACTGCCAGATCATCACACACAGACCCATCTGAGAAGCTGTCATTGGAAAATGAATTTTTATTTTAGGAGGAAAAAAATATTTCACCCTAGTTTTTGGGAGCTTGGGGGTCCCTGATAATAGATCAATCATAAAATGTCTCACCACAGCAGGACAAGGGACTTTGATGACTTTCTTTTGCTTGTGATCCCACCTATCAACCTCAGTGACTGGGTGTGCTCCAATGTAATTCCTGAGAAGACTGACTGAACAGTTATCATACCATTTTAAACCATGCAAGGTGGTACAGTGAATGAGAAATTGTGAGTATGAGAGTGACACCCATGAACCAGTTGTCAAAGAAAACCTTGTAGTTCTGCTGCGTGCGTATTAGCTGGGGAAGGCAAAGGACAATGTTGCCACTTGCTCCTATATCGCACAACTCTCCTTGTGTAGATCTCAAAATTGTGCAGGAACCCATCAGAGCCAGCCAAGACGAGTATCTTGTAGCCCCATTTCTTTGGTTTTGATGGCAGGTATTGCTTGAGTCTATTTCTTCTCTTGAAAGGCACCATCTGCTCGTCCACAGCCAGCTTCTCACCCATTGGGATCGTCTGCAGCAGGTGAACCTGATCCAGCAATCAACCTCCACAGTATAAAACCCCAGTCTTCTCTTCACTCATTGCCAGATTGTTCCGTCATCCAGCGTGGTAGATCCTTGTATCTTGGCCTCTTTTGTGTGTTCGCTATTTCCTGATGTTAATTAGTTTGTGTGCTAATTATTATTAATTAATGTTTTCTGCTTTGCTTAAGATCATCAGGTCTCATGCTACATTGCCTGTGTTCCTGCCTGCCTGTTGCCTGCTACCATGTGCTCCTTAGTCGTGTGAGTTAAACTACAAGATCCATTCTCTCCACCTGCTGAAGCGGCATCGATATTACCACGCGGTGGACGCCAACCACTCGTCACCTCACCTGAACCATTGTATCCTGGGAAGACACTGCACCCCTTCCCCCTGCACATTACTTCAGCTAGCATCAATAAAAGACTGTTGTTACACTGATACCTGCCTTCTGAGTCATGCATCTGGGTCCAGACCTTACGTAGTTCATAACAAGGTGTTCTCCACTGGGGTTATTGTGGAACATCTTCTTTTGATACATCATCATCATGTTAATTTTCCTCTTCATCCACAGACTCATTGTCATCAGACAGGCCATCTGTTTAAAAAGGATCGGTCATATACCTCTCCTCACCCACTGAGGCACATGCACGCACACACATGTTCATTACAGTATGTTACTCTATTAACTGAATCCTTATCTCTTTATTCTCCCTCAAAACTGATCCCAAACTCTTCCTCACTGTCTCCTCAAGCTCACTGACCCATAAAATGTTTGTGCATCCACATGGGTGCGCATGTGTGAGTAAGTAAGTGTGTATGTGGTTAATATGGCATAGCTTGTCTAGCTGCACTCTTCAATTAATTCGTAATTTTTTTTTTTATTGTTTGTTTTGTTTTTTAACTGTAATTATGTATATCCATTGTGAAGCACATTGAGTCTGCCTTGTGCATGAAATGCACTCTATAAATAAAGTTGAATTGAATTTCCTGTGAGTAATAGTAGTTTAAAAAAAAAGATTATGGTGATAATTTTACATCCCTGCACACTTCCATCAATGTTATTGTTCAAACAAAAGAGGTCTAACTTCAAAATGTTGCCCTTCTTCACATGTAAACATTTCAAAAAGTGAAATTTATCTTACCTTCTTCTAGCAGCGTGTCAAGGCAGCAATGGTCCCAAAAAGGACTGTTCCCCTCCCAGAAGTAAGGTCAAACCCATGCGAACCTCAAATTTCATTGGTCACAGTCTTATCATCAGACTCTTAATGTGATTTTTTTAAACGGGCGGTGTGGGCAAAAATAGTGGTTTGTTGCCTGAGGGCAACACCATGGCTTAGAGGGTCAAAGGTCAGTGCTGCTATAAAAGAAAAATGTATCCAGTAACTGTGATATAGGTACTTAATTTGAATTGTAATCATGACTACACTTACTTTCTCAGAAAAGTAAAAAAAAAAAAAAAAGTCACTTCCAAAGCTATAATTAAAGAGTTTGCCATTACAGTTGCAGATCAATGTCGTGTTGGTATTAAAAAATATTGTGAAGGTATTTCTGTATATACCCTGTATTATGGTTTATGGTTTACATTGTCACCTAAGCGTGTCTTGCCCCTTTTTACCCCCTTTGTTGATTTGCCTGATGGACTTGATGTGTTGAGGTGTTCCTAACAGCCCCTGCTCTGTCTTGTTGACAGTGGTGTTGTTGTCTACTGCCGAGGTATTTTTGGCACCAGTTGCAGTATTGTCATTGTCACCCGTCTGTCTGAAGAGGAGATAGACGGCAGGTGTTCAGGTGAAAGCTCAGATAAAAAACTCAGCCAGGTGTGAACCTCCTCCCCTCTCCTTTGCATTATTTTCTCTATCTGTTGTTGTTTTTTTGTTTCTACTCTGTCTTCCTTTTCTCTTTTGTTGGTCTTTTTCCATTGTGAGTGTGCATCCTGTTGTGCAGCCTTGTCATATGTGACAAGCATAAAGCTGACGCATTCATACTGGAGAAGTACAAACCGCAATACAGGTCTAACTCCTTAGTCGTAACGGTCTTAAGAGCTCTTTAGGAATACTTTTTTTTGTTTTGTTTATTTTTTGTAATAAAAAGAGACTGTCTTACTTGCACTGATTTTGGATTGCGACCTAGTCCAGATGTTCCAAAAGTTTTGTTCCAAGGATGTCCAAACACATTGTTTTAGAGCACATTTCATTTTTTACTGCTATTAGTGTTTGATCGCTGAAATTTCAGGAGCTATTGTGACAACAGAAGGAATGTGAAACACGTTTTCTTACCCTAATTTAATTACTACTCTGGGATTCTTTGTAAAACCTTTTAAGGGCCTAGGTTGGACCTGGATGCAGCTGGCTGGAGGCCTTTTTAAACAGCCTGTATCACATTAAAAACTAGGTCACGGGGCGATCATGTGACCCTGATGAAGATGGCAGCATAGCGTGAAGGCTCCTGACAATTGCGCATCCAAACTCGCTTATATGTCCACTTACTTGGAGCATAACAATCACAACTTAGTTCTTCTGGAGACTTGTTACAAACCCTGTGTGTGGAGGAAGCCTCCAGCTAAACCCACTGTCAGGAAATGGACACCAGAGGCTACTGAGGCTCTAAAGGACTCCTTTGAATGTACAGACTGGAATGTGCTGCTGGAAACAGTATGGACACTGACAGACACACAGTCATACCTACAAGGACTGTACACTGTTTCCACAGTAACAAACCTTGGAATTCTAGTGATTTAAAGGCAATCCTCAATGAGAAGTTTTAGAGATGACGACAAAGCATGGCTCAATCAAGTACAATATAAGTTGAAGAAAAGACAAAAGATGGCAATGGTGGTATACAACAAAAAATTGGAGAGAAATCTACAGAACAGCAACATCCGTGAAATGTGGAAAGGAATCAACACCATATCTGGTTACAACAACAAGAAAAGACAGCCAATGGTGGGTGATGTAGAAAGAGCTGATGAACTCAACCAGTTCTTCAACAGATTCAATACAGCAGCCTCACCCAATGCCAATGCTGCTGCTCCTCCTCCTCCACATGCTCGTCTTCAACATGTGAAAATGTGAAAGCAGCATTCACCCCCCCTCTTACACCTGAGCCTCCAGCCTTGTCTGTCACAGAGATGGGGGTGAGGTTGGAACTGGGAAGACTTTGCTCTGGGAAGGTTGCTGGCCCAGATGGTGTGTGTTCGAGGCTGCTCAAAGACTGTGCTGTCCAACTGTGTCAACCTCTCCACAAGATCTTCAACCTCAGTCTACAGTTGGGGCGAGTGCCGGCACTGTGGAAAATTTCCTGTCTTGTGCCGGTACCAAAAATAAAATGTCCAGCTGAACCTAATGACTACAGACCAGTAGCCCTCAATTCTCACATCATGAAGACCTTGGTGCGGCTGATTCTACACCTACTGAGAGTTGAGGTCAAAGACAAACTCGACCCCCTGCAGTTTGCATACAAACAACACATCAGAGTGAACGATGCTGTCCTCTACATGCTTCACCGTGCCCTTGCTCATCTGGAGGAAACTGATGCTTATGTGAGAATCATGTTCTTTGATTTTTCAAGCGCATTCAACACCATCCAATCCAACATACTCAAAAACAAGCTCACAGAGATGGGAGTGGATCTTTCCTTCATCTCCTGGATCACAGATTACCTGACAAGAAGACCACAGTATGTCAAGTTGGGGAACTGTGTTTCTGGGACATTAATGAGAAGCACAGGGGCTCCACAAGGGACTGTTCTGGCTCCGTTCCTGTTCACACTGTACACAGCGGACTTCAAATACAACTCTGAGTCCTTCCACATCCAGAAGTACCAGGACGACACTGCTATTGTGGCGTGTATCAGGAACGGACAGGAATCTGAATATAGGGATCTGATAAAAGCCTTCAGTGACTGGAGTCACAATAACTATCTCCTACTGAACACCTCAAAGACTATGGAAATGATCATAGATTTCCGCAGGTTCAAGTCCCCTCTTCAGCCAGTGAATACCTGTGGGGTGGACATTGAGGTGGTGCCAAGTTATAAGTATCTAGGTGTATACCTGGATAATAAGTTGCACTGGTCCCTAAACACAGATGCTCTCTTATTCTTAAGGAAGCTCAGATCTCTTGATATCTGTAGTAAGATGCTGCAAATGTTTTATCAGTCTGTGGTGGCATGTGTGTTGTTTTATGCTGCAGTCTGCTGGGGGGGCAGCATCACACACAGAGATGCAAGGCGGTTGGACAGACTGGTCAAAAGAGCTGGCTCTGTGATTGGAGCCAGGTTGGACACACTGGAGGAGGTGGTGGAGAGATGCACTGTGAAGATGTTCGAGACCATCTTGAAATACCCGGATCATCCACTACACAAAACCTTTATGGACAAAAAAAAACAGCAGCGGACGGCTCCTCTCTCTCCGTTGCAGGATGGAGAATTTCAAAAGATCCTTCGCTCTTACAGCCATCAGGCTGTCTAATTCTTCAATAGCTAACAGACTAACTGAATTTCCCCTTCGGGATAAATAAAGTAATTTTGAATTTGAATCAAACTAAGAACTGATTATGTCCACATCTTGTGACATTTTTGCAAAAAGAAAAACAAGCTCACGGAACACGAAGACGGCACACTCGGACGAGAGCGCTGATGCTAGCTACATGGCCGGCATAGCCGACTTCCTGACCAAGCAAAAAGCGCTTAGCACAGAGTTCAGCTCCAAGCCGGACGGGACATACAAGACTCTCAGCGAAATGATGTCTATCTCAACGCTGGAGAACAAACTGGGTGATACCAAAAAGGATGTAACTGCTAACGCAAACTGCATCAAGGAAACTGAGGTTCACAAAGCCACAGCAGAGGACAAGAAGGAAAAGAGTCGGCGCTAGCATCGGCTATTAAATGTATTGCGCACCTGGAGGCCAAAACAGATGAGTTGAGCAATCGAGGGAGAATCAAGAATATTCAGATGTTTGGTCCTAAGGCAGGATCTGAAAGACATCGTCATCTCCGGGAGTTTGTGCACCCTCAGTGACTGGTCGTAGGAGCAGATATGTCATTCACTCTAGAAAGAGTTCACTGTATGCTGCCCCTGCAAATACCAACTGTAACCAAGTGACCTCATCCGCTTTCTCATCTTTTCAAGATAAAGAATTTGTCCTACACATGATGGTTTCAGACTCACGTTCGCCCAGGACTGTCGGTGGAGAGCATCCGACAAAGACACGTGTTTGACAGCGCCAAGAAGCTGTTTGTTTGTTCCACCATCATCCTTGCAAGATGAGGGTACAAACCAACGGGAAGATGCGACTGTTCTCTTCACGGCAAGAGGATAAGGAATTCCAAGAAACAAGAAATAGCTGCCATAGTATTTTTACAGGAAATCCATCTGTCCAGAGAGGAGCACAAAAGGCTTAAGAGAGATTGGGTGGGGCAGGTCTACTCACCAGTTTATCTTAGACTTTTGCTCTTCCAACAACCTCACCAAAACAAATATTGTATATTCAACTCGGCCCTTCTCACAAACACAAAGACCTGCAATAACATTAGACAGTGGCTCAAGCAATACAAAGAGGACAATATGGCATCCCCTGTTATGCTGTGATGTGGGATGCAGCTAAGGCCATCGTCAGAGTACAGCTGATCTCCTATACATCAGCAAGGAAAAAGGCAGCAAACAAAAAAGCTTAGATCAGAACTTATCAAATCAGGACAAATAAAATCAGTACAATCTCACAAGCAGTCACCTTCAGAGGAAAACACAAAGACGCTAAATGCTGATAGGACTGGACAGCATTACCGCAAATATGGCAACAACCCTAGCAGGCTGATAGCTTATCAACTCAAAAGAGAACAAGCAGACCGTAAAATAAAATGTATACATAATGCAACTGGTCAGTTAAAATAGGATATACAGTCAATAAAATCATCCTTTTTCAACTACTACCCTCCGCTTTATACATCAGACAACCCATCTGAGCAAAACATTGATGATTATTAGATAATATATCCTTACCATCTATCTCCAAAGATAACAAGAAACAACTGGGCTCCCCATTTACCTCAGACGAGGTGCTGCCGGCAGTCATGTTGTTACCCTCTGGCATAGCGGCGAGCCTGGATGGGTAATTTGGGTGGTAACTGTGACTCCCAAACTTAAGGATTCATACAAACTACAAAGAGGAAATTGAACACTGGAATTTACTCCCTATCTCCTTTCTTGGATGAATTAACGTAACATAAGTGTTTACACATACCCTTGATTTCATCCCAGGACTTTAGCACACACCTTCCCCAGACATCAGTCAGATGTTGAATAACTACATGCAGAGACACATGCAGATTTGGGGGGGTGAAAATATTCTTGTACTGTATTCAATTGAATGTAGGTTGAAAAAGGTTTGCAAATCATTGCATTCTGTTTGTTTTTTGTTTTTTACAACAATAAAAAAAATCTGTGTTGTATATATTTTTTCACTTTTCCTATATTGCTGCCTGTTTAACATCTTTACCTTCCTCTCTTCAGCATCCTTATTATTCTTCATCACTGACTTCCTCTTTGGTATGCAGTACCTTGCACTGAGAGCCAGCACGTCTAATGAGCAATTGGTGCTTTTGGGTGACTGAGTGGGATTGCACGAGCCACCCTCCCATACATACTCCTGTGCTCTAACAGGCAATTACTCAAAGAAAGGACAGTGTAAGGGCCACCAACACTTTGCCCTTCCTCTGTGTAATTAATACTAAGTGTCAAACTGCAAATGATCCTCTTCCTTAGCCATATGGACGGGTATCAAATTCTCTTAAGCCCCCCCAATACTTTCTGCTTAATAATGGATATGTGCTATCTGTCATACACCATAACCTTGATTAAGAGATATGAATCTCAACTGGTGGAATGCAATATTTGATAAGAAGCCCAATACTTTAGTAGATTGAAAGCCTCCACCTGCTTTCAATCTACCATCTTATTCCTTATTTGCTAAAAAGGCTTTGTTGTTCTGAGCTGGCTCCTCATTAGCATTCACAAACAGTATCTCCTTTAATCATATCTACAAGCACTCTGGAGGTAGTGACTGGTTAGTGTTTATGCATCCAGGTCATATGTAAAACTTGCATTAAAGCTTGGCATCTGTACATTTTTTTTTTTGGTTAAGATGTTTCGTTGTGATTTTTTTCTAGGATTTTGGAGGAGTGCCCTCTGGATGCCCACGTTTATTTTATTTTCCTTTTACCCATCTATTACTATCTATTTCCATTGTAGTAAGAAAATTTAACTTGTAATGCAAAATTTCTAACAAGCATTGTTCAGTACTCTTTATACAGTCTTTATGTCTTTTTATTAGTAAGAATGACGAGATTAACTAACAACAGCAAGCAATGAAACTTTTATTGTTTAACTTAGGTTTTTCACATAAGTCAGTATTTCATTATATAATAACAATGACACATTTTCATTGTATTGACTGTACCAAAAAAAAATTAACAAAATTATTCCAAATTCCAATTCCAAATATTTCCACACAAAAAGCTGTCCCCATTTTGTACGTTCGGGGGGTTTCAGCCAAAAATACAATCAGCTGTGTTTGGAATGATTTTAATTCATCTGTTATCCTTAACCACTTATCTGAACTCAGGTCACGGGGGCTGAAGCCAGTCCCAGCTGACATCGGGCAATTTAAAATAAAATAAAATAATTTAATTATGAATATTACATTAACATAGTACATACAGACATACATACATACATACAAATAACACAAACCATTGTTAATAGCATTGGTGATTATCAAAGATGAACAGTATTCCTGGGGACACTGGTCTCAGGAAAACGAGGGACATCTTCTGCAGAAACACCAACCGAAAAATAGCTGAAGTTCCTTACACCTTTTACGAGATTAGTCTTGATCTCACTTCACAGTCGTTGCCCTTTCCCCATGATTCTTGCTTCCCCTATTTTCTTTTCTCTTAGCTATTCATTGCATGAGTTTGTAGGAAGTGAAATGAGGAAGCCATATATTTTAGAGTGGCTGAAGTTTATAGCTCCGTTTGTCTGCAAGTAATGTCATTTGTACAAGACTCTGTAAAAAGATCTCCCTGAAACATTTATTTAACATAGAAGTTTAATGAGGAGGAAGGGTTGGGGAAATGCAGCCAGTGTTCTTAGCGTGTGTTGTGAAGAGGGAGAGAGAGAGGAGAAAGAGAGAGAGAGAGAGAGAGAGAGAGAGAGAGAGAGAGAGAGAGAGAGAGAGAGAGAGAGAGAGAGAGAGAGAGAGAGAGAGAGAGAGAGAGAGAGAGAGAGAGAGAGAGAGAGAGATAAGTCTTCTAGCTGCATAGACGTGCAATCATGCAAAATTCATGTCCAGGGGAAAATCTGACACCGCTGTCGAGGGACAGGAGGTGAGGAGGACTGAGAGAGCCGTGGAATGGGGAGGAGATGAAGTGGAAAGGATTGAGGATAATGTGACAGAAAAAAGCTGAAGAGGAGGAGGACTGCAATGTATGTGGAAAAAGCCCTTAGACCTCTGTTTGCATACTTGTCCAGCACTTAGTAGACATGTAAGAAATATTGCAAAGGAAATGTGCAGTTTCCCAGACTTCCCCTTTAGTGGTGCCAGGGCAGCTGTCATTATGCACAGCTAATAAACATCATGTTTGTGCAGACCATCAGGTAAAATCTCAATCTTTATGTTTAATCATTATTACAAATCAGAAAGATGATCAA
This sequence comes from Centropristis striata, assembly GCF_030273125.1. Classification (NCBI taxonomy): domain Eukaryota; kingdom Metazoa; phylum Chordata; class Actinopteri; order Perciformes; family Serranidae; genus Centropristis; species Centropristis striata. Next base: position 15,888,860 of record NC_081528.1, on the reverse strand, counting down.
TGATTCATTTTTAGTGTCCATGAGGGAACTGACATCACAAAGTGCGTCACAAGGATTGAATAAAATAATTGTAAGCAGGGAAATGATGTGCAGATGTCAATAAAGGGCGATGAAATTCATCACTCATATGAAGTTTGATATTTTACATAATGCTATGTAGCTGAAATAACAATGTTACATGCCTATGAACTTTTATCAGACTACTTATGTTCAATCTACAGCAACTGTGTACTCCTAGTCTAAAATCAGAGTGAGGTTTATATACCAGTGTGTATGCACTTACAGCCTAGTTATTGCAACTGTACATACAACAGTCTTTTTTTAGACAGTGTAAAGACTTTTTTTTTATGACAGTCTTGACTATAAATGGTTATTTGTGTAATAAAGCACCATTGTCTCTGTGTGAATTAATCATTTTGTAGAAATCTGTTAAACATCTTAATGAGTACATGGGTAACCCTATTAGAATAAATGAATGTGTACACTGGCCCTCATTTATCAAACAAAAGTAGAAACCCGTGCAGATCTGAGACTATATATTAACTTCCGACAGAGTTCACGTGTGATTCATGAAATGTTCGTATCTCTCCAATCACATCGTAAAAATGATCGGCTGTTGATAAATGCGGCGGCTAAAAACAAGCAACATTAAAATATCATGCCCTGTAATATACAGGATTCAGAAGGCCTCGCCCCGAAAGTTTACATCATTGAAGGACGCATTACGGCCAAAAGGAGGATTTCCCCCCCTTTTTTTAAAAAGTCATCTTTATTAGCAAAGTGCACTGTTGCAAATAACTTAACAACATTTGGAGCACAGACCTAAAGTTGTCACAGCTTTTTGTTTGCAGGAGGTAAATAATGTTTTAGAGTAAGTTTTAATGCCAAAATAAGAGGAATTTCTCAGAGATACAATAGTCTAAGATCAATTATCCGACTCAGACGTGAGGACTTCATGCTGACTCAAATTTGCGTATACAAGCTGAGACCAGACGTGAGATCTGATCGTACCCTCCACTCACGTACAAATTGATAAATGCAGAGTGTGAAAAGGCTTTTCACCTGGTTCTATTCTCATCATTGTTGTGGTATCTGCTTAATCCTTAGTTCGGTGCCATTTTTGTTTGAAATGGCCACTTCCAATGTGAACAAGAAGAGGTAAGATAGTTCTGCAGTAACTGATATTTGTGTAATATTTGGGTTGAGTCTGGTTAGGTGTGCCCATAAAAAAATGACATAGCCCATACATAGTAATGTCAGCAGTAACTGAACTAAGTTGGTAACCTGTATTGTTTCAAATTAAGTATTAAATTGTGCTTTGTCAGCTTAGCTCACCCTATACTTACCTGAACAGGTGGTAGGTTCCATTTAGGTGAGGCTCTCAGGTCTAAGGTCTCTATGAGGGGCGAGGCTCAGGGGTGGCAGCTTGCTTTAAGGTTGCAGTTTGCTTTTGTTTGATTTTAATTTGCCTCAGTTTATCTTAGTTTGATGGTGAGTCCTGGCTTTCATTTTGTGCTTTTTGTTTCAAATCAAATCAAATCAACTTTAAGGCAGCGTTAGCTGATACAAAGTGCTGTACATGGCAGGACAGACCAACAAAACAAAAAACAATAAAAACAAAGAACAAGCAAAAACAACTAAAACAAAGCGAGTCTCATGCTGGGTAAAACAAAAAACAGTAAATAAAAGTGGGTTTTAAAATTAGTCTCAATTTCAAAATTAATCTTAATTTTAAAAAACCACAAAGAACAAATAAAAACAAAAAATAAAACAGAGCAAAGGCTCATGTTGAGTTAAAGGCCAGTGAATAAAAATTGTTTTTTTGAGTAAGTTTTCTTTTTAAAAGTTTTTGGTGCGCCACCACTTTATCATTTGAATGAGGTGGCGGTACCACACAGAGCCTTTCGTAGAAATGACCGCACGGCCACTTAACGCTCACTTTCTGTCGTACGTTCATTTGATAAATGAGGGCCAGTGTGTGTTCACTATTAACTTCAGTTTGATTAAATAATTATGAAAAAGGTGTCATTTCTTTGCTTCAGCACCTGCCCCTCACTCAACACTCGACACTCAAGAATGACCAGTTATTCTACATATGTCAAACATATTACAAAAATGTTGTCAGTATAATTCTGCAGACAGAGTTACTTTCACCTCTTTAAGATTATATTCGAGAATACTCTATATTCAGAAGAATCTATACTAATCTATAATCCATTCTCTGTTCTTTTTCTTTTCTTTTTTTTAAAGCCAAGTCTGGAAGACTAATTTTTCTTTTTCTAATAGTTGTTGCCCTTCCATTACAGGACAGAGACAACCTAAACACAGATATTCTCACTGGGTGCTCAGGCTGCATTATGATTTCACTTGATATCAGGGGACACGGCATTAATTTTTCATCAAGTTCTTGGAAAATTATTATCAAACATGAGGCAGAGTTAGTGGAAATGCTTATAGAAGAAATTGTGTTTAAGCATAAAAAGGAGGATTTAACTTATTTTGATTTCTACAGTGATATTCATCGAATCCAAGTCTTATTTTATCAGCTATAAGCTTTGGAGTGATTAAAAAAGGTTTTCTCACATGCTACATATTTTTTTTAATCAGGCATCTACAGCAATTACGACACAACATTTCCATTGAGGACACATATGATTTATCTTTTTTGTGATGTAATTTCATCATTGGCAGTTCACAGCAGTTCAAACATCTCTGAAAAAGTTGTTAGGATCTATCTCTTGAGTAGTAAAAAAAAAAGTCACAGACTATAAAATATGTACAACGTTGTAGTGATATCACCCATATGTTTCTAAAGAGAAATTACGCTCAAAGTGGGTGGCTCCCATTGCTTCTGCTGTCACCATCTTGGCAGTGCCTGACTCTTTCTAACCCCTGACTAATCCAAAACAGGGGCAAAGAGGTGGTACAGGACTGAGCTGAGGTGGGCCAAATGCAGCAGCTAACAACCTGTGAGGGCAGTCCCCTGTCACTCAAAGCAGACACGCCCTTAATTATGTATAACTTTAAGCCTTAATGTAATTTAAATGGGTGACTTACACTAACTGGCCACTGTTATAATGTATCATCTGCTCATTAACACAAATATCAGCCAATATAATATCAGCCAATCACATGGCAGCAACTCAATGCATTTAGGCATGTAGACGTGGTGAAGACGAACTGCTGAAAGTCAAACTGAGCATCAGAATGGGGAAGAAAGGTGATTTAACAGACTTTGAACGTGACATAGTTGTTGGTGCCAGACAGGTTGCTCTGAGTATTTCACAAACTGCTGATCTAACAACCATCTCTAGGGTTTACAGAGAATGGTCAGAAAAAGAGAAAATACCCAGTGAGCTAAAATGTCTTGTTGATGCCAGAGGTCAGGGGAGAATGGCCAGACTGGTTCAACAGTAACTCAAATAACCAGTTGTTACAATCAAAGTATGAAGAAGACCATCTCTGGAAGACAAACGGGTATTCATCAAAGCCAGAGCACCTCCCGTTTGTCTAATCCCCTCCAAATAATTACCTTTGTCCGTGAGCCGACCAAGATGAGCAGGAGCAGTTATTCTGGTCCCCATCTGTTATGAAGGTGTTTATTGTCGAACTCACTGTACCTTGGGAGGACTCAGTAGATGAGGCATACCAAAGGCAACACCTACACTATATTGAGCTAGCCACTGAAACGCAGCAATAAGGCTGGAATACTGAAATCCGGCTTTGGCTGATGCGAAAAGAGTCCTGCTGGGCCCCAAAGTCGTAGACCAGAATGACACAGAGAGGGGTGCTTCTGGGAGGCCTGAAGTCACCAATGAACCCTCTGGAGGCGTTATGGATCAAAGAAACGCTGAGGAGGGTGCCCACTTGAAAACCTCTCTGTGTCATCACCATGGCCAATAACAATATTCATTTGTTACGCGCTGGTGCATAACCTTACCAATACTTGTTTGAATCTTCATACTTATTTATGAATTTATTAATTCCTACTTTTCACTCATTATTACTATTACTCTGGCATTATTGCAAGCTTTTTGATTAATAACCAGTGATACTCAATGCACAATACCTAGAATAAACTGCAACCAGAGACTGCTGTACAAAAATATATAGATTTTACTTAAAATGCATACAATTATCAATTATTAGTAAAAGGCAGACTGACGTCTGGGGGGGGGACTTCATCTGCCCTATTTAGAGTAAGATTCTATAATCACAAAAATATATATTTTACGTTTTGTTGCAAAATCTGTGTCTCCAGTAATATCTCTGCAAGTCATATTAAGGCAGGAGTTTGTGTTAAAGTTTTGTTAACAGGTCAGGTCATGGACATGGTGTGCTGAGCAGAAAGATAACTGTCTTCTCTGCTTGGTGACATGACATGTCCACGTATGCAATAAAGAAAGGAAAGAAAGAAAGGAAAGAGATCTACCTACATTCTTAGTAAAAACTTTGTTAGGCTATAAAAGTGGGTCCATGAACTGACCAGCCTAATGTCATGTCAGGGACGTGTGGATTAAACCCAGAGACTCTGTATATGGCACATTTCTTGACGTATTGTAACAAAATGAAGTAAAACTGAGAACTCTGAGGTCTCCGGTTATGAGATTTGGAAAGAAGCTATGAAAAATGACCAAAAAGCAGTTAAAGAAGCAAAAACATAATTATTTTCTAATTTAATTTTTAATGATCGTCCCCCCTCCTTGTCATTTTACTAATCCATCACAAGAGACGTGAGAGGTTTTTAAACTTTAAGTCACTGATATCAGGAAACAAATCATCCCCTCTGACCATGTACTCTATTTTAGCAGATATTAATAATTAGTTTAATAGTTTTAAACATATCTCACTATCCATTTTAAACTATATTATATCCAACATGAAGCCAACCACATGCAGCCTTCATTTTATCCCAACCAAATTTCTTGAAGTTATTGACACAGTTGGACCAAGTATTTAAACAATTGTAAATAGTTTCAAACATGCTGTGGTCCAACCTCATTTTAAGAAAGCAAACCTTGATCCCTCTGTTTTAAAGAATTTAGGTCCATTTATAAACTCCTTTTTTATCTTAAGTTCTAGAAAAAGTAGTTTCTACCAACTTTTAGCATTTATGTCAAAATAACATCTTTTCAATTTCAATCTGATTTTAGAGCCTTACATAGCGCAGAAACTGCCCTCCTGAAAGTATCCAATGACCTCTTTTTAGCAGCTGACAGGGGGGAGAGTGCTATTTTAATTATTTTAGATTTAAGTGCAGCCTTCGACACTGTCGACCATGCCATTTTATTGACCGCCTTAAGAACTAAGGTTGGCATCAGAGACACTGCACTTAGTTGGTTTTATTCCTATCTTTTAGAGAGAACAAAGGGGCTCATGTTCACACTGGATCTTTTTATCATTCTTATGTGCATTAGAACAATCGACAGAGCCATTGTCCATGGCAGCCCCGTTTCCTCACGGCACTTTGCTAATTTTGATTTCAGAGTGACATTTTCTCGTTCGACCACACCTCCACTGGCAGAGTGATATGCACAATGTCGTCTGAGGTCAATGCCAAGAATTTCAATGATTTTGGTTAACGCAGAATTGACAAAGTGTGGGCCATTATCGCTGCTCAGTTTAGTTGGTATTCTCCATCTGGGAATGATTTCTGTTAGCAGAGATTTTGCTACCACTTGGCTGTTTTGTTGTTTTGCTGGAAGTACTTCAACCCATTTTGACCACATGTCTACCATCACTAAGTAATATTTCTTCCCTTCTGCTGGTGGAAGTTCTATGAAATCCATCATCAAATGTTTGAATGGTCTGTCGTGTGGTGGGTGAGCAGCGTGTGTGATTTTGTTTTGGTTTTACCTGCATTGTGTGTTACACAAACCATACATGATTGACAATACTTCTGCGCATAAACTGAAAAATGTTTGGTGAACCATTGTTGTGTTACTGCATCCAACATCCCTCCTTTTGACACACGGTCCAATCCATGGGAGGGAATTTTTGGGAGGGCTGCATTGCTGTAAGAGAACTGGGAATAGAGACTGGAGTAGGAAACAGACAAAGGATCAAGGATGGTGGGTTGGAGAGCTGCTCTTTTTGCAGCAGCAGCTCTTGCATTCCCTAGAGAGACAGAATCGGAGTTGTTAGTATGGGAAAGGCATTTACACACAGCAATTGAGTTTGGGAGCAAGATGGCATCTAGAAGAGCTGCAACTTTGTCATGATGGAGAATAGGTTTTCTAGTGAGAGGGGAGTGAACCTGAGACAAGAGTTTTTATGATTAGTGACAAAAGCTGGCTTTGTTACCACCATTAGCCAGATGTTTCAATAGTTTTTGTTTCAAGAGCTTCATGCTGTTTTTTGGTTGGGCTGCAGATCATAAGGTCATCAACATACTGAAATAAAGCAGAATCTGGAGAGAGAACAAGAGATTCAAGACTTTGCCGGGGAGCTTCATTGTAGATGTTGGGACTTCCACAGTAACCTTGGCATAGGGGAGAACTGCTGCATTTACTGCTTGCAGATCCTGACTAATCGCTATTCTGTTGGTTCATCCTTATCTCTGATTTTCTTGACAGGGAACAAAGGTGTACGCACTGTAGAGTTGTCACTGGGAATAATTACTCCTTCTGATTTAAGAGACTCAAAGACTGATGTTGTGCCATCGCTGGTTTCTTGTTTAAGTGGATATTGAGCCTTGCAAGGTCTAAAGTCTGATTTTGGAGTAATGACAAACAGGTTCACAGTCTTTGATGAGGCCAACATCATATATACTAACAGCCCACAGTGTCTTAGGGAGTTCCAGTAGGGCTGGGATAGCTGTTGCTATCCCATACCTGACGCAGCAACAGAATCCACATAATCTCCGCTAATTTTTGGTTTTGTAGTGAGTTCTAAAGCTCTTATCACAGTTGACTCAGGAGCCACACATTCTAAGAATACAACATTTTGTTCTGCAATGGTCAATGTACGTATTTTGTGGAAACTCCTTGAAATGATCAGATGTGTACTGTACATATGTTAAAGCAATTGTATCTCTATTGTCTGAATTCTCAATAGATTGTGTATTAATCTGTTCAGTGTGTGTGTGAGTGTGGTGCAGTACCTTCTTCCGGTCTCACAGGTTGGTTTGGCTTGTCAGCAGGAGTCCATCCCTCTCCGACAACCCCCATCCATTTTCATTCTGACTTGTCCATTGGGCTGATGAGGTATTTTTTTTATTTAAAAAAAAAAATGTATCCCACGATTTTGTAACCCATTTATTTATCATCCAGTTCCCTATATCATGATCCTGGGCGCCACCTCGTCTCTGTCAGTCTGGGGAGAGCCCTGAACTGCTTCCTCCATGACATGAGGAGTTAGCAGACCGCTTCTTGTCACCTGACAGGGGGAGTTTCCCCGGTAGGACGTAGCGGGTGGGAGGATCATGTTATTCCCACAGGTTCCTCTCCCTTCCATCAGGCGCCCCGACGGACCAGAGTGAGGCACTATAGCGACCAGGATCATTGCATGTTTTTTGTGGGAGGCCCCTGTACGCGGAACCTCGGGGGACAAGGGGAGAACATGCAAACTCCACACAGAAAGGCCCTTTTCTGAACATTTTCCGCTGTGTGAGGTGAGAGCGCTACCAATTGTGCCACCGTAAAGACAGGAGCAGAGCTGTCAACTGATCAACTGTGTTGAACAGCCAGACCACTGACCAGTGTTTAAATAATATTCAACCTCTTCTTGTCCCAGTCTTGTCATACCCATATGCTAGTACACTATCATTCCTGTGCTCAAGGAAAGAAAACCAACCTGCCTGAATGACTATGGCCAAGAGGCAATCACCTCTGTAGTGATGAAGTGCTTTAATCTGCGGGTCAAGGAGAAAAAGCTATGTGAAATTGCTCTCCATTGCCTACAGCTCAGTGTTTTACATCATATTTCCGTCCAGGCTTTTCACAAGGCTGACCCCAGGTGGTGAGATACACTTTCCCCAGGGCTTTGTTTTGAGCATCCTGCTCCTCTGGACTTCCTTTACACACACAGCAATGTCCAATAACCAAGTTAATTGGAAGCAATTGGATTCATCATTAGAAATCTAGCTAAAAAGCAATGGGTGTTAACCATTTTTAAATTCCAAGATGGCAACCAGAGAGGCTTTGAAACATCTGGAAAGATTGGTTTTGGACTTGTCACACTCAAAAGTCGGACACTGATGTCCTCTGAACTTTCCAAAAGTGTAAAAAAAAAAAAAAATGCAAAAATGATCTGTAGTGGATTAAAGTAAAAGATAATATGTCTGTCGCGTTTCTTCGTAATAAATACCAACAGACGAGACTTTCAGGTAACCTACATTTATTCAGCGGACCTTAACATCGAAAATCCTCATTAACTTAACCGTAAAGCTACTGTACTCCCCCAACTTCCTGTTACTGTCTCAAACGTGTCCTTCAAAATAAAAGCACATGTATAACATGTTCAATTCCATCATCGGTCATCAGATGTGGTTCCCTTCCACTCCCAGATTCACTCTCCACTCAGTTGCCCGTGATCAGCTCGTCAACTCCTCCCTACTGACACACCTGCCTCTCATCTAGTCATCTGCCGCAGTATAAGAACCCTGGCTCTTCCCTTAATGTTGCCCACAATGTTGTATTGACTTAACCGGATCACCTATCCTCTGAATTACTGTCTCCTGTACCCTATTCATCTCTGCTTTAGCTGAAGTCCTGTCTCCGTTGGCACATTTCACCTGCCCTCCCTCACCACCTCAGCCCTTTGCTTCCTTCATTCCCACAATTCAGTATACTTGTAAGAGCTAATAAAACCTCTAGCCTCAAGAAGAGATAGAGGTCTTGCAAGTCTTTTGTTTGTTTTCTAATTCACACCCCTGGAACTTAATTTCCATTTTTCTTCACACCAAACTGACACTGACTCAAGTGACATTACTGTAAAATATTTTGTCAGATATCGCACAGCTCCCCTCAACCCACAAAAGGATTTTTGAACACTTCTTAAAATTGATGGAATTAAATCACTGTAAAATATAATTACAATTTTCACTGTCACCTGTGAGTATGTGGATGTTTCAGAAGACTAGACAAGTCACATGGCAAAGAGACACATGCACACTTTTAAAGAAAGACATTTTTGTCTGTGACCAAGCCCAACTGACAAGGTGGATACACAAGCGCTCTCCCTTTGTATGTATAACCTCGCAAAGTAAGGATAAAGCAGTGGCAACAGCTCCAGCTTTCCATGTAGGGGAATACAAATTACTCCTCTCTGCTCTTCAAAACCACTCTCTCCCCTCAGCACTGTGGTTCAGGCAATAAACAATTAAAGTTTGATCATGTTAGCTCAAAGCTGGGTTGTGGCCCAGAGAGGGCTGGTGACAATGACAAGAGAGGAGAGAAGCACTGCTGCAACACATGGGTATTACATCACAGCTGACACACACACACACACACACACACACACACACGTGTGCATACAGATTAGACACTTAAGCCTAACAGGGCCTGGAAAGCTTGATTTCTCATTTAGTGCTACATGGAGCCACAGATCCTGACCTCACAGTCCCACTCTCAATACCCTGCATTTACTGCAATCACACATTCGCACATACACACTATGTCTTGCAATTTAACTTGTGTCTTCCTACTCAAGACAAAACACGTTTGAGTCATGAGTTTGTTATTAAACTTAGAGTGAAGAATAATTTTACAGTTAAAATGTAGCAAAGCTAAGATATCAGAGTTTCTTCCAGAAAATAACTCAGATCTTATCCAGTTCCTGGGACTTCTGCAACTTTTATATCATAAGGCTACCATGCACAGAAGGCTCTGAACAACTTATGAACACTGACAGTCTATCAATAGGCTACACTTTGGTCATAAGACAGGTTTAAGCCTCATATACACCACCTCAGTAACATCAATAAGGACAAAGCACGCTATGTATGACACTTTGTGTATACTATATTTGTGGGCAATGGAGGACTAGACAAGGCAATGTAACAACAGCAACAGCTGTTTAAATGTGTTTCTAATTAAATCTGTTTAATTGGCTTTTATTTTTTATTTGTATCTAAAAATTAATTCTGCACACAAATTCAAATGTAATGGGGGTTTTTGTCACTTGGGAGGTCTTTGGAATTCTTATGGAGCAAAATTGGTCAAATGCACCTTTCTATATTCCTGCTTTTGCACCGTCAACAGAGAGCCATATTGTGTCAACACTAATTAGATTAATGACTTTAAAGACACAGAAACTGATGGCAAGACCACAAATATAATGTATGTTTTTTTAGTAAATAATATAGCCTGGCTAACACCAGACAAATCTCAAATGAGATCTGGTCTGGGAACCAACCGTTCATTTCTCCGTAGAGGAGGTGTGGTTTACGATCCTCCGGAGCCGTTTATTGGGCGCTTAGAATGTCTATCAAACGCGTCTGTAGGTAGCTCTTAGCCAATCGTATCAGTTATACCAGATGACGTAGTAGAGCTACAGAAATTGGTGTTTGTTGTGTGTGTGTCTGTGAGAGTGTTGCTTGCTGCTTTGCTTCTCCAGTTCTCGCTTTCTGCAAGATTATTTATTTCCACGCTTTATTCCCCCTCATGTCATTCAGCCACACACATCCACTGATTTTATGGGCAATAAACAAGCTGCTGCGGGTCTCCCGGCGGCCCCGCTGTCCCCCGGCTCGTAGCGAGATCACAGGCATTACAATAGCAGGGCTAATAGCTACCGCTACCGGTGATCTCGCTACGAGCCGGGGGACAGCGGAGCCGCCGAGAGACCTTTCGCCTTTCAACTTTCGCTCTAAACTATTTAAAACACCATCTACAGCTAAAGAGAGTTTCGCGTCTGCTGCAGCCATGTTGGATCTGTAAGAAAACTACAAGCTTCCGTCTGCCGGGTAGTACACGTCATCGTCTTGCCGTCCCTCCCCGTTCTGTGATTGGATCCCTAAAACAGGGCTAAGAAAGCTCTGTGGTTTCCAGACCCCTTGGTGGTTCGAAATGAAATTGAGCGCGCGAGGCAGTCTGGGTATACCCAGGCTATAAATAATATATATTTTAATTATAGTGTGACCTGAAAATTGATAACATGAAATTTAGATAAATCGAGAGTCAAAATCCTCAGAATTAATATTTTTATTGTGAAGGAGGGAACCCCATGCTTGATGTCGAATGTTAAAGCGTCCACTCACCTTTGATCTCTTGGATCCCCAAGAAGAATTAGCTCTTCACACTCACTCAATATTAACTTAAGTTACTGTATTTTAAGCATGAGGGATTGATTTTGGATTTTGTGCATTCATATTCCAGTTCCATAAAAAATTTTCTCACACTCTTAGCTTTAGGAACTTTAATAACCTTGTTGTGTGCTCCAAAGGTTATTTTCCTCAGAAGAGAAGAGCGTGTTCAAACGAGTTACCAGTGTTTATTGACATGTTGCCATGGATACGCATTGCTTTGCTTGTCCTTATGATGTCTCGCCTCGTTAGTGACCTGTCAATCAAAGGTATCAAATCTGAGTTAACAAATCAAGTGAGAAGTTTCCTCATTTTGTATTGAAATTAATGGACCGAAATGCTTCTGCAGCTGCCATCAGAACCTTCTGTTGGAATTTTCAGTAGAATGCAGCTTAAGGCACTTCCTGCTTTGCCTCACTGCTCAGACCTGGAGGTTGCTGCTTGAATCCACCACAGAATTTACAAGAAGAGTGAAAATAAGGTGCCTTAAATAAAACATAAAATAACCCTGATTCCCCTTCAAAATAATTCATTCAAGTATGCAATTAAGATCAGTGTATATGATGGGATATTGACATTAGAATGTGTGAGAGGCCACCAAATATGGGCTTTTATGGAAAAAAAATTATCCGGGAGAGAATACCCCCAGACCCCCCTCGCCAGCTATTTCTCCACACTTTCTGTCCTTGTGGAAAGCTGTTAACAACAATTAAAAATGTCACAGTAGGATAAAAAAAAATGATTCTATGATACGGTATCTACCGACTATAAAAAATGTTATGTGAGGTGTTTTCTCACATTTAGCTGTCAAAGTGCATGAGATTGATGCATTTTACTTAAAAATGTAAAAGATGGTCCGGGTAGGTAGGCCTATGGGAAGATAAAAAAGAGCAAAATCAAGTTACCTTTATTCTTCCTATATTACCCATAACCTGTCAACAAGGAAAGAGTTAGACATCATAATATTGATGGAAGAAGATGGCACCTACATTAGTGTGCAGTGAGGGGTGGTGGGAGGGTTGAGGCTGTGTTGCCTGTTTGCAGCCTCCCCAAAGCTCTCGTGTATCCATCAGTGCAGAGCCACTGGATTTCTGGCAGCATGATGAAGAGGTAAACTGTCCTACAGGGTTCTCAGTCAGCTATAAATGGCTGCATCTTTGTTTTTTTGGCAGGTCCAAGAGTCCTTTAATGAGGAAAAATCCAGGGATCCAGGGAAAAACTGTGGGTAGATAGATAATAGAGTTTTCTGTGATATGTGGATACCATACCACATATATTAATAAGGCCAGGATGGAAAGAAAAGTTATATCACAGTTCAGCTCCAAACCCTTCTGCTTAGTCCTGCAGCCTCTTTCTCACAGTACTTTTCCACTCTACCTGCCAGCCACTCCCCCCTCATCAGCCAAACGTCTCTCTCCCCCAGCCCTGGGTGGGGATGCCACAACACTTTGCTGGGGAACACTTTCCTGACGAACTACCCACACCTTTGCCTCAGAGGAGACCAAGGTAGCGTTCACCATAAATCATCAACTGACCGGAAGGGCTCTCTTGTGGGAAACGGTGGAGTGGAAGCACAAACCGGTTAGTGTCTGGCCTTGCACTTGGGAATGAGGGCAAGATGAAAATATATTTCTCTGACAATTCCTCTTTAAAATTTCTGTTTTCAGTGTCACATCTCGTTTACAAGACTTTGAAAGTTAAATTTTGTCAGATGCACCAGCTAGCGTTTGACCTAGACCTGACCTGCTACTAGGGTGGCCCACTAGTTATCACGGCAGAAAAAAATGGCCTGTGGCCAAAATTCATTGCTGACCCCTGATATAGGCAGTTTTTTAAGAGTGCTGAATCATGGGCTGTACAGACTGTACAGGGTATGACAACCTCTCTTCTTTGACTCTCACAGCAGACAGGGAGAAGGAAAAACTCCTAGAAAAAAAGAAGAAACCTCGTAACAGGAGAAGGATGGACAGACATGCAATAGATGTATTTTGTGCAGAACAGATCAACATAGTGAAATAGAATGTGAGAGGGGAAAGGGATGGAGGATGGGGGAAGGGTTGAGAGGGGGAGAGAGAGACAGAGACAGACAAGAATGAGATGAACACAAACTACAACAATAACCCGATAGTGAAGTCTGTGAGTAATCATCTTGGTTGTGGTGCTGGTATATTGAATAAAATAACAGCTGCAGTAGCAGGAATAACAGAAGGAACTGGACTAATGGTAATAGTCATATTTGTAGTAATTGCAAAATTACAGCAAAAGTGCCTGTAGCAGTAGCAAATAAATTTGACTTATACTGGTGAAATAACAATATTGGGTGTCTAGGACCGCAGCAGGTGCAGCAACAGTCCAGACTCAACCATGATCCTTGGTGATGATCATAGTAGTAGCAGTAGTAGTAGTGATAAGATAGAGTCAAGCACAACCACCACAACAGTCATAGCAGTCCTAGCCCATGGTGGCAATTGTAGTAGCAGGCTAGGCCATAGCTAATGGCCACCACAAATCATTCCTGCAAGGCTATGCTAGGAAAACAAACAAAAAAATCACTCTTAAAGAACAAAGCAACAAGACCTGACAATGACATGGACAAAACACTGGTTCTCTGACATTGGACAAGACGAACTGGCACAGGACAAAGGGAGACACAGACTATATATATGCACAAGGTAAGGGCACAGGTGTAAACAAGCAGGGCGGTAACAGGTAATCCTAATGACTGGAAAACAGACAAAGGGAGAAAGTAAAACTGGGAACAATGGCCACAGACAGGAAGTGGAACCAAAATAAAACAGGAAATCACAAGACAACATAGGACGAGACAGAACTGAATGACTTCAGAAGGTCGAAATTACTTATTCTAATCGACAATATTCTATTCTTATTACAGAAAAATCTCAGCCTTTTGATTTGCAACGTGGCATAAGGCAGGGATATCCCCTTTCTCTCCTCCTTTTTGATGTAGCTCTGAAACCTCTTGCAATAGTAATCAGGAGCCACCCAGGCACTCATGGTATATGATTGGGTAATGTTGAAAGCCTTGTGAATTTATGTGCAGACAATTTACTGATCTCTTTATCCAATCCAGTAGTTTCAGTTCCCAACCTCCTGAATTACATTAAATCATTAAGTGGACTATCAGGATATACAGTTAAATGGGACAAAGGTGAATTCAAGCAACTAATGAATAAAAAAGTTTTACTGAAATTTAATTTTTTGGACATGCTAGACAAACTAAAAGCTAACATTAGGAAATGGAGGTTGCTTTCCCTGAATGATTGGCTGCATTGACGCTATAAAAATGGTTGCTCTTCCACTGTTTCTACACGTTTTTTTAATATGTATAAATAATGTATATTTACCATTGTCTTTCTTTAAACAACAGCTATCCTTTCATTTATCTGGGCAAATAAACCCCCTTGCATCTCAAGGATTTACCTGCAGAAGCATGTAAAAAGTGGTGGCCTTGGACTTCCTGTATTCAGGCATTATTAGTTGGCGGCGAATTCAAGGGCAATGGGATTCCTCTGGAAATGACTGATCTGCTGTCACCCCGCTCTGGTTAAAAACTGAACCTTTGTCAGTTTCAGGAACCTCTCTTCCATGGCTGTAATTTTCTCAAGCGCAACCATACAAATTATTCAGGGTCCTTTTCTTTTCAAAGGTGGGGGTTGTGGGCAGTGGATGTTTAGGGGGAGATAGCAGGTCAACAATAAATGCCACATAGAAGTGGTGAAAATCACCTGAAAGTTGTGCCCTACTCTTATTGCAGCCAGACTCCAAGTACTAGATCTCCCGCTTTATCACTGCCTTCACAGTACCAGTGGATGCCTGTCATCTTAGAGAGGCCTGGGACAGAGAGTTGGGTGTTCCAGTGTCAGATGAACTGTGAGAGGAGGGCCTGTCCAGTGTACAGAGCTGCTCTGTCAACTCAAGCTAAAGATGAATTAATTTTAAAGTCTTAGACTGCTTTTTTTTTTTTTACTAAACTTAGTAAGATATTTGAATCAATCTCTCCCATGTGTAACAGATGTGTTACTGCTGAAGGATCACTATCACGCCTATTCTGACAAGTTCTGAGTCGTTTCTGGGGTGACATATTTAACTGGTGTTCCAAACAATGTCAAATAAACCATCATCCAGCCAGTTGGTTGCTTGGACAGGACTCGGGCCCTTCCCTCCCATCACAAACAGACTGTAAATGCAGGAATGGTTGCAGCTAAAAAAATATTACGAAACTGGAAGTCTCCAACACCTCAATGTTTCAGGAGGTGGCCTAATGAAATGCTTTCTCTTGCTAGGATGGAACAAATTTGTTTTAATAAACAGGATTCAGGAGCTATTTCTTAAAGGCATGGAAGCCATTTTTGACCCTGCTTGGTGCGTTCAGGTTCCCGCGAAAAAATATGCAATCGCAGAATCGTGAAATCCTGGGGAGCCTGAAATTATGCTGCAGTTGATGATCGCTGTGTTAAGCTATCAATTTGGGTGGGTGCCCAGGAAGGGTTGGGAGAAGGGTCGAAAACCAGACAACAGAAAGGGACTTAAAATTTAAATCAACAAGAGTCGGCCAATTGAAGCAATGAATTAGTCTTTTTTTTTCGCAAGACAAATAATGTGCTTCCGGCGAAGACGTAATCCTTGACACCAAAAGACAGACACAGAGAGAAAAATACAAAAGAAAGATGGGAATAGACAAAGAGAAAGGCAGAAGCAAAGAGAGACAGCTGGAAGAGATTGGATGAGGAAAGGAGCAGGTAGAGGTAAAAGTGAGAGTGAGACAGCAGAGACAAAGAACAAAGTAAAATGCAATGCAAACCTCCCAGAAGCAATTTGAATGTTTATCACCTTAATTAAAATTGTTTTTGAATTAATTGGAGGAAGGTTTAGCTCTGGATTCACCAACATGAATAATTACAGTGGCCACCAAGCTTCATGCTGCATGTGTGTTTGTGTGTGTGTGTGTGTGTGTGTGTGTGAGAGAGAGAGAGAGAGAGAGAGAGAGAGAGAGAGAGAGAGAGAGAGAGAGAGAGAGAGGGAGATCACATTTATGGGTTTTAGTATTTGTGTGTGAGCTATAATAGCCGGTTGCAATGGTAATGAGGGAGCCAGTTATTGATTACCTGAGGCTGTGAATGTCATCCACTCACCACTCACAACATTTGTCAAAGGCTAACAAGCAGAACAAAGACTTGTGAAATGGTACACACTAATTTACATTCTGGGTGCACCTTTTTTAACATTGTCATGCTGCACTCCTTATTGTCTGCATCCTGCAGGTAGAAACTGACAGCAAATTGAAGCAGTGGGCACAAGTTTTTATTTAGCACTTAAAAACACAAATGGAACAAACATTAACAACATAAAATATGGTGCAGGGAGACAGAAAGCCCAAAAGGTAGTAAAATGCCAACGAAGCCTCATGAACCATTTTCTTTATTTTCTGTGTCCACTAGATGGCGCTCTTTGTTCAAGAAAGGGCTGAAAACACACTCAATTACATAGACTGTATAAAATATGGACGTAGTCTCCGTGACGTCACCCATAGGGTTCTGAAGAGCTGAAATGAAGCTTTGTGGGCGTTCCCACAGTCGCCATTTTGGCAAAGTTGACTCCGCCCAACTCCCCCGGATAATCCATAAATGGACATAGAACTGCAGCTGAGGCGGCCGAAACACGCCCACTTAGCTTGAAGCTACCAAGCTAGCGGAGGCTACCGGAGCTAAAAAGCTAGGCTACATGCTACACCGGGACGGACAGCAGCCGGCCGGCTCGCTGACTAATACTGCCGTGATGTTCCCGTCTGTTGGTGTCCCAGCTTACACTGCTTAACTCACGGTAAGTTACTCTAAAACTTTACCACAGCAACTTCAACTTGTTTTAGGTATATAATTAGGGTAATTTGAAATACCGGTTTTGTCGAGACTTGCAGTAATGTCGCCAATGTTACCTTGAATAAACACGTTTACGGATACTTACATGAGGCAAACATGTTAACCTGAATTTTATTTTAATTTTACTTTAGCTAGAAGTTGTTTATTTTGGATGACCCTTGATTAAACTTTATGAGCTGAGTGATATGTAATTAGGTTAGTATTCTTACCGTAGATGTTGGATTGATACTGGCACACAATTATATATTTTTTGCTTATTAATAACTTCTACTCAGGTATGATTAAAACAAACTTATTACATTAGTAAATCTGCGTTGTTTCTCAGTGTAGATGTGTCAGGGCGTATCAGTTAACGTGTAAAATGATAATCCCCCACAGCGCTATTAAACAGTATGCATTTACCTTTATGATGTGACACTGACAGACTGTCTGGGATTATTATCTGGAATATCAGTGAAAACAGAAAGGCCATTTTATATTTATATTTACTTATTTCAGTACATTTGTCAATAAATTTAACTTCCAGTCTTGGTAACTTGACTTTAGACGGCTGACATTATGATCACATTATCTGTCTTCAAAGGACTAAAAAATTAATTAATTTGAATAATGTTTTATATTTTTGAGGTGTGGATCCCTTCTTCCATTTTATCCTTCAAATCCTAGTGTTTTCAACATTATTTAGGCACTCTTCATAGCTTTTTGTTATATATATTGTTTTACCTGAAGCGTTTAATACTCTCATTTATTTTCCTCCCATAGTCAGTGTGAAGCATTGGTGACAGCTCTGTGTCCAGTGAGCTGCCGGACATTAGTGTCTGCTGGTGGACTGTGGTGGAAAGACCTTCTCCTCTTCTTTGAGGAAGAGCTGCCCAGATGTCTTCTTCTTCCACTGTGACGGCAGCAGCAGCATGGGGGAGGTCAGCAGGTCAAGCTGCTCACCATCATGGAGAACTTTTCTAGACTTAAATATTGTCCACCTTTTTGTTTTTTATGCATTTCAATAAATTACATTTGCATTTGAGCTAACGTTGTCTTTATTGCTGTGTGAAAATGTTAGATTTGTGAGAATACAATCAGGAAGCTGATACATGGGTGCTTTTAATAATATGATTTAATGCAATAACGTAAAAACACTACAGCAGCAAAATATTTAAGTCAAACTACACATACATAAAAACATCAAAATGTAACCTCAGATATTGACAAGTTGTTGATGTGTTTGAGTCCAGTTGTGTCTTCTCATGTGGAGCATCAGAGGTCCACCTTGTCTGCATCACCTGCAGAGGAAAACTTTACACAGACAAATAGAGATGTAAGTAAAATATGTGTTACAACGGACAGGCTGTATTTTCATTTCAGTTTTAATATACTGATTATTGTTCAGGATAACGAAACACATTCAACAGTATTGACTACTCTCAATATAGCCTGTTAGTAAACGTTATCATGCTTTGCACAGTTCCTCCTGAAATTCAGACTTAACGTTATGTGTTAACTAAAGTCGATCACAATCGGTCGGTTTCTGGAGTGTTTTCATATTAAAATGCCTGCTTTGATACTGATATTAAATAAAAAAGATAAAGTCTGGGGTCCTGCGCCGTCAAATTTTACGTTAACGAATATTTCACAGTCCGAGTCTTTATAACAAAATAAAATTGGGCCGAGTGTAGCGTTAACTTGATGCAATGGTAAGTTTAGTCATCATTTCATAACATCGCATGTTACCATACTAACATAGTGAAGCTTTATTTTCCAAACACACAGACGCTGTGTTTGATTCCACGTATTACAAAAATAAATTATAACACTTCTGTATTACTTATGACTTCAGTCACCATACCGGTTTAATAATATCTTCTTTACTTCACTCCCGTTAGCATCGAAGGCAGCATTAGCTGGCTAACAAACTACTGTAAACACTAATAAATGATCATTTATAAATAAAATAAAACGAGAATAACACTCACCAACAACTGGAGCCTGGGCTTCTTGTGGAGCAGTGGTACAGCTCACCACACAGCAGGTGGTGTTATTAGTCCGATGTTTGCCTGTAAAACTCTCCGACAGCCGACAGGGAAAGTTTCCAGTGAATTAGCCACGGCGCTAGTAGCTACAGACAGCTAGCGGCTAGTGCCGTCCGCTACATCACCTGTCACTCAGAGCGGGGACTGCTTTATTATGCAGAATTTTCTAAACTTAAACTAGTGAGATATAAAATAATTCACCCCCCTCAGAGTTGACATGAAAGCGGAAATCTGCTTTTGAGAGTAGAGCCATCGTTTGAACCAGGCTGTAAACATGTTTATTTCAAC
Organism: Centropristis striata; assembly: GCF_030273125.1. Taxonomy (NCBI): domain Eukaryota; kingdom Metazoa; phylum Chordata; class Actinopteri; order Perciformes; family Serranidae; genus Centropristis; species Centropristis striata. Next base: position 15,869,403 of record NC_081528.1, on the reverse strand, counting down.
TGTGAAATCGGACATTTTAACATGAGAGTCAATCTAACTTGCTCCCTTCTGCAGCCTGCCTCAAGCGGCGAGTTGAGGAATTGCAGTTTTTGGTACTTCCGCATAGGCTTCTCAGCTCTGGACCGGAGCTTGCCGCTTGCTCAATTACCATTGTGAGAGCCTTTTTTTTAAAAAACCAAGAGTGCAATCCAGTGGGGTCAAAAAAAAAAGCAAATGGTTCATGAGGCTTCACTGGCAAATCACTACCAAATGGGCTTATTTAAAGCCTCCACCTAACTAATTTCACATTATAAAGAGCACAAAATTAACATGCAGAATAGGGATAGAAAAGTTATATGAAATAGAAATATCAGAAACAGAAAATATGAGTGTAGCATAGGCATAGGCAGTTAAACCATCATTAGCACCCTTAACCCTGGTTCTCTATCATTCAAATCTCAAGTCACTGATTGTGTCATCTGCAACCATGAATTCGGAACCATGATTACAGGTCATTTGCTGATTGGATTAGGCATTGCCCTGGTTTATTGAGATATACAGAAAACGGTGACAGCTGTCCAAAGCCCCATAAGGCTGCCTGAGATGATTGAATCGATGGGCAGAGCTGCCGGTACTCAGACTGTGGTCACAAACCGCAATATGGATAAAATCTTTGACGGAACTTGCAAAGGCAAGTCTTAGCCCAAAATTTCAATCTTATCTGGCCCCCCCTCAACAGCTCTGGCCTCAAGGCCCTTACTAGAAAAACAAATTCCCCTGGAAGTACACTGCAGTGAATCACTCTCAACCTCTCCACCCCTCCTCCACTTTCTACAGACACCTGTTGACTGTCTGCTTCTGTCTGGTGCCTGAGCAAGGCTTTCTCCATGGCAATTGTTGTGTTATTGCTTTGACATTCCAGAAAACTGAGAAACTGACTGATTGGGTTGCTGGGCGATGCGAGTCGCCAGGCTTACACATGCAAACTCCTACACATATACAGATATGCAAACACCCCCCAACCTTCAAATTGTTCTTTCAAGACTCGCCTTGAAATTATGAACTTCCTTTGACAGATCATCAACACTCCTGTTTGAAGAATCGACTATGATATGTTTAAAGCTTTTTTTCTTGCTGTTCAAGCAAAGTTCTGTAGAAGTAATTTGCTAGCCCAACAATTCACATACTTGAGCCATGGTGACATATTCCTCAGTGGTGTTGTTTGAAGCTTTTGATGGCATGGTTGAGTCAGCCTCAACAGCTACCACGCCCAAAGTTAAGCAGGATAGAGCCAGAAGCCTCCACATGAAACAACTAATGTCCACAATTTTGCTGTAGAGGGTTAGTAAGACTCTTCTTCATTCATTCATTCATTATCCTTAACCGATTGTTCACACTCGGGTCTCGGGGGGCTTGAGCCGGTCCCAGCTGACATTGGGTGAGAGGCGGGGTACACCCTGGACAGGTCTCCAGACTATCACAGGGCTGACACATAGAGACAGACAATCACACTCTCATTCACTCCTACGGGCAATTTAGAGTCACCAATTAAACCTAAGTGCATGTTTTTGGACTGTGGGAGGAAGCAGGAGGACCCGGTGAGAACCCACGCTGGCACGGGGAGAACATGCATACTCCACACAGAAGAGCTGCAGGCCGGAGTCGAACTGGTGACCCTCTTGCCACTACACCACCATGTAGCCCCTTCTTAATTCAGTCAGCAAAATAAATTTAGAGTTCTAGGCAGGATTCCTCAGATTATTTTTGGATAGAAAACACAGCAGCAGCTTTCAAAAATGTCTTGTTATTAATGACAACTCTGGGTCTTAATGATTGAAAACAGATTCCAGTTTTACAAAAAAAAAAAAAAACTGCCCCTGGATGGACGGCACCCCTAGCATTTGCCTATAATCTGACTGCACTGCGTACTGATGGATTACAAAGTCTCTCTTATCTTTTACAAATACATTTTATGGCATTTTAATGCCCTATTACATATAAGCCACATTATGCCGATTACTGAAAAGTAAGATTTGTGCTACATTTATATGAAAATCTGGCTTATGATGTGATTAAAAAACATACTATAAATATTGCACCATTTGTGGAGTCTGGATGTTGCTTCACTCCCACTTGATGTTGAATCATTCTTCCTTTTTGTTTTGCACTGGGGAACAGGAAGGACATCATGTTGTTTCTCTACTGTACTGCACTGTATACAGATGGATAACGCAGTCTCTCTTATCTTTTATAAATACATTTTATGGTATTTCCATGCCCTTATTACACACAACAGAGACTGGAAATTAGCAACAAAGGTTCTTGACCAAGTTCAAACTGAAGATTGTGGTTGTTGTGGTTTGTTGTTCAGGGGTACCCCTACTTAATGTAAATGTTGGGTACTGACTTCCTGTCAGTTTGATTGTAGTTGTGCTATATTCGACCCTCTAAAAAACGTAATCCCTAAAGTGTCACTTTATCTTAACCTCTTTACAAGTTGTTTCCTGCAGCTTTTGCATTACCTACATATATTATGGCTCCAACTTGTTTTGATCCACATTTCCCTCTCAGTTCAATTATTTTGCAGGTAATGAGCATTCTATAGAAAACAAGCTTTTCATTTAAAGTGCACTACCTCACGGGCTATTTTCTTTACTGCCTATGATTAGTTTTTGCAATAATATAAAGTTTCAAGAAGCCACATTTTCAGGTGTTGAAAAGCTGCTTCAGCAGGCTTATTTGACCTACACCTGCACAAAGTGAAAGTTATATAAACATACTTAATAATTCCAGAGAGAAAGATGGGGTAGTGCAACAGAGTGCCCTAGGGTTAGGCAAAGCATAATTCATTCAATTTATTTCACAAACTGAAACTATTTCATTTACATAATGTCTGCACCCCCACCCACCTCTCATGCTATTATACTTTTACTCTGATAATTTCTCTCACCAGCACTTTTCCTCTCTGAGATGCAGCTGAGTCTGTCTGTTTGACTCTCACTTTCTCCTCAGAAATCAATTTTACAAAATCTCTTTTTCTGCTAAAAAAAAAAAAAAGAAGAAGAAGAACAGGTCTAACAAAAAAAGCAGAGTGCTGAAAGTGGGTCACAAAGGGCCGGAGGTTAAAACTGAGAACAAAACTTATAGGAGGACATCTCTCTTTGTCTTCATGCATGCTGTCACACTCTCGTGTGATGTCTGCCTTTTTGTATCACTTCCCTTAGCTATGTTAAGACAGCTTATGTCAAACTTTGTGTATTAACTTGTATTTATTATATATATGTGATATTCTATCACTGCTTTAGGATATTAGCTGATCAGATTTCTGTTACATTTCATTCACTTTTGTCACTTTCTAATGAGGTACTTTTGGGTGGAGTTGCTGTAAAAACCTGCATCAGGGAAAGTCAGTGTCCAATTTCTGAGAATCAACTCTTCTGAAAAGCATTCATTTTCATCACCTTCCTTACCTAGATGTTCAAATCATACTGACCTCTCAGTACCGTCACCACTACTTCTGTCTGTATAGCATATCAGGTGTGCTATGCATTGATGAGCATCAATTTAAACTTTAAACATGCCACCAGCATGTTATACTCTTTTCGTTTGTTTTGTTTTGCAAAAAGGCTGCTTTCTTCTCAACAAACCACAAAAGGATACAAATGTGCAGCTTTGTACATTACAATATGTGGTCATCACAATATGGGAAAGGTTTCAGGATAAAAGCTTAGGTTAAAGCTTTTCTGCTCACATATTAATGATCAGATTCATAGGATCACAAGACCTGAACCAAACCAGAAAATGTTGAGAAATGTGTTCAAAACTTGCAGTGATCTTTACTCTCAGATTTGGATGAAACAGCAGAGGCATACAATGGACCTAAGTGTCCATTAATCCATAGCCTGGCAGTCAGTTGTTAAATGTTAAATAGCGGTCTTCATTAACTTGTTAAATATGAAATACCACCTTACACCAGATACCATGAAACTGAGTGTTTTTGTTCCCACACTCATCAGTCATTGTCTTAAAAAAAACTTTGCCCTCTGTGTGTCTACTGTAACAACAAGCGTCATAGCAACGACAAACACAATTGTCCAAACACAAATGTGTTTAGACACACACATCGGATCTGACCACTTGTAGTCGACCTGAAACATCACATTTGACTCTTTTGTCTTTTCCCTCCTCTCTGTCGTTCTGTGTCTCCTCCTCAGCTGTGCACCCTCCTGCAGGTCACAGGATATAAGGTTGTCCTGCCTGAACCTACTGTGGGATATGCAGCCAGCTGGCTAGAATAAGACAGCTTGGCTTCAGCTGTTGTGACTTAGATTATTAAAGAGAACTCATGGCCCGGTTCTATCCATCTGGCTCATTTGACATAATTGATTACTGGGTTGATTCCCTTACCCCAGCTGACACCTCAACTCGCCCTAACCAGAACCATTTTTCCAAAGAAATGAGTCGTGGGAAGAGCTTTAATGGAGGCAAGAGCTCAGATGAATTAATGAGGAGGGAAAGTTTGTGAGTGAACCACAGTGGAAACTGACAAGGTTTTAATGTTCAGTCTTGAGGACATTTAGCCCAAGATGCTGAGTCCTAATCAAGTCAATGGGTTAAATAATAATTCATTTTATTTGATAGGGCGCCTTTCAAGGCACTCAAGGTCGCCTTACAGCATGGATAAAACAATGCAGAACATCATACAATCAAACATCATACAACATTTACGAATACATTACAATAAAGGAGGGGGGTTGGTGGGGAGGATCAGATGGAGTGAGCGAGTCTGAACAGGTATGTCTTGAGTTGTGATTTGAACTGATTGAGAGATGTGATGTTGCGAAGGGGGAAGGGAATTCCAGAGCAAGGGAGCAGAGAGACTGAAAGCTCTGCTCCCCATGGTAACCAGGCGGGCAGGGGGGACTGAGAGGTGGGTGGAGGAAGATGATCTGAGTGGGTGGGCGGGTGTGGCAATGTGGAGGAGGTCAGAGGGGTATGGAGGGGCGAGGTTGTGAAGGGCCTTGAAGGTGAGCAGTAGAGTCTTGTATTGGATGCGGTGTGTGATTGGTAGCCAGTGGAGCTGCTGGAGGATTGGTGTGATGTGGTGACTGGATGGGGTCCTTGTGATGATGCGGGCTGCTGAGGTCTGTACCAGTTGTAGTTTGTGAAGAGTTTTTGTGGAAGTCCAAACAGAAGAGAGTTGCAGTAGTCAAGACGGGAGGTGACGAGACTGTGGACCAGGATGGCAGCTGTGTGGGGTGTAAGAGAGGGGTGGAGGTGGTTGATGTTGCGGAGATGGAGGTAGGCTGAGCGGGTTATGTGACTGATGTGTGAGATGTATGAGAGTGTGCTGTCAAGGATGACACCCAGACTCTTTACCTTGGGGGATGGAGAGATGTTGGAATTGTCTATGGATATTGTGAAACTGGGAGATTTGGATAGGGTGGTTTTTGTGCCAATGAGTAGAATTTCTGTTTTGTTACTGTTCAGTTTCAGGAAGTTGGATGAAAACCAGGACTGTATTTCGAGGAGGCAGTCAGTGAGGAAGGAGGGAGGGAGGGTGGACTCAGGTTCAGTGGAAATGTGGAGCTGGGTGTCATCCGCGTAGCAGTGGAAGTTGATGTGATGTTTCCGGAAAATGTAATCAAGGGGGAGTAGGTAGATGATGAATAATAGGGGTCCCAGGACAGAGCCTTGGGGCACCCCTGTGGTGACTGGGAGTGGTTGTGGTGTGAATGATTTGAGTTGGATGAAGTGTGTGCGGCCAGAGAGGTAGGATTTGAACCAGTTGAGAGGGGTGTGCGTGATGCCTATGGAGAGGAGTCTGTCTGGTGTGTGAGATGGTGTCGAAGGCCGCACTCAGATCAAGTAGGATGAGGATGGAGAGGAGACCATAATCAGCTGCGAGGAGGAGGTTGTTGGTGATTTTGAGTAGTGCAGTTTCAGTGCTATGGAGAGGTCGGAAGCCGGACTGGAATTGTTCAAAAATATCATTGCGGGAAAGGTGGGAATGGAGTTGAGTGAAAACCTGGAGGAGTGGATTCATTCAGAGCAGTAAAATCAGTGGGTAGTTGCCATGTTTCTGTTAAGCAAATGAAATCTAGGTTATGGTCCTTGATGATGTCCTGAATGAGCTTTCCCTTGCTTGTGAGTGAGCGGATGTTTAGTAGTTTCCAAGTTGTATTATTGTTGGTGCCGCTATTGCACAGCTGTTGCTGTAAGACAATTTCAGTTTGGCAACAACACAGGACACATTGCATGGTTTTCCGTACTTTGGAAACAAATTCATAATTTTTGTCTTTTGCAGACAACTTGTGTGCACAAGACTGACAAATCACCTTACAGGACTTCAGGGGCTTCTTACCAAGCAAACATATTTTCTGCCCATTGGTTTTCTTATGATAAAGTAGATTACATGTTAAATTAACATAAGCAACACAGCAACCCCAATTTCAGTGCCCTGCAGAGGAAGAACAAAGAAATGAGGCTCTGTATTTATCGTGTTACTTCACCTCCTCCATTAACAGGGCTCTTATTCTCTTGGCAGGTACAGTTTTCACAGGTACTACTGTCCACCGTCCATTTACGCTACCTAGGGATAGCTTCTTTGATTTAATTTGTTGAGTAGTATATATGTCAATGGACTATATATTTACATTTAGTCATTTAGCAGATGCTTATATCCAAAGGGACTTACAGAAAAAAGCAAACAATCAAGGTATAGTGCAATAACAGCCATTAGTGCATTAATAAGTGCTAGTGACAATTCTTTAAGGAGTAGAATTGTTGTGTGGTGCTAGGAGAGAAGATGCTCTCTGAAGCTGGGTCTTCAGGAGTTTTTTACAGGTAGAGAGGGACGGCCCTGCTCTGGTAGGAACTGGTAGTGCGTTCCACCAATGGGGAACAAGAAACGCAAAGAGTTTGGATTGCCTCGAATGAATGGGTGGCAGAGCCAGGTGCCGTTCATTGGAAGAGCTCAACGGTGGTGAGGTAGCATATGCCTGTATTAGGGCGTTCAGGTAGGTGGGTGCAGTACCAGAGACAACTTTGTAGGCAAGCATTAGAGATTTGAATTTGATGCTTTGGGCTGCAACAGGTAGCCAGTGGAGCTGGGTGGCTGGTTGTAGACCAGGCACACCGCCGCATTCTGGATCATCTGAAGGGGTTTCACTGTGCAGGTTGGCAGGCCCGTCAGGAGGGCATTACAGGAGTCAAGTTCTGAGATGACGACAGCTTGTGTCAGGAGTTGAGTGTCATGTTGAGTTAGGTAAGGTCTGATTTTTCTGGTGTTGTAAAGAGCAAAGCGGCATGACCGGGCAACTGAGGCGACATGACTATGTATTATATTAATATTTCATGTCTTTATTGAACACCATTAAAAATGCATAGTGCATTCATAGTGATGGTGGAAAAAGTAAGTGAGCCTTTGATTTAATAACTGGTTGAACCTCCTTTGGCAGCAATAACCTCAACCAAACACTTCTGATAGCTGCTGATCAGACCTGATTCAGATTCCTTTCAGAACTGCTTCAGCTCAGCCATAATATGTGGATGTCTGGTATGAACGGCTCACTTGGGATCAGTCCACCGCATCTCTATTGGAATGAAGTTTGTGTAACCCAGGTGAAGAAACGCACTTAGTTAAAGAAGAAATTATTAAATTGTTATTATGTTTGTTGTATCGGCAAAGTTTCAGAAATCCGATTGTATTCGAATGCACCATCCAGCCCTCTTACCCTTAGCAGCCAATCAGGTGTTGCGCAGGCCACGTTCAGCGCAGGCCACGTTCAGTGCCGGCGTGGTGTTTTCTGGGTTGTTTTCTCTGACTTGAGCCACGAGAGAGAGACGCAAAAAGCTAAGACACGAGGAAAAGAAGAGGAATAAGAACAAAGTTAAACATAAAAAAAGAAGACAAAAGTCAGCACACTCGTTCACTGGCGGTCGGAAGCCGAGTGACTTTGCAGAAGAGGAGAATTTGCCGGTAAGACGAGTCGTTTATTGAGAAAAATGCTCGTTGGTACTTACAACGTCGTCATGCTAATGCTAACTCGCTATCTCGTAGGCTACGGGAGTGGCCCTTTCCAGCTGCAGAGCCGCTGCGAGCCTCAACAGTGTGCTTGATTTTGTCCACCCAGAGCAACGGTGAGAAACATGTTAGCTGCTCTGATGCTAATTTTTGCTCTCAGCATGCTGGAAAAATAGCGGTGGTGGCATTAAAATCAAGTCAGAGAAATAATATAATGGTGTAATGTTTTGTATAAATGTATTGAGTATATTTTATGCCAATTTATACATTTTAAGGGATCTGTTTGGTTCTATTGCAAAGTATAAAAAGTAATTCTATTATATGTGAACGCACAATTATAATTTATTTTGTAAATGTAAAGCACTGATGTATTTAATTTAATTTCAGTCATGAGTTTAAAGTAAAACTAGAGGGTCATTTTTAGTGCAGTTTCTCACATTATTAGGCCTGTAGTGTGAGAATACTTAAGCGTACTTCCTTAATACCTCTAAAACCTCATGTGTATTGTTTACAGTGTAAATGCAAATTGTTTGGTTTGATATGGTTATGTACATATATGTTGAATTATAATGGTTACCTGATGCTGTCACATGAGCGGTATGAAGTGAGTTCTGAAAATGTTTAGTGGTCAGATTTGATTTGATACATTTGAACTTTAAAGTTGTACAACTGAACTAACTAAGGACTGAACTAAAGATTTAATAAGATTTGATGAGATTTATGTGCAAGATTGATAAAACATTTAGTGTACTTGTACCTTTAAGTCTGTAAATGATGCATCTGATAGAATATAGATTGAATAGAGTGTAATATTGACTTATATGACCTTGTCTATAGGTCAGGTTTTAAGGAGACGGGGAAATACACATACACTTTCCTGAGTTTTAAGGAACAAACCGGTACCTGCAACACTTACTATTAAAGGGCCCCAACGTGCACACTTTTTGGATGCTTTTTGGACATTTGTTTTGACACTTTTGGACACTTTAGGTTGTTTTGTTTACATGTTTTGTTTTGGTAATATTTGGTATATTGTATATTTTCCTGCAAGGTAGCTATTTTCTTATTTTGCTGTAAAATACACAAGTGGCTACTCGAACTCTAATTTTCTTGTCTGAATCATTATTGGTTGCTCAACATTGGCTCCTAGTGAATTTAGTTTTCTTCTGATACTGGTCTAATTATTGGTTTAATCTATTTATATACTGTAATTCTCTTTTAAATTCCTAAACTTGGTTACATTTTGGCCTTTGACTGGGCAACTCCAAATGCTGGACTTTTTTTGAAGCCATTCTGTAGTAGATGTACTTTGATGTTGCTGCATCCCCTGACTTCTACTGAGCTTCAGCTGGCAGACAGCCACCCTGACGTTATCCTGTAGGATACCTTGATAAACTTGGGAAATTCAGGCTGTGGCAGTCCCAATTCATGGTGTCCCACCACCGTAATTCAACTTATAGTCCCCGAACAATTCAACCTTAGTTAAATTAGTGTTAGGGTTAACATAAGTCTCAAACATGAGCACCACTTATGTGGGTCTCACAGATCAAAATTGTGCTTGGATGGCTATCAGAGTAAATCAAGTCATATAATTGTAATCGTGTGAGATTGGACCCAAGAACTGAGACCAGCGTTGGAACAGTTCAACAGTTTATTGACAAAACAGGGTCACAAAAATCCACAGCAGGTACACTAGAAATTGTCCACAACAGAGCCAGACAAAACAGTTTTTTTAACCTTTATTTAACAGATAGAAGACCCAATGACATTAAGGCCTCTTTCACAAGGGCGACCTGGCCAAGAAAGACAGCAGCACACGTCACAATGGCATCTTACATTCAAGGAGGGCGTGCCAGCTTTAGCATACAGTTCACAGTGGTAGGGGTGGCTACAACCAGGGATGAACTTCAAGGCTCAGTGATAGTGTGTCACCAGCTGTGTAGGCAGCTGGTTGAGGCACATATACACAACATCACCATAATCCAGAAAAGGCAAAAAAGTAGCTGATATCAGAGCTTCCTATTCTGAGGGAGAAACATGACTTGTTTCGATAATAAAAACCAAGCTTTACTCTTAAATTTGAGATCAGTTTTTTGATATGGACTTTGAATGAAAGGTCCCCATCAATAGTTAGTCCCAGGTCCAACTCTACAGCAGAAATGTCCAGGGAGGGAATCCAAGAAAGCAGGAGAGAGACAAGGGGTGAGCAGGCAGAGGAGACAGGGACAGAAGGCTGACCTGGTTACCTTGGCAGGGACGACCAGGAAGGGTCAGGGACAGGCAGGGTCAAAACCGGGGAAGCAATCCAAAGGTAAATGCGCAAGAGCTTAGCATGCTGCTGAAGACAATCTGGCAGAGTGGAAAGAATGAGTTTAAATCAGGTGAGGGAACACAGGTGAAGGTGGCTGATAAGGTGGGAGTGGCCAACAGGTGAGTGGAAAAGTACTCACAATAATTTAATAAAGTCAATCTTTTTTAAATAATTCTAAGTCACCTTTTGAGTATCTGTCTGCTTGGCCACAGATTGAGATGTGGGGTCTGAGCAAACCATGTGTCAAAAGTTTATTTCCTCTTCAGAGGTGTATGTCTGTGTTAGAAAGACAATTTAAAGTGTATTGTATGTGATTTAATAAGAATAAGAAACCTCATGAAGAGGAACAGAGGAGGGATGGACAGACGTAAAGTTGATAGTGTGAGGGGAGAGAGAGAGGGAGGGAGGAAAGAGGGGAGGATTGAAAGGGGGCGAAACAGACAGAGAAGAACAAGATGAACAATAAACAAGTGAGGTGGGAAAATATAAATTTTTCATTTAGTTGCCTAATCATTGTGCATAATGGAATATTCTCCTGACTTTTACTTTTCTTAAGTATTCATGAATCCTCAAAAATACAACTTGCCTAATAATTGTTAGATGTTGGTCTGCAGTTTGCTAAAACTCCAGTATCTAGATTAACCTTTTTAAGAAGTGGTTTAATTACAGCTACTTTAAAAGATTGTGGCTCATAGCCAACGACCGGCTGATTGTATCTAAGAAAGAAGTACCACTTAAGGGTAGAACTTCTTTAAGCAGCCTTGTTGAGATGGGGTCTAAGAGACAGGTTGACGGTTTAGATGAAGAAATCATTGAGGTTAGTTGTTGGAAATAGATGGGAGAGAAGCAACAGCTGTAGCTGTGTATCAGCAATTTGTAGTAGCTGTATCTAAGGTTCCTGGGATCAAAGATGAAGCACTGCCAGTTGGTTCAAGTTCAAATGTTCTCATTGAAGAAGCTCATGAAATCATTAATAGTGAGAGCTATAGGAATACATAGCTCAATAGAGCTCTGGCTCTCTGTCGACCTGGCTACATTGTTGAAGAGAAACCTTCGGTTCTTATTTTTCACTATAATATTCTCTATATATTTTTTGCTCTGGCTTTACAGAGGGTTTTCTCATGTGTTCGAAGGCTGCCTTGTCAGGCTCAAAGAATTTCATTGGTGGAATTTCCTTTCAAGTTTTCGCAAAATTTTCTTCAGAATTTGGGGTCGGGGTTATACCATGGCGATAACTTGTGTTGAGTTCAGTGACAAAATTATCAGTTTGGGAGGGACTGAAGTTAACAAAGTCCTCTATTATGTTTGAGCATGGCAATGAATTAAACACAGATAGAATCATTTCCGTGAATTTAGCTACACTCTACACTGTGTAGTCCACTAACAGAAATTTTAACATCACTAAATAACTGTCTGATAAAGCAGGATTCTGTGGAGGAACTGTTAATGCAGGGGTCCCCAAATTACGGCCCGTGGGCCACTTCCGGCCCGCCAAAGCAATTGGAGTGGCCCACTTAACTATCCCAAACAATCCGTCTAAACATGGCCTGTTTTTAAAAAAAATTGCATTTATTATATATTAATTTATAAAATGTCCACATTTAATGATTAAGGTAGGCATTCTAATTAAAATTGACCTTAGTTGTGAATTATTTACAGTAGTAGCTAATTTTCACCCACTCACACAATGGTGTATTCCGATCTACGTGATGCCAAGCCGTAAGCGTCAAGTTTTTGCGGGCAAGGCAAGCTAACGGAAGAGTCAGTCAACAAAATGTGGAAACGGAAAATAGATTCTGAATGCAGAATCTTTAAACAACAGTGGACAGAAGATAATTTTTTTGTGCAGTGCAAAGAAAAGGCAGTTTGTTTAGTCTGCATGGAAACGGTGGCGGTGTTTAAAGAATTTAATATTTCGCTGACACTATGAAACCCGCCATGGAGGGCAGTATGCCAGCTTGCTGGGCCAAGTGAGGAGAGACAAGGTGAACAAGCTAAAAAGTGCATTTGCTGCCCAGCAGAGCGCAATGTTGCGCCAAACACAGATAAACCTGTCATCCCTTCGGGCCAGCTTCAAGGTAGCTAAACTGTTAACAAACTGTGGAAAACCCTTCAGTGATGGAGAGTTTGTCAAGAAGTGTTTGAATGCTGTCGTGGAGGAAGTATGTCCGGACAAAAAAGACGTCCTGAACGCGGTGAGTCTGTCCGCATCTACTGTCACCAGGCGGATTGAAGAAATGGGGCAAAATTTACATGTGCAGCTAAAAGAGAAAGCTCGAGATTTTGAGTGTTTTGCATTGGCAATGGATGAGAGCAATGACGTGCAGGACACAGCATAACTGCTGATTTTTATTCGCAGAGTAAATTCAATTTTTGAAGTGTCCGAGGAGCTGGCAGCTCGCAGAGTCTCACAAATACTACGACAGGAGAGAATATTTTTTGTAAAGTACGCCAAACTATGGAAGAGTTGGATTTAGACTGGTCTAAGCTGGCTAGCATCACAACAGACGGTGCCCCGAGTATGATTGGCGCTTCACGGGGGCTAGCGGGACGCATTAAAAACGCAATGGAGGGACGTGGTCTTACCCAACTCAATTTACAGCTCCAAGGCAAGGGGAAATTAATCAGTGACGTGTATTCTCACGTCAAAGCATTTGAGGTTAAACTGGCGCTGCTTGTGGGACAAGTGCAAACACAAGATTTCAATCATCTCCCTGCTACTCGGAGCCTCTCAGCTGAGAAACTAGCGGTGCCGTTCCCAATTAAGAAGTGCAAGGACACACTGGAAACGCTGAGGGCGTAGTTCAGTGTGCGGTTCCGAGAGCTTCATGTCCACGCTAAAGACATTTGCATATTCCAGAACTCTTTTGCTGACGACATAAACGACACCCTGTCTGCTCTTCAATTCGAACTGGCTGAGTTGCAGAGCAGTGATGTGCTGAAAGACGCATTCAACCCCAACTGCCTCATAGAGTTCTATGCTTCCCTCCAAAATGAGACCTACTCCAACATAAGAAAGCATGCAATGAAGATGTCCACAGTTTTTGGGAGCACATATATCTGTGAACAAACTTTTTCACGCATGAAGCTCATAAAAAATCCGACAAGATCAAGACTCTCAGATCAACACCTGCATCAGTCTCTGAGACTAGCTGTAACTGGAATGGAACCTGACATTGATCTCCTCATCAGTCAGAAGCAAGCCCACAGCTCACACTGATATGGTAAGCCTGCTGATTTTAATAGGTATTAATATGGAAAAAATGTCAGTATAGTAATGATCTTTTTTATAAGCAAGTTATAAGCATGAACAGTGATGTCACAGACAAAATGAGACTGCTGCATGTCATCTGCTGATGGGCTGCTTGTTTTTTTTTTTTAATCTGCCCTTCCTGAAGGGCCTGCATGTTTCCAGGACTACACTGAAGTGAGGGGAGAGATTGTGATTGACCACTCCCACCTTGGAGCCAGGATCCTCATCATCACAGCACAAAACCCTCATCTAAGGGTCATGTAAATACAAAATTAGATCACATGAAAAACATGTTTATTACAATTGTTCTGTATTAATGTTATTTCACTGTAGCCTTGTTTAGACAACATACTTGTTTACTCACCTTTATCTGTAAATACAAAATGAGCTCACCAAGGTAAGACTACCTGATTCTTACCATAATTCTGTATTAATATTATTTCACTGTGTGGCCTCAAGAAGCAAACAATCCAGTTAAACACAAAATACCTGCTAATTGTTAACTCACCTGTACCTGTTACAAAATCACATCAACTCATTGTTAACTGGCATCAGCTTGTGTTCTAATTTTCTACAAAATAGAAGGAGTATCTGTCGTACTTCAAATAAACATGTGAATACTTTTTATTACTTTTCAGCAAACCAACAGGTGGTGGCAAGGGCAATAAATTATCGTTATATTTACACAATAATACTGGTGGTCACTTTGGCCCATATCATTTCTTGTTATAGACTGACCCCGGCCCCCTATCACAGAAAGAAAAGTTGATGTGGCCCCCACTGAAAAAAGTTTGGGGACCGCTGTGTTAATGGTTCAATTTCAATCCCACACGTCAGCACAAGGTCATGGGTGTGGTTAAGAGAATGAGTGGCTTTATAAACTCTCTAGTTTATAAACTGAAGCTACAACGACAACTAAAGCTAGTTGAATCTAATAGGGAGATAAAAGCAGTACTCAGGCTATCTTTATCAACATCCACATGAATATTGAAATCACCTACAAGAATTACCTTATCTGTTTTGAGCTCTCAATTTTAAGATCAAGTTCTGAGATGGGCTTATTTTAGTACTTAGCATTGCATTATAATACACAATCTGTCATACATTTATGAAAGGTGTTGTGTGGTAAATGTTAAAGAGAAATGTAAATGATGTTCATCTGTTTTCCATTCAATGTTAGCAATGACATTGCGTATTTGTTAAACATGTATTTAGTATACAGTAAGTCTATGTTAAGGCATGTCTGAGACCTTAATTTTCAAAATCACATTTCCAAATCCAGCTTTCAGAGCCACAAGCAAGTGGCAGCATGGATTCTAATATAAGGTAATCCTGTCTGCAAGATATGCAGTAATAAAATGTTTTCAGAGGTACTTGGAAAACCATGAGTGTTTTTATCCACTATTATGAAAATCCCCAATAGCCTTTCATTCTCCAAAAATGCAAGCCTTCTTCCATGTCTAAACCATTTTAAAAAGAAAGGAGCTTATATGATATGTTGGTCTGACTGCTCAGTAACACACTACCCTGTACTTCTTATCAAGAGTCTTACGCTCAGTCTCTAACTGAAACTCATCCTGGCTATTTCACTAATACACGCATGTTTTCAAGTTTTCAGCTTCGAACACTTGCCATGGCTCAAGCTACATTCATGCAGTTAAATCAGGCAGGATACAAAATATATATGCATGTATTTACACTGAAAGTAAATGTGTCTTGATTGTGATGTGATTGATTTGACCATCTCTGATGGGTATCTGCCAGTAGCATTCTTCATACAGGGTACAAAAATCAATCACTGATAAAAAAAAAAAAAGTGAGGAGATTCAGGATATTGCTCTGCTAAAGAAAGTGATTCCTGTCACAATTCCTGCAATCCTTAAGTCCCAATGGGGCTAGACACAATGTAGGTGGCCACAAAAACATGGGGCTCAGAAAATATGGATCATTTCATTGCAATCTGCCAATCTTTAGTAATAAAGAAAGTTTGCAGTTCAACAATGGAAGAGACACATGGCTGGAATTATGAGGGAAATAAGCAGGATATTCCTGTACTGGAGAAACACACAATGGTAGCTATATGATTGAAGTGGACAGGCCTATGAAAAGGCCTTCAGACCAGTGGCTGCCTGTAGGATATTAAAAGTTCTCACTGGAGCCACAAACCACCAGGAATCAGGGTTGCTTTAGTTTAATTTGCTTTATTTATCTTTTGTGAATAAATAGGGAAAAGGGGATGCTTGTAGGATGATTGCCATGGTTCTAAACAAAAGAGAGAACAAATTACAATATTTTGCCAAACAATTCATACATCCATTCTTTAAATTATATTAAATGTGTCTGAATTAGATAAACAAGAATTTCACAATAATGATTAACCAAACTCAAAATTCTTACTATTAATAAACAAATCAGATCAAACATAACAAATTATCAATTAACCTTAATGTCAGACACACCATAATTCAAAAGAATATAAAGAAACTACTTACATTGGAGTTCAAGTCAAAAGACACATGGCAAACACCTGCAAACACCTGACAAACACTAGTGTCTGGGGACAAAGAGGAGGAAGTGATCTTCTGACCTCTATAAGGTGGGAGGTACCACAACCCTGAGCCACCACTGGGTGCCTCCTCCTAGTGGAGAGGAGGAGATGAACTGGCACTTTCTAACACTGCCAATGGTGGGCACAGGGGGGGCTCAGTTGGTAGCCCACTAATCAGAAGGTTGGTGGTTCGATTCCTAGTGGGTGCTGTCCCCACCCATACAATACAAACACATTCAACATAAAACTTCCCCATGATCCTGTCTCCATCAGTCAAAGTTAAAATAACATTAAAAAAGCAGCATACCAAAATGAATCAATAATTGGCATTAATAGTTGTCATTCATATGAGAGTCAAGCCTTTCCGGATCCTCGGGCTTCCTCCCACAGTCCAAAAACATGCACTTAGGTTTAATTGGTGACTCTAAATTGGCCGTAGGTGCGAATGAGAGCGTGATCGTCTGTCTCTATGTGTCTGCCCTGTGATAGTCTGGCAACCTGTACAGGGTGTACCCTGCCTCTCGCCCAATGTCAGATGAGATTCCAGTACCCTGCAACCCGAGCAGGGATAATCGGTTAAGGGTAATGAATGAATGTTGTCCCAGTTTGTATTTCTCAGAATATCAATAACTATACCTAGAGAAGCAGAGATGTAGCTGCTCTACTCAACTACTTCCTATTTACATATATACATAGTACAGGAGCCAACTGCTTATTATTTTCACAATATTACCCACGGATCTAGGTAATCATGGTATGTTGCCACTTTTTTTTTCCACTATTGCAACTTTGCAAAAGCAGTGAGCCTTTAAGCATAAAGATGATTTATATTGGAGTCCTGCCATAGGTACATCTAGAGTAGGTTTTGATTTACAGTTTGCATGGGATTTCACTTGTTGAAATCATCACCAGAATGCTATATACATGTGTTGTATATAATCAGTCCCTATAGAAATCTAAATTTTCATCATTTTGCTGTTTCTCATTACTAAATAGGAGACTACCAATGTGCAACCACTGTATTTACATCCATTACCTTTTAAATAGTATGCATCGTGGTGTCTCATAAAGTCACTAAACTATCAATTTGGAACTAACTGAAAGTCACTCATGTACAACATCAAATTGAGAGCATGCATATTCCAAAAAGTGTGTGTGTTTGCTTTAAGGAAAAGATGGCCGCCAAAGTTATCCAAAACAAGGATTGTGGAGAGGGCAAGGTCTTTGAGTTCCTCCTTAGAGGTGTATGTCTGTGTCAGAATCCAAATTATAGTATATTGTATGTGATTTAATGTGCCAGATAAGAAATAATTAGTTGCTGGTTAAATTGCATGCACAACCTTGTGTCTCTCTTTCCATTGTAGGACAGAGAGATACAAAAGATCCTTCTCTCCTACAGCCATCGGGCTGTCTCATTCTTCAATAGATTCTACCAGACTAACTGAATTTCAGAAACAGATGAATAAAGTAATTTTGATTTGATTTTGATTTGATTCAACTTCAAGTGGTAAGGCCTAACACCAATAAGCTGCACAGGTATCACAGCAATAATACTTAACAACACACATTGAACCAAATCATCAGGTCAAAATCACAGGTTAAAGAATGTGGTTAAAAAATCTTGTACTTAGCCTTTGTTTGCTGCTATCTTAGTTTATGCCTAGTAC
Organism: Centropristis striata; assembly: GCF_030273125.1. Lineage (NCBI taxonomy): Eukaryota > Metazoa > Chordata > Actinopteri > Perciformes > Serranidae > Centropristis > Centropristis striata. The sequence continues at coordinate 15,851,619 of NC_081528.1, read as the reverse complement.
ACTACCAGACCATGAATGGGATTGTGAAGAAAGTGCAGAAAAACTGCTGGATAGTTGCTACTTGGTTGAGCCCAGCTGTCCTGTATTTGGTAAATGGTAAATGTAGTGCTTTTCTAATCATTTTGACCACTCAAAGTGCTTGACACTACAGACATCGCTTATTCACTTATTCACACGGGAGGCCAAGGTTACCCTACATAGTGCCACCTGCATCACACCGATGTACGCAGCACCATAATTTGGGGTGCAGTATCTTGCCCAAGGATACTTCGACATGTAGGGTCTACCAACTGGCCGACTGGTCGCTGCTGTTGTAGGGGTATCTGGTTACAGATATACTGACTTGATTTACTCAAGTCACCTCGAAATGGGGGCACCATTCTGTAGAGAGAAAATATAGCCAATTCATCTAAACCTCATAAAGTTACAAAACTATCAATTTGGAACACTGATTCATAATTAACATAATAATAATCAAATTAACATAATATTAAGTAGTGGTTGAAGAAGTTTGGAATAATTTTCATAGAAGAGGCTAGCATGTCATAGTGTACAACATTAAATGTACAGCATGTATATTGCAAAAGGGTATTTATTCTAAATACATAAATCAAACAAAAATACACAATAACTAATCTAAAGAGCATTTATAGTGAGAATGTGGAAGACGAGATTATGTATGCTTGTAACAAAATGGCCGACCATTAGGATGGATAAAGAAGCAGCATGAAATCAAAAAGGCAGAGCCCTTTTGTTCTTGGGAGAACAAAAGATGAAGTTTTATAACTAAGTTCAGAAACAAGGACCACGCCTTAAACACATCCAATTTCTGGCACCAGTATTCTTATGCAAACCTCATCTGTTCCCATCCTCTTGGTCTCCGTTTGTCATATCACGTGCCAGATGAGTTCTGCACCACAATAACACTTACCCTCATCATGGATCAGGAGATTCTCATCTATCCTTTGGACAGCGAGCAGTTTGATGTGATACTGCTGACTCCCAGAGATGAAGAGTCCTCTCGATCACCAGGTCTTACTAGCAACCCCACTTGCAGCAAAGGGTCCACATTCCCCTGCTCCCGTGGCTTTTGCCTCCCAGCAAACCTGCCACCGCAGCCGGCTCTTCGCCTCCAAGAGGCTCCAGTGGTAGAACCCGCCTGCGACGTTGGAGAGATGCCACCTCTCCTTCGCACTCACTTCCATCCCACTCGAGATCCACCCACTTGCACGCCAGCAGCCATGATCACTGTTCTCACTCAGCACGCCGTCACTCTGAACGTCTCCCGTCCTCCAACATATCCCTCTGGGCTGTAGCCGGTTTAACGAAGGCCCTCATGGAACGCAACATCCCATTCCAACAGTCCGATAGGAAGGCAAAACTTTTTAAAACCGTCTACGACTTTGTCGCATCCAACATCGAACCTCCACAGCACATCCAGGTTCTCAGGAGAGCGTCCGCTGCAATGCCGATGATGATCCTTGGGGTGCAATTAAGTTGTCAATTACAATTTATTTTTTATTTTTAACCAAGCTGCTTTAATCAAACTGCACTCTCCAAGTAGTTGGAGATGTGATGGAGCATCGGTATTGGGGGACATGGGATAAGAATGTGTTGAACCTATAGGCCAACAGCACACACTAGGATTATGAAATAGTATTGTTAGAAATAAAATAATAATTATTTTGTCGGTTTCTGCAATTTTGATTAAATGTTAGAGATGGAAAGATGCAGGAAACAATGTGAGGATGGAGGAAAGGGTGAAAATATGTTAGAGAAATTATGTTAGAGAAATTTCCTCTGGAGCATCACATGAAGTAAGATTAGCTGACAGTAGGCTTTCGTGGCTGTTTGTGTCTGCACATGTGTGAACTGTAGTACAAATATTTATAAAGACTGCACACTATTTCTCACTCTTAATCGTATACAGAAACTGTAAAAACAGGCATTATTGTCACATATTTTATTATCTATCGTATGATTAACCTAAAATTAGACAGCACTGCAGGGTTATGGGCGGCTGTGGCTTGAATGGTAGAGCAGTTGCCCACTAATCGGAAGGTTGGTGGTTCCCTGACCATGGCAGCCTACATGTCGAAGTATCTTTAGGCAAGATACTGAAACCTAAACTGCTCTCGATGCTGCGTTCAGCTGTTAATCATTCTGGTCATTTAGGGTAGCCCTTGCCACCAGTGTGAATGGGTGAATGAGTGCAGTCTGTAGTGTAAAGCACTTTGAGTGGTCGCAAAGCGACTAGAAAAGCTATATAAGTGCAGGTCCATTACCATTTGTTTACACAGAGCAGAGGGGAGTGGACAAGAGATGTTGCAAAAATTGTAATTGTTGTAAAAATGCAGATAGTTCAATATGTATAACATGTGGAGACCCTTTTCCGCCCAACATTCATGACACTTGTTGGTACTTTAAAAAGTGGTTGTTGTTTTTTTCAGAGGAACTCCACGTGTTTTTTTTTCCATGGTTATGTTATTATGCACAATACATTTTTTAGTTGTGCCGACATCTATGACTGTCCATCCATGACTGTGCTGATTCCATAGTGGTGCAGGACTTATGTGTTAAGGAAATAAAACAAGGTAAAGTAGAAACAAGCATAACACTATGAAACAAGTTAATCAGGTAAAAAGGAAAAACAGGTAAAACACAATTCACGCTCAGGAGAGCGTCCGCTGCAATGCCGATGATGTCACTTTGCTCCACACAGCAGCCCGTACAGCAAGCCAAAGGACAAATTCCAGTCCAAGCAACCTCCATTCAGCCACTCTTTTCTCTCTCCACATTAACACCAACACAATCAACCCGAGTTCATGCATCCCTCCATCCCAGCACTCTTCCCTCTTCTCTTAATCCCAACTTTCCTGTTCAACCACCTCCAATAACCTTAGCTCCACCTAATATGCTACCCCACGGCCAACTGGTCACTCCCAATATAGCAAACCAGAGTGGCAACAGAAACCAAAATACTCCCATTTACTACTGCGGGTGCTTTTCCTCCCCCCTTTCCCCCTCCCTACCCTACGTTAACCCATCACCAAAATGTCTTTAACCATACGGTTTATCCTAACCATATTGAAACCTTTTTCTCCACAGCCAGACCCAACGTTTTCCCCTGCCTCATCCTGCAGCCCTATAACTTCAACTTAGCCACTGCATAGCCCCCAGAGCACCCAGACGCTCCTGCTCGTCCTTCCTCCGTGCCACTCTCACTCAGGCAACAGATTCTAGTGACTAGAGTAACTACACTGACCTCGCTCAGCTCCTAAACCCTCACACATGGGACCCCACATTACAAGAGAACTGCTTACTTCTATCGGCCCAATCGCACTCAAAGAGCCACTCCCCACTCGCTCATCACAGATCTGCATCGCATATAGATGACTATTTGTCACACATCCTTGACCTGGCTCTGTAGTTTGGGGACAACGGCTTCTACTCCCAGTCTAGATTTTTCCTTGCAATACTCAACCATGCCCTTTCCCTAATTCACCTAGCAGGCCAAGGAGCCTGACTTTCCAAAGCAGATCCTGGTCCATCGTACCTCTTTACGATCCCCAATCAACCCCTTCATCCCCCTCAACCCTCACCCCCTTATCCCCTCGACCCATCCCCCTTCTTCCCCTCTTCTCTCATCCGCTCATCCTCTCCATCTCGCATTTCATCCCATCCCCCTACCCTCCTACTCAGAAAGTCCATCTCTATCTTGCATTAAACAATTCGAAATTCCTACATCTATTTCGGTGTCAACAAGACCAACATTTCATTTTAAATGGTATGGCTAAAAAAACACCACAACAGTAGTACAGAACAATAACTCTATATCCAATGAGAGGTTCACACCTCATGTATATGTAAATCCACCTAAAGCCATGGGGATGGGGTTTCTTTGTTTGGCGTGATAAAAGGGAACCTCCATTTTGAGGGGGCTGAAATCAAGAAAATGTTGGCAGATTTTTTTTTCAATTCATGTATCCAAATGAACATTTTTTGGCATACCTGTGTCCTCTACACTGTCTTTCAAGTGAAGTTGCTTGCTGGTTCCTATTGCATTTAAATCAGTTGAGAGACCTTCTGTTGTGGTCTCTGAGCTGACTGCTGTTGTAGTAAACTTTGTGTTTACAAATCAAAAACCTCTTATCTCTGGAGGGAGATCTCAGACCCTGTTTTCTGTTTTGATTCTTGCTAAACTTAGCTAGCTGACGAGTTCAGATATCTTGCAGCTGGCTGTTTAATGGATCTACATATTTACTGTACACTCAAAAAAACGATTCAAGCCCTTCTTAGATGTTATTATATTATATGTTTATTTCAGCTTTTAGCTAGGCTACTAATTGGCCTACATACTAAATGCTAACTCTGGCATTGACATAAGCACATAGTATTTCACAGTTTACCTTTTTACTAGATTTATATAGTTTTTTAAGGGTCTTTTATGGACTTAAAGTTCAAAAGCCAATTTGTGTGTTCCCGGGCGTGAACGTGGCGGAGGGCACGACCATGGACATGTACGGACATGCACAGTGCCTGCGCCTGGTTCAAAATAGTGACCGACTATCAGTTGAGCCGGGAGAATTAGCATGTTTTACTTTCCGTTATGTGAGCATTAAGGTGAGAATTTAGATGTTTCTTTACTGTGCAGCAAGTTTATTATTTGTTAACACGCCCAGCTTTGTGTATTTTACCGTTTATGTTTGTTTATTGCTGGGATAACATTACACCTTTGCTGATAATGTATTGCACTTATACAGTGCAGTTCCTGTGGATCAGTTCAGAGAAACTCTTCCAAATTTTCGAGAGCACAGAAGAAGTAAAGGGACAGAAGATAAAAAGGATCCTGGCAATCAAAGATGAGGTTAGTGAAAATGCAAAGAACACCATTTTGTTATTAAGATAGAACCTAAATGCCATTATATAAACAAGCATAGCTGAGTTGTAAGTGTGTTGGGGTCATTTTTTAGGGTGTTGGTGTCCTTCATAGTGGTACCTTGATAGATAAGACCCTCTGCTCTTACACAATCTGCTCTAATTGTTGTTCCACCATTGCACCCACATTTGGCTGAATGTCCTCCTGTTTTATGGCCTGTGTTTTAGTGTGACAACATCAATATCAGGAGGGAGTGTGTCCTCAAAAGCCTGATCATATACCTCAATGAGGATCCAGACTCTCTCTTCAAGGAATACCTGGTATGTGTCAGTGTTTCCCATGTAGTACAGGGAAGTGTTTTTCAAGTTAATTCCCCACATATTGCAGTGTTTCCCATAAGGTTTTGAGAGACTGTGGGGGGGACGCCGGACCTTCTAGGGGGGTCGGGGGGTCTTCTGGAAGAAAATTTGACTCAAAGTTAAATGCATCAATCTAGTGTTTTTGAGAAATTAAGAGGCTAGAACACACAAACTGGAAGCTTTTGAAGAAAAACAGATGCATTTTCTGTAAAAATATTGATATAAAATAGAATATGCAAAAAAAATCAAATTTAAAGAGCTGTGTCCTGAGGACTATTTTCTGGAATAATTTGAGGTCATATGACATGGAAGCTAATGAAGTCAAATTTCTTATTTTTATGTACACAAGCTATTTGTTCCATGTGTATTTTGCAATGTTATGACACTTTAAATTGTTTTAGCGTGCATAAAATATTTCTCAGTCTATATAAATAAAGAAAAAATGCACACTGTACATGATGATGATAACTGCAGTTAAAAATACAATTGAACTCATTTTAAAGTGAGGGGAACATGTCCACTGTGGAAGCTACACCCAAAATATATCTGGAGCTTTACTCAAAAGTTTGGGGCTGAAGCCCCAGTAAAATGACGTGGCAACAGCAACACACCTCAAAGTGCACCTCAGCAGTAAATGACACACGCTAAGCATTAGTTTTGTTCAAAAAGTAATTGTAGGATGTAAAGATCTAACGTTAAAGATCATAGGAAGCACTCTACAGAGCTGACACGTACCTTTCTTGAAATGTGTGGTGTAGACTTTTTGGTTTTGTTTTTGTTTTTTTGTCGTTGTATTCGGTAACACCAGTGTTGTTACAACTGCATTACATTTTGGGAAATACACACAGCGGCAACCCTAGCATGGATCTCTGCAATATTCACTGTATTCATCAATATTTCAAATTCTGTGGGAGGGTTATGTTTATGATCTGTGCAAATAAATAGTATATTTTTTATGTTAAATGATTGTTATGTGTTTCTGTTTTTCAGCCATCTGCTGTTGAGGATGCCGAGAATGACATTGTCACTACAGTTATGGGCATTCACACAGTCCGAAGCCATGAGTTTGGGGAGCCAGATGACGTGTGGGTCATCATTGAAGGCGTGAAAGTCTTCACCAATGTAGGAAGTGCCATAAGGGCTTTCATCTCACTCTTTGGGCTTATTTATGCGCTGGATCTTAGTTTTCCAGAGAACCTGAAATACACTTTTGAGTTTGTCCAAAAAATCCTGATGAATCTGGATGCACACCGGCTAAACACCAAAATACAGCAACTGAAAATCAAGCTGTTCATGTAAAAGATGAACAGGTGAAAAGTAACACTTGGACTGGGGACTTGTTTTTGTTTTTGGGTTCGGTTTGGTAAGATTTCAAAATGTGGCTCCACTGGCTGCCAAAAAGTGTGTTTTAATGTAACTTCCTGTATGTAACTGCCATATGTGTTTTAAGGTGCTGAAGGAATGTTATTGACCTTACAGATTACATTTTAAGGTTTCTAAAATCTGTAAACTGCATTGTTTATCTGTTGAGTTTCAAATGCTTATAAATAAAAGCACCTCAACCAGGTATGGTCTCATGTCCACATTAATTCATCTTTGATTTTCATTTCTATGTTTTTAGGTTGAATGAACACAATTTCTTTATTTTAGCACTCCTTGACATAAATTAGTTGAGATAACTCAATTTAAATACAATACATACATGTTTTTAATTTGAGTTCAACCAAATGTAAAAAATTGAGTTACATTAACTCAAATACATTATATTGCATCGATGCGCTTGTTTTGAGTTGGGGCTACATATATTTGTTGGATGGAAATTCTGCCCACAATTTAATAATCCAAGATTAGAACTACATTAAGATGGATGTTGCATTTTCACCAAATAATACACGAAAGAGAAATGACACAACACTGTTCTCAGGTTATTTTAATCAGCATCTTTGACTTCTCTTTCGCCTGTTCACTTTAAGAGGCACAGCAGATTGATTTCTCTTTTTTAAGACCTCTGTCATGTATTGATTGTGGCCCGTTACACTCCCTTACCCACGACTTCCATCACAGTGAGCAGAAGTCAGCACTAAAAGATGCCTGAATCTCAGACAAAATGCAGTTAGGTCTGAGAGAGCAGAGCAGTGCATGTATACAGAGCGGGGCACTCATTCTTCAGCAAGCTCAATAAAAGTTAAAGCCCTATTTGGAGAGTGCTTGTCCTATTGATTATGCATCAGCCTGGTAACATGGACTCTCTGTTGCATTGGAGTCATGCATAGCTTTAGTCAGTATGTGGAACAGCAGCCAGATGAGATGAGACGCCAGGCCAGATTTTAGAATGCAGGGATTCATGATGTTTTAGTCATTGGTTTGTCTGGATTTATCAGTGTCATCATGTTTCATTCAAGTAACTGTGTCATACCAGAGCTCACAGTTTCAGTCACCTTCCTCTGCCACTCTGCCTCTCCCCTCTTGTTATCTGTACAATTTAGAAATCTCTTCTGGCCCAGAAAAGTCTTCTCCCACAATTCAATTTGACAAATGGCTGAAGAACTGGGGTAGATATACTGCAGGGCTGATGAGCTGATTCATAGAAGGTGTGCAGGTTGAGCAGAAAGAGACAGACAGGGAATGCTGGAAACAAGAAGGAGTTGGAAAAACATAAGAAACACAAGGGGTCTAAAGAGAGGCTTGGTTACAACCGTTACTGTCAGTATAACACAAAAGTGTGTTCATTTCTTGTAAACTATATGCAAAAATAGTCAAAATATGACTACTATACTATACTAACCATGTATACTTTAATTTTACATATAAAATATATAAAAATTAAAGTATACATGGTTAGTATAGAATTAGTCAATATTGATCAACACCAGTGTCTCAACAATTACTAACTGATACTGAAGTTCTCACATTAGTACCTCAACACCTACTGATCCCAATTAAGACCATTTTTTTCCCCATCAAGGTTATGCCATCAACGGCAAGACCATAGGGTTAAGATGGGTCCTTGGGGTGCAATTAAGTTGTCAATTACAATTTATTTTTTATTTTTAACCAAGCTGCTTTAATCAAACTGCATTCTCCAAATAATTGGAGATGTGATGGAGCGTCGGTATTGGACGACATGGGATAAGAATGTGTTGAACCTATAGGCCAACACCACACACTAAGATTATGAAATAGTATTGTTAGAAATAAAATAATAATTATTTTGTCCGTTTCTGCAATTTTGATTAAATGTTAGAAATGGAAAGATGCAGGAAACAATGTGAGGATGGAGGAAAGGGTGAAAATATGTTAGAGAAATTATGTTAGAGAAATTTCCTCTGGAGCATCACATGAAGTAAGATTAGCTGACAGTAGGCTTTCGTGGCTGTTTGTGTCTGCACATGTGTGAACTGTAGTACAAATATTTATAAAGACTGCACACTATTTCTAACTCTTAATCGTATACAGACACTGTAAAAACAGGCATTATTGTCAAATATTTTATTATCTATCGTATTATTGACCTAAAATCAGACAGCACTGCAGGGTTATGGGCGGCTGTGGCTCAATTGGTAGAGCAGTTGCCCACTGATCGGAAGGTCGGTGGTTCCCTGACCATGGCAGCCTACATGTTGAAGTATCTTTAGGCAAGATACTGAAACCTAAACTGCTCTCGATGCTGCGTTCAGCTGTTAAGCATTCTGGTCATTTAGGGTAGCCTCTGCCACCAGTGTCAATGGGTGAATGAGTGCAGTCTGTAGTGTAAAGCACTTTAAGTGAACCCCTGAGCAGAGCGGAGGGGAGTGGACAAGAGACGTTGCAAGAATTGTAATTGTTGTAAAAATGTAGATAGTTCAATATGTTTAACATGTGGAGACCCTTTTCCGCCCAATATTCATGACACTTGTTGGTACTTTAAAAAGTGTTTTTTTTTTTCATTGGAGTAAAATTGAATTTATATATACATTTTTCAGAGGAACTCCACTTGTGTTTTTTTTCCATGATGTATGGCATCATTTATGTTATTATGCACAATACATTTTTTAGTTGTGCCGACATCTATGACTGTCCATCCATGACTGTGTTGATTCCATAGTGGAGCAGGACTTATGTGTTAAGGAAATAAAACAAGGTAAAGTAGAAACAAGTATAACACTATGAAACAAGTTAATCAGGTAAAAAGGAAAAACAGGTAAAACACAATTAAAATCCAGAGGAAAAAAGTGGGTCTCAAGGGGGAATTGAAGCATCAACAGACTCAGGCTGTCTGAAGGTCTCTGGCAGGCTAATCCAGAGCTGAGGAGCTCCATATGCATGTATACATGTTCATGTGCATTAATACTGGAAGTATAAATGTATTTATAGTATTTATTTAACCCAATGATCATGGCATCTTTTTAAGACTTGAAATTAATTATTAGTCTAAATATTTAAGGGAAAAAAATAATGGAACTCATATCAAACCTGATGCTCACCAGCCTTCCACACATGACTAGATAGAAATTACGATAAATATAAACATGACATACTGTCCTACTTTCTCTGACTTTAGAAAAGCTAAAGAAAAAGCTTTCGAATGAATGAAGAAAGTTGTTAGTGGTCCTTTTGTTCTTGTGTATCCTAAATTCTCAATTCTCATCCCTCTCAGCTGAAATAGGAGCTTTAGGATGGTTGTCAAACTGGCAGATTAGAGCATTGGACTCATAGACTGTATACAAATAATGGACGTAGTGACAGTGATGTCACCCGTTGGTTTGTGGACGGCCAGTTTGAAGCATCGAGTTCATCGTACACTCGTTGCCATCTTTCTTTATTATGTCGTCATCTTGTTTTCAGAAACTGGGAGCAGACCATATTTGGACTGTGGAGGAGTGAGAGGGATCTGACGACACTGACTAAACACCATCTACACTGGTAACCTGACTGAGAGAAGCCGCTGCTAATTCATGTTAGCATTAACTGGGGTATTAACTGGGATGTTCATTTTGGCTAGCAAAAAACAAAAACAAAATTAATGTTACTTACATGAAAAAATTAACAGCTGAGGAGTGTCTGTTAGTCCAACCAAACGCTGAACAAGACATTTTAATGAACAAAATGTTCAAATAATGTAATGTGCATGTGATTGAGGAATAGTGTAGTAGATGATACTACTGCCTCTTGGGTGAGGAGAATGAATCAAAGAGCATGTTGATGTCCTTTTAATTTTCTTTATTAACAAACATGAAATACACTGCCTAGGTACAGATTAAGAACTACTAAAAATCTCGTCATCAATTTCCAGTCCCCGATTCTCTGTTTCCCTGGGTGTAGTCTCGGTATTTAACCCTACATGCAAATTAGCTTTCCTGAATATTCATATCTTTCTTTTCTGATGCAGACTTTTACACACTCACCAGACTAGGCCTGCAACATAGATATCTATCCTTAACTTATAGCAGAAGACTTCTAATTAAAATTAACAGAAAATATACCACAATAGCATAGATATTCAAGTGTACTTGCATGGAATGTGGTTGTTTTAGTCAAGATTTTGTAAAATGTATTTTCTCCAACTATGTTTAAGTTCCCTGATAAGGGCCAACCTTCAACCCTCACCAGCAAAGGTCCGCTTCTCTATGATCTAATCACTGATTATAAGTACTACTTCTTTTGTTTAACTGTGTCATGGCAGCAGCCTAATGACTCACAATCTAATCAAACTGCTCTGCTGGGGTTTGTTTCCATTTGTCAACCCCGTGTGGCTGGCCGGGGCGGTGGTCTCACAATACTTTATAACGAGAAGTGGAAAGTTTCATCTGTCACTGTACCTCCCCATATCTTGTTTGAATTCATTAGTCTACAAATTAACAGGCGAACCCCCACTATTTTAACCACCATCTACCGCCAACCCAAGGTTAACATTGACTTCTTAAAATGATTTTCTGCATTTTTAACTGTCTTATGCTCCTTATCCCCTCATGTTATCCTCCTTGGTGATTTTAATACCACAAGCCCACTGACAAGTGATTTCACATCCTGCCTCGACAGTTTTGAACTACAGCAATTCATTCCTACTCACGCCAAAGGCCACATTCTTGATCTCACCTGCTGCTCCGGTACCACCCCTCGTCTCTGTGTTGCATAATTTGTCCATATCCAACTATAAGCTTGTGTCTTTTAGTGCCCACTTAACAATATCCAAAACCAACACACCTTGTTCCATCTGCCTCTGTAACATCAAAAATATTGATTCACCTACTCCTGATAAACTTGCTTCCCACTACATTGATAGACTGCATACTATACTGGGTGATCTTGCTTCCTTAAACAACGTTTAAACATATATAACATAACATAACATAACATATAACATAAATTATTATTATGAGTATTATTAACAATACTAATTTAAATTCAGCAAAGACAAAAAAAATGAATGCTAATATTGCTGTTTGTTCATCTCTTTATCTCTCTACCTCTATCCTCCACATGCATACGATATAATCGAATATTAATAAAGCTGAACACACTGAAACCTACAGCTATTACAAATGTGAAATATTATATTATTATAAATATATTCTGCCATTATTTGGAATTCAGTGCATTCTACATAGAAAAAATCAGTTACATTCTAAACATAGCATTTTAGGATAAATATAGCCATTCAGTACTAATGACAACAGATTGTCACACTTTTACAAATGGAAAGTGTTACAAGACTCAGTGAATGTTATTAGAGATAGTTAGCGTTGTCACATTATGAGCTTTTTTGTAAATACTAAAACATTCAGCAGGACACCGCAGGGAATCGAACCCCATCCCAGTAAACTGGGAATGCCAAACCAGTGCCATTTTTTGGCATGAACAGCCTTTGAAAATATTTTTAATTTTCAAAATATTCAAATATAATTTAGACAAAAAATAAATAAATAAATAAATTAAAGGGCCATTGCCTTAATCTCCTCCTTCTCCTCCTCCTCTCCTTCTCCTGGCATAAAACAAATACATATTCATACTACCCCAGCTCACACAGTCAGAATGCTACAGTGTGGACAAATTTATCCTGCCACATAAAACACATCTGCAAAAGAAAAATGTCAGCCTATTTATTTGCAAAACATTAGTAGATCTTTAATATATGTCATCTGAACAGAAAACATATTATTATTTTAAGAAAGTTAGACTTAATTGACATTTTGTCTTAGAAAAAGACAGAGCACATAAGCAAATATGTCTGCTGCATCTATGTCTGTCTCCTTAGTCATGAATAACAGAGTGCTCCTAACCTCAATATATTCAATCACCAAGATAAACATCTATATTTTAAAATGTTATCGATTTAAAGTGCACATGGTGTTATTCTGCTTTTTTAAACAACAAAAATCTCTGTGTCTGCACACAGAAAACCAATCCATTGTTGATTTTGAAATGTGTCCTTTGAGTGAATAATGACGATGCCTTTCATATAAAATCCTATTCATTTTTTAAGAATACCAACCACTGAGGAAAAAACTGACCAATGGTTCACCTCAATCATAAATAAAATGACTCACTCACTGACAAACTCTGCATTCATATAGCTGGCTCCAGCTTTGCCCTATCCAGGCTCAAAACACATTAAATGATCACTGTGAGAATATTTTATAACACACATATCACAACACAAGCACTTACCATCCTGAACAAAGCTGTTAGTGGCCTGGAATACCTCCAGCTGCTCCTCCCGGGCTTTTATTTTTTGATTTGCAACAGCAAGCTCATCCCTGAGATGGCTGGCCTTTTTTCCCATGGACCCGTAAACTCTATGCAGAGGACAGCAGGGTCATTGCAGGCATACTGAAATATTAAAAACAAACAATTCATGTAACACTCATGGAAAGATGTATGGATGAATGGTGAATCTACAACGTTGCTTACAATAAAATGAAATGTAAATGACGGAAACATTTCAGTCAAACATTTTCTATTTGGCCTTAAGTTTGATTCAAGTCAACATCTGAAACAACATGTTAGTTTATGTGCTTCAATCACTGAACTAAAGTAAAATTTAAAAAGAGACTGTGGAGAACCTAACTGGGCCAGTTGGAGTTTATGGAGAAGCTTGAGAGGTAGGCCAGAAAGGAGGGACTATATGGGAGGTGACCGGGGCATTAACAAGGATGGCGGTACTGTTGAGTTGATGTTGCGCAGGTGGAAATATGCTGACCAAGCGATATTATTGATGTGAGCTTCAAAGGAAAAGGTGCTGTCGAAGATGACACCCAGGGACTATGGAGTTGTCAATTGTTATTGTGAAGTTATCCAACTTGGCCAGAGTGGATTTGGAGCCCACAAGGAGAACTTCAGTTTTATTGTTATTGAGTTTGAGAAAGTTATGAGTGAACCAGGATTTAACTTCAGAGAGACAGTCAGAGAGGGATGACGGTAAAAGGTCGGAGTTGGGCTTGGAGGAGAGATAGAGCTGGATGTCATAAGCATAGCAGTGGAAGTGAATACCAGATTTCATGAAGATGTGACCGAGAGGGACGAGGTAGATAATGAAGAGGAAAAGGCCCAAGACAGAGCCCTGAGGAACACCAGTAGTGCATGGAGCTGTGATCAGAAGTTTTTGAGTTGAACAGACTTAGTGCGACCGAGAGATATGACTTGAACCGGGTGAGGGAGGCTCTCCGGAATCCAACTGAAGCAAGTCTGTCAAGGAGGGTGATATGAGAGATGGTGTCAGAGGCTACACTAAGGTCAAGGAGGGTGAGTATAGTTAAGACTCCAGAGTCAGCTGCCATCAGGAGATCATTAGTAACTTTGAAGGGGACGGAAACCCCTTCAAAGTCGGAAAGGTGGGAGAAAATCAGGTGGTCACAGGATGGTGTTAACATTGGAAAATAGTCCTTCAGTTCCCTTCACCTGACATGATTAGGTTTGCAAGGTATGTAGATTTGGCAGTGGACACAGCATCTTTGAAAAAAACTAATTTGATCATAATACATAGTTTTGTGAATAGTGAGACCACTTTGTGAATGCAAGCATTCCAGGCGACGACCTTTAGCTTTCATGAGTCATAATTCAGGGGTGAACCAAGGAACAGAGTGGGAAAAGGAAACAGTCCGAGTCTTTAAAGGTCAGGTGACAAACCAAAGCGGCTCAATGAAAGCCGCCTAACAAGGGGTCTTTCATTATAACCAAACAACTGCTTGCAGGGATCAGTGTTGACTTTTGTAATTTGGTTGTAGATGTGTTTTCCTTCCATCATGTCAATAGTAGGCAGCAAATGGTCATTTTCAGTTTCAACCTTTAGGTGAGAGTCACAAAATTATGTGTAGCTCCACTGTAGAAGGGGTTTGACTATAGAGTTGTATTAAGGCTGGGCAATATATCCATTTTAATGACGTCATGGTACGAGACTAGATATTGTCTCATATTTAGGATATTGTGATTTGGCTGTCTTTTCCTGGTTTTAAAGGCTGAATTACAGTACAGCGATTCTTTCTAAACCGAACAAAATGGTGTACATGTTTTACCATTTGCATATCCCTTATTTGTTGCAGGGACTACTAGAATTATCACCTAACCCTAAATTGTATGGGTAAAAGTTTTATGTGACACAAGTCATTGTGGTAGCTTTTTATATGATCTACCTAATGCCACATATATAATATAATATATAATAATATAATATATAATATAGTACTGTTGCTGTGCCCTGCTGCTCTCCCCTCGTGGACATTATCATTATCATGCAGATTGTCCTAGACTCACCAAGCTGCTGGATGCGTAATCTTTGCTTTGTCTTCCGAACAGATTAACAAGTTCGACAATGACTGCCCCTGTTTTGCTCAAAATCATCCTGGGAGAAAAAAAAACTGCTAGAAATCGACTGTTGGGGTCTTGGTCTATTTGAGGAATGACTTAAGTACCTTCTGAAATTAGATCTGCATATCCATAGCCTCACATTTTTCTAACATTGTGAATAAGTGATTAAACCCTCTTCCTTTTGAAGTGCTTTCTTGACCCATTTGCACTATATTGAAAGATGTCTATTCTTTAAAGTCTTATAATTCTTCTTCTTAAAGCATCTCAGTCATTCTAAATCATGGCATTGTTTAAAGCATAAGTTTAGCATTAGGATTAGGGTTAGTGTCTGGATAAAGTTGTGGCACAGTGTTTTGACGGCCCACCAGTCATGTCATCTGGACTAAAACTAAAGAGAGGGCCCTTATGGCCTTATTCATACACTGCTATGCACATCGACTGAAGTTGAGTCAAGGAGCTTCAAAGCTCAAAGGATGCAAGGTCTTCTTTGCCCACCTCAACGGACTAGCTGCATTTTTCTCAAAATACCCAAAGCACACACAACTACTAAACAATATTTGCCAGCAGCACTTTCCTCAAGTAGCTCCAACGTGGTGGCAATGTACATTGAGAATAGTCAGTACAGTCTTGGAGGAGAGAGTTGCCCTAAAGGAGCTGTTTCAGCACATACTGGAACATGATCAGAAAAATCTGAGTGAGAACTAGAAGCAGCTATACACATTGGCATGTTTGGCGGTGACTATCCCTGTGCCCACAGCTTCTGTTGTCATTCTCAGCCCTAAAGTGAATCAAAACTTGTGTTCAAATAATCTCAAATTTGAGTCTGTATTTATACATTTTGTTTACATTCTTTAATATTTTATTGGGTTGACGTGATGCTACTGCTGCAGTGAAAGGAGACTTGTTGATTTGTGTTAATTGAGTTGCTTATTTTTGTAATGGAATTCATTTTCGCTACATGGCATACCTTTCTGTGATGCAACGCCCTGTTACACTGCCTTTCATTAAAATATTGATAGTTTTTATAGTCATGGCATCATAGTGATGGTGTTAAGAGGTGAGTTGGATTCAGATAAGATACCACTGAAGGCCTAGGGTTAGGGTTTGTTGTTGTTGATTTCTCTCTTAAGATCGGGTTTGGCCCTTTTAACTGCAAAGATAAGTTTGTCTTCAGAGATAAGATGGACACAGTGCTTAATAACGTACAAGGCAGCATTGGGTCTCGATTGATTATTTAAATCTCCAGACCAGGCGAAAGGTCAGGAACTGTTATTTAATGTTCTGTGTTCTTCTACACATTCAAAAGATAAGTACGACACACACACACACACACACAGTCCACTTTTACAAAGTGAGCATATGCGAGTGCATCAGCTGTGGACATCACAAGAGTCCAACTGAGCAAGAAATCTATTTTTTTCTTAATCTTTTAATTTCTCATGTATTTTCAGAAAAGAAACATAGTGGAGCTGAGAGTAGGATCCCTGAATCCCAAAATAAAGGAGTTTGAGTTGACCTTATATTTTCCTTTATAACTGCTCTCAATTTACCATCAGCTCTCTGAACACGGTATTTGCATCGAAAAGGGCCGATTTTGCACCAAATGTGTGTATATTACCTCATTGAAATATGTGCAAAAAAGAACAAAGCCTCGCAATCCTATTGTGAATTTGCCCCTCAATATATTAAACTCTCTGTACTTAGCTCTGACACAAATTTATACATACAGGAAACTTCTTCAAATCAAGTTATATTAACATATCTAACTCAGCAGGGACAGAATGAAATTGCATTAAAGCTACATAATAATACATAGCTACTGTATACAATAGTTACTGTCTGTAACTGATGAATATGTTTAATCAATATAATTATTTTAAACAGCTTAATGTGAATACAATATTTTGGTACCCAATGTACACATTCAAATCAAGTCATTCACTAGCAATATTGGCTTGGCTTTCACAAGGGGGTTCTTATCAGTTACTTGAGATGCTGGATCAGACCCTCCCAAATTATACAGGCCCAATTCAGTAATCTAAAACGACACTGACAAAGAATAAGAGCAACAGACAACCAAATCAGCAACCTAAAGCTGACATATATGTAGGCTTTGCAAATTGACTTGTGTTAATGATTCACTTCATCCTAATTAATAAAACAATCACAAGGCATTTTTTTCTCTCTTCGCTCCATAGTAATTAATAAAAGTCTCAACTCAAGCGTCTTAATGATGGACACAGGTACTGAGCTCTGAGCTTCTTATTTCCATTAAACATAATCTTAAACAATTCTCACCCTGCATTAAACTTACTGTCAAATCAATCATTCTACTATGTCAGAGCCAGATCCTTAAACACAGAGGTGGACACACACAGTTATCCCACCCATGCACCGTCAGACATAGATGAAGATTCAGAATGAAGTTGATAAAAACATTGAACTGCTTTAAATGGTCTCTTTTACTGAATGAATAACTAGGTTGCTAATTTGGTGTGACATAATTAATTACAGCCAATTAGGTAAACAGATGGAAGAGAAAGTGTGTGGAGGAAATGAGCGCAAGGATCATTAACTTGTGTGGGTGGGCTGATCTGGCTTCATTATAGGCCCAACAGGTAGCCATGAAGAGGCTTAATTTAATGTGAGGATGACAGAAACTGATAAAGACACATACACTGACATGAAGCAGCTCATATTGGCTTTAAAATAATAATCTGCCAAATATTAATGTCTATTTTGCTGCTCTCTATGGAGACTTTGGTCTGTTTTTTATCGTTTCGCCCATCGCATCTATTTTGTTGCTCTCCATGTATTGCCACCATAAGGCGGTGGAGGGGTTTTTATGCCCCGGTGACCCTGGGGAGTGTTGTCCGTAGCAATAGCTCCTGCTAGGATCTCCCAAGGCAAAGTGGTGGCCCTAGGGGAGGGGCCAGACTAAGATCGATTCCAAGACCCTTATGAAGCGGAGACACAATAATCAGTGTACCTTGTCCGACCAAGGTAAATCAGGGCCCCCTCCTGGAGCCAGACCCAGGAGCCACTGCCGATGTGAGCTAGGCGGCAGGCAAAGGCAGGCCAGGGCATGCTGACCCCTGGCTTTAGAGGCTGGCCCTGGGGATGTAGAATGTCACCTTGCTGGCGAAAGGGGACCCCAAGCTTGTGTGGGAGGTGGATCATTACCAGCTAGATATAGTTGGGCTCATGTCCACGCATAGCCTGGGAAACGTAACCAAACTCCTGGAGAGTGGCTGGACTCTGTGCTGTGGTTTGAAGGTTGTTGGTGCCTGTAAACATCTAAAAAACATGCCTCTTCAGTGTGGTGTGGAGGTCTTGGACAGGTGATTCACTGCAGTCTACATGTGTTTTGTGGACTTGAAGAAGGCTTACGATCATGTTCTTCAGGGAGTCCTGTGGGGGGTTCCAAGTACATCTAACTGGTAGAAGCCCCGGGAAAGACCCCAACACGGTGGAGGGATTATATCTTTAGCCTGACCTAGGAATGCCTCAGGTTCCCCTATGAAGAGCTGGACATTGTGGTTGGGGGGAGCGACATCTGGAATACCTTGCTCAGCCTGCTGCCGCCGCAACCCGTTCCTGGATAAGCAGAACTCTTTATGACTTGGCACAGGTGAGTAGAACTTTCAAAATAGGTGCATTCTTGCGTCTTGGGTTTTAGAAATAGGGAAAAAACGATTCCTCCCTTTAAACTCTTAGGGTACCTGGTACCTGATTTGCAATTCCTGTATGCACACCATTTCAGCATATTGCTCAGAGCTCAAAGCTTGACAGACATTCTTCTCTTAGCAATGGTTGCTAAGGTAGGATTGGACGAGGACCATTCAAGGGAGGAGAACGGTAAATTGGGCTTGAGTACTGCATCATAGTTTTTTCTGCAAGGTAAGATCAACTAGTCCTGTTTCCCCTATAGTGACACAAAAGTCGGTTGTGTTCATTCATTGTTTGGAGTAGATCAGGAAAATCCTTTTATTTTTAATTAACTTCTGTGAAATGATAATTTAACATACTGGAGACAGTTTTATGTAAGTTGTATATGTTTTTAGAAGACGGCAATTCACATTAGCATTCTGCAATCATTCTCTCCTCCTCTCTGTTTTTCACACACACACACACACACACACACACACACACACACACACACACAACCTCACAGTGTTGTTGAGGAAGATGAATGTGCCATCAGACAGGCAAAACCCCCGAGTCTAAAAACTGACTCTTATATATTCTGACATTTATAAAGGAGCCTTCAAACTGGTCATGATTTAATCATAGCTAACACACACACACGCACACACAGACACACTTAAACTTCAGCTATTTAATCATTGCCAGAGTACCCACTTGGACCGTCCTGTCCCCACACAAACACAAATATTGCTTAATCATGGCTAACTTACATTTATTATCACACTGACACATGCACAAACACACACACACACACACACACACACACGCACTGTACTCAAATATACAGTACATCAACTTTCTCATGCACACTCACTTAACATACACATACACATCTGTAGTTATTTGGTTTGAAATTAAATGTGTTCTCAAACAGCTATTCACTATTCTCAAAAATGAATGAAAATGAACTCCTGTTTGTTTTATATTTCAGAGAAATAATGAATAATAATAATAATATAAAAATTGCAGTAACTACACTGCAAAAAGAGATGTGTTAAAAATGACACGTGCAGAATTTTAACAAATGTAGCGAGTGTGCTCAGGGACTACACAAGTTGTGTTAAATATAACACAATAAATGTGTAAGCCATTTAACACACACATTGTGTCAGGTGATTTTACACACAAAATGTGTCATTTCAACACATTACATGTTGATTATGTGTATTTAACACACAAATTGTGTCAGGTGATTTAACACACATAATGTGTCATTTCAACACATTACATGTTGTAATGTGGCAGTGGTGAAGCCCCTTCTGAAGAAGAGTCATTTTAAATAACTACCGGCCTGTATCCAACTTACCATTTTTAAGTAAAGTTTTGGAAAAACTGTTTTTTAACCAGTTAAATTATTTTTTAAATAGAAACAACATTTTAGAGAAATATCAATCTGGTTTAAGAATGAACCACAGTACTGAGACGGCTCTTTTAAAGATTTTAATGACTTCAGGTGTAATTTAGATTCACAAAAATTAATAGTCTTGGTTCTACTGGATCTCAGCGCCGCCTTTGATACAGTAGACCATCACATTTTATTAAACAGACTCCAAACCCTGGTCGGCCTCTCTGGTACTGTTCTTAACTGGTTCAGTTCTTATCTCTCAGATCGAAGTTTCTTTGTAAGTATGGATACCTCCAGAACACATGAAATCAAGTGTGGGGTTCCCCAAGGGTCAATTTTAGGTCCAATTCTTTTTAATCTCTATATGCTTCCCCTTGGGGACGTCATCAGGAGACATGGCATCAGCTTCCACAGCTACGCTGATGACACACGGCTGTACGTCGCCGTGTCTCCTGATGACACAGAGCCAATTGATTCCCTTTTAAACTGTATTTTAGATATCAAGTCATGGATGGCAGTGAACTTTCTACAGCTCAACCAGGACAAAACAGAGGTTTTAGTCATCGGTCCTGAAGGCAAGAGAGAGAAACTTTTACCAAAACTACGAGATTTTAAAACTTCACAATGTGTAAAGAATCTGGGCGTCATTTGAGCTCAATTTTATTCCACACATAAAAAAATATAACAAAGATAGGTTTTTAATCATCTTAAGAACATAGCCAGAGTCCGCCTGTTTCTCTCTCAGGCTAACACGGAGGTGCTGATGCATGCTTTTATCTCTTGTCGTTTAGACTATTGTAATGCCCTGGGGCCTCATGTATCAACGCTGCGTACGCAAAAAAACATTGCGTACGCTGTTTTTTCCGCACACGCCACATGTATGAAAAGTGAACTTGCCGTGAGAATGTGCGGACCGCTCCGCAACCTCTCGAGGTGCCGTGAGAATGTGCGGTGGCACCGCAAACTTTTGTTTGGCAGAAACTACTGTCTTTTATGCTCTATTTAAAACGTCTTTCATGTCTAAACTCATACTACACACAACTGACATTATTTTTATAGTTCATAGCTCTCGGAAAATGGAAGGAAAATGCCGTTTTCCACCATCAATAACCCGTTCTGAATATCAGGGGGGTAGATGATTTTTGTTATGATATTTTACATGTCACTTATGCCACCTGCAGACTGCGGCTTATTAGTGCAATAATAGTATGTTGAAGTCTGTATATTTCATGAGTAGTTAGGCTATGCATGTTTTTAAGTGTGTTAATTTTTGTAGGTTAGTATATATTCATAAGTCTATATGTTTTACTATTTGTACTATTTTTATATACATATATACTTACATATATTATATATTTATATTTTTGTTGGAGAAACTGGAGAGAAACCGAAGTATCCCCCTGTAACCAATAAAGTATTTGTGATTAATATGGAGCCCAATAAAAACCTAGTGAAACACGTTTTTCACAGATAACATTAAGCCTAAATCACTGTGTGAAAGTCCTGATCGCCGACTGTTTCCCCTTTGGTTTAACACGGAGATGTTAACGCTGCAGGTGCGCAGCGACCCATGACGCACAGATACCTTTTTCCCCGGACAAAACACGTGTGTGGGAAAAGAATAACTCAGGTGAGGGACATTATTGATCCTGTATGTGATGATTAATTAGGACTACAAGGTGTAGGCAATTAAGTGTGGCTTATAAAACGATGCGTAAACATGATTTTACGCATTACGCAATGGCTGCTTTGTTGGCGCTGGAGGATATAGAAAATGGTAGAGTTCGAAGGGAGCGGATCTTCAGAGACCAGGCTGATCTACTGGCCCATGAAGATGACTGGCTTATGAGCCGGTTCCGGTTGCCAAGAGCAATTCTCTTGGAACTCTGTGCCGAACTGGGCCCAGACTTGCAGAGGGCCACTGCAAGGTCCCACGCATTGCCAGTCCCGTTGCAGGTCCTCACGACACTGGGGTTCCTCGCAACAGGGGCTTTCCAAAGGGAGCTGTCTGACAGGTCGGGCATCTCCTAGTCTTCCCTGAGCCGAGCCATGCCAGCCGTATGGGACGGCTTAATCCGCATGCTGCCCAGGTACGTAAAATTCCCTCACACTGTGGGTGAGCAGGCCAACATCAAACTGCAATTTGCAGCGGCGAGCCGATTTCCAAATGTAATTGGAGCGACCGACTGCACTCATATTGCTATAAGGGCACCATCGGAGAATGAATTTGCTTATGTAAATAGGAAGCATTTTCATTCCGTTAACTGCCAGATCATATGTAACGCTGAAATGCTAATTATGAATGTTGTGGCAAAGTGGCCTGGCTCAACCCATGATTCCTTCATTCTGAGGAATAGCAGTGTTGGGACTAGACTCCAAGCAGGAGCTGTGCGTGACGGCTGGCTCCTTGGTAAGTTATGGCGTTATTTTTTATGATTCAGATTATAGCTGGTTTACAGTTATTTGGCCCTTTGCCTGTCAATTTAACAGTGTGGGTTTTTAATTAGCTATAATTAACTTTGTGCATTAAATCATACCTCAAAGGTGACCGTGGCTACCCTCTTAAAACGTGGCTGCTAACGCCGCTCACCAACCCACTAACCGAGCAGGAGCACCTGTACAATCAACTCCACACTCGGGCTCGGTCGGTGGTGGAAAGAACAATTGGGCAGCTGAAAGGCCGGTGGCGGTGCTTGGACAGCAGTGGTGGCGTGCTGCTGTACAAACCACTGAAGGTGTGCCGCATTGTGATGGCCTGCAGCGTGCTGCACAATGTGGCACAAATGCGTGGCGTCCCCGTGGCGCAGGAGCTGTGGGAGGATAGACCAGACCCCGGCCCACTAAATGTGGTACCACATGTCGCAGCCATACAACGACGCTTGGATGTCATTCAGGGTAATTTCAAACATTTATTTCATTTTATTAACCATTTCTTTTAACACTGCACACATATTTGTCAATATGACATTTTGATGGTTGATGCCATCACGAATTTCACCCATCATGTTAATTATTTCTCTCTGCGTCTCCAGCACTTCGTTTGTGAGGACACGGCCAGACCGCTGCCTCCGGGCACAGGGCGCAGTCAAGGTGGACGCACTGGACCCCCCTGGTTGCGCGGCCGAGTCGCCGCTCTCATCCCCCTCTCTCCCCCCAGCCTCTGGTGGGCTTTGGTTGCCACGTGGTGGCGTGGGTGTGGCGCTGGGCTCTCCAGTGCCATCTATCCAAATAAAAAAAATCATTGTATTAAACTCATTGTTCTGCCAGTTTATTGTGCGTAAATGTGAATGCAACATGTGGCACAGACGTTTTGACTGGTTTATACATTCAGCTTTAAGGTTTGGCCAATGTGTTTCATGTGCTTACCGGGAAGAAGCAGGTCGGAGTCCCCCTCGCCTTCTGGCAAAATGCCAATGACCACAGCGTCCCCGATTATGGCTGCCACCCGTTCATCCTCTGCCGTCAGCGCTGGTGCTCCTTGGCCTCCACCCGTGGCAGCCACACTCTGTCTGTGTGCTGATAGCCGTTTTTTAACGTCCACCTTGTAGGGGTTCAAGTAGGAGATCTGTGAGCATGACATCCAGGATGATACCTGTACAATATATTACATGGTTTTACAACTTCTTTCAACTCACCTTAATGTCAGACCATTTCTTTTTTATTTCTGCCATGGTGCGGGTCCCTGATCCAGCTGCGTTCACAGCCACAGTGACACCTTGCCACTCTGTCTGTTTTCGCTTGTTGCTGATCCCGGAGCTGAGGCCACAAAACAGCAAATTTTTCCTGGCCTCCACCTCCGAGATCAGCACATCCACCTCGCAAGCCGAAAAGTTCTTTTTTTTCTTCGTTGAACGTACATTTGCCATTGTTCTCTCAAACATCAGCAAGCAAGCCGGCGTATTTATAGTTATTTGCATGTCATCTGCATATTCATTTTCGGGAGGAGCCGGGGCGTGGCTGGTGGCTCGTGCATGTGCGCTCAATTCCACGCTGATTGGGATGTATCAAGGAAAGGTGCGCTGAACCTGGCATAAGAACAGTTTGATACATGTGGAGGTGAGTTTGCGTACGTACTTCTCGAGTTTTGGGAGTACGCCATCTTTCAGTATGAAAGCTACGCACTCTTTGATACATGAGGCCCCTGCTCTCTGGTCTTCTCAAAAAGAGCATTCACAATCTACAATTACTACAAAACTGCTGGAGCACATTACACCGGTTTTAAGATCACTGCATTGGCTCCCCATGTGTTTCAGGATCGATTTTAAGGTTCTTTTATTAGTTTTTAAATGTCTTAACGGTCTTGGGACATATTATCTATAGGATATGCTTTTATCATATCAACCCTCGCGGGTCCTGAGGTCCTCTGGCACCGGCCTTTTAATTATTCCAAGAGTTAAAACTAAAAACCTACGGGGAGGCTGCATTCAGCCATTATGGCCCGCGCCTGTTTTTAAAAGGAGGCTCAAGACCCACCTTTTTGGTCTAGCTTTTAACTGATTATTTTACTATTTTTAATTTCATTTTATTTATTCACCTATTTATCTATTTACTTATTTAGATGCTCATCACATCGTTTCTATTTTCTTTCCCATTGTATTTTAGTTTTTACCAGAACCTGTTGTATTTTAGTCTTCAAAAAATGTTTCCTGCCCTGTTCTCTTTTAGTTTTTATCAAAACCTGTTGTCTTTTAGCTCTTATCCTGTTCTGTTGTCTCTTAGTCTTTTAGTTTTTATCCTGTCCTGTTGTCTTTTAGTGTTTAAATTTTTAGCTCCAGTGTTCCCTCATGGGGGTCTCCACACTGGGGGGTGTGTTGGGTCTGCCTGTGGGGATGTGGTTTTGGAGATTCCCTGGGCCCGGGGGACTAGGCGGCTCTGCACCATGTGTGGAGTCCGCTCCGGTCTACCCGGGTCCTGGTGGTCTCTGTGTTTGTGTGCGTGCCTGTCTATGTGCGTGTATGTGTACATACAGATATGTATGTGGGGGAGGGAGGGGTGGGTTTTGTCATTTTATTGTCTGTTTTTAATTCTTATTATTTGTAAAGCACTTTGTGTTACATTTCTATGTGTGAAAAGCGCTATATAAATAAAGCTTGATTTGATTTGATTTGTATTGAAACCTAACATTATGTCCAAAGGCCTGACATCTGTGGCATCAGTCAGGCTGATCATTTCATATTCTTTAGTTTGTTGTACAGCATAAGCATACAAATGCTCATCAAAGTACTTCACTTTAAGAATTCTTACAAACATCAGAATGGATACATTGTCAGCCTGTGGTATAATATGAACTAGGACTGCGCGCAGTACTGAACGGGCCCTCGCAGTACGCGCGTGTCGGGGCATGCTGCCGTCGGGGTGTTACAGGGTGCGTTACAGGGTGCGTTACAGGGGCCAGTCTATACCACCCCTATGAATTTCAATGCCTTAGGTGTTATGGTCTTGGCACACTGGCACTTATTAAATTAAACTGCCGCCAGAGCGCCACCTAGGGGCCGATCAATAAAACCTTCAAGGGTTATCCTCAGGAGGGCATTGACAATAAGTATACCAAGTTTGGTGTTTATCCAACGAACCGATTTGGAGATATAAAATACTTCAATTTAAAGAGTGCCACCTAGTGGTCATCGCTCAAAATTTTGCAGAGAGCCTCAGGGGCTCATGGGGAAGTAGTTACCAGAGTTTCATGTCATTCAGACACACCAATGTGGAGATATGCAACACTTCGTGTTTTGAACGAAATGGGGGAGCTGGCCACGCTGGGTACAGCTATTGTCGGCCGCCACCTCTGAAAAGTGTTTTTGACAAATGCGCGATACATGTCTCCATGACAAACGGTTTTGTTCAGATGACATTTGTAATTGCTGTCCATTTCATATATGCTTTATTAGTATTCTATTACATTGATACATGTGGAGGATAGAGGGTGGGAGAGAAAGAGATGAAAAATGACAGCAACATTAGTATTAACACTGTGTGTGTTTACTAATGGTTGTCTGTCTCTGTTTGTATTTTTGTCTAAATTTGTGCAGATACAACAGTCCAGGACATGGTGGAGGAGGAAACATCATCGTCTTTTTAATGTATTTATTTTGTCTTTGTTGAAATTAATTTTGCATTGTTAATAGAATATTTTTTGTCCTGTATCATATTATTTACTTTCAGTTGAATTGTTATTTAAAGATTAATTTTTTTTTTATCAAGGTTGTTTATGAACGGACAGTTATAAAGATCTTATTAGCGAAATTTTGATGTTTAGAGTGTAACAGATTTGATCAATGAGGTATGTAGCCTACTTTATTCCTTGACATGGCAGAATAATTGAAATTGTGTAATAGCTGTTCTTGCTTATGTGTTGAGCTTCATTGATATTATATCATATGCATGTTTCCTTTTTTGAGTTATTCTATGATCTTAAATGTGTGGTCAATATAAAATGAAATGAGAAAGGATTTGTTTGTTTGTGGTCTTTGCAATATTAAAGCATTATAATTAAAACATTTTCACTCGTTAATTTGTGGTTAATGTTATTGCTTTTCTGTTCAATGCTAAAGGTATAAAGTTAATTTAATATATAGCAAATTATTAACAATTGAAGCATGTGGTAAACATGATTACTAGTGAAATTCAAGAGATTAGTTTTATTTTGAAAACTTAGTTTTATTTTGAAAACTTTCGGTTTTGTTTTTCCTGTTACTGCGCATGCATTGTTTTTAGCTTGTTAACGGCCGCACTTTTCATTCTGCACGCACACTCGACAAAGTAAGTCAATAGGGGAGAGTGAGGTAAGATGAGCCAGTGGGTAAGTTGACCCACCCCTTGTATCTAGGTAACTGTGCACATGTTTTGTCATGTGACCATAAATTCAGGAAGTACACATCATTTCCATCTTGCTGTGATGCAGAGAAGCACATGGGAGAAGTGGTAAGTATTTTTTTACACAAAAAACAGTTTTTTGCTTCACATAGTAAATTTGCTGCATATGAGGTAAAATCATTGTCATGTCAAAACAAATTTATCCAGGTCTAAAATGATATATTATACATGTTGGTGATCTGCTAACGTATAAAATCATGTGAATCACTTCACTTAAGATTAGCCTGAATTTCTAAGCTAGCCCGTTTTTTCCAAAATGGTGTCTATGGGGCAAAGTGAGCCAAAGGCTATGGGGTAAATTGATCCAATGGTTCTACTTACCCCACCATAAGGCACTGAAATTCAGTTATGTCTCTGACATATAAAATTATATTTCAATTGAGTATACTCAACTGGTTTGGTGTGTTTGTCATATGTTAACCATTGTAGAAAAGGTATCATGCCGAGAACCTACAAGAGGAAAACAAGCTGGGGCTCAACACCCCTTGAAGAGATGGAGAGAGCAGCCACTGATGTTAAGGGCGGAAAGTCCATCAGATCAGTGGCAAAAGAGAGAAATATTGACAGGTCAACACTGAGGAGATACGTGAAAAAGAGGGAGGTAAAGGAAGTGAAAACAGTAGGGTACCGTGGAACAGCAGAAGCAAAGAGAGTCTTCTCAGAGGAGGTGGAGAAGGAGCTAGCTGAGCATATCAAGAAGCTCTCGGAGCAGTTCCATGGCCTTACTCCAAAGAAATGCCGTGAACTGGCTTTGGCATTGGCAGAAAGGAATAATATTCCTACCCCCAGCAACTGGATAGAGAAAGGTTTAGCCGGTAGGATGTGCAAGAAATAACATGACTCATTAGGTTGGCATCTCATTTATTTTGTGTAGTTCAATACAGTACCATTACTTTTTTTTAGGTAAAGATTGGTTAAAGAATTTTATGGCACGCCACCATCTCTCCTGCCGTATGCCTGAAGCGACATCTTTGGGAAGGGCTACAGTCTTCAATAAAACTACAGTTGGGGAGTTCTTTGACAATCTCGCAAAGGTGATGGACAGGTAACATAATTCATATATTTGAAAACATTAATAACTATTTATGACAACTACAGTTAAGTAAATATACAGCAAACTGACACGTTTACTTACCAGCTATAATTACCATGGTATATTAAGGAGTGTGTACTTGCAAATATGTTATTGCATTACTTAAAGTTGAACTATTCTGATTATCGTCATTGCACTTTTCTTTGTTTTGCAGGCATAAATTCCCCCCAAACATGATTTTTAACGTTGATGAAACAGGTGTCACAACAGTACAGACACCAAAGCAGGTAGTGGCAGAAAAAGGAAAGAAGCAAGTGGGCGCCATCACATCTGCTGAAAGAGGCGAACTTGTGACTGTGGTCTGTGCAGTCAATGCGACTGGTAATGCAGTCCCTCCCATGTTTATCTTCCCAAGGGTTAGATACAAGGACCACTTCATTACAGGAGCACCTCCAGGATCAATTGGTACCTCCACCAGATCAGGCTGGATCAATGAAGACACCTTTGTTGAGTTCCTTGAACATCTGGTTCAGCAGACCAAGTGCTCCCCTGACCTGCCACTGCTGCTAATCTTGGATAACCATGAAGCCCACATTTCACTGAAGGCTTTGGACATAGCAAAAACAAATGGTATTGTTATGCTCACAATTCCACCCCACACATCCCATTGCTTGCAGCCTCTGGATAAGACTGTGTATGGTCCATTTAAGACCTACTACAACAGAGCTCTTGATGGTTGGATGAGATCCAACCCAGGCAAAACAGCCAGCATATACCAAATCCCTGGCTGTGTGAATGAGGCTTTCATGTCAGCAGTGACACCACGGAATATCTCCTCTGGATTCAGATCCACTGGAATTTTCCCTTACAACAGAGAAGTCTTCTCTGATGCAGAGTTTGAGCCATCCATGGTGTCAGACAGGCCCAACCTGGAGCAGCAGCCTGCAGCTGCAGGTGATGCACCCATGGTTTCCACCTCCCTTTCTGCTGAGCTACCTTCACCAGGCCCTGCCCATTCATGTGCTTCACCAAGTGACACAGATTCACACCCCAACCATGCTGGATATGTGTCTCCTACTGAGATTCTACCCTTACCCAAAAGTCAGCAGCCTAGGAAACAAACAAACCGAAAGCGTGTGAAGACAAGAATCCTGACTGATACACCTGAAAAGCAGGCAATCGAACGTGCCCATGAAGAGCGGAAAAATAAACAGAAAGGCAAAACAGAAAGAACCATCAAAGCACAAGGAATGCTTAAGAGAAAACAAACCCAGAGGAAAATTACAGTGGAAAGCAGCTCTGAGGAGAGTGATGTTGCCATCCCATTTGATGACGCTTCTGAGCATGAGAGCTCCAGCGATGAAAGAAGTGAACCAGATGTCTCAGATCTGGTAGTTGGTGACTTTGTCATTGTAAAATTTGCATCCAAATGCAGGAGCCACCATTACATTGGCTTGGTTGACAGCCTTGCAGGCAACGAAGTGAGTGCCAGATTTCTCAGAAGAATCCGAGGGATCACTGACAGTAAGAAACCCACCTTTGCATTCAAGGAAAAGGATGAGGCATCTTTCCCACTAAGTGATGTGCTGAAGAAGCTACCTCAACCTCAAAAGGCTGGAGGAACTGCAAGAAGGGAGCAACAGTTCATATTTCCCTGCGACCTTGACAGTTGGAATATTGAGTAGTTGTTCTGATAAAATGGTTAAATGGTTCTGAAACTAACTGGTGGTTTGTTCTCACAAGTTCAAAACTTTTAGAATTGTTAGTTAGCACAATATGCTCAGGTTTACATTTTAAAACTCAGATGGTCAGTTTACCCCCAGATGGCTCAACTTACCCACTAACTTGGTTCAAATTACCCCTTACCTGGGGCAAGTTGAGCCACAGGAGAACTTTTTTTTGAGAAGTCATTATTTTGGGCAGCTTTGTCAGATATGCATTCTGATAATTTCATTTGATGGGAGACATCCAGAAATAAAGGTATATGTTTTCATTCTGTTTCTGTGTCATTTTTCCTTACCTCCAGGACAACATAAGTAAAAAGTGGCACATCTTACCCCACTCTCCCCTATGTGGAATTGGTCCTGGTGTGTTTCCATAATGTTTTTTGCAGTTAGTGTTGTGTGTCTGGCTTTGGAGCTGGAACTATTTGAGAAGGGTTTTGCTTGTACAATTTGGTGTTGTAATTAATGCGTTTTTACCATACACTGTATAAATAAGGTTTTTACTCGAGGATTTCTGCTCGCCGTTAGAGCGGTTGTAGGCCTCTGCAAAATGGCGCGTCCATAAGACAGTGTAGAACGGGCAAAAAAATGTGTAGTGTTTTTCTCTTTAGCAGAGTCTGGGCTGATTAGCATTTAGCATAGCAGATGTAACATTTAGGTAGTGTTAATTAGCAGCTAGAGAAGTAAACTAAATATGCATACAGCCTTTTTACATTCTCATGTAACCAGGTAAAAAGCCTCATAGAGATTTAAAATGTCTTTTTCCAGAGAGACCTGGCCAAAAAGTCAGCATAATGACAGACAAGTTGCAACATCAAACAGTTATCACAAACATTAGATACAAATACACAACAACACTGAGTGAGCATCAGGAGCCAAGTTATGTGGGCTGCATTAACTTCTTCATTCTCCATTATTTCATTTGAAGTTATGTGTGTGTATCATGTATATGTGAATATTATGTATTATTGATTTATTGTGGTTTTTTTCCTGATTATCAGAGAATGGCAAGTCCTTTAAAATTTGCTGGGACAACTGACCCAGAGGTGGAAGCAGTCAGACAGCAGCTCCAGCTGCTTAGCGTAAGTGTTTTTTGTTGAAGATGGATGGATGGTTTTAAGGATAGAAACATAAATAGATAGAACCATATCTCAAAAACCAACATATTCGTCTAAAATGCTTGTTCTATCATTTTTAAATGGGATGTTTGTTTTTTATATTCCAGTATGCTTGCAATGACCCCCAGCTTCCGAGGCCGGACATGTACGCCAGGAGCGTACATGTCCACGCTAGGGCCATGGACTGCCGCACCAAGAGGTCCGTGGACCAAAAAAACGATACATGAAGCGGGAGCTGGAGGGTCTGAAGACCAAATTGAAGGCGGCGCAGGAGGAACTCGAGGTCCTCAAGGCCACAAAGGCCTTTGAGGCAGACAGTAAGTGCTTGTGTTGTGATGTGTGAAATAAAATATTCTTACACTAATTTTTTCATGTGTTTTGAGGCTGGATAGAGCTGGGGACAGTGTCATACACAATTTGTCAGTGAGTGCGTGATTTGTATGAGTGATGAAGGTTAATTAACCATTGGTCAATTTTTCCTGTTATTCTTACTAAATTAATAGAATATTATATCAAAGCCATCCTCATTATTTCACTCAAGGATACATTTAACAAACAACAGCAATTGATTGGGGTTCTGTAGACCTTCAATTTCAGTCTGTTCAATTTCAGTTCAGTCGGTTTTAGTGAATAAAATTAAGTATGTAGGTAAAATGTTTGTCATGGTTCCTAATTATCACATGTCATCAGTATTTCTTTTCCATGTGTGTGCAGACAAGGAGGAGGGTACAAAAGGTGAGGTGGTGCAGTAGAATGTTTATAGTAATAACGCTATAATGACATTGGTTTTCTGTTAATATCTTTGTGTTTTGGTTGACCTGTGTGCAGAGATGGCTGCCGTTCCAGAGAGGACTGGAGAGGAGGAGGAGGGGTCGGGACGGGACATCGGCACGAGGCGTTTTTAACGTTGCCTTTTTAATTTCTTTTTTATTTTAAGTTCAAATAAATTAACAGTGTTCTAATAAAATCCCTGCGGTGTCCTGCTGATTGTTTTGGCATTTGCGTGAAAGTCCACATTTTACTGAATGACATGTATAACAAGTGTGACAAAACTCCATAACACAAAATCAACATCAAATCCTTGCATTATGTTCATTCTTCTTATTATATATATATATATATATATATCTATATATATATATATATATATATATATATATATTATTATATTGTCTTATTATTATTATTATTATTATGAATACTTTTTTATGATAGATTAAATCCAGCACACAATTTACTTTTAAATATATTACTGTATTTTGACTACTGGTGTGTTGTCTTCCAGTCGGTTGGACTGGACCATTTACTTTTTATATTGGGGGTAGACAACATGGAGAATTTCAGCATCCACTTAACAATCATACACAGCTTGTGTTTATTTCACACATTTAAAGATGCTAAAATATTTGTTTAATCCTCCTAAACAATGCCTACCTAATAATTTATGATCAATGTTTCTTCTTATCACAATCTCAACCAATAACATACACCATAGCTGGCTTGTTAACTGTTGCTGCGCTGTGATTGGTTGGCTGGATTTAAGCTGATAGCCTTTTTAAGGAGCTCCGAGACGCCATAGACATATATACATAGACTCCGCATTGAGCAGGTTGGTCCGTTGCTGCAATACGTCAGCGCGTCCGCCATATTGGATGTGGCAGATCTGCCTGTAAACTAATGAAAGGAAACGGACTGAACTTCATAAAGCGCCTTTCTACAAAGTGCTTTAAGTTAATGCCTCATTTTCACCCATTCACACACACACTAATATATCTGGGAAACAAATACGCACCAAAAACAAAGTATGTAACTTTTAAAGTGATGATTATAAATGTTTACTCCTTAAGTTTAGGGTGACCAAGCGTCCTCTTTTGCCCGGACATATCCAGTTTTTACGTCCTGTCCGGGGCGTCCGGCCGGGTTTTATAAATTCACGAGAATGTCCGGTGTTCAATGTTTTTCATAGGACCAGTACACGTGCACGTAAATTGACCGGCGCTTTGCACACAACTTTGCGAGACGTAATTACCAAGAGGCTGCCTAGTAGGCGAGTCAGCGCCGCGCACACACACAGAGAGAGACAGAGAGCAGACAGGGCAGATCGAACAGCGGAGCAACATTACATATTGAAATTTAACATTTAATCTGTGTCTATAATAACCAGATCCTGAAATGAAGATGTGACATTAGGGTTTTCTGAATAAAGAGCTGAACATATATACAGTATATCTACACAGGGGGCATTGATGAGAATACATATCTATACAGCTATACAATTGCAGTCTGTGTGTGTGTGCAAGTTACTATTAAGTTACTATTATTATTATTATTTTTATTTATTATTATTTTTATTATTATTATATGTACTGTTGCTGACATTACTATTATTATTATTATTACTATATACTGTAATATACTACTATTATTATACCGGCCTTATTTATTATTATTACTATTACTATTATTATATATTTATATATTATATATCATACTATTTTATTTATAATTATTTTATTTTATATTTTTACTATTTATTATTACATATATTTTATATTATATACTGTACTATTATTATAATTATATACCGTCTAGTCACTATAGCATTGCTGCCATCATATCATCAGTATAATTATAATTACCATCATCTTGCCAACCTACCAACTGATCTGCTTTTTTAACTTCTTAAGTGTCCTTGTTCTATCCAGTGTTTTTTCTATTGTTGTTTTTTATTTATGCTACCGCAGTATTTTATTTTATTTTATTCTATTGTATTTTATTGTACTTGAATACCGGACTGCTGTGACAACCGAATTTCCCTTCGGGGATGAATAAATCTTATTAGTATTATGTGCGGGACTTCATAGTATTAGCCAAAATCAGCAAATTCTGTTCGTAAAATTACGTTATAATAGCCAGATACAATCAAAAGTATTTTTTGATTCTTACCTGTGAAAGGTAAGGCCATGCGATCGGGTTTGTACTGTAAATCTGTTGGTACATTTCCATGCAGCACATGAATGAGGCATCTTCTCGCTGACTCCGCTTCTCCACTTTGCCACATCCAAGATGGCGGCGACGTCGACGTACGCTTCAGCACTCAATGCGGAGTCAATGTATATATGTCTATGCGAGACGCGGTCACGGTCCCCTTAGCAAAAAAACTTTGAAGACGAAAGTCTGATCTGGATTTTGCTAGCCTTCTTATTGAGAGAGAGAGAGAAAGAGAGAGAGAGAGAGAGACGGAGAAATACACATACATACACACAAATACTTGCACACATTCCCACAAAAACAGCAGCACTTTTACTTCTGACAGAATTTGGACTTGCTCAATACGGTGAGTTAATTTTGAATTTATTTTATTATTTTTTCAGCATAAGACTTAACTGCTAACTTCAGTAAATAAGTTATGTGTGTATGTGCTGTTTTTAAAACTGTTGGTAACGTTACTCTGCTGTCATGAGAGAGTTAGTTGGCAAACATTATTAGCACTGCTCAGCAGCAGAAACCATGTTGTTTTTGGGTTAGGGTTAAAAGTTAATGAGTCTCCTGCTGTTACTGTATTTTCCATCAATGCTGGTTGCTGTGTAGTCACAGGAGAGCTAGTTGGCTGTTAGCACAGGTTAGAAGTAGGCTACGTGTTTGGCAGCATATGCCTTTGGTTTATTTGCTAAATCAGCTATAAGATACTAGAAACCCCAGTCTTTAGACAGTATTCATTTCATTTAATATCAAAATTGATTTCAACTATCAGATGGCCGCATTGGTAAACAACTCCGTTACTGCGCTGTGATTGGCTCGAGTATATTTAGAATTTCACAGTCTTTCTTTCGCTGTTGCTTTTCAACTTCGGAGCGCTTTGCGCTGTGATTGGCTGGATTACATTTTGAATTTCGTGGGCGTTGTCTTTACTGCAGACATACAGAGAAAAAGAGAAATGTAAACAGAAAGCATTATAATCAAACTGTCCAACCAAGATCAGTAATATTTGTGTCAATTAATATAGCCATGTATTGGGGAGAGTTTTATTATAACATGGCTACATGGAAATAAATTGTGTTTTTAAAGTAAAGTGTCAGCATTTTAGTGTAGTATTTTTCAGTGTTGTATGAATACTTTGCAACTTAAGTAACAATATTTTCACCTGATATTGGTCTTTCTAACTTGTGTGGTGTATATATATGTATGGATATGTGTATATATATGTATATGTATGTAACAAGGCGAATATAGAATATTGTACAGAAATATTGCAAATAAGATAGTTATTTAGTTTTGATTTCTTGTATTATAATTTCCCAAAATCTGTATATATAGTTCTTACCTGACATGTTATCCTCTTTAGTCTGCTTGTGCTTGTGTTTCATTAAGCTCCTGTAATCCACGTCATTTTTGTGTGTCCATATGTATGTATGTGTGTATATATATATATATTAGGGGTGGAACGGTTCACAAAATCCACGGTTCGGTTCAGTTCACGGTTTTATGGTAACGTTTTTCGGTTCGGTTCGGTATACATTGATTATTAGGAAAATCAATTGTGTCTTGTATAGTCGGGTTAAAACTGAAAGAATGAAGCAGTCTAACATTTGATATATACATAGAGACATTGCTAGTTCCAACATGTGCTTCATTTACTTGGCAAACACAGTTATCTTTAACATAGAAGCATAGGCTCTATCAACACTTGACTGAGTTTGAGTGTTTGAAATTGAATTGAAATGTGTCAATTCCCTGATTATCAGTACTTCATGGAAAACTCAGTTTTTTCCTCTTGAACTTAAAAGTGCAGCGCTTGAAATACAATCAAAGAATTTTCAAAAAAAAATTTCTTATCAAACTTAAAGTGTCACTGTGCTATCTAAAATAACAAAATAAATCATCCAGTAAATAATCATCAATATAAAATGTAGCTTAAACCAAACTAACACATACTGCACTGCAACTTTCATTCTGTCACTGCTTCTGTCAGTGCTTCAGACAGATGCTCGGTAGTATGGCTCTCATAAAGGGGGCGTGTCTGTAAAATGGAGCTTTTCATCTGCCATTCTGAGGTAATGTAATGGGCAGTCACAGTCAGGAAACTTTCAGTAGCCCTAGAGGTCCATCCATCAGTAGTTAGCGCTACAGAGGCTGTGTCAGACAACTCTTTAACAATTCCTTGTCGGGTCTCTTCATAAAGTGCGGTAATTACCGTGTTGCTGAAGTGTTTGCGGGAGGGGATTTTATATTGTGGCTCCAGTGCTTTAATCATAGAACGGAATAGTGTTGCTGTTAGCGTAAACAACACGTGTTGCACAGTGCTTGCACATTGTCGCACTTTTGTCAAAAACTTTCTTACCGCCGTCATTGTAGGTCACTCTAAATGCAAAGTGGTCCCATACAGCAGACCTATAGAGTGCTGCTGGCACGTCTTCTAACTCTGGCTCTTTCCCACTCGCCATACCCACACATTTCTCCACAACAACTGACCCAATACTCTATTTCTATTTGCTCTTCTTCTTGTTTACTACTGGTGGTTGGCTTTAGGCGTAGTACCGCCACCTTTTGCTCTGGAGTGTACACGATTCGCCCCTCATGAGAAAAATGAGCAGCGCATGAACCGAGCGCAACACACGCAAATTGAACCGAGACAGTCGAACCGAACAATTTTCACGGTTTTCATGAACCGTTCCATCCCTTATATATATATATATATATATATATATACACACACATACATATATACATGTGTATATAAATATATGTTGTTTTCTTATTTTTGCATAGAATTTTATGTATGCTTGTATGCTATATAAATAAAGGTATTATTGTTATTATTATTATTGATCTTAATTCTTCTTCCATCACTGGTTGCTTGTTAATTGGTGTTTAAGATGTATTTGTCCAATTATTGTAAGCTAAAGATGAGTTGTAATGTTAATAATAATCAATTGTCTACATGCTATTAGATGCCACAGGGCAAGTCTTTTCGTCGCTCTGAGGCAGCCAAGCGGCGTCTGGTAGAACGGCGAAAGCCTGACGTGGAACCGCAGCAGACTGCCAATACCTCAGTCGCACGTATGTAAATCTTTTCCTTATATGTGTATGGTGTTTATATTTTCCTAGTGGCAAGGTGTGTTGACATGATTTGTGATGATGATTTGAAAGGCTTCATTAATATGTGTATCTTGGTGTGTTATTTTTCTATTTATTAATAGACCACGGCACCGGTCAGCCATTGTCCCCATGCCAGAGGGCTCCCTCTCCTTTGGCATGATGTGCACGCCCGGGGACTGTGCGATGGAGCTGAGGACTGAGTTGCTGCATGCTGCTGATCCTCGGACTCCTGATGCAGTCCTGGTCATTGCACCTAGAAACAACCTGACATCCAGCAGGACCATCGACGAGGCAGGGGCAGACTTTGCTAAGATCCTGCGCGCTGCCTGCTCGCGATGGCCTAACGTAGGTTTATTTTCTATTCTATTTATTGATATATTATCATTATCATTTAGTTGTAGAAACTGTTGAAGAATAATGTATATTTATATTAATAGTTATGGCATTATCAGAACATTTTTATTTTGTTATTAACAACCACTTTACTCTACAGGTGTGTGTCACAGACTTTGCACCCCGTCCGACCGTTGAAGTCCTTCAGCAAGACTTCTTGCGTCAAGAGTTCCACGTATGGGTAAGTTTTAAAAAGACTATAGTTTGACTACAGCTATGGGTATAATATAGCAAATGTTATTAGGCAGACTGTTTGAATGAATATTATCATTTCCATAATCATGAAGGTTTTGTTATTAACTAAAACTTTAAATATAACGCATAGAGATGTTTCAATAATTGATGATATTTGTCTTTCTTAGGTGTCAGGTAATTCCCTTTTGCTGAACATTTCCCCATGGACCGCTGTGAGCTATGGAGCAGAGATGGTGTAAGTAGAATATATAGTTTGATCTTCTGTAGTTGAATGACAAGTTTATTGCAGATACATAGTTTAATCCGTTCAATTTTCATTATTTTAGCAGGTTCACCTGAGCAATGGTGATGGCATGCCCATTCTCGCCGGGCTGCTGTGGACTGCTGCATTCGAGTACCTGCAGCCTCCGACAGCCACAGGCTGCTCCCAGACCGTCGCTGCCTTGTAGGCAGGTTCTCCCGAAGGTGGTTGTCAGGGGACAGGTCACCGTACCTTGTCCAACCGACCCCTTCAAGTGGAGCACCGTTGGCAAGGGGGGGAAGGTAATTTTTTACGCATTGTAATCGTGTGGTTGATGTTTTGAGCAGCTGACCTCTGTAATGGTTGACAGGTTGTTTAATACAAAGTATCTTATTTTGTCACTACAGAGGAAGGCACCTGAGGAACTTGAGCAGTCCTCTGGTGCAGAGAGGGTGGTTCAGCAGCAGGTATGTTATGATTGATTTAATCTAGACTGAAGATGGCATTTTGACACAGTAGTCGTTCTGTACATGTATTTGACAGACTGACGCAACTTCACTCCTGGAGTGTTCCATCCAGCCCAACCCTGTTTGGTTCAGCAGTTCGGTGTTGGCTGCGATGGATGCTGCTGTTCCACGAAGCTCAAAGGTAAACCGCATGCAAGGTGTATCTGTTGGTTGAGGTCTAGTACCTCCTTTTTCCTGATACACTCATAACAACATGCAAAATTGCACAATATGGTTGACAAGGGCTTTTGCCCAAATATGGCTTCAGAAAGTTTATTTTGTTTTTCTTTTATTAGCGTTCAAAAGTGGAACATCGTCGGACTTCTGCACGCCAGGTTTGTATTGATTGTATTCGATATCTGACTTATTTGGAATTATTTGTTTGCAGGTTTGCAGTATTACGGCAAAAAGTGGATAATAATTGAGAAAAAAATGTTTTCTAGGTTCCGGCGAGAGCTTTGCCCGTGGTGAAACCTGTGCCACCGCCTGCAACTGCTCATCTGAAAGTGGATGCCAGGGGGTTAGTACAGTTTGTGCAAACTGTGTGTGTGTATTCCCTTTATATATATATATATATATATATATATATAGTAGTATAGTAGTAGTAGTATAGTTTATTTATTCAGGTCATTTAATGTTTGTTTTTTCCTTCTAGGTCGCCACCGCCGTCGCCGCGCCGGGAGGGGGGGGGGGGGACCTTCAGCCTGTCGTCCCAGGTGAGTATGACGCTAACCCCATTTCTTGCAGGTGTGCAGAGTCCCTCCAGTCTTGTGTTCCTGGTACTCATGTCAAAAGTGCACCACTCACTTCTGACATCAATACTAACATAGCATGTGGTGTTGCAGCAGTTATCAGACATGTAATTTCTCCAGTGTGCACATGGAAAGGGACAGATATTGGCTGTGTCCCAATGTCAAGGAAGGATGCTCAAACGGCTGGATTTGAAGGACACTACGTCATCGACATCCGCCGAAGGACTGTCCCAATGTCGAGGATGCTCCGGAGGACAGAGTCCTTCTTCTGCCAAAATTCCGAGGATGCATGTGTGTATCCTCCGTGCGCTCCGAGTACCCATAAAGCATTGCGCACACCTGTCTACCGGAAGATTTAAAAATGGCGAGCGTAGAAACAGCGACGTCGGCGGAGCAATATGCATTTAAATATATAAGTATTTTCAGTTTACACTGAATGTTATCACATAACTTAAAAAATGTGTGTTCAAAGTCAAGCAAAAACATATACATAAACAAATGGCAGAATATTTAGCTAAAGATAATAAATATAATCTTGATACATTGCCGATTAAGTTAATTAATGCCGTCTCAGTCGTTAAAGTTATTGTTAATTAATTTATATGCGTCAGATGATGATGTACTATGTGCAACTATGCCATTCAAAAAGTTATACATTTCTTTATTGTCTTTACAGGGACCAAAAGTCCGCTATTATCCGTTATTTATAAATAACTGTTATTGTACTGTAGGCCTACTGTAAAATAAAAAATCACAGAACATATTTCCATGATGAATTATGCTCCGCTGCTTTTATGAAACTAAGTAGTGGCCTATTTCAGCCAGGATCAGTTAAATATTCAGGTTTAATCCACTTTGTGGCTTTTACTTGCTAAATCGTGGAGATTCAACCTTAAAGCATATTCTTCCATTTTCACAAATATGTGTCAGCATGCTGATGCCAAAGACACATCCATGTCGTGAACTGATTATAAATTGCGGCGCTGAATTTATTTATTTATTTATATTAAACTGATAAGAACAGATACTACACTTGATCAATCCAATCAAATTACGCAATGACGCACAGCTGTACACTCCGAAGGCTGTCCCATTTGTGCGTTACACCAGTGAAAGGAAGGACTCTTGCCTCGCCTCCGGAGGATCCGACTCCGAAGGAAGGATCCTACCAAGGAGGGATCCTTGAATTTGGGATACAGCTACTGACAGTATAGTCACATAACTGAAGCTAGGCAGAATGGTGATGGTAAAGGGTTGTGTGAGTTGATTGAACAGCAAAATGTGTTTGGCAGGCAGTGGCAGGTAGCTATTCCTCCTCCAGCACGTAGTGATTTTAATTGGCTGGAGGGGGACACGGTGATGTTTGAGAAGGTGCAACAGCATTTGTTAGTGCATGGGTCGTGTCTGTTGGACCTCCACGGTGCAGTAAGTGCCATTATTCATCATAATGAGTATTTTGTGGTTGTTGATTGTGGCACGCGTGATGCTTCTGGGATGGCATCTAGTATTGGCACGTCCGTGGCAGTGTTCAACACGTGTCTTAATGACTTGATGCTTCACATTAGTCATTTGAAGGAGTCTTTAGGTGCGAAGTGGTATGCCGTCCGTTTTTTGAATGTGTGATAAAGTATGTGGGAGTTATTAACCAAAACGCAATTTCCTTTATTATAGCGCCACCTAGTGGTGGAAATTCAGGATGACAATAGATTATAAAATTTTTCGCCAGGTGTGACTTATATTTAAAGTTTCATGAGTTTTGGGGTATGTTCAGGCAGTGAAAAATGCGATCATTTGGGCACGAGAATAAAAATAATAATAATAATAATAAATAATAATTCGGAATACAATAGGGACCTCGCAGGTCGTTGCCTGCTCGGGCCCTATTAATCATCCGAAATACAATAGGGACCTCGCAGGTCGTTGCCTGCTCGGGCCCTAATAACATCCCAACATACAGAGCCACTTATCTGTAACGTTACCATCTCTCTCTCTCTTGCTCTCTCTCGATTAATGTTAACGCTCCCGGTTTAACTTTCCTGGACTGCTAACGTTAACGGCTTCTGTTGACCGGGAGCTTCGAGCTCACAGCAGCTAACGTAACATCAACATGTTAGGGATTAATAAAAAATAGCAATAATCACATTATGACTTCTAGCAAGAATGCTGCTTGGACACATTTATAAAACACATTTATATGCCAGGCACAGCACATAGAAATAAGGAGTATCGAAAGAAAGGACACACTGATAACGCTTTGCACATCGCCACATAATTTGAGGGCAAGCAGATAAAAAACTGAAGCACACTTTGTGCTCCAATTCAAGGCCACGGGCCCAGGTGGAAATAGATACTGACGAACACTAGACAAGATACAATAGTGTGCTGTTAGCTTTTTTCCTTCCACAGGGCGCTGACCGGAAGCTGAAGCACCAAGAGGCTAGGACTAGCCTGCGTCCCTACGAAATGGGCGGGCTGAGTCTGAACCATGGTGCTGCCCCAACAGTTTTTGACCAATCAGATAGTTGCACATTCATATTATAAAACTCTGTGTAAAAGTAAGTTAGGCATCCTTTTCTGGGAGGTGGTTACAGCTAACTGCTTTGCAGCCTATGATTTCTGAACAGAGAAGGTCGATGTACATCATTTTACTCTTTCATTGTCTTAAATAGTCAAAAGGATTTTATTCTCCTCTCATCTGTTCTGCAAAAAAACGAACTCTAACAAACACTTGGCCTGGTTCTTCAAAATAAAAGCATCG
Source organism: Centropristis striata (assembly GCF_030273125.1). Lineage (NCBI taxonomy): Eukaryota > Metazoa > Chordata > Actinopteri > Perciformes > Serranidae > Centropristis > Centropristis striata. Next base: position 15,809,853 of record NC_081528.1, on the reverse strand, counting down.
GTGTTTCCGCTTTGATGCTGCCGGATATTTAACAGTAAAGTAAATGAAAAGTTTTATTTTGTAGGCTTCATTCCTCATTATGTTCAGAAGTTATAGAGACTGTATCCCAAGTCGGACACATCCGCGCGGCCGCACGTTCACATAATTAAGTACATACATTTAATTCATGTACATGGGGATTTACATGTCTAATTACAATACGAAAGTAACACTAATGAGAGAAAGCAGTAAGAGCGCTTGGGCGACACTCAGGCAACGATATTAAAAGTACATCTGTATTTTTACTGTACTGTATTTATTGTGAAGGACTGACGTATGGTCCGGCAGTGTTGATAACGATGATTGATAACGGTGTTATTTATTTGGCTTACCCAGAAACATCCAATTTCCCCCGAAAAACTCAGCAGCTCTCCATTGAGTCACAGTGAGGAGATCCAAGTGTCATGGCTAATTTACCGGCGTTAGCGTCCGTTAGCGCACTCTGGTAAACCCGAGGCTAACATACACGGTTAAAACGATATATGGTTCGAAAGATAAGAAGTTAGACTTCAGTTTAACACCATGACATTTTATGAAGAATTTATGAAATTTTGATAGAATGTGAGCCGAACGGTGTCTGAGTTGGGATACAGTTACGTTAGCTAGTTTAACTTTGGCCAGCCTGCTAATGTTACCCCATAAGCTTACACACACTCACAATGAACGTTTTAGCAACAGGAAATACTATCTGACCTGACGATATATTTTAAGCTGTAAACCTTTCTATTTTCCCATCAACGGTCGCCATAACCTGACCATTAATCTATTACTCTGTGCACGAGCTCACCAACTGTAACAAACCTAGATAGCTATTAAGCTAAGTCCAACCAGGAGCAGGTTATAGTCATTACAAACGTTGTTTGGCTCCTTAACATATTTTAAAGGTGATTCTCTGCATGTTATCTTGCTAATAAATGTGAAAACCAAATGAAAAACGTAACTTACCGCTAGCTCCGACTCCGACAGCATCTTGGCTCCTCTCAACAAGAGTGAAAAGAGCGGTAAAACGCAGAAATTCAAAATGGCATGACGTGATTAGACGTGGATGGCGTCAACGTCCACACGAATCCATTGGACAACAAAAAAACAGCTGTTAAACTTTTAAACTTGATATATTCACACGCATATATGTTCATTTAATATATATTAATATTAATTTATATTCATTTAAAGGCTATTTCATGTACTACCATATACATTTATTTTTTTTATAAAGTTTTTTTTAGTTTAAAATAAACTGTTCTCCCCCCATCAGATGACACATGTATTGTGTCAATATATCCAGAGGCATGGAAAAAAGGAAAAGAAAAACTACACATTGTGTGCTAAAATCTACACGTGTCAAAATTACATCAACACAGCCATGTGTGTTGTTTTTTGACACATCTTTTTGCTGTGTATACAATCCAACTCAAAACCAAAGCAAATCACAGTCATTGCTCTTACCACGGTCTGCCAGTGTTGCCAACTTATTGACTTTTTTGCTAATTTTAGCAACGTTTCAGACCCCTCTAGCAACTATTCTTCCAAAAAGCGACTCGCGACAAATCTAGCAACTTTTCTGGTGTTGTTGGAATTGTGACAGAAGACAGTGCATTTGCCGTTCTAAACATATTCAGGGTCTTTATTTTAATCACTTTTTGTCTTTACCACAATGTTATTCCTCTCTCCTACAGCGTCCATTACAATTATGTGCACATGGTCAATTATGCAAATTAGGTGATGATGTCATTTATCAACTTCTAGCGTCTTTTAGGACAGCCAATAGCTACTTTCCTTACTGAGGAGTTGGCAACACTGATTACAACCTTGATATGGCCTTAACTTACACAGATTTTACACCTTGAGAGTAATGCATCCTCTGATTCAATTCTGAAGTTTGTTTGTCTTTATGTTAATACGGAAACAAATTAACAATTACTTCCCAATTATATTCACCATCTATCACCATCAATTCTTTTGTGTGTTTCCTTGTAAGGAAGCTCAGTCTTCCCATCCCACTGTCTTTGTAAAGTTCTTTCCTGTGAACTATTTAGCATGTGTCAACCCTCCTAACACAGGGAAATATTGAACAATAAGCTGCACTTTTTACTATATGGGTCAGTCACTTAGCCTTCTCCAGCCGCCTTTCTGCCATCAACTCCCTCCAACCTGCTTTCTCTCCTGCCCCTCCACTGTACAGAATACTGCAGGCCTAACAGAAAGTATAGAGAGAGGGAGAGAGTTTGTGTGTGTGTGTGTGTGAATGAGATTGGATTCTTTAAGGTGCTTTGGGGAACTTCTCAGAAATATAAAAATCATCTGTCCAGAATAATGTAATAACTCTCACAGTCAAAAAGTGGTGAAAACAGCACTTTTTCTGGCGATAAAGATAAAATTGTTATAACAGGGCAGTAATACATTCTGCCAAACTTTTCAGCAATGCAGGAAGAAAATGAGAACAAAAAGATAATGCATTCAGGTTGTATTGGAAGCTGTATTAGACATGGAAAGTGTCAGTACCAAGGGTGAAATTAGGTCCACATGTTGTTTGGTATAAGCTGCATTGCTGTTGACATTAAGGTCAAAAGTGACGCTAAAAGCTTCTGATTAGAATTAATTTAGAATGTTGGATGTTTATCAACATGTTTTAACTACTTGTGTTGAACAATGGTAATGTAATAGCATCCAACAGATAAAAGATGCACAGGAACGCAACTGGGCTGCCAGAGATCTTGACCCAATGACAGCATATGTGGCTCAGTTGGTAGAGCGGTCCTCCACTGAAGGTCAGAGGGAGGTTTTATCCCTGACCATGGCAGCCTACATGTCAAAGTATCCTTGGGCAAGATGCTGAACCCCATCAGTGTTTGAATGAATTTCTGATGGTGGCAGGTGGCCCCGACCTCGGCCACCAGTATGAATGTGAGCCTGAATGGCTGTCTGTAGTGTTAAATTGCTTTGAGTGGTCGCAAAGACTAGAAGCGATTTCCAAGTGCAGTCCATTTACCATTTAAATCAAATCAAATCAAATCAATTTTATTTATATAGCCCAAAATCACAAATCACAGATTTGCCTCAAAGGGCTTCACAGACTGTACATGGTACGACACCCTCTGTCCTTAGACCCTCACATCGGCCAGGGAAAAACTCCTTTAAAAAACCCTTTTAGCAGGGGAAAAAGAAGAAGAAACCTCAGGGAGAGCGACAGAGGAGGGATCCATCTCCCAGGACGGACAGACGTGCAATAGATGTCGTTGTACAGGGCAGGTCAACAGAGTAGAGTAGAGTAGATAGAGGTTGGGGGGGGGGGGGCAATAGAGAGAGAGAGAAAGAGAGAGAGAGAGAGAGAGGAGCAGGAGTTCTTGGGGGGGGGGGTGATGATGCGCCACCATTGGCCAGTAGTGATGGTAAGTGTAGAGTGGACCAGGAGAGGAACATTCCCATCTGGGGCCGAACCAGATCCACAGCAGTGAGACCAGCAGGAGTGATGGAGCAGGACCACAGCTCCACACCCTGTGAAGAGAGAGCAGAGAAAAGTGCGAGTATTCTGGGAAAATAAAAGCTTGTGTCATGTATTATTGGGACAGAGAGAAAGAGGGCCCCGGTGTATCGTGTCCCCCGACACATTGGGCCTATAGCGGCATAACTAGGGGCTGGTCCAAGGCAGGCCTCGGCCAGCCCTAACTATAGGCTTTGTCAAAGAGGAAAGTTTTAAGTTTACTCTTGAATAAAGAGAGGGTGTCTGCCTCCCGAACTGAGACTGGGAGAGGAGCTTGATAACTGAAGGCTCTGGCTCCCAATCTAGTTTTAAGGACTTTAGGAACCACAAGTAACATAGAATTTTGGGAGCGTAGTGCTCTAGAAGGGTAATATGGCATTATGAGGTCTTTAAGATATGATGGTGCCTGACCATTTAGAGCTTTGTAAGTAAGAAGGAGGATTTTGAACTCAATTCTGGATTTTACAGGGAGCCAGTGCAGCGAAGCTAGAACAGGAGAAATATGATCTCTTTTCTTGGTTCTTGTTAGTACACGAGCCGCAGCATTTTGGACTAACTGAAGAGTTTTAAGGGATTTATTGGAGCAGCCTGACAGTAAGGAATTACAGTAATCTAACCTTGAAGTAACAAAAGCATGAACTAATTTTTCTGCATCCTTTTGAGACAGGATGTGTCTAATTTTTGTAATATTACGTAGGTGAAAAAATGCAGTCCTTGAAGTTTGTTTTATATGGGAGTTAAATGACAGATCCTGATCAAAGATAACTCCGAGATTCCTTATGGTGGTATTGGAGGCCAGGGTAATGCCATCGATGCTAATTAAGTCTTTAGATAATGAGTTTTGGAGGTGTTCGGGTCCCAGTACAATCACTTCTGTTTTTTCCGAGTTTAACATTAGGAAGTTGTGGACCATCCAGGTTTTTATGTCTTTAAGGCATGCATTTAGTTTGGCTAGCTGATCAGTTTCACCTGGCTTGACTGATATATATAACTGAGTGTCATCAGCATAACAATGAAAGTTAATTGAATGTTTTCTAATTATATTACCTAGAGGGAGCATATAAAGGGTGAATAAAATTGGTCCAAGCACAGAACCCTGTGGAACACCGTGGTTAACATCAGTGCGCACGGAGGATTCATTATTCACATGAACAAACTGGAAACGGTCTAATAAGTACGATTTAAACCAGCCCAGTGCCGTTCCTCTAATGCCAATTACATGTTCCAGTCTCTGTAATAGGATACGATGGTCAATTGTATCAAATGCAGCACTCAGATCTAGTAAGACAAGGACTGAGACAAGTCCATTATCAGAAGAAATTAAAAGGTCCTTTGTAATTTTTACCAGTGCTGTTTCTGTGCTATGATGAGTTCTAAATCCTGACTGGAAGTCCTCATATAGACTATTGTGTTGAAGAAAATCACAAAGTTGATTTGCGACTGCTTTCTCCAGGATCTTAGAGATGAAGGGGAGGTTAGATATTGGTCTATAGTTTGCTAAAACGCCAGGATCTAAATTAACCTTTTTGAGAAGAGGTTTAATTACAGCTACTTTAAATGATTGTGGCACGTAGCCTGTTAATAATGACAAGTTGATTGCATCTAAGAAAGAAGTACCCGTTAAAGGTAGAACCTCTTTAAGCAGCCTTGTTGGTATGGGGTCTAGGAGACAGGTTGACGTTTTCGATGAGGAAATCATTGAGGTTAGTTGTTGGAAAGTGATGGGAGCGAAGCGATCTAAATATTTATCAGGGTTTGTACCCGTTTCTAAGGCTCCAGGGTTTAAGGATGCCTCAGTACCAGTTAATGGCAGGAGGTAGTGAATTTTATTTCTAATAGTTATAATTTTCTCAACAAAAAGCTCATAAAAACATTACTAGTGAGTGCAATAGGAATACATGGTTCAATAGAGCTGTGACTCTCTGTCAGCCTGGCTACAGTGCTGAAAAGGAATCTTGGGTTGTTCTTATTTTTCTCAATTAATGACGAATAATAGGCTGATCTGGCTTTACGGAGGATTTTCTTATATGTTTTAAGACTGTCCTGCCAGGTTAAAAGAAATTCATCCAGCTTAGTTGAATGCCATTTCCTTTCGAGCTTTCGTGAAATTTGCTTCAGTTCACGGGTTTGAGAATTGTACCATGGAGTTAACTTTTTCTGTTTTATTATTTTCTTTTTTAGTGTTTGCTGGACACCACCTCGACAACCAGCGCTGGAGCGATGAAATGCGGCTACACATATCATCGCTGGTCAAATTTGGCAGGGGACCAGAGAAAACTACGGAGTCCGACATTGTTTTGGCATATGCACACACCGATTCCACATTAATTTTTGTGACCTCCGATTGACGTAACCGGGTGTCATTACTGCCGATGTGAATAACAACTTTACTGTATTTACGTTTATCGTTAGCCAGCAGTTTCAACAAGGATTCGATGTCGCCCGCTCGCATGACACAAATGAAGACAGTAAAAGCCTAATCTCCTGTCCTCTCTGCATCTCACAATCATTACTGTTTTTTGCATTACATTTTATATCATGATAATTGACAAATTGTGAGCACACTTTTAATAATTGCTGCACCCCAGCACGATATGTGCTCAGAATTACCAGATCGGCAGCATATATGAGATGAGTCAACCACAACACAGCCCATCTTGCATCCATTCAATAGTCTGGAGAGATCATCCGTATAAACAATAAACGATATGGGAGACAAAATTCCACCTTGGCGTACTTGATTGCTCACATTAAAGGGAGCTGACAAAGTATTACTATATATTATTATATATAATATATAGTACTATATATACCATTTTACCTGAATGGTAATGAATGCCATACCAGAAAATCAATATTTTAATAATGTACTTCGGGACACCTCTAGGAAATAGTTTCATAAATAACTTTTTGTGGTTAATTTGATCAAAAGCTTTAGACGCATCAATAAAACCCATAAATACAGTGGAATTTTGGCTTCTATATTTAGCGACCATTTCCTTAAGACACACATATCAGTGCCATGTTTTCTTTTAAAACCAAATTGATTTTCAGTGGAGAGAACGAACATCATCATTGGACAACAGTCCTCAGGTTGCTTTGGGAGAAGTGAAAGTACTGGAAATATACAAAAACTCACTGAAACTATACTGACTGGGTAGTAAGAGTTTTTCAGCTGGGGTGGTCTGAATATCTCTGAATATTTTCTGTGATTAGCCTCAATCGGAGTTCCTTTTGAAATTCTTAAATCCGCAGAATTCAATCTCTGTGAGGGCAAGTGAGCAATAGCAGGGCCATCGGTGTGAGCAATTTTGCATCTCAATTGGAAATTCCAACCATTCACAGCTCTGGCAGAGGGCAGTCTACGCTTGTCACAATCATCCTGAATGCGAGAATAGCCGCATTTAATTCCAATCACACTATAACAACGGGTATTTGCTGAAGCGGCAGCCGTCCTTGGGTAAGACGGACGAGGCTAAGACAAGCAACTCACCGAGCAAAGGGAACCAGTCCTATTCCCTACACAGTCTTGTGTAGGGAATGTGCCACTCCATTCCTGTTGTTGCCTCCGGTCCACACAGAAAACATCTTGCCAAAAGGTGCAGAAATCTAACTAACCTTCGGCCTCTAAAACAATCCTCACACAGTGTCACCTCCTTCCGCATGGCCCTGTGGAACTGCCAATCTGCAGTAAACAAAAGTGATTTTGTTACGGCTTACACCAACCACCTTTCTCTTCAGCTCCTTGCTCTCACTGAGACCTGGATCAAACCTGAGAACACAGCCACCCCAGCTGCACTCTCCACTAATTACACCCTCTCCCACACCCCCTGACCTTCCGGGCGAGGAGGTGGGACTGGCCTGCTAATTTCCAACAAATGAAATTTCACCCCACTGCTGCATTCCACCAATTATGACACTTTCGAATACCATACCATTGCAGTAACTGCTTTAACTACTGTTAAAGCCTACGTTGTTGTTATTTACTGTCCACCAGGCCAGCTGGGAGGCTTTACAGACGAGCTAGATACCCTGCTTTCTTCCATACCTGATGATGACTGTCCGCTGCTTGTCCTGGGTGACATGAACATCCACTTAGACAGTCTGGACTCTTATAAGTTTATGTTGTTAATTCATTCCTTTTACCTCCAGCTGGTCCACAGTTCTCCTACTCACAAAGCTGGCAAAAACCTTGACTTAATTCTCATCCATAACTGTGCCACAGATGCACTGGTTGTAATGCCTCTCCACCTGTCAGACCACTTTTTTATCCAGTTTAATGTCACTCCATTGTGCAACCCTCTGCTCCTACATCTATGGTTACGTTCTGACGTAACCTCTGGAACTTATCCCCAGCCCACTTCTCCTCTATTGTCGCCTCTGCCCTACCTCCCCTCATCACCTTCTCCACTCTGAAGGTTAATGATGCCACTGATTCACTCTGCTCTACTCTGAAGTCTCGGCCCAACCAATCCCACCCATGGTTGAATGATACCCTCACAGCGTACCAAGCTCAGAGCTGCTGAAAGAAAATGGCTCAAATCCAAACTAGCTGATAACCTCATAAGATACCAGACACTCTTGTCCTCCATCTCAGCCAGCCGCACTGCTGCAAAGACTGCGTTTTACAACGACAAAGTCAACAGTATCACTGACACCCGGAAACTTTTTTTCACCTTCAAATCACGACTCAACACTCCGCCTCCTCCCCCTCCTAACTGCCTCACATTTGCATCATTCTTTACTGGCAAAGTTGCAGCAATCAGCAGCCAATTCTCTGACCAGCTCACTCCCCATCGGACTCCTAACACTGTGACATGTAGAAGTCCTAATACATGTCTCTCTGTATCTCAGCTGGGCGGCACTGAATCAGTTGCTAGCACCTAATTTTCTGGCTTTACACCCCTCTCTGAGAGTGAGGTATCCAAACTGTTGACATGGAGCCGTCCTACTACATGCTCGTTGGACCCTATTCCAACGAACCTTCTTCAATCCATTAGCCCTACCATCTTGCCAGCTATCACACATGTGATTACAGTTTTTCTCAATTGCTAAAACACTAAACCCTATTGTCTGAACCAAATGCTCAGTTGCCTGAACCCACAGATTGAATCAATCACTCTTTTGGCAAAACCATAAGCACTTTTCACCTGTTTAGACACTTGCCAACACATTTTCATTGTGATGCACCCGTGCTGCATAATGGTGAGCACAGGTGACAAAAGTCAAACACAATTAAAGCACAAGTGTCACCACTTGAACACAACAACTCAAAATTGATCACACTTGTGGCTGATGATGTGAGGGAACATCCAGCCAGTTCAGAGAGCACTGGTTTGTGAGGCCCTACAATGGATAGAAATCTGAGAGGAAGAGTTCCTGTGAGAGGAGGTCGAGGTGGTCAGCGAAGACAAAGAACAGTAATATCTGATGAAATGAGAGTTACTGTGATTGACCATGTTCTTGTTCATGGTATGAGCATGAGTTAGGCCAGACAAAGGGTACAACCAAACATCAGTAGATTCACTGTGTCCACCATAATCCCAAGATTTAGAGAAGAGAACAGGTAATTACCTTTTTTGACATTAAAGTACAGTATGTAAATGTTGACAGCAATTACTGTATGACATACTATATACTGTACATTTTTTCTTTTTGCACAAGTGCTAAATGCACAGGTTTTTTGTTTTGCAACATGCATTTAGTCTAAAATGAACAATGAACATTTATTTCTCAAGCTTCATGTCCTGAGTATTGTGTTTTCTATTTTTCTATGTAGTGTTTAGTGACTGCTCAGTAGTGTTTTAATTTTGATTGACTCGGGGCACGATTTGACAACATAGTTCAGTTTTGAGCACAGATTGAACTGTTTTGAGGTGAAAGTTTGGTTTTGCAAGAAGAGTCTGAGGTTTTGTGAATGTAGCTTGAAAATTGGGTGTTGTTTTCACAGTTTAGAGAAAATGAGAGCAGCTTTCAATAAATGTGTCTTAGCAATCGAGAAAAACTGTAACGCGTCACTGTCCTCCGGCACTTTTCCCACCGCATTCAAAGCAGCTCAGGTAACACGGGCGGGAATCGAACACCTGGGTTTGATTCCCGTCAGGACGCTGTGGGCGTTGGAGGCGTGTCCCCAGCTCCATGTCTCCGGTGGTCGGTGTCAGCAAAAGGGTCTTTCTGTGTGGAGTTTGCATGTTCTCCCCGTGTCCCCCGAGGATCCCCTTACAGGGACCTCTCACAAAAACATGCATTGATCCTGGTCGCTATAGTGCCTCCCTCTGGTCGGTCGCGGCGCCTGATGGGGGGGGGGGGGAGGAACCAGTGGGAATAACGTGATCCTCCCACGCGCTACGTCCTACCGGGGAATCTCCCCCTGTCAGGTGTCAAGAAGTGGTCTGCTAACTCCACATGTATCGGAGGAAGCATGTGGCCAGTTCAGGGCTCTCCCCAGACCGACAGGGACGAGGTAGCGCCCAGGATCACGTGAGGAAAAACTGGGTGATGAATAAAATGGGTTTCAAAATCATGGGATAAAAAAAAAAAAAAAAAGAAAGAAATACTCCCTCAATCCTGCTGAAGTCAAGAACTATCGCCCTGTCTCACTTCTTCCATTCTTATCCAAAACTAGTGTCTTGATCCAAATCAATCTGGTTTCAAGAGCAGTTCACTCGACTGAAACTGCTCTGTTGTCTGTGACAGAAGCCTTAAAAGAAGCTGGTCACCTACAATACACCACAACATCAACATCAGAATTGACTCCCTTTTCCAGTCATGTCGCCTCAGTTGCCCGGTCATGCCGCTTTGCACTTTACAACATTAGAAAAATCAGACCTCACCTAACTCAACATGCCACTCAACTTTTGACACAAGCTGTTATCATCTCAAAACTTGACTACTGCAACGCCCTCCTGATGGGCCTGACAGACTGCACAGTAAAACCCCTCCAGATGATCCAGGACACGGAGGCGCACCTGGTCTACAACCAGCCAAAAAGCTCACATGTCACACCGCTGATCACCCAGCTCCACTGGCTACCTGTTGCAGCCCGCATCAAATTCAAATCTCTAATGCTCACCTACAAAGCTGTCTCTGATATTGCACCAACCTACTTGAATGCCCTGATACAGGCATATGCTACCTCACGACCATTGCCCTCTTCCAATGAATGGCACCTGGCTCTGCCGTCCGTCTGTCCAAGGCAATCCAAACTCTTTGTGTTTGTTGTTCCCCGTTGGTGGAACCAGTTCCTACAAGAGCAGGGGCGTCCCTCTCTACCTTTAAAAAACTCCTGAAGACCCAGTTTTCAGAAAGGACCTTCTCTCCTAGCACCACACGTCAACTCTACTCCTTAAAGAATCCTGACTAACACTTATTGCTGCACTAATGGCTCTTATTGCACTTTACCTTGATTGTTTCCCTTTTTCTGTAGGTCGCTTTGGATAAAAGCGTCTGCTAAATGACTAAATGTAAATGTTAATCATCTACCATGTAAGTACAATCATTTCCAGCATTTTGGATAGAATACTTACAATGGCTATTGATCTATAATTATCAACACTATTTAGCTTGGCCACCTTTTCTTAATAACAGGAATTAACATTGAATTAATCTGGAAGGACAACATGAACTCGAAAAACAGTAAAACAAATGGACAGCAGAGGGTAAAGCCTCTTACTGGCATTCTTGAGGTCCTCTGCTGTGACAAAGTCCAAACCACTAGCCTTGTTGTCATCAAGCATCATAATGGCATCATAAATATAAATGGGCTGAACCACCATGTTCTCAGAGAGATCATCTGACTGTCTCTCTGAAGTTAAATCCTGGTTCACTCATAACTTTCTCAAACTCTAACAATAAAACTGAAGGTCTCCTTGTTGGCTCCAAATCCATTCTGGCCAAGTTGGATAACTTCACAATAACAATTGACAACCCCATAGTCCCTCCCCCAAGTAAAGAGCCTTGGTGTCATCTTCGACAGCACTCTTTCCTTTGAAGCTCACATCAATAATATCAATTGGTCAGTATATTTCCACCTGCGCAACATCAACCGCCTCCGCCCGTCTCTCACATTCAATAGTACCGCCGTCCTTGTTAATGCCCTGATCACCTCCCGTATAGACTTCTGTAATTCCCTCCTTTCTGGTCAACCTCTCAAGCTTCTCCATAAACTCCAACTGGTCCAGATCTCAGCTGCCCTGATCATCATCAGAACCCCCTCCATAAATCGCACCACTCCTGTCCTCCAACAACTGCACTGGCTAATACCGCATCGATTACAAGATACTTCTTCTCACTTTCAAGGCTCTTCATAACCTCGCACCTTTGTACTTGCACTTTCTGATCTCCTACACACCCTCCGGGACCCTCATCCATGATCATCCTCATCCATGCTCCTCACTACTCCTCCTACTCCTATTTGCAATGGGCTTCAGAGCTTTTAGCCGTGCAGCCCCGTCTCTGGAACTCTCTCCCACTAACCATCCATGGCAATACCTCTCTCTCCACCTTCAAATCGCAGCCCAAAACTCACTTGTTTAGATTAGGCTCTTCTTTTTTACCTTGCCATCCTCACTTCTGCTCTGTTTGTTGTTTCTATGTAGCTGATTGTGTTCTTGTTTTTGTCATTTTTATTGCTGTGTTTGTAAGTTGACCTTGAGTGAAAGGTGCTCATCAATAAAATGTTAAAGAGATTACAAAATAATGCACACGCCACATCTCAGCAAATTTTTTCTGGGCCACAAACACCCTCAAGTTTGATGCCAAACAGGATTTAACATTATTCATGACTTTAACCTCTTTCCAAAAATCATAATAGTTACTGCTCTGCAACTTCTTGGCAAGTGACTCAGCCCACGTATTGTTCTCATTTCTTTTAATAAAACAAAGAGCATGTTTAAATCTTGCATTGGTAAGTTTTTTTATGTACCAGCAATGGATCCTGTCTAGGCTTTCCTGCTTTAGACCAAAGCATAAAAGCATCTCTGACTGCAGCATGTTGTTCTGCCACCAACTCAATCCATTCAGGTTTGATGTTACACCCCCTGTTCTTCTATCTATGAAGAGGTCTATAGGAGCCATTAAGAACTTAATAATATCACCATACATATTACATAGATCTCTACCATGTTGTGGGTTTTTACAGTTCATATTAAGTCACATCAAAGCATTCCTGGGCAGTTGGATCTTATTATAGTTATCAGTCATATTTTCAACATTTATAGACATAGTAACTGGTATATGGCCAGAGGTAGCCATCCCATAGAAAATCTCTATATTGTTTAGAGATGCATGAGCATCTGCTGTACAGATACAGTGACCAAGCCAGGGCGTGGTGTGCCAAGCCTCACTAATATAAGTAAAACTCATATCAGGCAAAAGCCTTTTTTTACAGGACACAACAACATTACTGTCATCTCAAAACTGCAAGAGATGTTTTGCAAATATAGAACTGTTATCTGACAAATCAGCATTAAAATCCCCAATAACAAAGGCACAAGTTGAACCATTACCCTCAATATGAGAATTACTGCAAATCTGTTCATATATATTCATAAGGTGTGTATATATATTTATAATTGTGAACTTCTTTTCATTCAGATACATTTCTAATCCCAAAGCTCAATCAACATTCAGTCTCACCACCTAAGATTTAATGTTTCATAGTATAGCCACTCCACCAGTTATGCTACCACAGACTATTTTAGTTCTGTAATGTGCGTTATAGGATACAACACCGATTTTTCTTTCTTTACCCGTTACTCCTTCGAGGGTATCAACTACTGACGTACTAGCTATTGACAGTAAAGGGAATTTAAAACCATGTTTGGTTGGAGGCTGGGCTGGTGGACAGGTCGAACAAACGGCGGACCCAGGAGAGCAGGGGTCGCGTCCTGTGTAAAAGTAAACCAATTTTGTTACGTGAATCACGTTTTTGAACGTACTTACGTTTTTCACTTAACTTGCGGCAGTCACTTGACCCTTGTAACTACTTCATTTCCGGCATTTACATACATTTATTAACCTTTTGAAACTGTCTTTTATAACACACAAACGTAAAACATGTAGGTATGATACAGGACACAAGATTCGGCATATTTTAATATTCATAGTGGGCTGGGCTTAACAGTAATAGAATATTCTGATATGTAATATATATGATAGGTATTTGGCAAAACACACAATATATATAAACTTTTTATATATACACATGGAAAAAGTATTCAGATCCTTAACTTAAATAAAAGTACCACACTGTGAAATTACTCCACTACAGTAAAAGTCCTGCGTTTGAAACTTACTGAAGTAAAAGTACACAAGTATTGGCATCAAAAATGTAGTTAAAGTATCAAAAGTAAAAGTACTTGTTATGCAAAATGGACCCACTCAGATTGTTTTATATATTCTAAATATATTATTGCATTATTTGTATTGATGCATTTATGTAAGCAGTATTTTAATTTTGTAAAGACAGGGCTCATTTTAATTACTCAATGTACTGTTGCGAGGTATTATTTAAAAACACATTTCTAATAACGTAAAATTGATCTTGTTTTTTATGGGGTTTTTTACATGTAGTGTAATAGAAGTATAAAGTTTAATAAAATGGTACCTCAAAATTCAAACTCAAACTCTCTTGGGAGCAGCTGGAGACTGAAAGTTTTAAACCAAAATGTAATGACTGTAGACAGACACAAAGATGACCTCTGAATCCATATAGACATGCATATGTCCTACATATGTAGAGTTGAGTGCATTAACACCTGTACAAGTATTATCATGTAATTAGATCATGTCACATCTTGACTGGCCTCTGTTTCACTTGCTTCTTAATTTAAAAATCAAAACACCTGGGTTTACAATGTTTATTCTAGCATTGTGGCTTTGAACTGTGTGACAAAAGAGTGTAGTGGTAGTTGAAAACAAATCACAGATTTGCTTCAAAGGATTTTACAGACTGTACAGGGTATGACACTCCTTTGACCGTCACAGCGGAACCAGGAAAAACTTCTCAAGAAACCCTTTAATAGGGGCGCTACCATTAAGGCTGAGTCCTTGCTGCGGCGGAGCCGGGTTCGAATGTGCTCCCTTTGCCGCATGTCCTCCCCTCTGTCACCCCCTTTCTATCTGTCACTTTCAATAAAGCATGAAAAATACCAAAAAGAAAAAAAGAAACCCTTTAATAGCGGAAAACAAGAAGTAACCTCAGGCAGAGCAACAGAGGAGAGATCCCCCTCCCAGGATGGAAAGACCGATCACAGATTTGGTTGAAAACAAATCACAGATTTGCCCAAAAGGGCTTCACAGACGGTACATGGTACGACACCCTCTGTGCTTAGACCCTCACATTGGCCAGTGAAAAACTCCTCAAAAAAAACCTTTAACAGGGGAAAAAGAATAAGAAACCTCAGGGAGAGTGACAGAAGAGGGATCCATCTCCCAGGAGAGCAGGAGTTCTGAGAGGGGCACAGCAGCAGGTGATGAAGCGCCACTATTGGCCAGTAGTGATGGTGAATGTGGAGTGGACCGCATTCCCATCTGGGGCCGACCAAGATCCACAGCAGTGAGACTAGCAGAGAGAGAGCAAAGAAAAGTGTGAGTACTCTGGGAAAATACAAGCTTGTGTCATGTATTATTGGGACATCAGAGAGAGGGAAGAAAAGAGGGGCCCGGTATATCGTGTCCCCCGACACATTGGGCCTATAGCAGGATAACTAGGGGCTGGTCCAAGGCAGACTCAGCCAGCCCTAACTATAGGTTTTGTCAAAGAGAACTCTTTTTGTGCCCACTGTTTTTGCAGTAAGCGTCTCGTGCATGGTTTTGTTGTTGTGATTTTACAATTCTACGATATCATTTAGCAGACGATTTTATCCAAAGCGACGTACAAATGAGAGGTAATCCCCGTCACTTACTATTGCTATGTTTCTTGACTTCATCCTTGCTTGTGTTGCATTAAGTTTGAGTCCATTAGGATACAAGTGCTTTTAGGACGTGAGAACGGTCAGTGCAATACTTATCGTAGTCATCAGTGTAGATCAAGAGTGAAGGTGTTCAGTAAAGAGTTGGGTCTTCAGTCTTTTCTTAAAGATTGATAAGGACTCAGCAGAACGGATGGAGTTGGAAGTTCGTTCCACTCCCGGGGAACGATAGAGGAGAAGAGTCTGGTTTGAGACACAGAGGCCTTCAGTGATTGAGGAGCCAGACGTCTTTCACTTGAACACCGTAGTGGGCGGGAGGGTTTGTGGACCTGAACAATGGAGTTCAGATAAGAAGGGGCTGTGCCCATTGCTATTTTGTAGGCAAGAGACAAGGCTTTGAATTTGATTCAGGCTGTGACCGGGAGCCAGTGCAGAGAGATGAGGAGCGGAGTGACATGTGCTCTCCTGGGCTGGTTGAAGGCCAGACGTGCAGCCACGTTCTGGATCATGTGCAGAGGCTTGGTGGTGCATGCAGGAAGATCCGTCAGTAGCGAATTGCAGTAGTCTAAACGCGATAACACAAGGGCTTGAACCAAGAGTTGTGTCGATTGCTCGGTCAGTTACGGTCTGATTTTCCTGATGTTGTACAGGGCGAATTGACAAGATCGGGCAATTGAGGATACATGAACCTTGAAGGTCAGTTGGTCATCAGTCATGACACCCAAGATTGTGCAGAGATTGTGGGTACAAGTTGCATGGATCCAAGCTGCAGATTGATAGGCTGGTATAAGGTGGGACGGGGTGGGAGGACGAGGAGCTCCGTCTTTGAGAGGTTAAGCCGAAGGTGATGTTCTGTCATCCATGTGGAGATAAGTATTGCACTGACTGATATTTAGGTTTAAAATGTAATAATCATGTCATAATTAGCTTGTGAATTTTTAAGTAATGGCAAAACACGTATTTTGTGAGGTCAGTGATCTTGACCTTTGATCTCCAAAATCAAGCCAGTTTATCCTTATGTCCAAATAAGAAATTCACACAAGCACGGGATGGATGCGAAGTCCCAATGACCTTGAATTTATCCTTGTTAAATTTGAAGACGATGATGGACGGAAGTAAGGAAAGGACAGATGGACATCCTGAAAACACAAAAAGAGGATGTAAATGCAGTTAAATACTGATCTACTATTAAACAACTCATGAAGGGAAAAGGTTACATTGTCTTTTTCTGCCATTGTGCTGGGTCCTTCACAAGTTTCATACACTACAGTCTGTTTTATTCTAGAATTGATTTACTTACGTTGACCCCTCAGTTACTTTTTGGAGGACCACACCAATCTAAGGCTGCTGTTAATGTTACAATAGACATTTACATAAGTTATAAAACACTTAATGTCTAACCTATAACGAGAATTTTTTTTTTCCCATTCACTTCTAAAAAGAGTTTCTGTTAAATAAAATTCCAGGGTCAAATTATTCCTCACTTTGCTACCATCTCTGGGATCCTATAGGTCCCTGGATTCAAACTGGAGAATCCCCATTCCACCGCACTGATCACATATTAGACTTACGTATTATAAATTACATTTTCGTGGATTCTCTTTCAGTTTTTATACAGAAATCAAACTGTTAGTGTCGACTCTCAAACACCAACCCACTGTGACCAGAGACAGTAGTCAAACAGTGACAAAACTAGACTAAAAAAAAAAAAAACAGTGAATTGAAATGAAAAAGACCTAGTACATCCGTTGTCCCCTCCTGACAGCCAACCTGTCTGCTTGCGATGCTCTGCACACACACCCTATTGTTTGGTAATGACATCAATTGATGGCTTACACATCAATTATAAAAGAATGCATGCTGAACTAAGCTACAGACGCTGCTAAAAGCCCATGAGAATCTAGCATCACCACAAAGAAAATAGAGGAAAAAAGCACTGACATGGAAGAAAAAAAAATAGGGTGAGGTAAGTCACACAGTGTAAGAGCATGGGATACCAAGACAAGGCTTCATTGGCCAATTATGAGATGTGGTTTCATAACAGTCATTAAAAAAAGACAGTATTTTATTATTTTCACACCCCTCCACAATTGCAAGAAAACAAACACAACATCCAGATGCATTCACGGCCATCTCTGGGGATTTTAACCACGTCACTCTGGACTCCGCACTACCAGACTTTTGCTAGTTTGTAAGCTGCCCACCAGGAAGAACCGGACATTAGATCTCCTGTATGCCAATGTGAAGGAAGCTTACACTGCCATTCCTTTGCCACCACCAGGAAAGTCTGACCATAACCTGGTCCTGCTCACACCACAGTACAAGGAACAGATCGAGAGACAGTCTACAATCTCTGTCTCCTGAGGCAGTGGAGGCTCTAGCTCTGCTTTGAATCTACTGACTGGAGCGTCCTGCAGGAAGCACATGGAGAGGACATTGAGGGGGTCACATACTGCATTACTGACTACCTGAACTTCTGCATGGATATTGTGGTTCCCATTAGAACAGTACGCTGCTTCCCCAACAACAAGCCGTGGATCACCAGTGATGTCAAGCACATCCTGAACAGGAAGAAATCCTGGATGGTGACAGAGACATGCTGTGTACAGGGGGAACTCAAGGTCCAACTGAAAGAGGCAAAGCAGGAGTACAGAAGGAAGGTGGAACAGAAGCTGCAAACAACAACGAATGAAAACCATAACAGGCTGCAAGAAGAAGGGAAGCAGCAGACCAAACCAGCAAAACCTGTTTTTTAACAGGCTTAATACTCCAGCTCCCACAGCATGTGACTGGACAGGGTGTGTCCAAGGATGCTCAAGGCCTGTTCTGCTGAACTGGGGGAGCCTCTCCCACATTTCTTCAACCTGAGCCTGCAGCTAGGGACGGTCCCAGTGCTCTCGAAGTCTTAATGTCTAATCTCGGTTCCTAAGACACAACACACCAGGGAGCCAGGTGACTTCAGGCAGGTAGCACTGACATCCACCTCCTCAGACCTCAGGTCCATCATGCACAAAATCCACTGCAGTTTGGATACCAGGAAAAGGTGGGCGTGCAGGATGCCATCCTCTCTCTGCTCCACAGGGCTTACTCTCATCTGGACAAAGTGAGTGGCGCTGTGAGAATCATGTTTTTTTATCTTTCCAGTGTCTTCAACACAGTCCGGCCCCTCCTGCTCAGAGACAAAGTGAAAGATATGAGAGTGGACCCACTCCTGGTGAAATGGATTACGGACTACCACACAGAGAGGCCACAGCAGCATCGGAGCTCCACAGTGGACCATACTCTCTCCCGTCCTCTTCACCTTGTACACATCTCCAGTATAACTGCGATATTTGGTTGTATTAAGAATGGAAGGGAGGGGAGTACAGGGGCCTGGTTGAGGACTTTGTGAGGTGGTGCGTGCGCACCATCTGGCTGGTGGCTGCTGGCCACCATAGACTGGTTGGGAACGTTACTTTAAAAAAAGTAATTAGTTACTCACTACTTGTTCCAAAAAGGAACCGAGTTAGTAACTTAATTACTCTATAATAAAGGGAACTAGTTACCAGGGAAAGAAACTATTTGCGTTACTGTTAAAATACCAAAAAAGTTTCTATATGTCAAAGAATTTGGATTTTTCTGAGCTGTTTTTACAAGTCAGTTGAAATGAGTACAACAGACAGGTGCTGCTTGTACATAACCTTCAATATTTATTGCACATCAACAGACAGTAAGAGGTTTGTCCTGCAAGTATAATCTTTGTAACAAAAGTAAACAGTTAAACAATATAAAATGTGTTTAACTCCATAGCAAATTAAATCAAACCAAACTCACAACCTGAGACAACTGGTCAAGTAAACAACCTGTACTTCCAAGTATTTTGTTCACAACAAAAGTAAACTAAAATCTTAATGAAATAAATCAAACTCCCAATCTCAGACAACTGGTCTGGTAGACATTCTGTACTTTATATTTTTGAAAAATGTTGAAGAGGAGAAGGCGGAGAAGGAGAAGGAGAAGCAGCATTGGAATTGGGTGAGGCCGCTGTATTGAATCTGTTGACTGTCTTTTCTTGTTGTTGTAACCAGAGATGGTGTTGATTCCTCTCCACATTTCACGGGTTTTGCTGTTCTGTAGATTTCTCTCCAATTTCTCCTTGTATTCCACCTTTGCCATCTTTAGTCTCTTCTTCAACTTACACTTGTTTGAGTCATGCTTTGTCACCATCTCTAAAAGCTGCCTTCTTCTCATTGAAGATTGCCTTTAAATCACTAGTAATCCAAGGTTTATTATTGTGGAAACAGAGCACGGTCCTTGTCTGCTGCTGACCCTGTTTCCCATTGCTGTTGTGCGTGGTGCTGTGTATTGTGTGTGTGTGTGTGTGTGTGTGTGTGGCTGCCATTCGTGTGGACGCTACGGCTCTTAGCCACTCGTTTGGACTGTGTGTGTGTGTGTGCATGTTTGTGTGTTTAAATGTAATTTGCCAAGGTGTGGTGTAGTTTTGTTTATTTATTTTCTGATTAGTGGTGGGATTTATTTTCTTTCATTTCAGTAGTTTGGGTTGATTATTGTTTTGTTTGGGCATTTTGTTTATTTTGGGAATTTATTGTAATTATTTTTCATTTGGGAGGGCAGCTTCTCAGTTTGAGCCCTCCATTGTTTGTGTTTAAAATGGATTCATTATGGTTAATTGTTGAGTTGATATCTCTGACCAGAGTCTCTTTAATTATCTGTCTTTTGTTTGATTGATTTCTGATTAATTCAAATTGTTACTCTCTAGTTTATTAATTGATCATTCTTCAGTTTGGTATGTTATGGGATAGTGTTTGTTTATCTTTTACCGTGAGTCCTCCTAACTGTGTGTGATCCCCGTTCAAGATTTTTTTTTGTGCACATCACGTTTTTGCTGTGTGAGTGGGGTGCTGTCCTTTCTTTTTGGACGTCACTTCCCATGTCGACGCCTCCTCCAGCCGGTTACTTATCCTTTATTATTTTGTTGTGCCAAACCTTGTGCTTATTTTAACAATAAATCTTTGTATGTGGTCACCGAACTCCTCCTGCCCTTCCTGAGTGAACGAACCTGAGTGCCTAGAGGTTAGGAATCGGGCTTGTAACTGGAGTGCCCTTGAGCAAGGCACCTAACCCCTCTGCACAGCTCCCCGGGCGCAGTAATGTGCTGCCCACTGTTCCTTGCATGGTGTGTTCACTTGTGTGTAAAAAAGGATAGGTTAAATGCAGAGGTTGAATTTCCCCATTGTGGGATTAATAAAGTAATCTAAAGTTAAAGTTATTTTTGTAAAAGGTGATAATTGACCTTTAATACAGGTCCTTGGGCCTGAACCCAAGGTGTCGTTGTTGGTACAAACAAATCATGGATCTTCTGTAAATTCAGATCCATCTATCCATCCATCCATCCATCCATCCAGGCCTGAGCTCAGCAGTGCTTTGAACATAATGTTAACATAAGCAATTGGTAAAATGTTAAAATATTAGCAGATTAAATTGCACTCTCACAATAATATAAAGTCATGCAAGAATTGCAGGATCAGATTGATTGATTGATTGATTGAAGATTGCAACTTCATCTTGTCGAGCTTCAAATAATGTGTATGTATCCAAACAGCAAGTTGTTTCAGCTTCAAAGAATGGGGCTATTTGACATTGCCATTTGTGATAGAACTGTATGTGTGTGTGTGTGTGTGTGTGTGTGTTTTTCTGGCAGTATATTTTTCATCATTGCACTTTCCGCAGGGTACACAGCCTTCCTATATTCTCCCCTTTCTAGTACTCCAGCCACTGTTAGTCTCATCTATCCACATTTAGGTTTGTGTGCAAGTGTGTGCATGTGTGTATTTGTAACCCATCCATTCCCCCTAGAATGTGCTTAATTGTAAGTGATGCCAAAAGCATTATGCTGATCATGACAGAGCAACACGACACCTTCATCCTCCAAATGAGCGCTCCAGCTGGTGTGTGTGTGTGTGTCTGTGCGTATGTGTGTGTGTGTGTGTGTGTGTGTACGCATGTGTGCATGCATTCACACGTGCGTTCATGTGGGTGTGTATACAAAGCTGCAACAAGACAAAATTACTAGAGGAACAAAAATAAATAATGACAAAGGGGCAAAGGAATGTACAGACAATAAATTAAGAGAAACAGTGATGCAGAAAACGAGAAATAAACTTATAAGTGAAAACTGCAGGAGAGAAACAGAATAGCAAGAGGTATATGAAGAAGCTTCTACAACTTCCACAGAGTGGCACACTGGCATTTATCCTGACAATTCTGATTATCACAAAACATTATTTGGCAGATAAATTAATATTGTGGTTTAAGTGAAAAATGAAGGCTGTTGCTAAAACAGGAAGATGATGTATGACTAAAATAGATGCGACAGGTCATAGGTGATTCTCCAAGTCTGACATAGAGACAGATGCACTGTCTGTCATGCTTCTTGCCTCCGATTCAACTCCAGCCTGCGGCCCCTCTGTGTGGAGTTTGCATGTTGTGGGTTCTCTCCGGGTCCTTCGGCTTCCTCCCACAGTCCTAAAACATGCACTTAGGTTTAATTGGTGACTCTAAATGGCCCATTCCTGTATTTATGTGCCTGTCCTGTGATAATCTGACCTGTCCAGGTTGTATCCCGCCTCTCTCCCAATGTCAGCTAGGATCAGCTCCAGCCCCCCGCGACCCGATTGCGGATAAGTGGTTAAGGATAATGAATTAATGAATTAATGTATCCACAGATGAACGGACAGCAGATGTTGATGCAGAACTCAGTAAAGTGATTCAAAGTACAGACAGAGGTAAAGACGTTACATTTCAGATGCAAATAAGTAATAATATTGCAATAAGACAAAGCTGATTCAACTGGCAGTTACACAGATGTGAGTGTGTTCTATTGGCATCGGTACTTTTATACAATCTTATTCTGGGAATAGCTGTTTCCTAACATCCTGTTTTTAACATTCCAGATGCTATTTTGAAACCCTCACAGAAGACCACATAACATTAATAAGAATTTATATCATATCAGTCCCATAAAAAACCTTCCAGAAAATGTTAATATATGTAAGTGACTACCGTGTTACTGAGGAATAATGTTATAGTGTTTAACAGGGTTATACGGAGATGATGATATCCCTAGAAAGTATGACTCACACCAAATCCAAAAATATGTATTTCATGTCTGCATGTTCAGATTTTAGAGTTTGACTCTGAGAAGGAATAACATTTTTAGATGCAAACTGCAGCTGCAAATTGGATGCTCTGGGTTTTAGGGCGTCTTAACCTACTCCATGAGCTGTGTGTCACAGCCACTCCTGCTGCTCAAACTGACCATGCGAGTGATGGACCACAGTAACTACCTTCCTGCAGTTTTCAGTATCAGCATGCATGTGTCCCTTTCACCTCTACTATATGTACTATCGTAGATATCAGACACTAAAGTGTTGACATTAGAATAACAAAAGATTGCTTCTAAAACATAACTACATGAGTAGTGAGTCACTTCATGAGAAAAAAAAGACAAGAACAAAGTATTGGCACACTGATTACATCACAGACAGCCACACAAGTGAACATACACCTATACATTCATGATGCGTATTACAATTGGTCCCTTATGTAGAATGAAATGTAAATAATATTTGGTACAAATTGTAATGCTGAATTAAATTCAAATTCAAATCTCTATGTGCACTTTGACGTCCAGGTATATTACTGTTACCTACAAGAACCTACAGCTGTAATGGTCTCCTGCCTGTGCCAGACGTTTTAAACTGTGAGATGTTTGTGCTCAGGAGAGTGTGGATGGAGAGATGTGAGACAAAGATACTGCATAAGGTGAAACAAACAGATGAATGCTGGTGTTCTACAACAGGGAAATAAGGGGAAATTATATATATATTTTAAAAATCCCTTAAAATTTGAAGTGAAAGCCTTGTGGGTAATATTAATGATGTTTGACGGTCAAACAGCATCTCTGAGCAACATGGAACAAGCCTCAGATCGACAGAAAGAGACAAAGAGAGATTTGTACTGTAATGGATGAGGTAAACAGAGGGGGAGACACAAAGAGACTGAATGTCTTGCTGTGATAAGAAACTATTTTGTCCTGGTATCACACAGCAATTAAGAAGCAGCATCAGGTAATTAGGAGGGCCTCTGATAAATGATGCACTGCTGTCATCAGGATAGGATTTACACCGACAACCAGGAGCTGAGTGTGTGTGTATCTGTGTGTATCTGAGGCCACCACTTTCACATTCTATGTGAATGACGCATGTGCCATTTTGCATAGAGAACAGATTTTAATGTGAGCATTTTTGGAAAAGAAAAAGGAAAGGACATTTTCTGCCGAGGGAGGACATTCATGCCAAGTGCAGACTTTTGTGAGGTGAACATATTTTTTTCAAAGTTCAGGTAAGTACAATGTGAAGACATTTAAAGAAACTGAGCAGAACAAAAAGCAATTTACACTACAACAATAAAATCACACTACAATGCTAACATTCTACACATTCAATACTTTTTTAAAATAAATTAAAGCCACTTCTTCCTATATCGTATCAGTGCAGAATTTGATTTCTGATGGGCACTACACTATCAGCTTAACAACATTTTGTATCCTAGTTATCGTTAGAAACTAAATGTTTTAGAAGGATTTGATAATTTTCTATCAATTCTTGAATTTATTTATTTAATTATTTTTTAAAGGTCAAGCACCAACTCTGTTTAACTAATAGTATCAACCCAGAAATGCTGCAACAACTTATGGGACATAATTGAGCATGGAGATGGCCTTCCTCTTAACAAAAACATTTTAAACCATTATACACTTAACTTATTTTAATTTAATTTTTTCATTCTTCAATTATTTCAGATTCTGCAGTTGACCTGCCATCTCCCCTTAAATGTCCCCTGTCCCTCATCCCTGATTCTACATAAAAGGGTGTGGAATGTTAAGGTGTTAAAAAGAAAACCCTCACACCAGAACTTATTGAAAGCAGTAAAAAAAACCTCAAATGTTTGAATACAGTAATGGGCTCACACCGATTCAACCAACTGTACACAAAATTTGGCATCCCAAATGATCCTCACACCATCAAAATAAATGTACCGCAAGACTAAAAGCGTACACATGGGCAAGTTGATGATGATGCCCCTCCGTAGCCAGTTGCTCTTTGTTTTAATAAAACTGTGCAACAGTGAAGACCTGACAAACCTTGTCTTTAGATTCAACATAAGCATTCAAAATGCGAGTAACATCTTCAATTCCTGGATTTATTATATGTTTGATGTACTGGGTGAATTTCCAATTTGGCCTCACAGAGATGTTTTTGCCAAGAACATGCCAGATACCTACAAAGCAGACTACCCATCAACCCAAGCTTTTCAAATTACAAAAGCACCAACACCCTCAAATCTCTTGTTGCTTGTGACCCCCATGGTGCAGTGATTTTTTCATCTCCACTTTTCACAGGCTCCATGTCCGACAAGGAGACAGTCAGACAGTGTAGCATCAGTGAACTACTAGAGAAACTGATCGAAAATGGTTATTTGCAAAGAGGGGATGGCATATTAGCTGACTGTTTTCTGCCGGGAACTAGCCCTTAACAAAAATAGGAGGAAAAAAGTACCATTCTGTTGCAGGCTGAGAGGAACGATGTTGCCTCTCAGGGAGGTCTTCCAAATTGGACACTGGCTCTTGTGGCTCAAAGATGTAGGGACATCAAGGGGCATCCATTTTGCAGGTGCATGTGAGCGGAGCTGCGCCATTCCTGCGAGTGGGCGTGGTTTCAGTATCTTCAGGTGACGCCCCCAGTGTCTCAGAGCAGAGAAGAATGTTTTAAAAGCTAATTTTTTACACTTGCCGTTTCTTTTTTTTCTCATTCAAAGTTGGCTTGGTGTTTAATAACACAATTTTTGTGGCTTGGAAAAGTCAGATCACAAATACATTTTTTCTGTACCCAGCCTTTAATGTTTTTTTTTAATGTATGTATACATGTGGAATACCCAATGATAAAAACCTTTTTTTAATTGTATTGTTTTTACATTTTAAGAGCCATGTTCAGAATCTGTAGGCCTAAATGTCTAATTTATAAATATGTGTTATGACACTAATGCCATTTAAATAAAAATGTGGAGGGAAAGTTGTATGTTATCCATCTCACCTGGTGGTTTAGACCACACCCCACTGTATAATTCTTGCCTCCAACTTTCAGCGACTTTTCAGACCCCTTTAGCAACTATTTTTTTAAAAAGCGACTAGCAACAAATCTATCGACTTTTTCTGGTGTTATTGGAGACTTTTGGAGACTTGTTCTTCCTCTTCTTAATGAGCCATGGGTGACTGTCGGTGGCCCCTGCCTCGCCCAAAACACTCAAAAGTGGCCCAGTCCTCCCGCAGCAGTCAGAGCAGGAGATTTTAACCCCTCCACATCCAGTCTGCAAATTAATTGCACATGTTTGAAGTAGCCACTGGCTGACTTATACTTAGAGTGTCTCTTTTGCTGGTCCCAGGCAGTCCCAAGGCCGGATAAAGGAGGAGGGTTGGAATTAACCTAAAAAAGACACTCTAACTGTAAGACAGCCAGTGGCAACTTTGCATATGCGAGATTCATCTGATTGCAGCTGGTAGGGACTACTGTGGGAGGACTATGTGAGTGCTTTGGGATGAGGGAGGGGCCACCGGCAGTACCCGCTGCTTGCTAAGAAGAGTAAGAACGAGTGTCCAAAAGTGCATATGTGGAGTGTGTATTGTGTGGTCGAGTTTTTGTGTTTTGAATTGATTTGATATTACAACTACAAACACACTGGCTCTCCATATTTTAACATAACTTTTCTGTCAAAGTTGTACATTGACAGAAATGTTATCTTTAAAGAAAATTAGATATGTGTAACCTTAACCATGGTTGGGTTTAATTTAGATGGCTTTGGATTGTGACTTCATATTTACTGCTGTTGACATTATGGTTGAAATTGACTATTTTATTTTTTGTTCTTCTGTCTCTCACTAACTGTTCATATAAAACAACATTTTAAACTAGAAAATTTCCTCTGGGGAAATTCTGAAAGGGCCACGGGGGCTACTGCCAGTGTGTGTACACTATGATGAGATTCTTCAGAGATTTCAAACTATGCCCTTTAACCTCAAAATGTGTGTGTGTGTGTGTGTGTGTGTGTGTGTGTGTGTGTGTGTGTGTGTGAGAGTGTGTGTATTTGTGTGTGTGTGTGTGTGTGTGTGTGTGTGTGTGTGTGTGTAGCGAAAATCGCATGAAGTTACCTGTGTGTGTGTGTGTGTGTGTGTGTGTGTGTGTGTGTGTGTGTGTGTGTGTGTGTGTGTGTGCGTGTGTTTGAAGCATCTGTATGCATGTGTGAGGAGTGTGCGCGTTTACGTGCCTTTGTGTGTGTGTGTATCTGTAACTGTAATCACATCAAAGATCAAAGGCAATCAGATCAAAGCAATCAACAGAATTAACTGGCACCTGACAGTGACAGCAGCCAGAGGTGGACAGAGGTCCAGAGGTGGACTGGAATTTCTGGCCTCGAACAGAAAGCATTTTTGGCAAAACCATAATACCTATCATTGATCCGACTTCACTTTGAGCGTCCTGAGTTCTTCCTGAACGTCTACATATGTTTTTTTTAATAAAAAAAAAAAAATAGCTTTGTTAGAGCGATCTAAAAAAACTGTTACATCTCCCTTCTTTTAGAAATCTCCCTGCGTTTTTAATATGGGAGCCAATGAGGCTGTTGGTGCACTGGCCCCGAGCATTGGTCCCTACAGCTATTGCTGTATGGGACCAGTGCTCAGTGCGATTGCCCCGAGGCCCTAATAAATATTTTTGGTAACACTTTAAAATAAGGGTCCCTTAATTAACGTTAGCTAGTGCATTATTAAGCATTAATTAACTGTTTGATAATACATGAACAATCATTATTATGTATTAGTTAGCATTAGGTAACACATTAGTTAATGTATTAATAAGCGGTTAGTTAATGCTTACTACTCAAAGTTAGTTAATTAATTATTATGCATTAATAAAGGTTGTAAATGTAATTAGTTATCATTAAGTATGCACTAATCAGCATTAATATTATTATTATTAATATTAGTAAGCCGTTATTGTCTCTAGTAATCATTTACTAGTGGTGTTTATTTGGAGGGAATAAGCATTAAGTAACAGCTAATTAATGCATTAATCATGAGCTATATGGCATACATGTTACCTTGATGGGCATTAAAGCAACACTATGTAGGATTCTTGGTACTGGTACTCTGGCTGAGAAGGGCAACTGTCTGCCACTTCGTTCCCAGAGCGGCAAAGTAGCCTACGTGAATTTGTTGTTGCCAGTACCAGTGCCGTAGCCGTCAACGGTTGCCTACCAGTTCCATTGCTGATACTGTTGCCGTCGTCAGTACCAGTACTAGTGCCGATATCGTTGTGGGTAGGGGTGCTGACCAGCCTCCAGATCTCGTTGGCGCAATCTCAGTCCTTGAGAAAACCTTGAAATAGTATAAAATAAGTTCAGTCAAAACCCATGACTAATTTAGACTAACCCATAAATGAATTCAGTCTTACTTAAAGCTAACCTGCTATTGATGTACCTGGTGTAGTTTTGTCAACAAGTTTCAAAATATAGACAAATATTGACACTGAATATTTAAAACTGTTTTGATCATTGTCTTCTTTATCAATTACTAGCACATCCCAGTAGAGTGATGCATTTAATTTATGTTCATCATGCAACATTGCAGTTCATAAAATAATAATTTAAAAAAAGGCAGTGGTATTGTGATAATACCCAGAACCGTGATACTCTGGTATAGTATCGTGGTTACTCATTTTGGTATTGTGACAACTCAGTTAACTATCTTGATCCGAGGCTAAGGCCTTATGTACCTTAAGCACAGCTTAATAACAATAATAATAATAATAATAATAATAATAATAGAATATAAAGAATAATTACAAACAAACGCTGCCTGACAGGCAAGAAAACAACCGTGGTTACCGGGTAGAGGTAATATTTTTGAATATGGTACATGTATATGCATGCTGGGGACTGAGGAGCATTTTGCCAAAAAAAAAAAAAAGTGAGGGGGGTTCTGAAAACTAACTGACCTGACAAGACACACACATTAGCACACGCACAATATTATTTCTATATCTGTGTCAGGGAGAGTTCAAGCAGCATGTTATTGTAAGAGTGAAAATGGGATATATATTAATAATACAGTGATAGAAACCTTATGTTCTTTCCTGGTGTTACAGTAAGGTTAAAATACTGTTATAATGTTATTGACCTGGGGGGCGCTGTTCAGCCGGGCAGTAGTGGTCATGTGGAGAAGAGAGGGAGAAGAAGAGAGAGTTGTATGGAGAGGGACTGTGAATGTACTGTGCGTTGAAAAGAGGCTGACTTAAAGTTTTGAAACAGACCCGGACTGTGTTGAACTGATTTCTTCCTTCATGTCTACCCACGTCGCTTACACTGGTGGCAGCGGTGGGATAGTTTCTGCTGTGGAAAATCGTCATTTGGGATTCTGCTCAACTCTGTAAGTCTCCGACGCCAGATGCTAACGTTAGCCGCGCTAGCCGCTAGCTTATATTAGCTTTCAGTACAGTTAGTTAGCTCGCCATTTCCATCCACGTTTTTTTTGTTTTGTTAGCTGTAAAGAGTTTAGAAACCGAGTGTCGGTCTTCTATCTCCGCCGGAGAGCTAAAGAAAAATAAGAAAGGAAAGGAAGTAAAGTCATCATGTCAGATGAGGAACTCCCCGCTGGAGAGCAGCAGTCAGCCAGCACGAGCCAGCGCCAGCTTTGCCGCAGTCCAGCAGCGCACATGGAGCGCTGCGGGGCATTCCTTTGCCGCCACCATTCCTCAACAATGGCCGTGAGTCTTTTCAACTATGGGCTCGCCGCTATGAAGTA
Source organism: Centropristis striata (assembly GCF_030273125.1). NCBI lineage: Eukaryota > Metazoa > Chordata > Actinopteri > Perciformes > Serranidae > Centropristis > Centropristis striata. The sequence goes on along the minus strand of NC_081528.1, from coordinate 15,780,506 downwards.
ACCCAAGAGGCACGTTACAAGAACAGTGGTGTAGATCTGCCTACAGTGTTAGCAGCTGAGTTACCAACCAGACTACCACCTGAGCTGTTCATTGTGTGGGATAATCTGCCCCACGAAACTCAGAGCTCATATGCTGAAACAAAGAAACACCTGCAAGCAGCTTTTGGCCAAAAGGATATAATTGCATCGTTTCAAACATTCCCTAATGCCCGGCATAGATTGCCTAATGAAGCAATGGAAGTTTATGCAGCAGATGTATGCAGACTTGTTAAAGAAGCCTTCCCAGATTTTGAACACAATGCTACAGAATATATGAAAATGTCCCGTTTCATTGCTGGGCTGGATCAGGAGCTTCAAGTGAAATGTCATGAAAGAGGAGTGAAAACCTTCACTGAGGCTTTTGATGTGGCTTCCCAAGCTGAGCGAGCACGCCAAGCAGCCAGGTTGGTAATGCCCCTATCCCCAGCTAAGGTTGCTGGAGACATTGGTACCATACAATCAGTAAATTCTGTATATGAAAATGATCCTGAACTCAGGAAAGCAGTCCAGACCCTCACTGCTACTGTCAAAGACCTAAGTGATGATCTTGGTGCACTTAAACTGAGACTGAATGAGCCAAATAGGGTGTACCACCGTGACAGACCCATGCAGGTACGTCCTCCCAGATCTCCCTCACCTTATGGGAGAAGCCCAGATGGACCCAGTAATGCATGGAGGTCTGGCTCCCCAACCAGATACTCACATTCTCACCATTCTTCACCAGAGCGCCTTTTGCCTCGTGGGACCCATCATGGTCGAGACTATCCCCACAGAGAACCTGACAGGTACAGACAACCTTACAGGGATGAATCCTACTCAGATCGTGCCTTCAACCCTTATGAGGAAAGGAGAGGACGACACACCTCTCCCAACAGGCCTTACTATGACTCGCACCGCCGAAGCCCAAGTCCTCATCCCAAACATGTCTCATTCCAGCAGTATGAGGATAAAGGACAGCAGTACTCCACTAAGAGCGACTACAAAGATCACGGCAGATATCACCAGGGAAACGCACGCTAGCTGATGAGGCGGGGCGCTCGTCAGCTACTTCTTCACAAGCTCCAGGTGTCTGCCTCCCTCAAACTACAAACAACAGCAATTTTCCACTGACCGCTAGGGGTGGTACAACTTTAGCAACTGAAACTGATAACACAGGAACCGCTGCAAGTGCAGACTTCACCTCCTACATAAATGGAATTGTTGAGGGCAGTGACATGCACATCATGCTTGACTCAGGCGCTACCATTTCATTTATTAGTGAGGGGACCAAAATGTCAATTCCTTCTTTAGCTAAAAGGCCCATCAAGAAGAAGTTTATCATGTCATAAGCAGTTGTAGGGCTCACAGCTACTCCAGAAGATTCATTTGGATTAAAGACTGAATTCAGTGAGAATTGTCAACAAATTCTCTCCATGCTTCAAGATGGAGGTCGTTCTTTGTCCCCCTCCAAACAAAGACAAACGACCCCCACCCCCACAGGTATCTGGAGATACCTAAATGCGTCTCATTGGCTGATACCAACAGGAAATACAACTTCCAGGTTGAGACACAAAAGTGTCCTGCAGCCACCCCTTCTCCCTCTTCCCTTCTCAACTCCCTAAGGAACAGCATGCCTGCTGTCCTGGTCTGATCTTCCAGGAGGAAGATCAGACTTCTCTCTGTCTCCAGCTCTAAAGGAAAGGCTGGTGAGGCCCAAACCAAGTGGGCCCACCACGACGCTTCTAAGTTTCCTGCCTGTGATCTATACTGGACATAATCACAGAGACCCTCACCAAGCTTCTGGAGCCAACAGCAACCACCAAAACCCAACCAGGAACCAGATTCTTCCTCAAAAGGAGTGCTGTTTTCCCCTTTCAACTCTGGACACTGTGGTATAGTACTGGGCAGTTAGTAAGCAAGAACAAGTGTGTTAAGCTTTAATCAATGGTGTTGATCTGTTGTGTGTTTAAGTATATTTGTTGGGATATTTTGTGTAGTTAGATCACTTGAAGTTGTATGATTAATGTTGCTCTACATATCTCAAGCTGTACATGTAATTTAACTATAACTCATTTGATTTGCTCACACACTAATCCACATGAAATATACTTTAATTTGGCTTCCTACAACACATAGACCTTCAAGACCGCATGGTCTATTGTTCTCCAAGAACAAAAGGGCTTCCGCCATTTTGATTTATTTAAATGACCGCCTTTCGGCAGCCATTTTGTTACACATTCTTACCTACATGTTGTTACACATTCTCACCTACATTTCCACTGTAAATAGTCTTTTAGATTAGTTATTGTGTGTTCTGTTTGCTTTGCTTTATTTAGAATAAATATGTTTTTGGATTGATATGCTTCTCCCTTTAATGTTGCACATGAATGAGTGATTTGCTAACCTCTGCTATGGAAAGAACTCAAAATTCCTTCAACCGTTACTAAATATTAATAAGGTAATTCGATTATAATTATATTTATAATTAATAATCAATGTTCCAAATTGATAATTTGTTAACTTTATGAGACTGATTAACTATGATTTGCTATCTTTTCCTATTCCTAAGTGAATAGGTGGTGCCCCATCGAGTAACTTTAATTCATTTAAAGTATTAAATATTAATTTAGTCAATTCCCGATAGCAAAATTGACCTAAATTAGCTTTACCTCTAAATATTTTGGTACCCCTGCTGGAGGCAATGTGTATCTGAACCAGATACCCCTACATTATTATGGAGCCCCGTTGCGAGGCATAGTATAGTTGGCAATCATTCATAATTGTGCAATATTAATAACAGCATATTCATTTTTGGTCCACACCAAAAATATTTTTGATTCCAAATTTTAGACTTGCCAGAAGTCTTTACATTTTACACCAGTAGTCTGCTACAGGAGTAGACCCATCTGTACTCACAAAAGTACTTTGTGGTGTAAATTAATTTATTCATAAAATTAAGTAAAAGCAATTCGAGAGATTTGTGTAGTGGTGTTTACCAAATTTAAACCATTCATTTCTGCTAAGTTAACCACTTGCTGCTGCTAACTAACTAGGTAAACCTACTCTGTAGAAGTTTAAGAACTTTGTTTCAGCCTTTGAATACAGGATATTCAATGCAATCTTTTCAGACATTTGCTGTTAAATAAGTGCTCCCCTTTTTTCCCTTGAGTAAGACACAGCGTGCCCCTGGCCCTGTGCATATAGAGCTGTATTTTTGCTGTTACTGCCGTGCATTTCAGTGTAAAGAAGAGACTGAGTTTGAGATAGAGCCACAGCGTGCTTCCAGCCCTGTGAATAATTGTTGTACCTTGCAGCTTCTTCCATGTGTTTCAGCTTGAGTGCAATCTTTGAGAAACAACCCTCTAACTGTTACTGCCAAGCATTTCAGTTAGTGTGCAAGTTTAAGCTTCAAAAGCAAACCTGCCTTGTAAACTTTGGTTTACATTTTCTGGTTAAAACCTCTACCCACTAGAGCCGCTAGTTGGTGCTGTAGCTGTCCTCTTTCACAGGAAGCTATTGTCTATAGTGTAGCCAGCCTTTTGTTTGGTTAGGCCAGTGTAAGTGTTAAAACTACACTGACGGGTGTCTGTCAAAACAACACCTCAGCCAACCATTTGTTTGTACTAAACCCCCCTGTTTAGTCTTTGATTCCCTAATCATGGAGAACCCCTGTGTAGATAAGTTTATCTCCTCCCTAGCACAGAGCCTTCAACCTGGCTATCCTGAACTAATCAACAAGTTAAACTTCAGTGAGTGCAGTGATGAGATCAACTCCCTACTCAGTGGTAGTTATGATGCGAAAGCTGCATCTAAAGGCCCTTTGGTCAGATGTTTGCTTTTGAATTTCCACCGGCAAGCCAACATTGCTTCTCAGAGCAAATCTGCTCTTGAAAGGGAGGTGGAGTCACTGAGAGCACAAAATGACTCTCTTCTCCAGGAAATTCAAACAGCAAACAAGAAATCCATGCGCTATCTAGAGGATCTGCACTCAGCTGAGTTAAATCTCTGTGTGCACAAGGAGGAATTGTTCAGGCTTAGAGCCCAGTGTCTCCCTTCATCACAGACATTTGAACAATGTGACTCAGGTTACTGTGATTCTAACTCCTCCTCTTCTAGTGACAGGTCAGCTCCCCCACCTGTCAAAGGATGGGAACACATCCCATATGACTCCAAGTCTGTGGAGATAGGGTCAGCTTCTCAGCTCCCAGTGAGAGACAGAGGTTACAGCCTCCTGACCTCCCATCTCCCTAAAACCGATGTTGAAGAGATTTGTAGCTTATCATCTTCCAGATTTTCTACCAGCTCTTCTTTTCAGTCAGCATCAAATCAGCCTCCCCTCAGACATGCTAATTTGGTCTTGCCCTCAGCAGAGAGGAAACCACAGGCTCCCCGCTGGGAAGAGCTTGACTCTTTAGCAAAAGATGTTGATTTCTTCGATCCAGAAAACCCTTTTCAACATGTGGAAGACTATTTCAGTCAGTTAGAACGCCACCTAATTGACTTGCCAAACGCAACCAACCGGGAGAAAATTAAACTTGTGTGGAAAACCAGCGGTAAAGCTGTTCGCAAGTTTACACAAACATTACCTGCCAGTGTCAGGGATGACTTTTCTCAACTCCGTCAGGCATTAATAGAAGAATTCTCTTCTTCTGTTGATAACCTCACATCTCTAGTTGCAGCCCTCACAATCAAACACTCTCGTCGTGAGAATCCTAGAGATTATTACAACCGTTTGAGGTATGCGTATTTTCAGGGCAAGAATGCACCAGGCTTAGAGGAAGACAGTAACTTTAAGGCCTTATTCTTGAGAAACCTCCACCCATGCGTACGCACTCACGTTGTACTCACAACAAATAATGGTAAGCCCTCTATGCACGAGTTAAAGAAAGTGACACAGGTGGTTTGGGAAACTGTTGTCAATTCCAAAGCTAGAGCGAAACCATTTGAGCCTGCAAGTGTAACCACGGCAGCGTCTCAGAGCTCCCCTGCTCTAGACTCTCACCCTCCCAGCAAACCGAAAGGGGGTGAGAAAAGGCAACGCAGGGAGACTAAGCCAGATCGCAGCGTCCACCGACTATACAGAGATAGGCATTCACATAGCAGAAGCTGTAGGAAGCCATACTCTGAGATCTTGGCCCAGAATTATGACCAGACAATGAGCCCTTCAGATGATGACCTCCGCATCTCTGAATCCAGTTCAGAACGTGGTCATAATCAGTTTGACAGCGCCTCTGACTGCATCTCTGCATATGGCCACATGGAGCGTTACAGCCCTGAGCCACGACAGCAGAGATGTAACAAAAGCTACAGAGGACGCTTGTGAACCCAGACAGGATAGTCCATTTCCGTACTGACAGCAGAACAAATGCTGATTCAGTACCTCACCTTTCTCTTCTTCTTTGGCAGTTTCTTAGGTAAACTTGTGTTTGTTAGCAACAGCAACAAATTTCAGTTAATTTTAACCCAGTAATAGTCAGACATCATCCTATTAACTGAGTTAAAGCCTAAATTCTGATTGGACTAAAACACCACTGTCTAATTTTACATGTACACTTGGACAACTCCTCGTTAGTACCTTCTCAGTGAGACAGCTTCTGTAGACCACTAGCTTAGGACACACCTTCATGACTCCACAGCTAGTCATACACATGTCCACATGTCTACATTACCATCTCACATAACACATTTACACAACTAACATTTTTTTTTTGTTCTCACTAACCCTGATGTTCAACTGTGTTAGTTATCTCACACCATGTCATTATAGTTGTGTTTATCTGGATTTTGTTTATATCTACTGTTCTTGCTTAGCCAGATAGATAGAATAAACTGCCCAGACGTTACCAACTAAATGAACTAACAAATGAACACTTTCAACTGTGGACCCTTCTTTTCTTCATTAGCTCGCAGAATTACCCATCGAGAGAAACTCTGCGACCGAAAAGGGGGATATGTAGGGCTCACAGCTACTCCAGAAGATTCATTTGGATTAAAGACTGAATTCAGTGAGAATTGTCAACAAATTCTCTCCATGCTTCAAGATGGAGGTCGTTCTTTGTCCCCCTCCAAACAAAGACAAACGACCCCCACCCCCACAGGTATCTGGAGATACCTAAATGCGTCTCATTGGCTGATACCAACAGGAAATACAACTTCCAGGTTGAGACACAAAAGTGTCCTGCAGCCACCCCTTCTCCCTCTTCCCTTCTCAACTCCCTAAGGAACAGCATGCCTGCTGTCCTGGTCTGATCTTCCAGGAGGAAGATCAGACTTCTCTCTGTCTCCAGCTCTAAAGGAAAGGCTGGTGAGGCCCAAACCAAGTGGGCCCACCACGACGCTTCTAAGTTTCCTGCCTGTGATCTATACTGGACATAATCACAGAGACCCTCACCAAGCTTCTGGAGCCAACAGCAACCACCAAAACCCAACCAGGAACCAGATTCTTCCTCAAAAGGAGTGCTGTTTTCCCCTGTCAACTCTGGACACTGTGGTATAGTACTGGGCAGTTAGTAAGCAAGAACAAGTGTGTTAAGCTTTAATCAATGGTGTTGATCTGTTGTGTGTTTAAGTATATTTGTTGGGATATTTTGTGTAGTTAGATCACTTGAAGTTGTATGATTAATGTTGCTCTACATATCTCAAGCTGTACATGTAATTTAACTATAACTCATTTGATTTGCTCACACACTAATCCACATGAAATATACTTTAATTTGGCTTCCTACAACACATAGACCTTCAAGACCGCATGGTCTATTGTTCTCCAAGAACAAAAGGGCTTCCGCCATTTTGATTTATTTAAATGACCGCCTTTCGGCAGCCATTTTGTTACACATTCTTACCTACATGTTGTTACACATTCTCACCTACATTTCCACTGTAAATAGTCTTTTAGATTAGTTATTGTGTGTTCTGTTTGCTTTGCTTTATTTAGAATAAATATGTTTTTGGATTGATATGCTTCTCCCTTTAATGTTGCACATGAATGAGTGATTTGCTAACCTCTGCTATGGAAAGAACTCAAAATTCCTTCAACCGTTACTAAATATTAATAAGGTAATTCGATTATAATTATATTTATAATTAATAATCAATGTTCCAAATTGATAATTTGTTAACTTTATGAGACTGATTAACTATGATTTGCTATCTTTTCCTATTCCTAAGTGAATAGGTGGTGCCCCATCGAGTAACTTTAATTCATTTAAAGTATTAAATATTAATTTAGTCAATTCCCGATAGCAAAATTGACCTAAATTAGCTTTACCTCTAAATATTTTGGTACCCCTGCTGGAGGCAATGTGTATCTGAACCAGATACCCCTACACAGTGACTGGTGAAAGTTTGGATACCTTGGGCATGATAGACCTTACCTTTAAACTTGGGTCTCAGACATTGCAACATGAAGTTCAAGTCATTAGAAATGTCAGCCAAGGCTTCATATTAGGTTATGACTTTCTCACTCCCCACGGTGTGATTTTAGACATGGGGAAAGGACTATGCTACATTGGTGATGAAGTTTTGTCCCTGCTTAGGAAAAGTGAGTTGGCACCCACATGTTGCACAGCCCAAATAATTGAGAACATCACAGTTCCCCCACACTGCGAGTTGATCTGCAAAGTTGCCCTGATATCACCCGTAGACAATGCAAGCATCCCAGGCAGCTACAGTGGCTATCTTGAGCCTAGTCAACTGGATATGGGGGGTATTGCAATTGCACGCACACTTTCCACTGCTGAAAATGGATGTACAGTTGCACGCATCATCAATCCTACACACAGCCCTGTGGTGCTTCCTCCAGGTATGCAACTAGGACAGTTTACAAACAGAGGCTGAATCGTGAATGATCTCCGTGTCAGATACTGTGGTAATGTGTCTACCAGCACATCCAGTCTGCCAACTGATAAAACACAGACAACTAAACTGCCATTTGATGTTAAGTGTGGAGATCTGACAACTTCAGAGAGGTCTGACCTACATGACTTGCTTGCATCTTATCAGGATGTATTTAGCAAACACAGCACAGACTTTGGTAATACAGACATTGTTAAACACAAGATCCACACTAACAATGCACCCCCTGTCAGGAAACGTGCATATCGCACTTCCCCAAAAATGCAGACAGTGATTCAATCACATGTGAACGAGATGTTGAAAAGGGGACTAGTGGAAGTCAGTCACAGCCCCTGGGCCGCACCTGTTGTGATGGTCAGAAAAAAAGATGGTGCATGGCGTTTTTGTGTAGATTACAGGGGGTTAAATGCTGTTACGGTTAAGGATGCACACCCTTTTCCCAGAACAGACGACACCTTGGATGCACTCAGAGGCTCAGCTGTGTTCAGCACGATGGATCTTTCTTCAGGATACTGGCAAGTGCAGCTTGAGGAGCAGGATAAAGTAAAGACAGCTTTCACCACCAGCAGAGGACTCTACCAGTTCCGTGTGATGCCCATGGGTCTGGTAAACGCACCTCCAACTTTCCAACATCTCATGCAGCTAGTGTTACAAGGTCTCTCATGGAAAACTTGTCTAGTTTACCTTGATGACATTATTGTATACAGCCCCAGCTTCTCTGTCCATCTCCAGCACTTGAGAGAAGTGTTTGACCGCCTTAGAGCTGCCAAACTGAAACTCAAACCTTCTAAATGCAGCTTTGCACAACAGGATATGTCATTCTTGGGACATATTGTCTCATCTGCGGGATTAAAACCTGACCTCAAAAACATTGAAAAGGTGAGAGACTGGCCAGAACCTAAAAACCCGACTGAAGTCAGAGCATTTCTCGGGCTATGTTCATATTATCGACGCTTCATTTACCAGTTTGCGAAAATGTCAGAACCCCTCCATGCTCTCACTCAGAAAGGAAAGACATTCCTATGGACTGAAGTCGAACAGATGGCATTCAAAAAACTCCGTCATGCCCTGTGCCACACACCCATCCTCGCCTATCCAGATTTCTCACATGAGTTTCTGCTTTTCACTGATGCCTCCAATACAGCCATTGGTTGTGTTCTCTCACAGGTTAATGCAGAAGGAATGGAAACTGTGATTGCTTATGGCAGTCGTGTTTTGACAAAAACAGAGAGATGTTGGTCTACATATGATCGGGAACTGTGGGCTATTATATGGGCCATCCGCCACTTTCGCCAGTATGTGACAGGGCACCCTTTTCGCATCATCACTGACCACAAACCTCTCTCCTCCCTAAGAAAGATGGCTCTGGATTGTGATCCTACAGGTCGCAGAGCCAGATGGGCTCTGGAGATTGACCCCTATGACTGGACAATCGAATACAGACAAGGACAAAAACATGCTAATGCTGACTCTATGTCTCGCCGTCCTCTGCCAGCTGAGGATGGTACCCCTGTGATTGCAGTTACTCGGGTGAAATGTGTTTCCACTCACACTCAAACCGAGCCAGAGAAACTCACAAGCACTCCAGCCACTGAGCCAGCACCTTGCTCAGAAACTGCACCTACTGCCTCACCTGTAGTCAACTTGATATCACATGTACAGTCTGCTTCATCAGATACTGCAGCGGCAACCATGGACACGTCACTTTTGAATATGGACAGGCCGCTTTTCATCCAAGCTCAACAAGCTGATCCTGATCTGCAAATAATTAGGGACTGGGTGTTGACTGACAGTAGGCCACCTTTCTCACACATAAAGACAAGCTCACATGTCGTGAGACAGTACTGGAGAGAGTTTCCTAAACTCAACCTTGTTGATGGTCTCTTGTGCCGTAACATCAGACCTCCACCAGGTGACATTGTTTTACAGACTGTTGTCCCTAGTATCTTGCAGACAGAAGTGTTTCAAACTTCACATGGACATTCACTCTCTGGACATTTCAGTGCACAGAAGACATTACAGAGTACACGGGTCAGATTCTACTGGCCTCACATGGCACGTGACATCAACCAGTGGTGTCTTGAATGCACAGCCTGTGAAGCTAGGAGAGCACCAGTGCCACACATGCAGGCCCCTATGCAAAATATTGTCACATCTCTCCCTTTTGAGAAAATTGCAGCGGACCTGACTGAACTACCACTCACAGGCCGTGGTAATCGGTATGTACTTGTTGTAATGGATTACTTCACTAAGTACCTTAACTTGTATGCACTCCCTGATCAACGAGCAACTAGTGTGGCTAAATGTTTGTTTGAAGATTACATCAGCCACCACGGTGTGCCTCAAAGTTTGCACACTGACCAAGGCCGTCAGTTCGAATCGGATCTTGTCAAAGAGCTGTGTTCCCGGCTGGGAATACACAAAACAAGGACATCTCCCTATCATGCTATGTCAGATGGCATGGTTGAAAGAGCAAACAGAACCATAAAGGACCAGTTGGCAAAATATCTGTACACCAGAGGAGGTGAATGGGATGACCACCTCAGGCAGGTTGAATTTGCATACAACACAAGTGTTCACTCCTCCACCAAACACACCCCTTTCTTCCTGGCCCATGGAAGGGAGGCCCGTTTGCCTACTGATCTCCTGCTTGGACATGCTCCAGGAGTCACAAGTGCCACTCCAGGTACTCCAAGTGAATATGGCAATTCTGTACTAAAAAGACTATGCACTGCTTTTCATTCTGTTGCTCATGACATTGAAATAGCAGGTGCTCAACAGAAGCACTACTATGATCGTCAGTTGAAACACACAGCCTATGAAGCAGATGATTTGGTATGGGTTGATCTTCCAGCCCTTGCCAGACAAAAGCTGTCACCTAAATGGACTGGCCCTTTCAAAGTGCTTAGATGCTTCAACTCAGGCACAAATGACATTGGAGTAAACTATGAACTGTTGGACCAGCGAGATCCTAGAGCTAAGCCTAAGGTCATTCACTACAACCGCCTGAAACCTTATCGCTCAGCCTGGTCAGCTGAACAGACTTGTCCTTCACCTTCAGGACGGACTCCACCAGTACATGTCCCTGGTCCCCCACAGCTTACTGCGCTCTCAGGCAGCAGACCTTATGTTTACTGGGGCCAATCCACACGCCCAGCTAAAGCTCAGACTGCTGGTTTTCCTGTGCCCCAGGGAGCTGCTCGTACCTCAACATCAGGGGGTGACATTGCTGCAACAGGATCTGTCAGTGAACTGTCCCCTGTTCAGCCTTCATCAGATGTGAGGACCAGGTCTGGACGTTGTGTGCGTCCCCCAGAGCGTTACAGGCCTGGTGACTGACCTAATGCTCATTCCTAATGTTTGCCTAATATGTTTGAGCAAATGGACGATACATGACTGTTCTGGACATACACAAAAAAAAAAAAAAAAAAGAGAAAAAGTTACTATGTATGCCGTTGTTTTATTCATTGTTTCCATATTGTTGTATTGCCCTCGGTTATTTTTTATGTGGGGTTATGTATGAGTTGTGAGTTCACATATTTGGAAGCGAGGACGCTTCTTCTGTGAAGGGGGGACAATATGTAAGAGTGAAAATGGGATATATATTAATAATACAGTGATAGAAACCTTATGTTCTTTCCTGGTGTTACAGTAAGGTTAAAATACTGTTATAATGTTATTGACCTGGGGGGCGCTGTTCAGCCGGGCAGTAGTGGTCATGTGGAGAAGAGAGGGAGAAGAAGAGAGAGTTGTATGGAGAGGGACTGTGAATGTACTGTGCGTTGAAAAGAGGCTGACTTAAAGTTATGAAACAGACCCGGACTGTGTTGAACTGATTTCTTCCTTCATGTCTACCCACGTCGCTTACATTATCACTATATCACAATTTATATTCAACTCCAGAGGATTTATTAGCATGGAGGATGTACACTTGACATTAGCTTTACACCCAGCTCTCAGACATGGCAAGATGGCGCCAGCTTCTGCGGCCTGCCGTCTGCCAGCTCTGCCAGCTCTGCCATTGATATTTGTTGCTGTATTATTATGCTGTTTTTGCCAGGATTCATCTGCCTTGCTGGTATATGAACGGCAAGCTCTTTTTGACATTAGAGCCTCTCAGACACAACTAAACTTTAATTTGGGTGACCAAAGATCAGGTCTCCCTCCTCCCTTGGCGTCTGTGCCAGCTTACCTGCTGCGCGTACCGGCTGTCAGTTCATGGAGGAAACGTTCCAGAAGACGCGGAAAGAGGGCCGGTGTCCTAGTCAAACTGAAGATCCTCAGAAGACTCTCCTCTCGGACCGATCCTCGCCATCCTGCCGGAGGATTTTGGCCGCGATGTCTTCGCTGGATCCAGCCTGTTGTACCTTCCGACCCAGCCGCTGGTTGTCTCCAGGTACCCCCGTCCAGGTGTCACCGGGTCTGCAACGGCGGTGTGGATTGTAGGAACCTGCGGCCTCTGCGCCGCATTTCCACCCAAGCCCACGAGGAGATTACTCTCAAACAGGCTCTCTTGAATGCTAGATCGCTAGCAAACAAGACGTTCATCTTGAATAACTTCTTCACTTCACGTGAATTGGATTTTATGTTCCTGACAGAGACGTGGATTCAGGTCGGTGAGTCTGTCCAGTTCTCCGAGTTGCTCCCCCCTGACTGTGTCTCTTTTAACTCCCCTCGAACCACTGGCCGAGGTGGAGGAGTAGCATCTGTTTTTAAATCCAGTTTTCAATGTCAAATGTCACAGCCGATTACTTTCTCCAGCTTTGAGCTGCAGTCATTCATTGTGAACTTTTCTTCACCAGTCCTGTGCGCCGTGGTCTATCGCCCGCCTCAGTTCAACAAGGATTTTATAAAGGACTTCACAGACTTTGTGGCTGGAGTGGCAGTGAACTATGATCGGTTTTTAATTGTTGGAGATTTTAATATCCATGTCTGCTGTGAATCTCGACCCATGGTGAAAGACTTTCTTAATATTATTGACTCTTTTAGCCTAACTCAGTCTGTGTGTGATGCAACACATGAGAAGGGCCACACTCTGGACCTTATATTATCCTTTGGGCTGCAGTTAAATGTCAGTGAGATTTGTGACACACATTTCTGATCATTTCGCTGTCTTATTTAATGTGACACTGCCTCGCTCGCAAGTCACGCGGTGCGCCACGGACCGCCGTGTGCGCACAATTAACGCATCAACTGCTTCTGACTTTTCTGCGGCATTCAATCATGCAGTGCTACATACTGAAATTCACAATGGGTCTCTAACTCCTGATGAGTTTTTAAACACTTTTAATAGTATTTGTACTGACATTTTAGACTTGGTGGCCCCTTTTAGATGTAAGCGCTCCAAGCCAGCAGCAGAGCCATGGCTTAATGACAGCACTCGCACTTTAAGACGTGCATGTAGACGCGCAGAGAGGAAGTGGAAGAAAGATCGCCTTCACGTTTCTTTGGACATTTTAAAAAACAGTCTACATCAATACCAAAAAGCTGTTAAAACTGCCAAGAGTCAGTTTTTATCAAACCTCATATCAGTCAATAGTCATAAACCTCAGTTTCTTTTTAATACTTTGAATACTCTTTTAAACCCCTGTGACCACAATGTTGTTGTTCCTTCATTTGAACTGTGTCAAAATTTTTTAAGGTTTTTTATTAACAAGATCTCAGATATTAAGTCCTTGCTATTGCCATCTGCAGTAGATCCTGCTGTTGCTCCCACTAGCCCTGCAGTTTTTGACACATTTCAGCAAGTGTCTGTCTCAGAGCTAACTGATGTTGTCCACCGTCTCAGGCCTTCTTATTGTCCTCTTGACAGCATCCCTCCCCGTCTCTTGAAGGATGTTTTTAATGTTATTGGGCCCTGTGTGTCGGATCTGATTAATTTATCTCTGATGTCTGGATGTGTCCCAGCTGCCTTTAAACATGCTGTGGTCCAGCCCCTCCTCAAAAAACATAATCTAGATCCCTCAGTTTTATCTAATTTTAGGCCCATCTCTAAACTCCCATTTCTCTCTAAGGTTTTGGAGAAGGTGGTCAATGAACAGCTGCAGTCTTTTATTGATTTTAATGACATCTCTGAGAAGTTCCAGTCTGGTTTTAAGTCACGCCATAGCACAGAAACGGCGCTTTTAAGGATTTTAAATGACCTTCTTTTAACAGTGGACTCTGGTAACCCTGCGGTCCTGGTCCTTCTGGATCTGACAGCTGCCTTCGACACAGTCGATCACAACATTCTCCTGTCTCGCCTAAGCACCTGTGTCGGCATTAAAGGCACCGCTCTTAAATGGTTTGAGTCATACCTGTCAGATAGGAGCTTCTCTGTGCAGCTGGGCCAGTTTTCCTCAGACTCTTCCCCCCTGAGCTGTGGGGTGCCTCAGGGTTCCATTCTGGGCCCCCTCCTCTTTTCTATTTACATGTTGCGATTGGGATCCATATTTCAAAAGTATAATGTCTCATTTCATTGTTATGCGGACGATGTACAAATATATTTACCGCTAAAAATGAACAACTCATCCTCTGTGCAGGTCTTATTAGACTGCCTAAAAGACACCCAGTCATGGATGGCAGCAAACTTTCTGTCAATAAATGAAAATCAGACTGAGATAATTTTATTTGGCCAACAAAATATTTTAGATGGCTGTGACAGCGCCATTGGCAGCCTTGAATCTCTATGTCAACCCTCTGCAAGGAACCTTGGTGTTATTCTGGACTCTCACTTCAAATTTACCAAACAGATAAGCTCCACTGTCAAAACCAGCTTCTTCCACTTACGGCTACTGTCCAAAGTAAAGGCTTATCTCCCCACGAATCACTTTGAGCGAGTCATCCATACATTCATTACATCACGCCTAGACTACTGTAACTCTTTGTTTGTTGGTCTTGACCAGTCAGCAGTGCGCCGCTTACAGGTTGTCCAAAATGCAGCCGCCCGCCTGCTGACTGGAAAGAAACGGCGTGAGCACACAACCCCCATCCTTGCATCTTTGCACTGTCTGCCTGTGAATTTTAGGATCCAGTTTAAGGTTTTATTAATTGTTTTTAAGTGCTTAAATGGTCTGGCACCGTCTTATTTATCAGAGCTTTTAAAACCCCACAGTACTTCCAGAGCACTTAGGTCGTCTAACCAGCTGCTCCTGGTTGTACCGCGGTCCAGACTTTGTACTAGAGGGGACAGAGCCTTCTCTGTGGCGGCCCCAAAGCTGTGGAACAGCCTACCTCTCCAGGTCAGAGCTGCACAGTCTGTTGAGCACTTTAAAACATTATTAAAAACCTATTTATTCTCCTTGGCGTTCAGTCCCAGCTAGGCAAGAATCCTTGGCTTTCTTTTTTACTTTTTTTTACCCTTTTATTTGTCTTTTGTATCTCTAACTCTGTTTTGGATTGAGTTTTTATTACTATTTTATTCTATTTTATTTTATTGTTTTTACTGTTTTTAGTATTTTATTCTTTTATTGGTTTTATTTATACCCAGTTGTGTATGATTTATTCTATTTTAATAACTGTACAGCACTTTGGTCAACTGAGGTTGTTTTTAAATGTGCTCTATAAATAAACTTTGACTTGACTTGACTTGACTACACAGACAATGCAGCTGTAGTAGCCTACAAATAATTGTTTGCCATTTATTGGACGTTGCACTATTTATGTTTATCTGTTAAGATCCCCATTAGCTGCTGTAGCACCACTAGTCTCCCTGACATGTAAAACAGGCCTAGTTAGCCTGGTCAATGACCAGAAAAAGTGAGCCCATAACGTTAATTAACATTACCTATCATTCAAATCGGTCCACTTGGCAATGTTTTTCTTCAGCTTCATTTTATGGTGACACCGGTTGACACGTGACATTCCCTGCAAGTATTTTTTTTATTTTGTAACCATTCAATTAGTTTGAGGTGTTTCTTGGTAGTTTTTTGCCTTCTGTCAGATCTTTCAACTTTGTTGCCAACTTTAAACCCCGCATGTTGCTGTCCGTCGTCCTGCCATCACGCGATTATGTGATAACGTATCGAGAGTTCTAGTGCGCGCTAATGCTGTGTTCATGACAACTCGGAACTCGGGAACTCCCCGTTGAAAACTCCAAAATTCGCTTCTTCAAAGCGTTCCAGACATTAACACCACCTATTGTTGTGTGATGTAAACACCTATTTTTTTTCGGTTCCCGAGTGGGAGCACCGACATTAGGTTGCAATTCAATGCACTTTTTTCAAGTAGAGGGTCTGAAAAGCACTGACCTCTTGTCTGTGTGACAGACCAGTCCAGGCTCCATACAGAACTTACAAGACTTGAAAAGGAATGCTTGTTGTAGGTGTGCTCCTTGTATATAATATGGTATCATAACATTACTAGTATTAATTGTTTGAAATCTCTGAAGAACCTCATCATAGTGTACACATACCTATGGGATACATGTTTACACTTAGTAAACATGTATCCAATATACAATAAGGGTCCAAAAAGCATTCACTAATGGTTATCTATGGTTAAGTAATGGTTATGAGGCATGCATACTAAGGGTTAGTGTCAGGTTACTGTGGGGTAGGAACCACACAGGAAAGTTGCCAGAGTAACAGTACCAAGAATCCTACATAGTGTTGCTTTAATGCCCATCAAGGTAACATGTATGCCATATAGCTCATGATTAATGAATTAATTGGCTGTTACTTAATGCTTATTCCCTCCAAATAAACACCATTAGTAAATGATTACTAGAGACATTATTAACGACTTACTAATATATTAACTAATGTGTTACTTAATGCTGATTAGTGCATACTTAATGATAACTAATTACATCATTCAACCATTATTAATGCTTAATAAATAATTAACTAACTTTGAGTAGTAAGCATTAACTATCCGCTTATTAATACATTAACCTAATGCTAACTAATACATAATAATGATTGTTCATGTATTATTAAACAGTTAATTAATGCTTAATAATGCTTAATAATGCACTAACTAATGTTAATTAAGGGACCCTTATTGTAAAGTGTTACCATGTTTTTATATGAAGATGTATTCTTATTGATTCCTGATTTGGATATGTGCTTTAACATAAATTCTTAATTGTATAATTATGCTCAAAGACTTTGTTGAAGTTGAGTTGACTTTCTATTTTAAGGCAGTGAGCTAACACTGGTTTATATGTTAAAACAAGAAAATTGTGATAATGGTATTCATTGTTTTCACTAAAAAATAAATTGAAAAAGCCAAAAATAAGTAATTATATTAATTTCTTTGATTCACACCAGTAAGTTGAAATAACAAACAATAACTACTTTCACATCAAATTAATTAGTTGTTTCAACTAGCATCAATGAGAAATGGCAAATAATTAGTTATTTTAATTATCTCCATTAACATCAGTAAGTTGAAACAGCCAATTTGAATAAGTCAATAGAGGCCACTCACAGGTCACTGGTGTGTGTGTGTGTGTGTGTGTGTGTGTGTGTGTGTGTGTGTGTGTGTGTGTGTGTGTATATATATATATATATGTGTGTGTGTGTGTGTGTGTGTGTGTGTGTGTGTGTTACCTGTAACCATTTGGACTGGACAGCTTTAATTGACACAGCACTGTCTATATAAGCATACTAATTTGGGTGCAAAAAGATTCACCAAGCTACACACCCATCATCTCTGTCGGGCCTCATAAACTGGAACAATATATAGAATGCAGAATTCCCAGTGATGTGAATTCCTGCTGGCACCAGCGTCTGAGGATCTCCTTCCAGCGGCAGCCTAACCTGTGACAGCCAAAATGCTCAAGCATGATGCCAGCCAATAAGGATCACCCACACTGACATGACACAACTGCCTTTGGCTGTCACACAACCCATTTAGTATTACTGAATAGAACTGTCTCCTATTATGGTATGCCATTGGGTTTTTGCAGTGCAATGCCACAATTGCAATATGCTATCCTTCAACAGCAGAGATACTATTAAGAAACCCTGCTGCCTAAAATGTTAACACTGATGCATTCAGGGCCTGAAAAATGAGGGGATTGTTGAAGATGCAGCAGAGTGCAGAATTTATGTAGATTCTCTTTGACAGTATGTCAAACCTATCTGCAGCTCTGCTGTAATGGTTAGACAGTGTCCATATACAGTGACACTGTTAGTGTCAGCTTGTTGTGCTGTTTGTTAATATCAAGAAGGCAGAGGCCAGCTCTCAGCTCCACAGCAGGGGGAGATTCGGTTTTTCATATTGGAATGTATCAGGGAAGTAGTGTAACTGACCCTTTACACCTGTTTTAACATAGAAAAACACAGGGTTTCCGCTATATTCATTAAGTAGCGGCGGTCCGCCATTGTTAAAATTATGCCCGCCGCTACTTCAGAATAGGGGATTTTTGATTTTCTAAAATTCTGTAGCAGTGACCACAGCAGGAGGCTCCGCTGAACAGCCTTCCGATGTTTCGCCTTGGGAATGAGCAAATGGAAATTCATAACAACCGTAACAGTGCCCGCGTACAGGGGGCTTGTGTAATTTCATATACTTATTTGTCCGGCAAATAACCCTTTACCCCTGCTGAATCCTAGAGGAAACACTGAAACAAACTTTAGCCCAGGCCTGAACATAGCCATACGTCAATATTGACACATTGTCCTGCTGGCGATAGGTGCCAAGTGACATTTTTTTTACGCAGTTTTTAACTTAGCCCCCGCAATAGGTTTAACTTAGAGGAACTAAATTTGGTACACAGATGTGTAGATGTACAAAAAAGCCTCATGTACCCATACCTTAAAACCAACAGGAAGTCGGCTATCTTGAATTGAATGAGCAAATTCAGGGTGTTTTGGCCCATTTCCAGGTCCGTACTTTAACAAACTCCTCCTAGAGAAGTAACCTGGTCGACTTCTGACTTGCTCAGTATCATCTTAAGACATTTGTGAATAACAGTTGTTTCCAGAATTTTTATTTTTTAAAGTATGTCATCGTGGCATCGAGTGAAATCCAACGCAATGCCTGCGGGAGGACCTGGTCACTTGTGAGTGTTTTGAGGCGAGGGAGGGACCACCTCTTAACAAGAGTCAGAAGGAGTCTCCAAAAGTTTCCAATAACACCAAAGAAAGTCGCTTAGTTGGCAACACTGGTTTTGTCCAATTACAAACAAGCAGTGTGGTGCTTCCCTTTACATATTCTGAAATGTTTTTTGCAGCTACATAAATATATTTATTTATTTATTTTCCGTTTTGTTAAATGTTTTTGCGTTTTGTTAAATATTTTCAATTCATGAAATATTTTTGCATTTTGTTCAATGTTTTTCTATACTGTGAGATGTTTTTGGCTTTCATGAAAAATGTTTGCGTTTCATGAAATATTTTTTTGTTTTATTCAACACTTTTGCATTTTGTGAAATGTTTTTGCATTTTATGAAATGTTTTTGGAAATTGTGAAATGTTTTTGAGTTTTGTTAAATATTTTGGTATTATTTATTTATTCTGCTGATAGGCTACAATTGTTGAGGTTACTGACCTATACTAATCTATTTTAATACACTATCAGCATGTTGTATTTGAAATATACTTTATAAATCAAATTCATAATTATTTTTGCTTTAATTACTTACTTCATTAAACAGGTTAGTGTTAACAATGAAGTGATTTATGTTTTTATATGATTTTGTTTTTGTTTGCTGTCTTTCTGCAGAAGAGAAACAGCACAGATACAGACAACGTAGAGATGCTGATCCTGAGACGAGAAGCATGTTTAGAAAAAGAATGTAGAAAGGACAACAGGGAAAACGCTGTCTATAAGTGAACTAAATGACTAAAATGAGAGCCAAGCAGAAGAAATAGAGAGCAGCACAAGTATAATGCAGAGCAGCCAAAGCAGCAACTGCAGCAGCCATAGATCAGTGCATGACAGCCCCCTTAAGTCCAGAGCCAGATCAAGAGCCAGCACCAGGGCCCTCAAGCATAGATTTAGAGGAAAGAGAGGTTATGGCTTATGTTCAATGTGGTTGCAGTATATGGTGTCTTTTTGCATTTTGTAAATTTTTATTTAATTGAGCTGCCTGTCACGTGACAAATGAATAAGAGACCGATCAGTATGGATAACCAGTCGTGAATGAACCACTGTGTTTATTGGCTCAGTTGGTAGAGTTGGTTGGCCCCCAACTGAAGGGTTGGTGGTTCGATCCCTGACCATGGCAGCCTACATGTCAAAGTATCCTTGAGCAAGATACTGAACCCCAAATTGCTCCCGATGCTGTGTGAATGAATTCCCAATGGTGGCAGGTGGGACTGTTTAGGGTAGCCTCTGCCTACAGTATGAATGTGTGTGTGAACGGGTGAATGAGTGCAGTCTGTAGTGTAAAGCGCTTTGAGTGGTCGCAAAGCGACTAGAAAACGCTATATAGGTGCAGGTCCATTTACCATTTATTGCTCATCGCACAGCCCTGTGACTGAGCTGCCTGTCACGTGACAAATGAACGAGAGACTCAAACTTGAGGAAGCGTAGTTGAGGTGCGAACTAATCATTTCTGTTTCCTGTCCTGAGTAAGCTTATGCATCTAGCATGTGAAGGAACGTACTGCGTGAAATGGAATGAATCACTCACTTGAGACTACTCATTACTCCCCAGGCATATAACAGGAGAGTAAATATTAGTTCAAAGTGAACAAAACATTCATGAACAACACAGGACTAACTACTATTCCTCCGTATAAAGGAATCATGGGTTGAGCCTGGCCACTTCGCTAAAACATTTGTGATACATATTTGAGCATCACATATGACTTGACAATTTATGGAGTGAAAATGCTTTCTGTTAACACTGGCAAATTCATTTTCTGTTGGTGCCCTTATAGCAATATGAGTCCAGATAATTGATTTAATTACATTTGAAAATTGCCTTGCCACTGCAATTTGCATTTTGATGTTGACCTGCTCACCCACAGTGTAAAGGAATTTGACCTACCTGGGCAACTTGCGGATTAAGCCCTCACCGATCAAGGCACGGCTCAAGGATGACTGAGAGATGCCCAACTGGTCAAACAGCTCCTTTTGAAAAGCTCTCATTGCAAGGAACCCCAGTGTTATGACCAGGGGTCATATGGTTTGTTTTGTTCCTTGCAGTGCCTGGTGCAGGTGTTCCTCCCTGCCAGAGGAGGTGCTGCTTGGTGTTCTTTGTCTCTCCTTTCTGTTTCCCAGGTGGTGGTTGGAGTCATGGTTGGAGTGGGATTGGACACCGGCTGATTGAACAGCTGATTGAACAGCTGATTGAACAGCTTTAAAAAGGACGGCTGCTGAGGACACCTCCCTCTTTCGGCCCTTTTAGAAATTGTTGTAGGTTGTTGTCAGTAGTGTTGTGATCTTTGGTCTCTGTTGTATTATTTTTTAACAAAGATACTTTGAGTTAATTGTTGCAGTCCTGGTAGGTAGGGGTGGGTAGCCTTTTGTTTTATAAATATTTTCTCCTGTTTTTGTTTAGGGAGTTCAGGTAAGAAACTAGTTATGGGTAGATGAAGCCTCACGAAGCCTTGAACCTTTCCAGCCAACTGGTTCGAGAAAAGGTTCATATCTTGAGGCTTCATGTGCTCACAAACCCCCTGCTGGTCCACATTGTCATTGACCTTTGAGCTGTTTGTGAGGCCTCTTGGTGCATGGGAATAATCACTGCCAACAGAAATAAAAACACCTTAATTTGATTTAGTGTGGATTTTATTTATCTGTTGTTTTGATTAATATGTGGGTAATGCTAATAGCAGTGTATTAGTAATTATTATTAATAATATATAATAATCATTATTATTTACTTTACCAGCATCATTTCAGTCAATGATAAAATAAATCCAATAGGACATGAGGTGTTTGTTAAAAATGTTACAGTGTTTTCAAAGCATGGGACAGAGATGGGACATCAATTGTGCTTGTGACTTTATTGATTGCAGTTTAAAAACTACAATTTCTCCACTGTGCTTGGACTCAGTCGGTTTCTTTTTTTGGAGACAACCTCTCCAGCTTTCAAAAAAACTTGTTCGCATGGGACTGAGGAGGCAGGGGTGCACAAGTCGAACCATTTCCTCAACCACCGAGGCTTTGAACGTCATCAATGACGTCACTCGCCCTAAACAACACAAGCGTCGATACGCGCTCCACCAAAGACTTCCGGGATTTCTCGACACACGCTCCGAAGCATCGGCACGATCCGACCCATCACTATAAGAAACCTGTATTTTATTTTTCGCATTTTTATTTTCAGGTCAGTGAGATTTAAAATGAGAAATGTTTTGTTTGTTGTTTTCGCTGTTGCTCACCCTGAAGCAAAATATTTATTGTTGTGAACAATAAATCATTGGACTGCTTATTGGTTTACGCTTGTCTCTGGGAGTTGGGAAGTTGGAGTTTAATTTGGACACATTTATGAAAAATGCTACCTTACCCTAGGCCAGGACATAACACCAGTGAAGTGAGGACTTGCCATGGACTGGTAATGTATGGGACCTTGTGGTCACCATTTCCAAATCTGGGCCAGTTTTGGCGAGGTGATGGCTCTGGTCTCTGGTGTGTGGATGAATTCCCATTGGTGGCAGGTGGCACCAGTGTGCCCTGGTAGCCTCGCCCACCAGCTTGAATGTGCGTGTGAATGGGTCAATGAGCACAGTCTGTAGCTTTGTATAAAAGCGCTAGTGCAGTCCATTTACCATTGGGCTACAATTTTTTTTCCAGTCTAATTCTAACCCTTTCTTACCTTGCAGCTATATTCTTGTGACATCAAGAGGTCATGCGAGAATCGTGGGAAGAATGCATAAATCCATCTCCAAGTAATGTGCTTGAGTCGTACAACTGGATGTTCTCACCATTCAGCGTCTTGTGTGAAGCTGCTGGCAGCTATGTGGCTGTGATGACACAGGGAGTCGACTGTTCTTTGAAAACAAAAATGGCAGCTCCTGAAGAGGTTAGTGTCAAAGCTACAACAGCATCAGTTCTATCAGAACTGGAGAGTATTTCTTCAATAAAAGAAGAGCAGAGAACAGCACTGAAGGCTTTTGCTCTTCTCGTGACTGGTTTCAGCATAGGCAGTGTGTGACGATGAGAGACAGGTTGTTCATCTGCCTTGACATAATGTGAGACGCTCATGTATGTGTATGTGTGTGTGTGTGTGTGTGTGTGTCACTATAGGAGAGGTTGGTATATAAAGTGCTTTTTCATATTTTGGTTGTCAATAAGGTTGAACAATAGGCTGATTGATCGATCAATAACAGGAGACTTTGGAAAGAAGGGTGGGGGTGTTCTGTGGGAAAAGGAGTGATTGATAATATATAAGCCAGAGTGAAGAGGAGGGAGCGAGAGATTGAGAAAAGCAATGAGTAAAAAATAAATTGGGAGCTGATGATTGATTGACATTTGGTAAGAGATAAGCTTAAAGCCAGGAGATGCATGACAAAAAACTGATTTAAAGGGGAGAGAGGGCAGTGGGTGATGCTACTAAAATAAACAATGAGATAGGTAGTTGGAGAGAGGAGGCTGGTCAAGGAAAGGCAGAGGTATGAGTGTATCTTAGGCATAAGCATGTTATTGTTAGGCAGTTATTGTGCTGTGGTATAACAGTCAGCTGGGTTTGAGGCAAGAATTTTTACAGTCAAAATATCTTCAATACAGCTTAATTTATCATTCACCTCAACTGCAGAGAATACCTTCAATTATAAATATATTTCATTATATTTGAGTAAGACATCTTTAATTACTTTCATTTTTTTTGCTCTTGAAGCTGTTTGATGTCATGGCAACTCAACACTAAATTCAGAATAATTAACATTTCCACAGCATTAATTCCATCAGTACAACATGTCGTGTCATAATCACCACTCTACTGGTTTGAGAGCATCTACTCAAACAGAAAGGGCTCTATCTTACACCCTGCAGCACAGCACAGCACAACTGTCATTGCAAGTTTCAGACTGACGCAGTTGTCATTTTCACACCCAGTGCACATGTTTTGTAAGTAGCAAATGCATCTGCACCCATCTGTGCACCCATTTTTGGCACAGTGCCACCTATTAAATTTTGTTTGTCTACTGCGGAGGCTAAGTTAAAAACTATATAGAACATGTTACTTCCTATTGCTAACAGAGGGTGCTATGACTGTTATGATGATCAGTTAATATTGACATGTGGATGTGTTCAGGCCTGGACTCTCATCACGCATGATACATTTGGGGCAGATTGGACAATGTATTCTGGAGTTAGAGCAGCTTCCTGTTCATGGCGAGTACTCTCATTTTTTTCCATTTAGTCCATAAATCCAAATGAAATTTGTGGGATACCTGGGACCCCTACATATCCCCCTTTTCCGTCCCATAATTTTTTTCATGTGTAATGTAGTACTACTCCAAGTTGCCAGCGGCAGAGGTGCAGTCAGAGGTGCTGGCACTGTCAAACTGATCAGTGGTCAGAGATGCCCAGCATCTGGCTGCTCATAATTTTGGGCCAATAATTCTGAGAAGGGCTTTCTACAGCTTCTGTTGTGTGAATGCTTGTCTTGGCACAGTTGGCAGACAATGCGGTTACGCTGATTGTCTCTGTTTGGCCTTTTGTCACTCCCCCCCCCCCCCCCCCCCCCCCCCCCCCCCCCTTCTCCCTGTGGGGAAGGTGAGCATTTGAGGCAGGTGAGCTGTGAGACACGGCAGTATTTACGCTCACAGACTCAAATGATTTACCTCTTGCTTTGGAATTGACAACAGTTTCCTAAACCATCTGTGTCCATTTCTTTTACACATGCATAGAGCAACTTAGATTTGTTGAGAGTACCACATGAGTTTGTACACATGGGTGCATGTTCTGCAGGAGTAAGGCTTGAAAGTTTGAGTTTTCTTCTAAGCCTGGTGCATTCTTTCCCTGGGTGTTTGATACAGCTCTCTGAGGGGCCAAAACTCACCAGCTGTCATCACTCTTTTGAGAGTACAGAGTTGATGAACAGTTTTGGAGAGTTCTGGTTGTCTCATCAGAGGGCTGAGGGGTGTTAGCCTGTCGCTAAAAGAGGAGGAGTTAGAGTCAGAGAAACTTGAAGCACATTGGCTGAACATCTGTGGTTTAGGGAGACACTCAGCTCTAAGTTTAAAGAATTCCTTTTTCTGCACATTGAGAACTGACTCCGCTTAGTGCAAATCTGACAAATAATGCATGGCTTTCTTGTTAGCTGTTTGAACTTCCTGGAGGAGAGAGTCATTTTGCACTCTCAGTGACTCTACCTCCCTTTGCCTGTGCACCACACCTGAGTAGGGAGTCTAACTCTTTCCTACACTCACTGAAATTTGACCTGCTGATAAATTCAGGGTAGCCGGGTTGAAGTCTCTGTGCTAGGGAGGAGATAAACTGTCCTAAACAGGAATTATCCATTGTTAAGGAATCAAAGACTAAACAGTTAGTTAGGGTTAGTGAGGTGTTGTCTTGACAGACACCTGGTCATGAACCTTTGACACTACAGTAGACTAACCAAACAAAAGGCTGACTATACTACAGAAAATAGCTTCCTGTGGAAGAGGACAGCTACATCACCAACTAGTGGGTATCACGATTATAGTCACAAAATATAAACCTAGGTTTACATGGGCAAGTTTGCTTGTTAAGTTTAAATTTGCACACTAACTGAAATGCAGGGCAGGAACATAGGATTGTTTCAAAAAAATTGCATTCAAGCTGAAACACGTGGAAGAAACTGCAAGGTACAAACAATTATTTTACAGGGCCGGAAGCACGCTGTGGCTCAGACTCAATCTGTCTCCTACGCTGTAATTCACGGCAGTAACAGCAAAAATACAGCTCTCTATATGCACATGGCTGGAAGTACGCTGTGTCTTGCTCAAAAAGGAGAAAAGGGGATCACTTATTTAATAGCAAATGTCTGAAAAGATTGCATTGAATGCCCTGTATTCAAATGCTGAAACAAAGTTCTTAAACTTCTACAGAGTACTTCACTAGTTAGCAACAGCAAGTGGATAATTTAGCAGAATGGTTAATCTGGATAAAAGGTGGTAGTTACCAATACACAAATCCCTAAAGTTGCTTTTATTAAATTTATGAATAAATTAGTTAAAACCACAATGTACCCTTGTGAGTACAGACTGATGTCTACTCCTGTAGCAGACTACTGGTATAGATGTAAGGACTTCTAGAAAATCTAGAATTGGAAAAAAACGTTTTGGTGTTGCCCAAAATGTATATGCTTATATTAATATTGCACAATTATGAACGATTGCCAACTGTACTATGCCTCACATCAGTGTTCCTCCAATGCCATCTGGGACACTCCTGCCATTGGATGTGAGGAAAAAAATCCAGTGTGGCTCTGTTGAAGCCCATTGTGGGTGGTATCTCAAATTTTTCTTGTTCCTATACTGCTTACTGGGACCATCTGACCAACATGCACCGTGGTAATGATGGAAGGTTTTTCCTTACATCTTTTAGGATTGGATCCAAGTATGACCAGATTGCTGCAGCATCTTGCCTTTGTAGAATAAGAGCCTGTAAATTACCTGTGGCTTAATAGGAAGACAGAGGTTTGCACACCAAACAACACCATTATTATACAGCATGCCAAGCACAAATTGATTCAGCTTTAAGATGAATCCACCAAGATTTTATTGATTTAATCACAGTTTCTGGTCATAATGCCGGCAAATTACATACATCATAGCAGTCATTCTGAATAGCCACGGTTTCACAGCTTTAAAGGCACCTCTTGAGCTGACCAAATCCTGTTAATCCGCAGTGACATTTTATAAGATCTGCACACACCGTGGGGCTGTTAACATCAAGAGTGTGAGGTGAAGTGACCAAACATATAGCCTCCAGTTTGAACTCACACACCAAAAAAACCCTGCTACTTCTTCATACTGTTTAGTTGGCTAACCAGTGAGTGTGACTGTAATTTTCTGTGTGCATGCATGCGTGTGTGCTTGTTTGTTTGTTTGTGAAAATGCAGTGTTTTTTAAGGTATCCCTCACAAATATAAAGCATTCTTTCCAAATCATTCATGAGGAACAAAAACAGTCTTGTCTGACAAGCTAGCAGTTTGCCATTGTTTTCCTGGAGAAGCACTTTAAGTAAAATATCTAGAATTTCATCCAAAGGAATGAATGTGTGGTGTAGAAGTTACAATCTTCCACCAAATATGAGCAAATGATGACAACAGTACTTTGCAAATAGCCCGTCAATTTCAGACAAAAAAATACTTTTATTAAAATTTTTAGTGGATGTTTTACATTCTGTGTCAATTTTGCTGAACCAACATAAACCTCTGTCGCTGCATATTTCTGTACCTGCTAAAAAAAGTTTGTTTCTATACGATATTTGTAAAAATGACTTAAAATAGAAAAGAAAAAAAAAACTCTCCTTGGCGTTATTGTGTCATGATGTCATAAACTTTAAGGTTGACGTCTCTAAACCCAGTATATACAAGGGCATGATATTTTAATGACGCTTGTTTCCAGCCACCACGTTTATCTACAGCCGACCATTCTTACGCTGTGATTGGAGAGATACGAACATTTGATAAATCACACGTGAACCCTGTCATAAGATGATTTCTGCGCTTATTACAGTACATAACTGAGAATAGAAAATCAATATGCCTGAGAATTTTCTCACTAGAGAAAGTACCAGAGGGGACACTCAAAAACAGACACATATACACACACTAGGGTCCACCTCAAGTTAGTCTGACTCACTGGATGTAGACTGTAAAATCCAGAGTTGAGTTTAAAATCCTTCTTACTTACAAAACTCTGGTCAGGCACCATCATATCTTAAATAACTTAAAGTGCCATATTACCCTTCTAGAGCAGCACTACAGCCCCAAAATGCTAGGTTACTTGTGGTTCCTAAAGACCATAAAAGTAGATTGGGAGTCAGAGCCTTCAGTTATCAAGCTCCTCTCCTGTGGAATCATCTCCCAGTTTCAGTACGGGAAGCAGACACCCTCTCTTTATTTAAGAGTAAACTTAAAACGTTCCTCTCTGACAAAGCCTATAGTTAGGGCTGACTGAGGCCTTGGACCAGCCCCTAGTTATCCTGCTATACACTCAAAAAAAGCAAACTGGGTGTCTGCTACCTTCCTAAGTCTAACATTTAGCTTCTACTAAATAAAATGATGTTTTGTGGTTGAACAGTTTTAAAACATGTAGTTTTAGCATAAAATGCAACACTTTAAAATGTACTAGAATACTTTATGTTAAAACAACCTAATTAAATTGCTGAATATAATATTCTGTTTAAAAATTATTATGTTTATTTTCATATGATAAAGATCATCTTTTAGGCTAAACCACTTCAACCTAACTTTGTTTTGTCTGCTCAGCACAATTAATTCATGTCCTGCACTATTTTAAAAAGTAGTTGTAAGTACCCTATTAAATAAAGTAACTCTTAATAATGTCATACACGTTTAAATGGCCCAAGAAAATTATGTTGGTATGTTACAATTACCCTTACAAATCTAGTTGGACTGACCCCTGGTAATAAATTAACAGTAACGCAAACATCATGTTGACCCAACATATTTCGATTTTGTTCACTCAACAAAACTGTTTCTCGCTAAATTAAAGCATTTTATTTAGGTGGAAATTATTTCCATAATTTTATTTCGTTCTGGGAACAAGTTATTTTTTTGAGTGTAGACTCGATACACCGGGCCCCTTGTATTTTCCCAGAGTACTCACAATTTTCTTTGCTCTCTCTTTCACAGGTTGTTGAGTTGTGGTCCTGCTCGGCACTCTTACTCTTACTGCCGTGGATCTTGGTCAACCCATGATGGGAATGCTCCTCTCCTGCGGTCCACTCTACGCTAACTGCATCACTACTGGCCAATGGTGACGCTTCATCTGCTGCTGTGCCCCTCCCAGAACTCCTGCTTCTCTCTGTCTCTCTCCCCCTCTCAACCCTCCTCTCTATCCTCCCTCCCTCTCCACCCTCAACCTCTATCTACTCCAGGGGTATCAAAATCAATTGCACATGGAGCCAAAACTCAAAGTACACCTAATGTTGCGGGCCAAACAGGATAAACATTTATTGAACAGACCAAATATATTTTTTAAACATTTATATTAATTAAAATACAGGATACAATATCATTCCAAAATAAATTAACTTCAACTTAAAATATTTTGCTCTTCATAAAAAAATATCAATCTCAATAACGTGCTGGAATTAAAAAAAAATCTGAAAATATATATTAAAAAAATGTCATTTAAAGTAAAAGTTAATCATAACAAATCATAACATTCCAATTTCTTGTCCTATTTTGTCAGAGCCTGATACTTGGACTCTTTTCTTTGCAACAAGTTTGTTTATGTTGGGGGTTAGCTTTTATTTTCATCACAGAGAACAGCTGCTCGCACAGATTTGTGCTGCAAAGCATGGACAGGATTTGAGCCACATGTTGGCGGAGCTGGGGCAGCGAACTGTGCTGGCAGTGTCATACTTTGCCTTCAGTGTCCCGTTGCATTGCAGTTCTATCAGCTCCATCTGTATTTCTACAGGTGCGGTTTCCACGTCGACTGCAAATGGGTTGCGAAGCAGCTCGAAGTTAATGTCCAGTATTTCCTCAGTTACACAAAAATTGGAGTCCACTCCACTGATGAATATCGCCAGCTGTGCAGTGTCAGTCGTGTCAGTACTTTTATCCACGGCAAGGGAGTATGCAACAAAATCTTTTGCTCTTTCAATCAACTGTGTTTTCAAATCAGTGGCCATCTCACAAACCCTAAAAATATTAGCAACCGTGTTTCTGCTGAGGCTTACATTTGCGAACGCCCGCGTTTTATCTGGACAAACGAAATCGCACACTTTCATAATACAACTCTTCACGTATTCCCCCTCAGTAAACGGCCATCCTGATTTGCCGATCTCTTCGGCCACAATAAAACTTGCTTTCCCAGCAGCCTCACTTTGTGATTTCGCTTTGGTGAAAAACGTCTGCTGGGATGTCAAATTCTTCTTCAACTCCTCTACCTTTTGTAGCTTCTGCCCTGCGCCCAGGTTTTTGAACTTGTCCTCATGTTTTGTCTCGTAGTGCTGTCTTAGGTTATACTCCTTCATTATAGCGACATTACTCCTGCAAAAGACCTCTAGACCTCAAGTTGAGCAGTGGAGACTACCTAAAAATCCCCCAAACAGAAGTAATTTTGCAATTGTAAGATATGCACACACAACATATACCCTGCAACAATGCACACACACACACACACACACACACACACGCACACACTCTCACACTCTCTCTCTCTCTCTCTCTCTCTCTCTCTCTCTCTCTCTCTCTCTCTCTTCCTCTCCATCCACTTCATCTAGACACTATGTCAGACACGACAGAGATATAGCAGCTGCCATGTTGTAACTCAACAGGTATCACCTCAACTTAATCTCTTTAGCTATAAATCCATACTGTGCACTCACATACAATACATGCACATACAAGGATGTTCTGCAGATGTGCACTCTAACAACAACACAAAAAGCAAAAAACAAACAAAAAAACAACAACAAAGTAGCACCTCAGGGCATAGACATAGAGAAATAAAGATGAGACAGGCTGCTAACATAGTAATGCTGGGAGACTTGAAAGAGGCAGAGCTGTAGACTGTGTGTGTGTGTGTGGAAAAAGAAAAAACAACCATAGTTAATTTCTAGCTGCTTGTTTAATTTCTAATGAATAATTTACAATTGAATGTGTGTGGTTAAATATTATGCCATTTTATTATTTATTTCTCTTTAGGATTGGCTGTCTTGGCTGTAAAATCTTGTTTTTGAAATTGTATTGATTTAGAAATGTATTTGCCTTGCCAGTAATATAGTACATCCTTATAATATTTTTTTGCATATATTTTCATATTTAAGTTTTACCATGGAAGGCTCCGGGTATTCTCGTTAAAAATGAAACAAACAAATTAATCACGTTATTGTTTATGTCAAACACATATAATACTTGATACACCTGTTTCTAAGTTTCGAAAAATGTATTTAAAAGAAGGAAAAAAGAATTACTATGACAAAAATACATTTAAAAAACAACTGCGTAACTAAGCTGATTTGTCTCCAGCAAATAATAAATATTCTTGAAATAAAATATAGTGCCGTTTCTTTACAACCACAAACTGTACATGTATGTATAATGACGTGTGCTACTTTTAGCTCATATGAGTCTATGGGTGCTCATATGAGTCTATGGGTGATATTGATAAACGAGCTTAAAGCTTTAACCAGAACATCATCACTTTTTTAAATAAATTACTTCCAACCTCACCTACCAGTCTCTTAATGTCCATCTATTAATAAATCATGAACTCTAGCTCTAGAGTTAGTTTCCAGGGGCATATTTACAGACTGCAAAACCTTCTCCCTGTCCATCATGATACAATTAGAACTTCACAAACTTTATTCTGCTGCTCATTCCTTTTCAGTGATATCGAGTCAGTTTTTGAATGGCTCATTTCCAGTTATTGCTTTATTTTCAAAATCAGTCTCTTTCTGCCTATTCAATGTCTGTCAGCTTCATGAGTATGTGTTTTTATCATTTTCTTCAATATGGGTATTGATAAAGCTCATAGCCAGAACTAGACAGACTGAAAATCAGAGTGGCATTTGGAAAAATAAATACTACTATGATAAATGTTCTGCCTGGATCTCAGATTTAGCTCACCTGAAAAGTTTGTTATTTCCCATGGACATATGGAAGTGGATGCAAAGCCCATAATGGCTGCATGCACACATTCATGGCATTTAAAGTGAACTTTGTGGCACATTGGCTAGTGATTTGTGGAGACTCATTCATCAGAAAAAAACAATAAAAGGCTGTGTAAGATAATCAGTAAGTGGCTTCTTCTTCTTCACATCCTTTAGTGAAACAGCTCCAATGTGGGGTAAAAATAAATGACAGACACAGATCTCCTGGTTGTGGTTGCTCTGTCTGCAGGTGTCTTCCATTATATTATTTTGGATTAGAGTATTTAGGCCACTGCAGGCTGGTGCTCTCCCCCTTTCTGATCACTCTCTGGCTCTGCCCTGTTCTGAGCTCCTCTGCCCCCAGTGAGGTTTGGTTTGGTTTGGTTTAGCTTGGTTTAGTTTGATGCTTTAGGTTGTACTTTGCCATTGTTCCACACTATCAACACCTGCATACTCACACTTCTCACTCATGCACACCCTACACCACTGATAGAACTGCTTCCACACACTCCATAACTTCAAATCCTTTATGATTGTTTAATTTGGTCTAATTTGGTTTACCTTGATTTAATAAAGAATTGTTTAAACCGATGTACATGGTGTGGACTCCCTTTTTTGCCATGACTCTTAGAGCCAGGTCATGACAGAGAGAAGTGCTTAGAGAGGTACACAGACAGAGACGGAGTGTAAGGCATTTCAAGAGAATACATTGACCTTCTGAATGCCTGTCAAAGGTTGGATGCATCATAAATGCTTCAGTCAACATGGGGAAGATGAACTCATCTGGTGGGAGATTAACTTGCTGTCTCACTCTGCTCCTCCTGACTCACTCTCCTCTTGGCATTATTCTCACAGTAATTCCACATCTCCTCTCTGCCCTCTCCCTACCTCAAATTGTAAAAATCTGTAAAAAAAAAAATCAATATTGTTTATTAAAAAAAACAAATAGAAAATGTATTTCCTTTGCAAAATGTGTAAATGCTGAAAGCTAAAAACTAATCACAAAATATTGCTACAAAATGCAGAACATTTGAATGAATTGCCTTAAAAAGGTCAAAGATCAAATACATTGACCACAAGACTAAACAACATGAAAGCCACTGATGTGCAGTCAGGGGAGGGAAAATGAGTCGTGGAAAGAAAAAATTGTAAAATCAAAAACATAATTAATATTTATCTAGTGATTTGCACTACAAATTTTTTTGGTCTTTTTTTTTATCAAACTCCGCCATATTTTTTTTTAAACATTTTTTTTAAAATGGCTGAATTTTCACATTTTCTGTTCAGATACTGAGAAGAGACATACGGTGAGGCAGCAGCCAGATGAGCCTCACCATGGACTGACCATGACTCGGCTAACTGTGCCGCCATGCTATGAAATGAGACCATATTGCTGTCTCTCTGGATGTCGCTATATGAACTAAATTTCCATAGTTTAGCTGATGTTTATAATGTATTTTGGTTTTTTGTCAACAACTGTATGTGTGTAACGTGTTTCTTGTGCTGAGCAATATTAAAACGGCTGTGAAAAGGCACTAAGTGAGGCACGCAGTTCTCCTGCCTCATGGTAGGGGGCACTCATGTTACAGCAGGTTACAATCTACAGTTAGCAAGTCAAGTGCAGCCATCCTATTATTTTATTTTTTAAAACTTCTACAAACAAGTTATCAATGCTTTTGTTCACTCTTCATTTATAAGTAAAGGTAACAACATAACATTTTTTTGTGTGCAACAGTTTGTATGTGTAAAGAAAGCTGATATGAGATGTTAAACATAACCCGTTAACTGCTGCCAATCAAATGGTGAATAAGTACCTCTGTAGGGTTTGTTATGACCAGGGGTCTTACGGTTTGTTTTGTTCCTTGCAGTGCCTGGGGCAGGTGTTCCTCCCTGCCAGAGGAGGTGCTGCTTGGTGTTCTTTGTCTCTCTCCTTTCTGTTTCCCAGGTGGTGGTTGGAGTCATGGTTGGAGTGGGATTGGACACAACTGATTGAACAGCTGATTGAACAGCTTTAAAAGGACGGCTGCTGAGGACGTCTCTCTCTCTTGGCCCTTTGTCCGACTCCCAGTCAGATGACTGTTTGAAATGTTTGTTGACTGTTGTTGTCAGTAGTGGTTAATCTTTGTTCTTTGTTTTATTAGTTATTAACAAAGATTATTTGAGTTCATTGTTGCAGTCCTGGTAGGTAGGGGTGGGTAGCCTTTTTGTTGAATCACTGTTTTCTCCTGTTTTTGGTATAGGGAGGTCAGGTAAGCAACCTGTATTTTATTTTACACATCTTTATTTTTCATGTCAGTAAGATTTAAAATGAGTAATGTTTTGTTTGTTGTTTTGACTGTTGCTCACCCTGAAGCAAATATTTATTGTTGTGAACAATAAATCCTTTGGACTACTTATCGGTTTACACTTGTCTCTGGGAGTTGGGAAGGGGGCCGAGAGCATTTATGCTGCGCAATGATTACCCTAGGCCAGGGCGTAACAGGTTCATATGTAAATCTGATTGTGATGAAGTCAGTGAGACCAGCCATCAACCCCACCCCATGTCACTGATGAAAGCTAAAATATAAAACTGGCTGAGTGGAAAGCTGAACTGCATCACCTAAAAAGCTATGAGCTGAAATACATTACAATAAAAGCTGGAGGCTAAGGTGTAATATTTTCAAAGACAGAAGTGGAAATGAATTACTGAAAAGAACGAAAGTAGCAAATACTTTTAGATGCATAAAAGGTAGAAAATTAAATACACAGATAATTAAGTTAAGGTTGTAGTTCTTTGGCTACGTTCAGACAGCAGGGCTTAATGCTCAATTCGGTCTTTTTTGTGGAATCCGATTTTTTTGCAAGGCCGTTCACATTTCCAATTAAATTGGACTTGTATGTGATCTCCAGTGTGAACTTTAAACGTACCAAAAGTGTCCCGCATGCGCATTGGAGGACACGACGACGTCACACGCAGCGAGTGTGCTCAGTGTTTACGGAAGTATCGGAAAACATGGCCGCGAGCAGTAAGCCTATGTATTTTGCAATATGGAAGTTGCTGTCCAACCGGAGCCAGCATATGTACAACTTCTTTGTTTTAAAGAGAAGAAGGAGAAGAGGAAGGCTTTTGGCCATGGCATTTTGTGGGGCAGTGGCAGCAACATCAATCGAGAGGAACATTTGGGCACGGAGTCGCAGCCAAGAGTGGTGGGATTGCTATGTGAGCAGCTTCACTGACACAGAGTTTATACACAACTTCCGTATGTCAAGAAGAACGTTTATGTATTTGTGTCAGCGCCTACAGTTACTCCTCTCAAGGGAGGAAACACATCTTCGGCGGCCTATATCTGTAAGCAAACGGGTCGGCGTTGGGCTGTATTGGCTCACAACAGGTGCCTGTTACCGGACCATAGCCAACATCTTTGGCATAGCCAAGTCCACGGTGTGCTCTACAGTCCACAAGTTTTGCAGGGCAGTTCGACACGTTCTTATGCCTGAGTATATCAAACTGCCACACGGAGATGAACTGCGAGAGGTAGGAGAAGGCTTCAAACAGAAATGGGGCTTCCCGCAGTGCGGAGGCGCAGTCGATGGAAGCCATGTCCCCATTACTGCTCCAGAGGAAAACCACGCAGACTACTTCAACCGCAAAGGGTGGCACTCGGTTCTCCTGCAGGGTGTCGTTGATCATCGATTTTGGTAAATACTCATGTAGCCCAGTGGCTAAAGGTTCAAAGGTTAAAACCATTCATTAGCCCACATGCTATTGTGAAATGTATCTTTTAATATGTACAAAATTTAATAAGATCAAATAGGAAACTGAAAAAGATGTTTTTTGTTTTTTACAAAGTTGAAGTTTTAATTTTCCTATAGTGGGGCGGATTAGCTCAATATTTTACACCAATCGTTCACTTTGTGATAAAAGCATGAAATTTGGTAGATGTGTTGGTGAATATGTTTCAAACAAATCTGGATATTGGGCCACCTCAAAAGTGCCCCCTAGTGGCCGTGGCAGACATTTGTTATACGAATAAATCAATTATAAATAAAAACTGCCCTTTTAATAATACCAACTGGTGATGAATTGTATATTGTTGGAAAGCCTGATTAGTCACCTTTACAACGAGGTACAGCTTGTAAGGATCGTGCATTCATGGAATGAGCAACGGGGCTAAACGTGTGGGTAGCACCCCCCAAAAATGTGCATCCCCTGTGGGGCGGATTAGCTCAATAAATCACAAGAATTGTTTATTTTGTGATAGAAGCACACAATTTGGTGGATGTGTTTCAAACAAATCTGTATATTAGGCCATCGCAAATTCGCCCCCTAGTGGCCATAGCAGTCATTTTCTTCGTTAAAATTACAAAAAATATTTAAATTATTTCTTAAAATATTTAAAAAATGTAAACTAAATATACAAACGTAAATTAAAACATTTAAATACACACATTAAATTAACAAAAATCCAGTTAGACACTCTTTCAGTTATTTTTCCTGCCCCACCACAATCCGGCTAGCCATCGAGCTAGCTAGCAAATGAGCTAGCTAGCATTTGCTTCCTGGGACAATCAGTGCAGTGGACTGTCCATCAAGGTATGTCTAAATATTTTATTTCACCTGTTATAATTATGAATAAAATATGCTATGAACATCATAAAGGCCAATAGTGGGGCGGATCAGCTGAACAATCGTTCATTTTGTGATAAAAGCATCAAATTTGGTACACTCATTGCTGAATACATGTTTAATGAATCTGGATATTGGGCCATCGCAAAAAAAAATTCTGATGGCTGTGGTGGCCATTTTTAAAATTGGCCGCCGGTGGTTACTGGCATGGAATGCTTTGCCTACCCTACAGCTGCTGTTTCATGTTTTCAGCACCACAAATATAATTTAGAGACATGTTAAAGTGACAAAAGCTTTATTACAGTCTAATAGAAAAGAACATTAACTTTGTATAACATTTTATTAGGTCTTGATATTCCCATTCACAGGCTACGGCCTCCTCTTTGGCTTGTATTCTTCTGTTGCTCCTTAAAAAGAAAAAATAATTTTCAATATTGTATGACCTGCAACAATAAAAACAAAACACATTTAGACAGAGAAAAAAATCATACATTTTAAAAATTCTACTAGGGTTACTTGTAGCAGGTTACTCTTTCTGGCAAAATCCTTTTACTGAGGTGTGTGACTTACTCAGGCGGCTTAGCCAAATAAAGGGGACACGCCGGACAAAAGCACCACATTTTTTCCCACATACTCTCTATCATTATAGGTTTCAATTTTTAGTAGGAGCCACTTCATCAACATTGCGGTGATGGCAGCCATATAAAGTCTATGAGAAATGCTATATCTTCCAAGCCACTTAGAAGGTCAATCTTGGTGTCAAAATATACATTTTCTGGGTCCAGGAATCATTTAAAGCTATTGAGAATATCACTAGATGATTATTTGATCAAATAGATATGTTCATTTTCACTCAGACTGGGCAACTCGCTTCAAGTGCTGCAGCAGGGAATCCTGAGTTGAAAATGTTTGGAACCAATGTTCACGGGAGAGTGTGGATTAGCTGCCATGTACACTGCTCAAAAAAATCAAGGGTACGCTTTCATCCCATGTCAGATCTTGATCAACAAATTATTTACAGTGACTCATCTAGTGATATTCTCAATAGCTTTAAATGATTCTTTGACCCAGAAAAAGGATATTTTGACACCAAGATTGACCTTCTAAGTGGCTTGGAAGATATAGCATTTCTCATAGACGTATGGCTTATGGCTTTTATGGCTGCCATCTCCGATCTGCAATCTTGATGAAGTGGCTCCTACCAAAAGTTGAAACCTTTGGTGATAGAGAGCATGTGGAAAATGTTTGGTGCTTTTGTCCGGCGTGTCCCCTTTCTTCTCAAATCTGGTCCTAAGCCGCCTGACTAACTGTGATGGAGTTATAAAATACATTTTTTTAAAAAGAACCACATGGGCAAAGGAGACATATGACATATAGTGTATGTGTTTGTGTGTGTGTGTGCCTGTGTGTGTGTGTGCCTGTGTGTGTGTGTGTGTGTGTGTGTGTGTGTGCAGAGAGAGATGTCCACATTCCACAGGACATAATTTAACAGTGTCTTATTAAGCTTTCACACCCAACAGCCACTGATACATGTTCCAAGCTAACTAGCTAGCTTAAGTACCTATTTTTGCTATCTTGCTAATTTACTTTTCCACCAAGGCCCATGATGATTGTTTTTTTCTTTAGCCTTTATGATGTTCATAGCATATTTTATTCATAATTATAACAGGGGAAATAAAATATTTAGACATACCTTGATGGACAGTCCACTGCACTGATTGTCCCAGGAAGCAAATGCTAGCTAGCTCATTTGCTAGCTAGCTCGATGGCTAGCCGGATTGTGGTGGGGCAGGAAAAATAACTGAAAGTGTCTAACTGGATTTTTGTTAATTTAATGTGTGTATTTAAATGTTTTAATTTACGTTTGTATATTTAGTTTACATTTTTTAAATATTTTAAGAAATAATTTAAATATTTTTTGTAATTTTAACGAAGAAAATGACTGCTATGGCCACTAGGGGGCGAATTTGCGATGGCCTAATATACAGATTTGTTTGAAACATATCCACCAACACATCCACCAAATTGTGTGCTTCTATCACAAAATAAACAATTCTTGTGATTTATTGAGCTAATCCGCCCCACAGGGGATGCACATTTTTGGGGGGTGCTACCCACACGTTTAGCCCCGTTGCTCATTCCATGAATGCACGATCCTTACAAGCTGTACCTCGTTGTAAAGGTGACTAATCAGGCTTTCCAACAATATACAATTCATCACCAGTTGGTATTATTAAAAGGGCAGTTTTTATTCATAATTGATTTATTCGTATAACAAATGCCTGCCACGGCCACTAGGGGGCGCTTTTGAGGTGGCCCAATATCCAGATTTGTTTGAAACATATTCACCAACACATCTACCAAATTTCATGCTTTTATCACAAAGTGGACGATTGTTCAGCTAATCCGCCCCACTAATGGTCTTTGAATGCATCACCTTTCCAGGTTAGGTTGAATGTACATTCCAATTTAGAGTTATCAAACTTTGTTTAGATTTTTCTTATTGATTGGATGTTCAAGGTCTTACCAGCCAATCAGGTTTTGGTATTTTGTTTAAGGGGCGGGATTTAACACCGGGTCCGAAATCTGCGTGTGTGCCGTTAGTTCTTTTTCCCTGCCGACCAGACAGAAGGAAGAGCCGTTGTCCGTCAGAGGAGATAAAATGTATTTTACTTTTTAACTGGAGCAGACGATTAGTTTCCTTCACAAAAAGTATATTCATTGCATCTTCAGAAAAGGTAAATATTAGCTGTGATGGGTAATTACAGTGAGGTTGTGTTAAATTGTGTGTCGCCAGCAAATTTTCGCTCGCGACTGGGCTATTGATTCATATTAGCAAATTGCTATCGTCATGTTAGCTATTGTTTTTGAAACTGCTAGCGCTAATGTTATTTTAAAAATTGATGCATGGATATTTAGTGGACTTTAATCTTCTAAAAGGAGACGAGAGCTGACGAGAGGGAGACCCATGCTGGCCGCAGTGTTTCCAGAGAGAGGACATCACGCACATTGAGGCCTTTTTGTGTTCTCTGGTTTTCTTCAACCGCCGTTTTGTTCCCCTGCTTGCCATTGGGATTGCTGACTCATTTGTACCGACGTGAGGACGCCATATTGTGTTAACTGTTTCTGAGGAACCCGGGAAAACAGCAAGTATCAGGCCTGCAACGGTTATTTGGGGTATTTTGTGTTTTGCCGGCTTTTTCTTTGGTTTATACATTTATTCTGTGTGTGGTACCACAGGTAAACAAATTGATATATATATAAAGTGTTAACAATTTTGGTTTGGGATTAAATTACAGGTTGGTGATAAGTGTATTGGCTGAATCAAATTTAAAAGGTATGAAGGTATTGTGAATTGAAAGGTAACTAAATTAAATTTGTAAATTGAATGTTTGATTTAAAGATTATTTGATTGAACTGAAGGTATTTTCAAAAGGAAATCTGTATCTGTGAACTCAAATTTATAAGCTGTGACCAAAATACTTTATTTATTTATTTTTACATTATCAACAATTTATTTTGTAAATAAAATCCTGATACAGGAACCTGGATTTAAAGTACAGTGGTTTGTGTCCTTTGATTTTAATTAAATGTTTTGAAAGTGTTGTGGTTAAGAACGCAGTTATAAAATAGGAATATAAATAACTGAGAATCAAATGAACTCAGGCCCCTTCTATTGAAAAGCAGACAAAGACAGTAAGATAGGTTGTTGGAAAAATAAGTTAGCTTTAATACATAGAATAGGGGTTACACTCATATTTGTTATATTAACTTAACTGTGTTTTAAAATATTTTTCTGCGCATATGCACAGAAAACGCTGTCAATGGTGGTAACGGCCCACCACTAGTAAAAATGTAAAACTTTGTGGCATAAGCAAGCACTAAAACTCCAAGCTCAGCTGCTGCTGCTACTCCAAAGGTAGGAGGAGAGATGCTAGCCTCCAGTCCATTTAGCTAGTCTAGATGTGGACTGTGGTCTGGACATGAAAGTCATTTTCCAGCGGCCCTTACCATTTATTAAATATCTTGTTAACACCTTTGTCTGTATATGCATGCACCTCTGTTGAAAGGCAGTGGTAAATTTATCAGTTGTTGGTCATATTTCGGCTAAAGTTTATAATCTATTTTATCACCACACTAGCTATCACCACACAGGGATTTGGCTAATGTTATTTTAATGGATGTAAAATGTCGCCATGTGTTGACTATTGTTGACTGTTGACTATGACAGGCAGCATTGGACGAGATATTAGAGATAAATATTGATAGAAATCAATGTATTTGAAACTTTTGTTGACATAAGGAACTAAATTTGAATGTAGCTACATTTTGAAATATCAGTCTGTTTGGTACTGAATTAGTATGTTTTATTAGGATTGTAGTTGTAACCTATATAATAATAATGATGATGATAATAATGACAATAATAGTAATAATACATAGCAATACCAATAGTTTTTTTTTTTAATTAATATTAGTATAGAAGTAGTAATACTGCCAGTATTAGTGGTTGTAGTTTGCATTATAATGGATTATAGTAGATACTACTAACATAGTATACATATTAGTATTATATTTGTAACTGAAGAATTTTTTTCGCTTAGGGCCCCATTTTGGTCAGGGGCAGCCCTGCCTACAACACTGCCTTAAGATATGTTAAATCTTCCAAGAAGGAATAAATTACTGTCTTCCAACAACTTTACCAACATAAATGCCGGCTGGCCTGGAAGCTTACACGATGCCAGGGTTCTCCGAAATCTACTCACTGGCAGAGGGAGGGGAGCTTTTTCCGCTGGTGAGTATGTAGCAATCTCGTAATATCCCATAGCAGACCTCACCACCAGAGTACTGTGTCAGTGAATGATGTAATATAAAGTATTTTTAAGTATCTCAAAAAGTGCAGTATAAAACCTATGCATTATTATTATTTATGATA
The DNA here is from genome assembly GCF_030273125.1 of Centropristis striata. Taxonomy (NCBI): domain Eukaryota; kingdom Metazoa; phylum Chordata; class Actinopteri; order Perciformes; family Serranidae; genus Centropristis; species Centropristis striata. The sequence goes on along the minus strand of NC_081528.1, from coordinate 15,739,429 downwards.
TATGTATTGTGTCCTAATTACTTTTATCTGTGTACTTAAGGACGCTGAAGACATCATGGGTGTTCAAGTGCTCATCATGCTGCTTGGTGACCCTGCTTATCCTCTCCGAAGCTGGCTCTTAAAAGGATATTCTGACACAGGAACCTTGACAGGAGACAAGAGATCACAGAGAATTCCTTACAGCCAGTGGATGTAGATGCACTGCTGTTTTCAGATGTAGGCCTATCTTCACTTTGAGCAGAACTTCCTTCTGATGCAGAGGCAGGAGAGAGTGATGCAAAGGTCCTATCACCTGTGCATGCATTGAACAAAATAAGACGGTCATTCTTCGAAATTCAAAATAATCAGGTAGCTTACCTCGACCAGTGTATATAGCCCACCTGTATCGCCGTTAGAGCTGCAGGACCTGGGCTGTTGTCCTCGGGGAAGGGCTCCTCTTCAGCAACGCCGCTATCCAGCACTTCTATCGGCTCAACGCTGGGCTTGTCTCCCAAAATACGGTCCAGCTCTTCGTAAAAAATGGACAGGTTACACGTCCACGGCTGCTTTGTTTGTTGGAGTCTTTAGCCTCCTTGTATTTAGCTCGCAGGCTCTTTATTTTCCTTTGGCATTGGAGCCAGGACCGCCTGTAGCCGTGCTCGGCCATTTCTTTGGAATTCATTTCAAAAACCATCCGGCTGCGATAAGACCCCTCCAGTTTGGCCTGAATAGAGTTATCCCCCTAAATTTAGATTAACTCCGAAACCTCGTTTTCCCTCCACTGAGTGCTTTCCGCACTATCATCCGCCATGATTTTGTGTATTATGCTTCCGCCTACCTCAGCACAGAATAGTGATGTTTGTCGCTTGTTGATGATGTGTAGGTCGGATGAATGCGACTTGGCCGTTCAGACTGGAGTCGCATGTCAAAAGATCAGATATGTATCGGTTTTAGGACCACATATCCAAGTGGCCTGGATTGCATTTGAAAAAATCGGATCTGTGTCGTTCAGACTGTCATTAAAAGATCAAATCGGATTTGGGTCACTTCAGGCTGCAATCTGAACCTAGCCTTTGATTGGCAGAAGAACTAAATGTTTACAGGAAAATCTAATCACAAAAAACAACCGATGCGCAGTACCTCAACCCGGAATTCCATTGGATGCATTACGACTCCGAAACGGGTCAGTCCGCAAGGGCTGCGTATCTCCGCAGTCCTTCAACACACACCAGATCATCTGTGTCCAGCTGACAGCGGAGTGCCGAGGACGCACAAGATCTTGCGAATTCACGCGTAATCAAGTGATATACCCTGAAGAGAATCAACATCTCCTCATCAATGACTGGAGACAAATCCAGCGATTCCGTCTTAACCATAGACTGTTTTGGTTGGCCAGTAGCACATCCTACCGTGTGGTCTCACGGGCCTTTGACATGCCAAAACATCAGTCCACCATGCCATCCACACCACCAGCGCTAAAATTGCCTCCCTGTTTGCGCAAACAGTCCATCATCCACAGAGGAGGAGTTGGCAACTGTGGGCACAGGATTTGCGCGCATGGCAGGGTCGGCGGCCTTCAACCGGGTGTTGGGGAGCATTGACGGCTGCCATGTGAGGGTAAAGCCCCCTTCACAAGATGCCGACTGCTCCCTGAACCGTATGCTGTTCCATTCAGTTCAGCTTCGGGTGGTGGTTGACCACACGGCTAAATTTATTGGGTCAGTTCATGACTCAAGGGTACTTAAAAACAGCCCCCTGTACCTAGAGAAGCAGTACCCTCCACCAGGGTACTGCCTCATTGGTGATGGTGGGTACCCCTGCCTCTCCTACCCCATGACCCTGATGACCCCCTATCGTCAGCCTCTCAGGAGCCCGCTGCAGGCAGCCTTTAACAGCCGGCTGACAAAGGCCCAAGTGGTGGTGGAGCGGGCCTTCAAAAATTTTGAAGACCAGATGGAGGGCCATATTTTTTAAGTTGCTGGAGGTGGACGTCCTGTTCGGCCCGGAGGTCATCCTCTGCTGCACCATACTCCACAACATCTGCCTGAGCCGGGGAGACGTGCTGGACCCTGAGGACGGCGAGGGTGGAGCAGCAGAGGATGAGGATCCAGGACGGGAGGCGGCACCCCCAGGCACCATCTCTGGAGCTGAGGAGAGAAATAGATTGGCAGCGTTGTGTTATGCACCTGACCATGACTACATTAATTAAATAATTTGGACAATTTCAACACCTGTGTATGAACATTGATTTATTTATCAAACATGTAAAACTCATTCAAAAGAACAACAAGAACATAACTTAAATGATTTAAACACCTGAACAGTAAAAACACACTAAAGAGATTAATATAAAAAAAAGTTTATTTTTTTGCCAGCCTCTCCAGAATGGCCAGCAAGCATTCCTCCCTGGCTGCAGCTTCCTGGTCCCTCCTTTCATCCCTCGCTCTCATCTCCTCTCTCCACCTTTCCTCCTTGGCCACTGCCTCCTGGTGGCACATCTCCTGCCTCTCAACCAACTCCCTGTACCTCCTCTCTTCTCTCTGCTCTCTCTCGGCCGCCTGCCTGGCCTGTCCTGCCTGTCTCCTCTCTCCTCTCCTCTCCTCTCCTCTCTCTTTGGCCTGCATCATCCTCCACTCCTGCTCATCCTGGCTCCGGAGGTCTTGGAGCACTTCCACAACGTCCACCCGCCGCCTTTTGGGGATGGACGCTGTCGTTCTGGAGGTTCTGGGTGTCTCCTCTGCTGCCTCAACACTAGCCTTTTCTGGTGTAGTCACAAAGGGGGCTGTGAATGCTACCACGCCCTGGGCACACATGGCAATGAGGACAGGTGGCGTCACAGACGACCTGTCCCCAATTGCCTCGTGCATAAGGTCAAACCACTTCCAGGACACAGCAGTGGTCTCACCCCCCTCTGTGCTTACACCAGTCGGGGGGTTCTTAAGATCCTATGTAGTAAGAACAACAACAACGAAAACATAGAGCAACGCCGTTGAAAAGCTCATAGTTCTGAAACCCTATGTTGTAGAAATATCTTAAATATCTTCAATAATATATAATTATATATATATCAATTTCATGAATTAAAAAAAGCTTTTTCATACTTTTGTATTTTTCAGTTCAACTGCTATGTAGAAATGACTGCTCAGAGAATCTGTAAAGCTAACAAGGACGTAAGGCATGATGTGGAAACAGACAAACTGACAAACCTTGTATTTCTGCTTGAGGTTTTCCCTCTTTTTTGTTAGGAATGCAGTGGTCACCCTCCCCACCAGTCCTCTCTCTTCTAGGAACACTCTGGTTAACATGTAATAGAGGCACATAAACACAATAGTATTAGTACAACACATCGGCCTACAGATTGAGCAGACAACAAGCGATTTACATTTGATAAATATATTGCTAGACTATAGGTATAGATACACTCTGTACGTTTGCATCAAGCATAATCACAATAAAATCGTATCGTGGGGCCTCTGATGATTCACACTGCTAAAAATTAAAATGGATCAATGCTGAAGTGTGTGTGTGTGTGTGTGTGTGTGTACACTGCAAAAACGAACTGACAAAAAATAAGATAAATAAATAGATAAATAAATAAATAAATAGAATTCAGCAAAGACATGCTTGAAACAAGTAAAATTATCTGCCAGTGCAGTAGAAATTTTTCTTTGTTAGAATTCTTTAAATAAGTTAAAATATCTAGGCACTGGAAAAACCAATGATAGCTTGAAATAAAAGCAAATATAGTTATTTTGAGCAATTGTGGCTTGAATAGCCCGACTGTAGTAACATTAAAATAAGCTAGCAATACTTGAAAGGAGCACGTTTTGGTGGATAGGAAATGCTTTTGAAATAACATTCAGACCACATGCAACTAAAACTCTCAACTGGAGCCAATATTTTAGGTTAAAACTCATCATATTCAACGGTTGAATAGCTTGAAAAGCATGAAAAAGCTCACAATGTCAGTCCTAAAAAGAACTATTTAAACAATAACATAATTAAATAAACACATAATAATAATAATAATAATAATAATAATAAAAATTAAATAAGCACATAAAGCTATGGTCAGTAGGTACATTATACTCAAAACAATATAATTAAGATAGACAATACAATTTTTAAAAAAGGAATATATTTTCTAAAACAATATAAGAAGAACATACTTGGTTTCATGATTTTTGCAGTGTATTGGTAGGTGGAATCGTCACTCCAATTTTTCTGTGGAAAATGTATCTCAGTGGATGTTTTTCTGAGCTGTAGCTGTTGAATGAAACAGTTGTTTTGGCGTGATAGCAGACAGAGCTCTTTTTTTTGCACTTACTTGTATCCAGCCGCATTGGTGGTTCTCCCACCACTGAATATACTACTGTGGGCCACACGAATGCGACCGTGTCCTCATCAGTCCCTATATTGAAGAACAAGACCGACGCCAATAAGAAAATGGTTTGTCATCTAAGGAACTCCAAAAGGAAAGTTTCACGTTTCCATACCGCAGGGTAGCTAGTGCTAACGTGATCACAAAAACCCACCTGGTGCGCTGACATGTCTTCAAGACCACTAACGTTACTACTGTTCAAGTGCAATAACGTATTGACTTTCATTTAAAGTCGCATATGCAATTACTATCAAAACATTTACAAAAACATAACGCATCGACAAGATAAATACCTAGGCAAATCACAACTTCTTTGCTATATTTCGAGCTAGCTCCTAACGGATAACAAGCTGAAGCATGCTAAACGGGACAATATCGGACGACAACAACAAGCGCAGTGTTAAGACATGTCAATACATTAAAAAACTATTCAGAGGCGATTGTAAAATGCAAATATGAATATGTACGACAAAACTTACATCTGTAGGGATCGGGAGCTGCAGGCGCTGTTGTTTCGACCGACATTACAAACATTTCTTTTCGAGCTGAGCGGCTCTGCCTGGCTCCGCCTCTTCCACTACATAGACAAGATATCGGCCGTTGAGGGCGTAAAGTGTACATCGTTGCACCCTCAGCGTTTTGACCGCAATGAGGGCCACATCCGGGTCCTTTAGGTACACTTCTCTTCGCCGCGATCGGAATCGGAACACCCTGCGTAATCAAACTAAGTATAGTAAGTATGGGTATTGGAACACAGCACCGGTTTATTATTAGCCATGCTGCTTTCAGCTGCTGACACCTCCAGAGTCTCTAAATCCGTCTGGGGGCTAACTTGTAGTGGAGACACACAGAGTGAGCAGTGTCAGTGGGGTGAAAAGACAAGTGAAAACTTCTAACCTGTTGACTTCAGGTCTGTCCCCGCCCATCATGACGTCTTCAAGATGTGAAATATGATCCGCCATGAACCTAGTGAAGCCGGTGGAATCTCACACAGTGGTTATAATGAGTGAGTAACGGCTCCGCCGACGGATCTGCAGCCGTTACGCATGCAGTGGAATTTAGGGGTAAGAAAACCTGCATTACACTTTCTTTTACTCATTGCCTAATGATGACATCATTAAAGTAAATCACTTTTTGAAAATGAATGAAATTCAAAGTCCCATTCTCCTTAATTAGCTACCTGCAGTAAAGTATGTATTAGGGATTTTGAAAGATTTGGGCATTTACCAGTTAGGGAGGTTTCTATAAGTAACACTGTTGCATTATGGGAAATGTTGGATTCTGTACAATTGGACATACCCAAACGTATGGTCACAATGACCCAGCCTCTGCTGAATCTCCTCCATGTAGCATTTGTTTCTCTTGTGAGTCTGCCGACTTTAAGGAGTTCCCCTTTAAAACATTATACTAGTTCCCAGTACTGTAAAGCAGTACTTATGTACAACATTATATAGTTTGCTCGCCATTGCCAGAGGAGAATGTTCAGTACTATGTCATTACTAGTTAATATCACAAAGGTCCTATATTTTTATTTCAGGGCCCACAGCAGTGAAGTCACTTTCTTTAACAGCATCATTGATGCAACATGAGGCAAGTGTCATGCAATATGTAGCAAACTCCCACCAGAGAACTGAGTCTTCAAGCTTGTTTGGTGTGTCACAATGAACCAACAGTGTAATGTGACGCTGACAAGGGGAGACAGCGCTGCTGCGACACAACACAGAAACTTGGGTTAGTCAGGGTTTCAGCTGACACCAGTCAATCACAGGATAAAGAGATAGAAGACAACATGAGGAAAGCAAAAATTGAAGATCAAACACTTGGGCTTGGAGTGATTTCAATGGAAAAGGCATCAGCATTTATAATTTCACAGCCTCTTAAAATGGCCGCTGAATCCCTTTTGTTCTCCAGCAAAGGAGAAAGCTCACCCCTTATTTTAAAAGACCTTAGCCTCAACTGTCATTGGTCAGGAAAACCTCTGGCACTGCATGGGGTCTCTAACTTAAGAAGACAAGATTGTTGCTACATAGGCAACCCCCCAGGCATACATTTAATCTAGCAACAAGTACAAGGCTAAACACAGGATTTTAACTTGAATCAATTATTTGGTGTAATATGTGTTAAGTATTTTTGTAATATCTGTGTAGATGAAGGTTAGGGTTCTGCCACACCACTTGAAGTTGTGGGTTTGTTTCTACATACACAGGATCTTGCTTGCAACTAATCATTCCCTTTCTAACCGGCACACAAAATACACCTTGGACGAGGAATTCAAAGTTGGCACATGGTCCTTTGCTCTGTCCTTCTTGCCTCAAAATATGACAAGGTGACAAAGACCTCCCTCTCACCGCCATCTTTGTTTTATGCTTTTATGCTCCTTTGTCTAGAAGCCATAAGGCTATTTTGATAACCTACAGATTCAGACCTGCAAATTGTTTGTTTAGACATTGTATGTTTTGTTTTACTGTGCTTTTCTTATGATTAAATGCTTTTTAGAAAATAAATGCTATCCAGTTAATGTTACACATAAATGGATGATACCAACCTCTTCTATGAAAAGGAGTCAAAATTCCTTCAACCTTTACTGAATATTGATATGGTAATTTGGTTATAATTATTAAGATAATTATAATCAGGGTTCCAAATTGATTGTTAAGTCACTTTATGAGACTGATTTTCTCTGTTTTACAGAGTGGTGCCCCACCTAAAATGTTCTCACATTCTTGCAAGATGTTACGTCCACCAGCTCTTAAAGGGGTAAAAGGAGATAACATAAACCAGATGTAGTGGTTTTAACAGAGGTGTTTTAATAAGAAATAAAATAGCAGTAAGATATACAAACAAAAGGACCCTTCAGACTTAAGGTTTGACAAAATGAAATAACAACAAAAAAACAGGGTCAGTTCTAACTGTTACACCGTACAAAATAACAACTACCACTAATCACAGTACTGTTACACAGTACAAAAGTACAACTACAACAAATCGAAGTGTTCAATACAAAACGTAATGCCGAGCACAGACAAGGGTTTGGGCGACGGTTCACAACAGATCCAGCCGCTCCTGACTGAAGCTCCATCCAGCCTTTTGAAAGATGTGGCTCACTAATTGCCGAATCTGATTGGCTCCCGTGGTCGCCGGAACGCTCCAATCATCCTTCTCCAGCAGCCTGAGGGGAGGGAGCAAACACACACATGCACGCATGCGCACAGACACACGCACAACTACAGACTATACGGCTGGGGCCGTAACACAAGAACTATTACATCTTTCAACCCTTTTTGTGTCTTACCATTCTGACAAAATTAAACATGTTATATATTAAGTCTCTGATGTAAATATTTGAAAATGTTGTCTTGCAGAATAATAAGAGCATAGGAAGCAGGAGGAGAGCGGTGAGTTGATTTCCCTCTCCTGATGAGTAACCCATAGTCACATGCCACCACTATGGGTCAACAACTTCTAGAAAATAAAACATCAACAAAAACGGTGGCCAATACAAATTGCATTTTAACTTTTGCCGTTTCCCATATTTTTCACTAAATAAGTGTAACTAATGCTACCTATACACCAGAAGACTTTGAAAAGATTTGGAAAGACTCCTGCAAGATTATCAGCTCACACCTGCTCACATCTAAAGACAAGTGTTAAGAGTTTTTAGTCCCAGCCTAGTCTCAGACTGAGATTCTACAAAGACTGTGAATCTTGCAGGGTCACTATTTACAAGACTACAACTAGATTTCCTTTAGCATTTTTTACCTACCATGCAATTTTTGTGTGCGCAGTGGTTTGTGTTGAAAAAAAGAAAAAAGAAAGAAGAGAAGACACCCTCACAAAGCTGAAAAAGGATTTCAGTTTTTCTGAAAAGTTGACTATTTTACAGTAAAAATAGATATAAGGAAGAATAAAGGAAAGGAAACTGTAGAAAAGAATTAATGATATACATTTATGTCTTATTTAATTATAATTTGTTTAATTGAATAATTATACTTATCAGCTCTATCAACTTTCATTTAGTTAATCACACATTCATCATCAATTATTTATTACTTATTTATGTATACATTTATTTATACATTTTAACTGGATCTGCTTACTGTTCTCTTTACTAAGAAACAGCGCCCCCAAAATCCCGCTTGTGGCCGTAAATATATTACATCTCTATATTTGTATTTAGGACTGAGCTTACTAACATTATTGTGATGATACTGTGATGATAAGTGGTTTTACTGCCGGTCTGGAACCGCTCATCTATTGGTTGTTGATTGTGTTACGTCACTGCGACTTGCGATAATATCAAACACGTTTGATTTGATCGCAAACCAAAGACTAGGAAAAGACTGATAAGAAACAGCGCAGATTACTATCTTACACTTAGCGATCGGGATGACAGGAGCGCACTGTGACTCCAGTAAGACTCCTAGATTTACTAAAGACTTTCAGTTTTTAGTCTGGGACTGGGAAAATCGTTTGGTGTAAGCCCAGCATAAGAGTGTAAAGCCATGCTCGTGGCTCTGTGAGGCTGTACTTGCTGCACATGTTAACACGCTATGAGGGTGATGGGACAATCATCTGTATTGCAGGAAATTGGTTATATATAAGTACTGGATAAAAAAGATTTTGACCTGATGCTTGATGAAACATCTGCGGAATACCAAAGTTATTTAAATGTATCCACCATACATGTATGTATGCCATACTGATACAGTCGCACCCCTTAAGGCTTTCTTTTGGTTTGTATTCTATATTAAACATTTTAAAGAATACGATATCGCTCACTATGTGAGCTGACTGGCCCATGTATCACTCTGAAAACCATAAAATGTGCGAAAAATGATGGCAGATGGCAGCTGAATTCAGGTAATGTGGGACACTTTTTGCAATTTTGACTTTGTTATATTTTTCTAAATTTAAAAATATTTTATGTAATTTCAGTCACATGACACCCATGGTAGACCAATAGTAAAGGTTTGGATGACTATATTTACTTTAAGCAGGAAATAAACCAGCCAAACCTGAAGTGTCCCACATTACCAAGTGTCTCACATTACCCTATGTGATTCTTCCTTCAAGAAAATGAGGATCATTGCTGATTGTATTCAACTAGACTTACTGCTGAGTCTTGCCCTGTCCCTTTCACCTGCCTTGTGATGAATATGCTAAAGTCCATGTCCATGTGATTATAAACACACGAATAACACATTTTTCTTCATGAAAAGTGCTAACTACTAATTGCAACCTCAAAAACTCTTTATCTCTCTGCCATGACGATTTAGCTTTCATTTCATGGAAGAGAAGTCCTCTACATTTACATGTACACTGGCATTTACTGTAATGAGTTATAGCTGCTCCTGATTGTGATGTAACACCTTCCACTGCACCCCTCACAATCTGTTCGCATGACAGTTGAAGCCTGCATGGTAATTAACAAAGGGTAGGACACTAATTGGTTTCACTTTGACAGATACAGTAAGTGGTATAACTGTAACAGACACTAAATAGTATTGCCATGACGGCCACTAATTGGTATCAGTGTGACAGACACTGAGAGAGAAGGCACCTGCTCTTGTTCTTCAGAAAACAGTCTAAGACGGTTGCTAAGAAACAGCTCTGTGTGAAAATGTGTGTGTGTGCGCGCGTGCGTGCAAATAGTGTAGAGAGAGAGATGCATTCATTTTCAAACCAAAATGCAACTCACATACATTTGTGACTCAAACATTCAACATTTGATGATGCTATATATCTGTCTGTGGTCTGCTTCTGCCTGTGTTTCACAGCTCAGACCAGCAAATGCAGTATTCCCTCAGCTTATATCAGGATACAGCGTCAGCCTTCTATACAGTCACAAGGAACTGGGCTTTTGGTCAAACTCTGGTTAAACCTCCATGAAAACTGTCCAAATTACATTCTGTTAAACAACAATGGCTCAACATGAGACTTACATAGCCACCCCCCTGCATGCTACTATTCTGTATCAGTACATTTTCTTTCTACATGCATAAAACTATTAATCTAAGATGAGGATGCTTGGTTGTTACATGGCAAAGGCGTACTACAAAGTGCAGACAGGCACACATGCAGGTTGTGCTGATAGAGAACAGTGCATGTGGTACACATGGAGAGGAAAAAAGGCAAATTTGACCTGGTGGAGACTGGACTTAAGTACTCAGCCCTGCTGTTGATGCGTGGTATTTTGTTCAAGGTAACTATGGAAACTAGAGGGCCTAGTAGAAACATGGAAATGATGCAGAGATTAAATGGGAGGTTGTACACATGTTAGCTTGTTTGTTTATTGTTTGCAGCAGGATGGGAAACCAAATTAATCATTTGATATTGAAGCTATTGTGTGTGACATAATGATAATGATAATTAGGGCCTGAGCAGCGACCACAAGGGTCGGCAAGGACCCTATTGTAATTAAAGTAATTATTATGTTATGCTTTGTTATACTTAAAAAGTGAAACTTTGCAGACGCATCAGGTCTGGTTAAAATGTAGATATTTTAAGGGTCTTGCAATGGCCGTGACAAAATCCCTCAGTGGCGCCCCCCAGAACATTTAAACGGAGTGGAACCTCTTGGTGAGCTTTCACATGGACAAACTAAATTTGGTAGGCAGTTGTTACATGCAGAGACGCACCAAAAAGCCTCTTGGACCCATACCCTAAAACCAACAGACTGTCAGCCATCTTGAATGTACGTTTTTGGCCATTTTCAGGCTCCTTACTTTAACGGAATCTAGCTTTAACCCGATCGATTTCAAACTTGTTCAGTACCACCTTAAGACCTTTGAGATTAAAAATGGTTTACAGTTTTGATGATATTAAATAATGTGGGTGTGGCATGGCAGCCATGAATAGGAAGCTACTTTAACTTCAGAATTCACCATCCAATCTGCCCCAAATTTCTCATGATGAGAGACCAGACCTGAAAACATCAACATGTCATTATTCACATATAGTGAAACATGATATGATATGTTTTATACTGTGATGTCCTGCTGAAGTTTGATTTGATTGTGAAGATTGTGTGTTTTCAGGATATATTGTTGCTCTGGCAGCACCACAAATTTTGAGTACTCGCCATCAACAGGAAGCTGTTCTAACGTCAGCGTACATTGTTCGATCTGCCCCAAATTTTTTGTAATAACACTCCAGACCTGAACACATCCACACATCAATACTGAAGCATAGTTATAGCCCCTCCTCTCTGTCAATAGAAAATAACATGTTTATAAATGTTTTCATACTGCAATGTCCTGCTCATAAGTCATGAACTATTTCATCAATCATCGACCATTTGTCCTTTACTCTTTTGAAGGGAATCGATAAAGTGCTTAGGTGACAGTTTTCTCCCCCCCATTCATAACTCATGCACCACTTGTTCTAAATACTTCCGGACAGAGAGAGCGCTACTAAATTTGAGATACTCAGGATAATGCGTCAGTGTCCGGTGGTTGCAGAAATGCCGGGCTGCATTGGCCAAGTCCTGCCGGCACCCGAACGTGCGTGTATTTTCAAGGACCTGTTCAATACTGCTTGCAGCTTTAATTTCACATTATAACAGTTCCCTTCAACCAATCAGTGCAATTTGATATTGGTGGAACACAAAAACAAGGGGACTATCATTTGCCACACTTTGGGAGTATGATCAGCACAATTTAATGTGCATGACATTCAATGAAACAATCATCCCCTCTAGCCAAAGAAAACAAATACATCATTGAGGAATGTGATACTTCCCAAAGGTTTCATGAAAATCCAATCAGTTGTGTCAGAGATTTTGTGCATAACTGGACAAACTATTAAATAAGCCTCTGCTGACCAATCAGCATGATGTTAATATGCCACAAGAGAGCAAAGACACATATTCCATTAAATGTTTCATCTATTTTACATTCGTAGCATCATGAGATATTGAGTGTGATCATCCATGACGGAGAGACAGATGGACAGATGGAGCCAACCCACAGTTCTCCACCCATTTCATCAAAGCAGATAATAAAACACAAGAAGCACAAGCACTGATTTGGCTATTACTCCCTTATGGGCTCTTCAGTAGCTTTCGCACTTACTCAGACTCCTGAAAGCCAAATGGCTAATGTCTGGTGAGACAGGTTGTAATGTAGAAAAAGACTAGCAGTCATCGTGAGACTATAAAAGGAAAAGGTCTTTTGATGTTGGTACACACACTCTATAGTAGCCACTGTGTAGCCAGGGCAAATGAGGGCTGTGGAGAGAATAGACGAGAACATGTTTCTGTCAGGCAGCAATCTCCGTGCCTGAGCATGGAGGCCATCAGGAAGTGCATAAAGCCTGCAATTCACCGAAAATTCCAGTAGGGGTTGCTAAGTTTGGCTGCAAAAGAAATCTGCCCATTCATTTCAGTGCTAAATTTGAAAACTTCTCACTTGATTTATTACCTCAGAAAAAATTTTCAGGGACAACATTATGGTCTCAATCGCTAGTAAAAAATCTTCTTCAAGACAATTTGATGTCAATAGTTCTAATAATGGCCCCATTTAGAAGAAAATAGAAGATAAAGAATCGTATGATTTGGGGCGTTTCTAGCTTTGATTGACAGGTCACTGACAAGCCGAGCCGTCACCAGGAGAGAAGCAGAGCAATGCGTATCCATGGAAATGTGTCAATTAAGTTATATATAACGTTATATAGATAGAAAAGAGGACGTTTACCGATTTGGTCTCATAACTTTGACCCTTTCACACTGTATTTTCACTTAATGACAGTTTATTTGAACGTTTTGTTCAGTAAAAATGTCTTGTTCAGTGTTTGGTTGGACTAACAGACGCTCCAAGGAGTAGCTGCTCAGTTTTCTGAGGTAAGAAAGATACATTTTGTTTTTGTTTTTTTGCTAGCCAAAACTAACATCCCAGTTAATGCTCCAATTAATGCTAACATGAATTAGCAGTGGCTTCTCTCAGTCGGGTTGCAGGTGTAGAGAGGCTGTAGTCAGTGTTGTCAGATCCCTCTCGCTCCGCCACAGTCCAATTATGGGCTGCTCTGCGTATCGGAAACAAGATGGCGACGCAAGATGACGACGAGTATAACGCTGAACTCGAGGCTTCCAACGGGCAGTCCACAAACCAATGGGTGACGTCACGGTGACGTCCATTATTTATATACAATCTATGGTTTCTGTACATACTTTAAACAGACATTTACTCAGTCTGGTTCACTGTTCATGACTGTACATTCTAGAACTTTTAACTGCAAAACGGCCTTTGCACAAAAAAAGTCCCACTGGAATTCTCTCCCTGCTAGCTTAAAGGAAATTTTAAATTTTAAAATATTGAACATCCCCGTGGCTCACACTGGTAGAGCGTTAGCGGTACCATTAGCCTTGTTTCCACTACAGTCGAATACCTGGAATGAGGTAGGTCTCACTCGTGGTTGGTGGCCTGGTTGCTGACTGGATAGAATGCTAAGCAGGATGTGACATAGTACTCATGTCACAACAACAAGTGCCATTTGTAAAAGCCGGCGAGGTAGCTAGTATTCACAACCGACAAGAAACATAAGCCCCTTTCATAGTGTGGTCCCACAAATGTCCCGCTACATTGCTGGAAAGATCTGTGCCAGCGCTTTGCCTAAAGCGTGATTTTCTGCCTTTTCATAGTGCACTCCGGCATTGCGGAACGAGGTGCACAGTAGCACAGTGCTAATAGGCTAACAGCTAGCTCTGTGGCAGTACAGTGTGTATGTGCTATTTTTACTATTTTTGTAATGGAGACACGCTGAGTGAGCGGCCATTTGAGAGGGCGTGGCCTGAGACTTTCCCAGCGGCCACTTTTTACCCTAATGGAAACACGGCTATAAAGACTAGGACTAAGAGTCCTGGCACTCTTGTTTTAAAAAAGGCTTTAGCAATGGCATTGAGTGTCTTTTCAGCCCTTTGTTAATAAGAAACCACCATCTATTGGGCTCAGGAAATAAAGAAATTGTATCATGAGGCTTCATGGACACATCACTAGTTAATGTTAGTGTGGGAGTGTCTCAGTGCTTTCACTGTGTAAGGGTGTGGGTGGAGACTGTAGGTAGAAAGGCCAGCTGAGGAATCAAGAACAGAATAATGTGAGAAAGAGGGAGCAGGATGAGTGTCCCCTCTGTTCTGCTGCTGCAATCTCCTACACATGTGGGACTCCTTTGTTAACCAGGGGCCTGCTGCCTGTTTGGAAAAGGATGTGGGACTTTTTGTACTCTGTTCATGGACACTATAAACATTCAGAGCTCTGGAACCATAATTCCTGCTTGTCTGATGCTCCTTATTTCTCCACCACGCTTTACACGTTGATACTACTAGTTTTCATCCTGTTTATAGAGCTTCAACACCATCAAAACCCTACATGCACCTTGTGATATGCTTTCTCTGGGTCAATTAGTTAAGAATACCAGAGCACCTGTCAGTGAGGAGAGACATTCCTCCATTTGAGAAGGGGTGGCTGTCCACTATAACTGCTTTGTTGGGCTCTAGAAGGTCCACACACATTTAAATTCCTCCTGTTTTCTTCTGTGTCTGACTGACTACTGTCCAGCAAGCAAGTTAGGGGTTAGTGCATCATTTACAGCAGTTCACCAACTACTTGACACAGAGTAACAGCTGTCAGTGAAACTGACCTGATACATTAACACACAGGCACCTTCTCCTGTAACCATGGGATGTGCCATAGGTTTGAGATATCCAGCTGAAGCTACATAGGATGAAGAAGTAGATGATGCAGATGGCATGTATACAGTGTTACCTTTAATGTGCAGGTGGAGCGTAGATATGAAATCCCTTACCCTAAGAGCAGTTCCTGAGTGCACAACAGAAGGTGGCTGGGCATTTAATGCTATCAGTGTGAACAGTTGCTCTCATATAGAGGTCTGTGAATATGTCAGCAACCAGTCAAACTAATGGAGAGGAGCCTCTTTAAAATGTTACTCATGTACAGAGGCTGGCTGATGCAGGTTTATGAGCTAGCCTTGCAGAGAAGCCCTTAGGTTGCTGTATTTTGAGTGTGCACAACATGTACAGGTTAGGGCTGCAACGATTCGTCGACGTTGTCGACAAAAAACGATAATAGAAATAGTCGACAATGAATTCCATTGTCGACTATTGTCGCCAGACGTGTTTTTCCAACAGAGTGAGGCATCTCACTTCATTACAATCTCTGCCGAGCGTGAGCGGTAACGTACACAGAAGTGGCGGCGTCCAACACAGCTACGCGTACCAAAACGTAGAAAGTTTGGGAGCATTTTAGCCTGGATACGGCCAATAAAAAAATGACTTGCAAGGTTTGCAAAGCAAACAAGTAACATTCAGCCGATACGTTTTGTTTATAAGCGCATTTTTTCGCTTTAAAAGAGAGCTTTAACGTTATGTCTGACGAACGTATTTTAAATTAAATGCATGCAGTCTGAAACAGAGAGCCACCATGGAGCCTTTCTGCAGAAGAAGCAGATGTGCAGCAGCAACAGGCGCCTCACTGAGTCAGTACTGGTGCTGGTCTGTGATATGAGGTTCCAACAGGTGAGCCCAGTTCAACCCAGACTACATCCAGAACCCAGAACCAGTTCCACCCACTTGATGGAGCAGAAATACAGTTTTATAAAACACATTTTCCTGTCCAGAAAAAATGGACAGAGGTTTATTTATTTTTTGTATGAATCAGCAGCTGAATTGTTGAATAAAAGATGCATTTTTCATTTAAGTACCCATCTTTCTTGTGTTTATTATCATTTGCCACATATTTAAAGCAACTTCATGCTAAATTTAAGAAAAAATGAATAATTATCCGATTAGTCGACTAATCGTTTTAATAGTCGGTGAGTAGTCGACTATTAAAATAGTCGTTAGTTGCAGCCCTAGTACAGGTACTGGTGACCTGCCATAGACTAAGCTAGCTCACTGGCTGATTCAACTTGATTGGTGTGGAAGAATTATCCTATCTTTATTCAAGAGCGTAGATTTTCAGTTTGAGAGCATAATTTGTCTTTCTCGTGCTCAGATTTGTTCTCCTCATGCTCACATTTTGCGCTCGCACTCAGATTTCTGCTGCTTTCTTTCAAAATGTGTGCGTGCACTTAAAAATCACATGCTTGTGCTCACATTTCTTCTTCTTGGACACAAACAATTTGCTCGCACTCAAATATGTCCTGTGCGCGCTCAAATCTAAAGTCTACGCGCTCAGATCTCAACTCTGCGCTCTCAAAACTTTTGTGCTCGCACCCAGAACACGCACGTCCTCTCAGGTTGAGGTGTCTGCTCAGACTGAACGTGGTCCCGCCCTGCGCTTAAAATAGTGTGTTTCACCAGCCAATAGGGAGACAGCTAAATTGTGACCCCGTCTTAGGTGCGTTCCCTCGCCTTTTTGAGCGCTCCGTCGGGGCGGGTATATGGTCTATTTGTAAAACTGCTTCTCTCTTAAAATACACCAATTTACCATATTAGCCAGCTATTTGAATTGTCACCTATTTAAGACGCAGCATATTTATGTATAATTAATCTTAAGTAGTCCTAAAAAGAGTTATCGTAGTTTAGATTATATATATATTTTTTTTGATTATTATTTATATATATATATTTATTGTTTTTTATTTTTCACCTGTACAGTGGTGTCACGATAGTCCAGTGGTGAAGGACACTACCATCAGTTGCATTTTAAACCATGGGAAGCCGGTTCACATCCCATCCGCTGCACTCTTGCTACATTTCTTATTATGATTTACATTTTTAATTGATAAATTAATGTAACAGTAATACAATCCGTGTAACCAGCTGCTTCTCTTATTGAAACGTTTAACAAGAGATGATGGGTAAATAGACTTGGCTACGTGATTAAAAAGGTATAATGAAAAATACACTATGATGATGATGATAATGATTTGAGGATAACATTTGTGCGTGTAATGCAGTGTATCACCGTCCTATTTACGGGGTCAAAGCCAGGGAGCGGGTAATTAGGCTAATGTTGGTAATGCTTTCACAAGAAGAGTCTTTGAGCAGGATTCGGAGCGCGGCAGCGAATGAATGGGAGACGAGGTAAGTTCATTGCTAAATGTTGCTACAACTCAAAACACTCGTACTTATCAACATATATAGCGGGCCTTTGTCGGCACTAGGGACAGCAACTCATTATGAATGAAGTGACGTCAGCGGGGATTCCCTTCAGCTCGCGCATCATTATGTGTGCCTACCTGCCGCTGGTACGATCATACGTTGCCAATTATTGTACTTTCGTTGTACATGTTACAATGAAGGCCCGCTATATATGTTGATAAGTACGAGTGTCAAAATGATTACGGTACTGTTATTGAAACTACTGTATATGGTCGATGTGTTTTGAGTTGTAGCAACATTTAGCAATGAACTTACTTGAGGTCTTTGGCCATACATCTCGTCTCCCATTCATTCGCTGCCGCGCTCCGAATCCTGCTCAAAGTCTCCTTCTTGTGAAAGCATTACCAACATTAGCCTAATTACGCGCTCCCTGGCTTTGACCCTGTAAATAGGACGGTGATACACTGCATTACATGCACCAATGTTATCCTCAAATCATTATCATCATCATAGCGTATTTTTCATTATACCTTTTTAATCACGTAGCCAAGTCTATTTACCCATCATCTCTTGTTAAACGTTTCAATAAGAGGAGCAGCTGGTTACACGGATTGTATTACTGTTACATTAATTTATCAATTAAAAATGTAAATCATAATAAGACATGTAGCAAGAGTGCAGCGGATGGGATGCGAACCGGCTTCCCATGGTTTAAAATGCAACTGATGGTAGCATCCTTCACCACTGGACTATCGTGACACCACCGTACAGGTGAAAAATAAAAAACAATAAATATATATATATAAATAATAATTTAAAAAAATATATATATATAATATAAACTACGATAACTCTTTTTAGGACTACTTAAGATTAATTCTACATAAATATGCTGCGTCTTAAATAGGTGACAATTCAAATAGCTGGCTAATATGGTAAATTGGTGTATTTTAAGAGAGAAGCAGTTTTACAAATAGACCATATACCCGCCCCGACGGAGCGCTCAAAAAGGCGAGGGAACGCACCCAAGACGGGGCCACAATCTAGCTGTCTCCCTATTGGCTGGTGAAACACACTATTTTAAGCGCAGGGCGGGACCACGTTCAGTCTGAGCAGACACCTCAACCTGAGAGGACGTGCGTGTTCTGGGTGCGAGCACAAAAGTTTTGAGAGCGCAGAGTTGAGATCTGAGCGTGTAGACTTTAGATTTGAGCGCGCACAGGACATATTTGAGTGCGAGCTAAATGTTTGTGTCCAAGAAGAAGGAATGTGAGCACAAGCATGTGATTTTTAAGTGCACGCACACATTTTGAAAGAAAGCAGCAGAAATCTGAGTGCGAGCGCAAAATGTGAGCATGAGGAGAACAAATCTGAGCACGAGAAAGACAAATTATGCTCTCAAACTGAAAATCTACGCTCTTGATTAAAGATAGGATAATTCTTCCATAGATTGGCAGTTGTAATAGCTTCAGTGTGTTACTTTAAATAGCAGTCCCTAAGGGTTAGCCACATGCTCCACAATGGGACCTCTGTCCTGAGCTCAAACAATTAGCCCTGGCATGGCAGAAAAAGGTCTGGAAATGGAGCATTTATGGCCATTGTCATTTAAAACAATACACAATCAAGTCCACTTGCTGATCTGTCTAATCACCACTTTGTTATACTTATGTGTAGAAAGGATAACGCAAGGCACAATTGTAACACAGTATAACAATGCCTGGCATGTCCTGCCTTTTTCCTATATTATTCCAGTATCTCCAGTATATCCCTAAAATTGATTGGCCATCGAAATGGTATCAGGTTAAATATTTGATATCCACAGAGCCAATTAAAATGACGAAATTGACATTAGCGTTATTTTAATTTGCAAAAATAAAGTATAGGTTTGGGTGAAGTGACTATAGTTGAGTTTTTTGGGACCCAAATGGTAGCTACATCAGTGGGTGTGGCATTATTTAGGTAAAAGTAGCAAGATGAATGCATTTTATGAAACTATCTTAAGATGTTGCTGCAATTCATTTACTTGCCCTTTTAATGCAACTAATAACTGTTTGAGGAAATCTTCAACCACAAAAGCTAGTTTCATTGTAAAAATTATTCAAATCAAGTGTTGTAAATGTTGAATTTAAATATGGAACCTGAACCATTGGAGCTCTAATGAAGCACTTTATGATTTGCAGCACAACATGGAGGCTGTTGAGTACTGCAGCGTTAATGCACAAATAATGCCCAACAAGGGACCTCCATAGAAGTTCAAACTTTCTGTGTGTACTATTTCTCACAGATCCCAAGGTGCATGCTGTTCTCCTAAACATGTCCTTTCCACTGTAAATAACAACTGGCATCACAGTGGAGAAAAGGGAAAAGAGCCAGAGACGGGCATTCATCCAAGCAGCTGTTTAAAAGCATATGGCTAATGGCAGCCATACATCAACTTGAGTTATGCATAATCTGTATGACTTTAACTGTCAGACAATAAAATTCTTTTGAAAAGGCTCTTCAGACTATGTTATGTAATCTATTATGACTTTGTGTGAAAGTCAATATATAAAAACCCAAGTCAACTTTGAGTACATTGATTTAGCATAAATATAAGCTTTCAACTGTGGGCTGGGGGATCTGTAGGCCACTTCATTGTATTTTTTTATTCACAAGTTTCCCTATTACAGATATATCTAACCAAAGAAATAAACTGTGAAACTGTGAGGAAGCCCCGACTCCTTCACTAGCTGTTGGCTTAAACCCTTGTTCTTAAGAAAGGAGGACATACTCACATTTGTCTTTGTTTCCTTTATTTTGTATCAAATGGTTACATAATAAATTTAGAGATACATTTTTTTACCCTGCATAAAGCTCAGTTTAAGGTGAAAGCCATAACCTATCGTTTGAGTCCTTTGTGGAGGCCATCTTGTCCTGGTGCTTACAGAAATAATAAAAAATGACAGTCGCCTGTGAAGACTTGGTGTCTGAATACTGACTAAATGAGAGGTGTAGGACATAGAAGAGCTTGTTTGCCAAGAAAAAACACCTTGGCAGAAATGGAGGAAAGAATGAAGAAAATAATTAAACAAATTTAAGAAATGAGAGAGTTTATGCAACGGTCTAAACAAGCTGAAGCTATATGGAGCTAGATTAGGGTCAAAAGTTTTGTACTTGAAAACATAAAATCTGAAACTGAAATTTCAAGTTTTGATCTTGAATTTTGAAAAATACATCGACGTATTCAAAATAAATAGTGTACAAAAAAAGTAAATACACATCTTTTTCAGGTTAAATACAATTATGATCAACTCTCGTAATTCTTTTGAATTTTGAATTATTAATTTTCATTTCTGACTTCATATGTTTCTTTCTGTTGCATGTTTTAGCTTTTCGGATTCAGATCGTATTTTTTACAGTTAAAAAAAATGTGTTTCAGATCTGTCTTTTTCAGTTTCAGATCTTTTTTTTTTCCAGGTTCAGACCTTTGACCCAAATGTGGCTTACAACTGAGAGGAATCATGAATCATGACAGACAGTTCAACCAAAAAAGGCTAGAGACCTTTCCCTATCATGTTGCCTTCAAGGAATGTAGGATCTTAAACGATTCGGCTACACCACATGATTGGCAGTGAAAAAACTGCTGTCAGTGACTAACTTCCACTTGCACACCATGCACTATTATCCTGCACAACTAAAACTGTTTTAATTTCCACTGTAAGGCCAAGGCTGTTTATATGTCACCTTATGAAGTTTTAATATCCTTCAATACATGGTCAGTTCATCCAAATATAGCCTTTTTGAATTTTGCTCTGACGTTTTCGGGAATGTGAGACGTGGAAACTGTTTTAGACAGTACATCCTCAGAACAACCAGCTAAATCAACACTGTTGTGCCTCAGACATGTGGCCATATTGGGCTGAATGTGAGGATGACTGCATCTGTTGCACTGTTCCAGTCAAGGTGAAAAGTCAAAAGGGTCACAAGGTATTGCAAATCTATGCCTTCTTGGACCCTGGCTGTTCTGGTACATTCTGCCCAAACAGCCTGGCGCAGCGGTTAAATGTGAGCAGACAAAAAACTTGAATTCTGTTACAAACAATGGGTCAGCTAAATACTGTGGACAGTCATGTGCTATCAGGTTTAGAAGTGTCTGGATTTGACATGGGTGAATTCATTGAGCCGCCTGATGTTTTTACCCAAAAGTGCATGCCTGTGACAAAGCTGAATATTCCAAAGCAAGAGGATGCTGATCAATGGTCATACTTGAAGGGTAAACAAGCAAACTCCAGTGGGATATTGCATGACTCGTCAAGCTGTGCGAATTAAGCACTGAAGAAGACTGCAGATGACAACCAGTCTCAGTTCTCTACAGAAGTTGTCAGTACCATAAACTGCAATTTCTATGTGGATGACTGCTTAAAATCTTTGTCTACAGAGGACGAAGCAATACAGATGGTGAAAAACTTGACTGATCTCTGTCTTAAAGGAGGTTTTAAACTCTTGAATTGGATAAGCAATAGCCGCACAGTTTTGACATCAATAAGAAATGTCAAGATTGCTGAACAAAAGATGGCATTACGATCAGACAATGGCACATTTTTTTGGAGCCAACAGAGAAATTAAGGAATCTCTGATTGCCTTGAACCACAACAAGATCCAAGTTGTCCTAGCACAAGATGGAGTTTTATGGAACTTTAATCCTCCAGCAACATCACATCATGGTGGTGTATGGGAACGCCTGACATGCTCAGTGAGGAGGGTTCTCAACTCTGCTCTCTCCCAGCAAACACATGGCGATGAAGGGTTGCAAATTGTCCCATGTGAGCTAGAAGCCATTCTGAACAGCAGGCCTATCACGAAAGTTTCCGATGAGACAGATGATTTGGAGCCTCTTACACCTAATCACATCCTGCTCTTAAAAGGAAAACCAGTTTTACCACCTGGACTTTTTGAACAAAGAGATTGGTACACACGAAGGAGATGACAGTAGGTGCGATATATGGCTGACCAGTTTTGAAAACTTGGATCTCTGAATATTTACCTGCGATGCAAGGGAGACAGAAATAGTCCAGAGTAAGAAGAAGCCTCACTCCTGGAGACATTGCTGATGTCATTGCAGATGCTACAGCCTCCAGAAGTTCTTGGATGAAGGTCAAGGTTTTGGAGGCAAACAAGACCCCAAAGGCCTAGTGCGTACTGTACGTCTTCAAATAAAACACAGTGTTCTGGAAAGGCCTATCACAAAGGTCTGTACTCCACTGGAGGCAACAGACCAGACTAATGTGAACCAGACTTGACTTTTCTTTTTTCACGAGAAACATAAAAAAATAAGGTTCAGTCGAGTTAAAACACTACACATACCACATATTATTGAAAATAATATAGGTTTCTTAATAACTCCATTGATTTATTTTGTAATTGTTTTTTGTTTTTTTGCACATTAAGGGCCCATTGTGTAGGAATTATTTCATTAGTTTGATTATTGTATTATTAATATTATTATTATTTTGTACACTCAAACAACAAACAGTTATTGGACATTGATAAACGTAGCAGGTGGTAGTTAGAGGTAATGCACCAGAAGGGAGATTTTTTTCCAGAGCAAAGAGAGGCAGCATGAAATGTTTGTTTGCTTTGAATTGGAAATTAAATGGACCAAAACCTGAATCCTGCCTGGACATTGGACTTCTTTTAGCCTGAGTACATCCTAATTGAACTGGTACATCAGTGGCCTTTTGTGCAAGTTTTAAGAGCGAAAGAACTATCTTCACACAGTGTTACCCTTTGGTCTTCATGGAGCACCTGCAACCTTTCAAAGATTAATGGACATTGTTCTTAATGATTGCTCCAGGTTTGCAGCTGCCTATCTTGATTAACTTGTGATCTACAGTGAGTCCTGGAAAGAACACCTGCAGCATTTCAAAGTTGTTCTGGGCAAGATACAGGATGCTGGACTGACCCTGAATACAAACAAATGTTTTGGTAAAGGTCATACGGATGATTAACAGACCCCTTACCAAAAAACAAGTAAGATCTTTTCTCGGACTGGTGGGCTTTTACAGAAGGTTCATTCTACATTTTGCTACATTGGCAGTACTACTCACCGAAACTAACAAAAAATCACCCACTAAAGTGGTTTGGAATGATGAACATGCTTTCCAGACATTAAAGAGGCAGATTTGTAAGCCTGTGTTGCAGAGCTCAAACTTCACAAAACCATTCCTGGTGCAGGTTGATGCCCCTGGGAAATACTCTACTGTGGAAAAAGAGGGGCTGGCTATAAAGTTGCTGCTGATTCATCAAAGTATTTCCTTTTGGGGAGACACGTTGTGCTAGAGACTGATCACAGGCCTTTGAAGTGGATGCACTCAAAGCAGCATCAGAATGCAAGGATCCTGTGTTGGAGGCTATCCCTCCAGGCATAGCACTTCACCACACAGCATTGTCCTGGTAAGAAAAACCTAATTGCTAACTGTTACATCCCGTTTCTAGGGCCAGGGAAGTAACCATTGATGTTATTAACCCAGGGTAAAAAGAAAATAAAACAGGTTAACGAAGTTAATGCAAAAGTAGACGATTTATTAATAAAACAAAAAAAAAATAAGGTACAAACCAACTCCCTCACTAGCCGTTAGCTTAAACCCTTGTTCTTATGAAAAGGTGGATGGAGTCATACACATTTTTCTTTGAAAATGAAGATTAATCCTGAATGTTAAAGAAATTATTTACTTAGTTTGAACGTATAATATAATGATTACGTTTGTTGGTATGAGCAAGCTGAGAAAAAAAGCTCTTTGTGTTTAACCTTGTCACCTCTCATTTTATAGTGCTGACCTGTTAGGCCAGTTTGAACTGGCAAGGTGGGCTCTCTTGACAGAGGGACTGGACTGATTTAGGGAGAGTGGCACATGAACTGTTTGTTGTTTTTATTTTGTTTAATTTTCTTTAGAGACTGAAAATAAAAGTCTCACCATGCTTCCCTGCACCTCACTTTCTAACAACCTGTGGGCCCACCACTTGCAGATTTAGGCTTAAAAGTCAGGTGCATAGTGAGTTGGGCGGCAGGCAAAGTCGGGTACCTGGGCGTGCTGACCCCCGGCTCCAGCGACTGGCTTGTGCGGGAGATGGAGCGTTACTGACTAGAAATAGTTGGGCTCGCCTCCACGCATAGCGTGGGCTCTGGAACCAAACTCCTGTAGAGAGGCTGGACTATCTCCTTTTCCGGATTTGCCCAGGGTGAGAGGCGCCAGGCAGGTGTGGGGATACTCACAAGCCCCCGGCTGAGCGTCGCTGTGTTGGAGTTCTCCTCAAGGAACGAGATGATCGCCTGCTTATGGCTGCAAGTCGCGAGGAGAAGGTCTCTGACTGTTGTCTGTGCTTATGCACTGAACAGCAGTTCAGAGTACACGGCCTTCTTGGAGTCTCTGGGTGGTGTCCTGAAAGGGGTTACACCCAGGGACTCTATTGTTCTTCTGGGAGACTTCAACGCTCATGTGGGTGATGGTACCTGGTGGAGGGTGATTGGGAGGAATGGCCTGCCCGATCGAAACCCGAATGGTGTTTTGTTATTGGACTTCTGTGCTAGTCACAGATTGTCCATAACGAACTCCATGTACGAACATAGAGTTGCTCATAAGTGTACTTGGCACCAGAGCACTCTAGGCCAAAGATCGATGATTGATTTCATCATCGTATCGTCAGATCTGCGGCCGCATGTTTTGGATACTTGGGTGAAGAGAGGAGCAGAGCTGTCAACTGATCACCAACTAGTGGTGAGTTGGATCAGGTGGCGGGGGAGGCTGCTGGACAGACCTAGCAAAACAAAAAATGCAGTGAGGGTGAACTGGGAATGTCTAGTGGAGGCCTCTGTCTGCAGGATCTTTAAGTCATACCTCTGGAAGAATTTCTCGAGCATCCTGGGTGAGGTTGGGGACACGGAGCCCGAATGGGCCATGTTCAAAGCCTCAATTGTTGACGCGGCTGGTAGGAGTTGTGGCCTACAGGCCGTCGGTGCCTGTTGTGGCGGCAACCCAAGAACCCGTCAGGGAGGCCGTCAAGATGAAGAGGAAAGGCCTTTTGGGCTTGGCTGGCCGAGGGGTGTCCCGAAGCAGCGGGCAGGTACCGTTCGGCCAGAAGGGCTGCAGCTGCAGCTGTCGCTGAAGCAAAAACTCAGGTATGGGAGGAATTCAGGGAGGCCCTGGAGGAGGACTTTCGGTTGGCCTCAAAGAGGTTCTGGAAAACCATCGCAAGACTCAGGAGGGGAAAGCAGGGCTTGGCCCAAGCTGTGTTCGGGGGGAAGATCTGTTGACCCGACCTGGGGATGTCCTCAGACGGTGGAAAGAGCACTTTCAATCCAATCCTCCATGGAGGAGGCAGAGTCTGAAGACTCAGGGGAAGACTCATCAGTATCCCTGGCAGAAGTCGCCGAGGTAGTTAAAAAGCTGCCCAGCTGCAAGGCGCCAGGGTTGGATGAGATTCGCCCTGAGATGCTGAAGGCTCTGGACACTGTTGGACTGTCATGTTTGACACACCTCTTCAGTGTCGTGTGGAGGACTTGGACAGTGCCAGTGGATTGGCAGACCGGGGTGGTGGTTCCCATTTTTAAAAAGGGGCACCGGAGGGTGTGTTCCGTGTGTTTCCGGGAAAGTCGACTCCAGGGTGCTGGAAAGGAGGCTCCAGCTGACTGTCGAACCTCAGATTCAGGAGGAATAATGCGGCTTCCGTCCTGGCCGTGGAACAACGGACCAGCTCTTTACCCTTGCAAGACTTCTGGAAGGGTCATGGGAGTTTGCTTATCCAGTCTACATGTGTTTTGCGGATTTGGAGACGGCTTACGACTGTGTCTCTCGGGAGTCTTGTGGGGGATACTGCGGGAATATGGGGTAACGGGCTCGTTGTTACGAGTGAGAGCTGTGTCCGTATATTCGGCACAAGGTTAAACATGTTCTCGGTGGGTGTTGGCCTCCGCCAGGGTTACCACTTGTCTCTGATTCTGTTCGTGGTATTCATTGACAGGATCTCAAAGTGCAGGAGAGAGGCATCTCTGCTTTTTGCAGATGATGTGGTTCTTTTGGCTTCATCAGACCAGGACCTCTAGCATTCATTGGGGTGGTTTGCAGCCGAGTGCGAAGCCATTGGGATGAGAGTCAGCACCTCCAAATCTGAGGCCATGGTTCTCTGCCGGAAAATGGTGGATTTCCCCCTCTGGGTGGGGAGAGAGGTACTGCCTCAAGCGAAGGAGTTCAAGTATCTCGGGGTAAGAGTGAGGGTAGGACAGAGCGTGAGATGGAAAGGCAGTTTGGTGCGGTGTCAGCAGTGATGCGGGCGTTGTACTTGACCGTCGTGGTGAAGAAGGAGCTGAGCCTGAAGGCAAATCTTTCGGTATACCGGTCCATCTATATTCCAACCCTCACCTATGGTCATGAGCTTTGGGTAATGACCGAAAGAACAAGATCAAGGAAACAAGTGGCCGAAATGAGCTTCCTACGTAGGGTGTCTGGGCCCAGCCCTAGAGATAGGGTGAGGAGCTCAGACATCTGGAGGGAGCTCGGAGTAGAGCCACTGCTCCTTCGCATCAAAAGGAGCCAGTTGAGGTGGTTTTGGCATCTGGTAAGGATGCCTCCTGGGCGCCTCCCGTTAGAGGTGTTCCGGGCAAGTCCAACTGGTAGGAGGCCCCGGGGAAGACCCAGAACACGGTAGCAATTATATCTCTCGCCTGGCCTGGGAACGCCTCGGGGTCCCCCAGGAGGAGCTGGATGTTGCGGCTGGGGAGAGGTGCGCCTGGAATGCCCTGCTTAGCCTGCTGCCCCACGACCTGGCCCCGGATAAGCGGACGAGAATGGATGGATGGATGGATTTAACAGGACTTTAAGTTTCTATGAAAACATATGCACACCTGTTCATATAGTATCTATTTAACATTGAAAACATTTTTTTTGCTGTTCTTACAATCAAGCATTTGCGCACTACTGTTGATGAGGCAGGTGTTAGACAGATACCCATGTGCGAATGTGTATAACCATACCCATGTGCGAATGTGTGGAACATGATGACTGTTCAGTCCTAGCCATGAGCACTGAATACAACTTTTCAATGGTGGCCTTAGCCTGCGGTTGGGATGTAATGCACCAGCCTCAGGAATAAAACTGCCTCCCTGTTGAGTCCATAGTTACCATGGCAACAATTTTCTCAGCAATTCCCATGAGTTGAAGCAGGCGTTGTCATTATTTTGTGGCATATGAAAAATCATCTCGCAGTCAAAGTCATGCTCACCTTTTTTTCTTTTTCTTCTCCAGCTATCAATCTTCCCCTACTTGCCACCATGCTAAAAGTGACTCTGGTGAACAGCTAATTGCGAGCTAACAACGTCTCACAGCTAAAGACTAAGCTAACAACACACACATTTCCTGCAGTCACCAATATATCTCACATAGTAGTGTGATATCACACCAGTGATTATGTGACAGTGGTCATCCCTCATTACCTTTGTATTCTCACAGTTTCTTCCCTCTGGTCTTGCACACACGCGCGCACACACACACACACACACACACTTAGTCCTTCACAGCCTGCTCCTCAGCTGGTTCTCCTCTGCTGTGTCAGTGACATTCTGGGTATGTACAGCCTCTCATTAGCCCCCTCCGTGCTGTTCTCTCTCCTTTGTAACGGTTTCTGGAGTCTCTCTTTTCCCCTCATTAGAGCCTCTCTTTCGGCTTCTGTAGCTCTAGCAGCCTATGTGTGTGTGTGTGTGTGTGTGTATACAGCGTCCATGACTATGTTTGTTCTTTCTGCTTAAGGGCTTGTGTAATGTAGATTCAGCTATAGCCATGGCAAAGGCAAAGTGAGATAGCTTTAAACAATGGGTGTACCTGATTTTGAGAAGAGAGACAACTCAAGAATTGAAATGGAATACTCATACACTTATCCTATATTACCTAGCTATCAATTTTATCCTAATTACCTTCCATTTTAAGTCAAGTCAATTTTATTTATATAGCCCAAAATCACGGATTTGCCTAAAATGCTCTTTTAGCCAGTATGGATGAGATGATTATTATTATTATTATTTGACAAATTTCAGGTGTTACAGTCCTTGGGGTAATGTGTGTTTGTTGTGTTGTCTCTTTTCCTTGTCTGTGCCTCAGGACCGCGGCTTACATCACCAGCGCCGTTGGAGGAAATCTCAGCTAGGAAACGCCTCTGGTCAAATGTCAGCAATGTTTCCATGGCTCCACCCTCTTCAGTGTTACCGGTCTGGCGAACAATCACCTGCCGCCCCTGCCTCCAGCCCAGCTTTAAGAGGAGAGCTGTGGAGGGCCTTTTGTCCTTTTTGTTTGGCCATGTATGCAATTGTCTTTGCTGTTTGTTAACTTTGTGAAACCAACAATTGTGTGTGTTAACTAGAATTGAGGCCCTAGAGTTGTTATTGGTAGGACTAGGCATTAGGTTTAGTTGTTTTTATTTTCCACATTTTCGCACCACACTTTGATTATTCGATTTGTTAGTCTCACTAGATTATGGGTCGCTGCAGTAATGTATTTATGTTTGTGTAGATAGAATGAGCTTAGTAAACCTGCGTTTTTTTTATTTATTGTGTTTACTTTGACTGGAAAGATAGTGGGGGGAAAACTGTTTGTTGTTTGTTTTATGAGTTGGCGCCACCCACAGCCTATTGTTCACTGCTTCGCCTAATTTGTCAGCCTGAAGAAGGTTCACTTTTGTTATTCCTTTTGAAATTTGCTGTTATTCAATAAAAGGCTGTGTTTTCCTAAGTACAACGCCGTTGTGTTACTTCCCCATATCCCTACACTCTAACTTGGGTTGTAACATAAATGGGGGCCCGTCAGGGATATAACTTATTCCCGTGATGCTAAACACTTATATTTTTTTTAGTGAATTGTTTGTTAGGTGCGAAAATGGCCTTGTTTCATTTGGAACAGTTTATTGAAAATCCTACCATTGAACAAATTAATTCTTAAGGATGACTTGTTTGTGATTGCTGGTCACTTCAGTATCTCGGTCTCTAGGCAGCTTCTGAAAAAAGAGCTTAAAGGAAACTGGAGGAATTGGGAGTTCTAGTTTTGTCGGCGACTGCTGATTCTCATGTGCAGTTTGCCAGCACCCCGGCAGAGAGTAGCAGTGAAGGATAAAGTCTCTGTGCTGATGTGAAGGTACTGATGCCAGATGCCCCTAGTGCTGCCTTTGAGGTAGCAGACATCGTGAAAACGCCTGTTAAACATCCCCAGTACAATCCTTTTTCTCCTGCACCCTTTGCGTTTTGGGATAAGGCTTGGCTGAAAGTAGGCTTGGCTGAAAGTACGCTTTGTCCTTCTTTAGTTGGAGGCTCAAGAGAAAGCTTAGGAACGCCAGCTTTATTTCCGTCTGCAAGTTGAAAAGATGGAAGTAGAGGCAGATAAAGCTGTGAGGCTGCGTCAACTCGAGCTTGAAGCACAAAAGGAGGCTCATGGGCAGGGGGAAGTGACTGTGGGTGCCTCAATATCTCTTAGTTTGTCCCAAAGTTAATTTGATATTAGTAAAAA
This sequence comes from Centropristis striata, assembly GCF_030273125.1. Classification (NCBI taxonomy): domain Eukaryota; kingdom Metazoa; phylum Chordata; class Actinopteri; order Perciformes; family Serranidae; genus Centropristis; species Centropristis striata. Next base: position 15,709,488 of record NC_081528.1, on the reverse strand, counting down.
TATTGCTCTTGTGCCGGTGTTCCGAGGAGCTGAAGTGGACTCATATTTCAGTGCTTTGAATGTCTTTACATGGCTCTAAATTGGCCCTTAGATGTCTGGTCACTGTCATTGCAGTGTAGAATTCATGGGAAAGCCCAAGAGGTTGCGTCTGCACTCTTTTTGGAGGATAGCTTAAATTATGACATAGTGAAAGCTGCAATTTGCGTGCTTATGAACTGGTGCCTATGTTGAGTTCGCTAGGGATAAGGGGAATCTGTTTGATAAATAGTGCACTGCTGGTATAGTGGATGATTTTCCTGCTCTGCGTGAGCTCATGCTCTTAGGAGTTCAAGAAATGTTTGCCAGACCGCCTTGTTGTTTACCTAATTGAGCAAAAAGTTCAATCCCTGCAATCCCAAACTCATCAGTCTTAGCTGATGAGTTTGTGTTAACGCATAAGGTTGCTCATCCCTCCTTTCCTGATAAACCTTGTCCAAGTACCATTGCTTCGAGTAATACTAGCAAAGGTCCAGTTGGTTGTTTAGAGGAGAGGGAGTGTTTCTATTGCCACAAAACCGGTCATGTGATTGTGAACTGTTTTCTGCTGAAAATCAAAAGGAGCAGCAGGAACAGCCCTAAAATGTACAGAAGCCAAAAGGTATTGGGTTGATCCACTCAGAGTCGAGCAAAGATATCTTACGTCAGAGTGAGAAGAAAGCCCAGACCCGTTTTCAACCTTTTATTTTTGAAGGGTTAGTATCACTAACAAGTGAAGCTTCCGACCAATTGCCGGTACAGATTTTAAGGGACACTGGAGGTTCATAGTCATTCTCACCAGAACATTGTCGTTTAGTGAAAAGTCTGCATGTGGTTACAGCACTGCTCTGGGGCATTGAAATGGGTTATACGCCTCGGCCGCTGCATCGCGTCCATGTAAAATTAATCACTGTTCTTTTTTATGTAGCCGTGTGTCCCACTTTGCCGATTCATGGCATTACCATGTAAATGGATAATGACATTGCACGAGGTACTGTCATGCCTGCTCTTGTTGTATTGGATGTAACACAGACACTTCCTGTCGATACTGAGGCTCCTGAACCGCATTTGTTTCTATCATGCATAATTACACACACAAACACAGAGAGGTTGTACAGAACCAGGGTTGGAGAAGCAGAAAACTATTGACCTCTCCGATAGTGTGTTAATGAAAGTTCTTGCAGGTAAGGACAACACTGAGGCCAATATGGTTGAGAGTCACTCAGAGGCTAAAACTGGTAAGCTGGTTGGCACAAGCACTGCAACCTCTGAAGCAACAAGGCTGCCTTATTGCTGCTCAAAAGGTTGTCCGGAGCTCATGAAAATGCTACGCGGCTATGGTGAGTAATGAACAGACTGTAACCAACGATGCAAGTTACCTTGTTGAGAATGATGTGCATAAATGGTCACCTGTGAATGCAGATGGCTCAACTGGGGTGTAGCTTATCAAATAGTGGTGCCACCTGTTAATGGACAACATGTCTTAACTATGGCTCATGAAAGTATGTGGGCTGGTCATTTGGTTGTTAACAAAACTTAATTCTAAAGCTCTTTTTCTGGCCAGGGTTGAAGTCGGATTTTACACAACACTGCCGCACTTGTCACGTCTGTCAGTTAGCTGGCAAACCGTTGTGTCCCATACCGGCTTTGAGTGAGCCGTTTGAAAGAGTAATTGTAGATTGTTACATTACATTACATTACATGTCATTTAGCTGACGCTTTTGTCCAAAGCAACTTACAATAAGTGCATTCAACCTGAGGGTACTAGACTTAGACCACAGGAATCAAGTAAGTACATAACTTTAAGAGCCAACTGTCATCGCTACAGGAGTGCTACATGTTAAAGAAGAGAAAAGAAGAAGAGCTTTTTTTAAATATATATATATACGTTAGGTGACCATGACTTAACCGAGGTATTGTTGGAAGAGGTAGGTCTTCAGCCTGCGGCGGAAGATGTACAGGCTGTCTGAGGTCCTGATGTCGGTGGGGAGCTCGTTCCACCATTTGGTGGAAGAATCTGCAAGATCTGGTAGTGGCGGTGATGTTTTTTGGAGAGGGACAGTTGGTTGTCAAGAGTCACACCAAGGTTTTTGGCGGTTTTTGTGGAGACACCCACTGTGTTCTGGACAGTGATGCGGAGGCCAGTGGTGGGAGAGCCCTTCCCTGGGAGGTAAAGTAGCTCAGTCTTTCCCAGGTTGAGTTTGAGGTGGTGCAAGGACATCCACTGGGAGATGTCGGCGAGACATGCAGAGATACGTGCTGATGCCAGTGTTTCAGACTGGGGAAATGAGAGGATTAGCTGGGTGTCATCGGCATAGCTATGATAGGAGAAGCCATGCGAGTGGATGAGGGCGCCAAGGGAGTTGGTGTATACCGAGAAAAGGAGCGGACCAAGGACAGAGCCTTGAGGGACCCCGGTGGTGAGTGGACAGGGTTCTGAAACAGTACCCCTCCAAGTTACACGAAAGGTGCGGTCCTTGAGATAGGATTTGAGCAGAGACAGGGCAGAGCCCGATACTCCCAGGTGGTGAAGGGTGGAGATGAGGATCTGATGATCAACAGTATCGAAAGCTGCATAAAGGTCCAGTAAAACCACCACAGATTTCGCCTTGTGAAGCTGTTCAGTCACAGCGAGAAGGGCAGTCTCTGTTGAGTGGCCCTTCTTAAAACCATACTGGTGGGGGTCAAGGAGATTGTACCCATGCAGATAGCAGGATGGTTGATTGAAGAAAGCCTGTTCCAGAGTTTTGGAGAGGAACGGCAGGAGAAAGACGGGTCTGTAGTTGTCCACTAAGGATGGGTAGAGGGTGGATTTCTTTAGGAGAGGATTCACCCTTGCTTCCTTCAGAGAGTTAGGAAAACAGCCAGTAGTCAAGGAAGGTTGATAAGATGGGAGAGGAATGGGAAGAGATCCGGAGCAATAGACTGAAACAGGTGGGAAGGAATAGGATCCAGCTGACAAGTGGTAGGACGGTCAGATTGTGTTGGACCTCTACCGAGGGCAAAAGCTGGGAATCAGTATTTACCCACCATTAAGTGTGCTTCCACTCATTTTCCTGAAGCGGTTACATCAAGTTCTGTTGTGAATGCTTTAACTAAGTTTTTCACCACCTTTGGACTGCCAAAAACTGTCCAGACAGATCAGGGCACTAATTTTGAGTCCAAGCTTTTTAAACAGGTCCTCAGTTCACCAGGGACAGACTGGGACTAAAAAAAGGCCTGGACTTTTTCCAAAATTTAGGAATCATGTTTAAATAACCACTTACCAGCATGTCAAGATGCTATACCACAAGCCTAGTGGACAAGATATTCACAGCGAAAAACATTTCACAATCAGTGATTATTTGTGTTGTGTTTATTTATGTAGGCCCAGTCTTAAAATAATAATAATACAAATGTAGTGGTGTAGGGCATCCTGGCACTTCCCTACACTCTCCCTGTCATCTTTTGAGCTGCAATTAAATGTTAGAATCACCTTAACCCTCAAAGCAGCTTGGGGTCCTAAAATGGACATTCTGCCTTTATGTTTTTGATTCTCAATATATCCATCAGTTTAAAGGCTAATTGTATGAAACTTGGCCAGGATTTGTTTTTTTTTATCATAATTTTAAAAATTCCAAAATTTCTCTGTAAGTTGTATAGAACAGGACATACGCATTTCACTCACACTCACACCATTCAGGCCCTTTTTGGTCCCATTGACTCCCATTATATCCACACATGTTTGATACACTGTAATTCTGATATAATATAATGCTTTTCCAATGAATACCCTAATAAATCAAAGCATCTCCCTTCAAAATAAAGGGAAAATAGGTTGAGGTCTGAAGACCCCCTGAAACCACAAGGGGCAGCAGAGCTAAATCACATACAGTTTCAATGGAGGCCTGGTTCACTTACCTTGCAAAATGCATGACAATGAAAAAGCTGAAAACCATAAAAACGGTCTTGGTGTGTTGGGATTGATATAAAGTAGTGGTGTGAATGCGGTTGAGAAGATATATTTTCTGTGTGTGTGTGTGTGTGTGTGTGTGTGTTTGCAATTCAAATCATCAAAGGCCAAATTGGCTGTTTATGTTTTTTCTTGATCAAGAGAGCCTCCTCTTTCCTATTGGATGCATGGTACAGAAAGTTTATACATGTTTATGCAGGTGCATGTTTGAAGTCTGTGAGAATAGTTAGCAGCCTTGTCTGGCTGATCATTTCTCCAGCAGCCGGCATGAAGAGAAGACTATTGCATTTAGAGGAGGCCGTTGCTGCAGTCTTGCAGTCTTCTGAGAGTGAGATGGAGTTATCTGTGAGCCAGGAGGAATACCTGCCAGACGCAGAGAGGCCAAGCAGCTTGGAGGACAAGAAGGAAGAAGAAGAGGAGGAGGAGGAGGAAGAAGAAGAGGAAGAGACAATGGAGGATGACACCTCTCCATGGAGGTCCAAGAACAGGAAAATCCTGTGGTCTCCCACTCACCAAGAGTCCACGCCATTCTGCGACGTGCAGACCTCTTATGCATGGAGGCTGCAAATGTACACAGGAAGGTCTGCCTCAACAGCCAGAGAAAAAAATCAGGGGATGCGGGTGGTACTTGAGCTAAGTGATGAGCTAGAGGGCCACATGCTCACCACCGACAATTTTTTTCACATCTTTTCCTCTTGCTGAGGAGTTGCAGAAGAGGAGGATGGCTCTGGTGGGGACACTGAGGTCCAACAAACCTGAGCTCCCCCCGCAGCTGCTGAACACCAAGCAGAGACAGGTGCTTTCCTCCGTGTTTGCATTCCACCGCAACAAGACAGCTCTTTCTTATTACCCTAAGAAAGGCCAAAATGTACTTGTCTTGAGCACAAAACATCGGGAGCCAGAGGTCCAGGAATCTGGGAAATGCAAACCTCAGATCATCCTGGACTATAATAAATGCAAATGCGCAGTGGACCACCTACACCAGGTAAGCACAATTATACATCAATTATTTGCCAATGTATTTACTGTTACTCATTATGTATGATTTTCTGGTATAGCCGTAGACTATTTACTTAATTTTATTCTGTATTTTTGTATTTATAAAAATAATAAGAAGGATGTGTTTTAATGTATTCATGTGATCTGATCATTTCTTTTTCTTTTGCAGGTTTGTGGTACCTACTCCTGCCATCGGAAGACATGCAGGTGGCCCATGTGTCTGTTCTACCACATGATTGATGTTTCCTGCTACAACGCCTTTGTCCTGTTTACCTCTCTGGACCCCAGCTGGAACAGGGCCAAGTGCTTCAGGCGGCGGCTCTTCTTGGAGCAGGTTGACAGAGCTCTCATTGCCCCAGCCATGGCAAAGAGGAGCCATTTGCCAATAGGGCCGGCTGCAGCCAGCCTGGTCCTACAAGCCCAGAGCCAGGTCGATGGTCAGGAGGAGGATGAGGAAAAGGAGGAAGAGGAGCCACAGCCAGGGCCCAAGGGTGTGCAATCAGTGCACCAAATGTGGTGCACATGTGTGCAAACTGCACATTGCAATGGTCTGTAGTTTTTGCATCTTATGAAAAGTGCATAAAAAAATAAAGAAAATAATGTAAAACTTTATATCTATGGTTTGGTCTAAAGTTGTTTAAAAGGGTTGACCAATGAAAGGGGAAAAAAATATTTATATATCACATTTTTATGACACTTGTATGAGAGGGACCATTTAGGGTCCTGAAGGGTCTGAGTGTGAGTTTTTCGAATAAACTCTCATAGCTACAGAATAATGCATAAATATCAGTATTGTTATCAATTATCAACCTAGTCAAGGCTGTAATAACCTCACCCCAAATATTCCACTTTGCACCTTATTTTTGAAAATATTGCATATTTTGTGTTTTTGGCCTTGAGAAAATCAGGTTTTCTTATGACAAAAAGGGCATAAAAACATAAAAAATGAAAAAAATGTTTTATATATTATATAGGTCGGAAGCTGCTTAAAGGTTTGATGGTCTGCGTGTGAGTTAATTTTAAAGATGCCTTGAGGGTTAAAGAAAGTGACCACAATTTGCTCACCCACAGAGACACTGTAGAGAGATGCCCCCTCAACCAACTTGTTCAACTTGCACAAACACAAGCAGAGCCACCAAAAATCACATCAGACTAAACCAAATTATTAAAAAACAAAAAGAAAACTATCTGACACACTGGTAAGAATCAACCAAAAAACAGCAAATTGGAATGTTATTTGGCCCTGAATAGAAAATACACTGAGGCAGAATACCTGAGCACTGTTACCGATCTGAAGCTCAGGAAATCCTTGACAATGTACAGAATCAGTGAGCACAGCCTCGCCATAGAAAGAGGCCGTCACAGACACACCTGGGTCCCCAGAGGAGACAGACTGTGCACCCAATGCACAGAACACAAGGTGGAGACCGAGCTGCACTTTCTAACCACCTGCCAACTGTACCAAGGCATCAGAGAGACGCACTTCCCACAGATCACAAACAACCAGAAAGACTTTGAGACCTTAGACAAGATCCAAAAACTTCCATTTCTGCATAATACCATACCACACATTAACGTTGACAGCCCCAAACACATCAGGTTGGACTGCACTAGTGGTGGGAACGGCAGTTCTTTTCAGTGTACTGAATCTTTAGAATCAGTTATTTAAAAAGATAAGAACAAAGCATTCAGACACCGAATCATTCAGTACTTAACTGGAGCTATGACTGTGTATCAGTAATCACTGAACTGAAACACACCATGGCCGAGTGATCCATTCTGCTCGCTAAGTGAACTGACAATGGCCATACGTCAATAAGCCAATGAGCTACAGTTTGAAAACTGAAAAGTTGCAATAACAATTATAAAACACACAGAAATACAAGGGTATTAATTTCAGCGAAACTAGCTTACTGTATCAAACCTTGCTCGCATGAATTACTAAGTTTAATTTTATCCAAAACTTATTTAAACACACAAAGTACTTAAATATCTAAGATTACTGTGAAAACTAACCTCATGCCTCTTCAGGGGCTAAAACATAAAACATTGATCTCCTTGACGAGATCTTTGCAGTGTAATCTCACTTGAGTTAGTTTTTCTCATCTGTGCATGTCTGTCCTCTTCCTGGCCGTCCGCAAGTCTTACTCTGTGTTTCAATACTAAATAGCTCAGTATGCTTTCATCATTTTAATGCCCTCTGCCTCTGATGATTTGGCTCCCTTCTATTTTGATTACTCTTTAGCTTACTTGACTTTTTTTGCACTCTCCTTTGTATTTTTGTTCCAAGTTTTGTTGTATGTCAGAATCACAATCCTGTTTGGATATTAGTTTGTTACTCAGTGACTGTGTGAGGTTAACACTTTTATGCATGTGCCATGTATATTGTGTTTGTTAAAATTGTGCTATATAAATAAAGTGGATTGGATTGGATTGGATGTATATGAACCCTCCAATCTGACCCGGGCTCTTTTCACACTCTGCAAATCAAGACGCAGGTTTTCTATAAAAACCCTCATCTTTCTGTCTCCTAACTGATCCCGGAGCAGCTCGCTGCTGTCATGTGGTGTCCCTTTCTCTGGTCCTGTTGATAAGGAGCTGAGGTTTTTCACAGTCTTACATTGGGATCTGAGACCCTGAATTTATGTGCTTTTTTATTTCATTTTCAGCTGCTTCCAAGTCCGTCTTTCCCCGGCAGGATTACAACTAAATGAATAAAATTTAGGTTCAACACCATTTCGCCAGTTTTCACCTAGTATTAGACTTGTGATTCAATTTAATTCTTCTCTCCCCTTTGCAGCTGCAGCCATGTTGCTTTTTTTTTTTAATGTGTTGAAACTCACCCTATGCTCTTGTGAGGCTCTTAGTTCAACTATTTGTTTTAGCTGTTGCCATGGTGAATCGTAATATCGCGGCTCCATTAATGCTGCTTTTCTACAGTAGTGGTGCACGCCCGTAACTCAGAGTGAACCTTCTCTGAATTGATTGAATAACCCAGATCAGCTTTTCTGGAAGCGGAAACTTAGAATTTCCCACGTGAGGGTAAATCAACTCAGAGTTCATGGAGGTCGAGGTTGTTGAACCTTCTAAGAGCCACACAGTCTTTATCTTGAATGTGCAAAAGAATGCTTGGGTCTTGCTTCATCCCAGTAGCTTTCAGCAACTGGCCTTAAGATAAAAAAAAACTGTATTATTAAATGGTCTGTGTGTGTGTTTTGTTCTTACTTACCTGCTGACAATTTTTCTGCCCGTGAAAGATGGTCCTTCTGGTGTTAAGCAAAATCCTTTACCTCCTCCGTCTTGACTGATGTGAGATGCTTATAGCATTGTAAACAAACTTTGAGTTCCCAAGTTCCCAAAAAGTTTTCGAAACAAGTATTTTCCTCATCTTCGTTAGTTGATATGAGCCCAGCCATCCTTGATTCTTGCGACCACTTGATTGGCGACCAAAACCTCACCACTCGTGAGGTAAATATCATTATGCAAAGAAAGAAATAACGGTTTAAACACTAATATATACAAAAAAAACTGCAGGATGACCCGTGGATAACTTATTTTCTTGCTCAAAACCAACAGATCTTTTTAATGCAGCAAAAATGATTTAGTGCCCCTATGTGGGATCGAGATGAAACGAAAAATGGGCTCACCTTATGGCCTAATACTAACTTTTCCACAATATCTATCAAATACTATAGCTGCCATTGTATGTCAGATTTACATCATGGTTCTCAGCCCCTGTTTACCTTTCTTCTCAGGGCCGGTTTTTGCTATGGGCAATGTGGGCGACCGCCCAGGGCGCAATCTATGTGAGGGCGAACGAGCGCCTTCAAAAGTATGGAGTAAGACCGCTGTCAAAAAGATGTGTCCATGTTATAAGCATTCGTATTTGTAATGATAAACATTTGTGTGTAAATAAAAAAGTTGTACCCAAAATTCTGCTGTCACACACGAGTCTGATAAATTATTAGGGTTAGGATTGTTTTTATGTGAGTATGAATCTAAAAGCTGTGAGTGCAAAGTCTTGTGAATACAACTCTAATTTCTACGACTACGAGTCTTCACTGTGAACACGAATTCACACGCTTTTAGATTCATACTCACATAAAAACAATCCTAACCCTAATAATTTATCAGACTCGTGTGTGACAGCAGAATTTTGGGTACAACTTTTTTATTTACACACAAATGTTTATCATTACAAATACGAATGCTTATAACATGGACACATCTTTTTGACAGCGGTCTTACTCCATACAAAAGAAAAAGAAAAAAACTCAAACTCAAAACAAAACTCGCTAGTTTTCTAGACTACCGCTCATTTCCATGGCAAGTTAGTGGAGTGGGCACTGGGGCGCCCTCATTGTCACATCAACTTGCTGCTGAGAGTCAACTGCTTCCAAATTAATTGTATTTAATTCCTAAAATTAACATAGACCCATATACCTACATGTAATTAATTGGGTAATGTGAAAAATGTAAAAAATAAAATAAAATTATAAATAAATCTGTGCAGTCATCTATGTGAATTTGTTTACATCACATGACTCCGGTTAATTGACGGGCGAACGGACGGTGTTGGCAAAAGGTAATGATGTCAAGTCTTCATCTTCATCATGGATCAAAGTAAAAGACCAAAGAAGCCATCAGGTGCCCAGTTCAGAAAAAGAAGAAAAGAAGAAGAGGAGAAACGGGCAAAAGACAAATGTATGCAGATTTCTATGAGTGACGTGACGATAGGCTATAGGCTTTTTATTAGCGTCTTGCTAATATGTTGCTATTAGCCACAGAAGACAACTGTATGTGGTTTTTAGTTTTGCTGAATTAGAATTAGAATTGAGGCATCACGTCATGCAACTAATTTTAACTAAATTGAACTAAGCACCCACTGGCCAAAATGAGGAGTCAGATACTTCCACAGCAGCCACAGACATGGTCCTTGAGTCTGAGGAGGGGCCATTTACCTCTGCAGCCACACAGGCCTCTTCAGGGATGGTCCTGGAGCCATCTACCTTCTCAGCCACATGTTCCTTGCAGGACTCCTCGGGGGTGTGTGTGTGTGTGTGTGTGTGTGTGTGTGTGTGTGTGTGAAAAACAACAGCCTTTTCTGCTTCTGCTGCAAACTCTTTTCGAAGAAAACAATTAACTTAACAAGCTCAGGCCTGACAGACTGGAAACATGCATGTTCTTTGCTCACCTCTCACAACAACAGTCCAGAACACCTCAACTCCATGAAAGTATGGAAAGAACTAGCAGTCAGGATATAAAAAGGGGGAAACAATTGATAACCAGGAAATGGCCCTTCTAGAGGCTGAGAAGATGAGATGGAGAGCAGTGTTGACCCATTTGACTGTGTTGGGATTCTACCACAGGTGAATTTTGGGTTCATTTGTGGACTTTAACATTTGTGGACTTAATGGAACATTTTCTTGAGTCAACTCAACAAAATGGCAGGACCTCCATTTTGTCCCCTCTCAAGAACTTCAGTTCCCAGAATGCACTGCATTTACGACACCTTCCAGGTGTCGTGTCATTGGTCAAGGCACCCTTGACACCACAGGAGGTCCACTGGCCTGCTATAAAGGAGAGAGTCCTCCCTGTCTTCTCGCTCTCTCTCCACCGTTCCTGCTTGGAAGCAGCTTCTTCAGGAGGGGATCCAGATCCTGGAGCCACCAGCCCCTCCCCTCCCTCACTCCCTGCTAAGATCCTCTGCAGCTGAGGGGAGGCCTTCTTCATCCAGAATCTCCTTTTCCATAAGGAATTCTGAACAACTGCAACTCTGACCTTCTCTGCACACCAAAGTTGCATTAATGAACACAAAGTTCATTGCAATTGTCAGAGAAAGCTCCAACTCAACAACAAGAACGACCAGCAACTTAATTTGCAAGCCGGCAAATTATTGAACTCAACTTCCTCCTTCCACTCCTCTACTAAAAGGGATTCCCCCCCCCCTCTTTCACCGGACTCTTGAGTAATGTAACTGGGCTTAGTTAAGCAATCAGCAAGGACTTTAGTAGAAAGGATTTGACCTGATTTGACCTGATTTGGTTTATATGTGTGTTTTAAGTATATTTATGTGATATTCGTGTTACAATCAAAGTTGTTTGTTAATCTTGCTTTATACAGACAGTCAGTCTTAATGCAACTAACAATACTAACCTTTGACCTGCTCACACACTGATTAAATTAACTGGAGCTAAACACAGCTCACACTGCCACATGACCAGGGCCTGACCGTCACCTGGCTCAGAGCTGGAGTTTTACGACTCATTGTTTGGGGAGTGGCAACCCCCCTCACACACACACACACACACACACGTTTCCCTCTCTTTTGTAATGTTCTCTATTTTATAGATGTGCTTTTATTTGCTTTACTTGTTTAAAATAAATACCTTTTGATTACGAATGCTGTCTATTTAATGTTGTACATTATGAACGATATGCCATCCTCCTCTGTGACAAGATTTCACGATTCCTTCAACCACTATTAAATATTAATATGGTGATTTGATTATAATTATATTCATAATTAATCATCAGTGTTCCAAATTGATAGTTTAATAACTTTATGAGACTGATTTAGGTGAATTGGCTATATTTTTCTGTTTTACAGATGGTGCCCCTACGAGCTGACTTAGAGTAAATCAAGTCATATCATTTCTTATAATTAATAATTATTTATGATAATTATTAATAATTCTTATAGCCATCTAACCACACTTTTGAACCGTGAGATCCACACCAGTGTTGCTCACGTTCATCCCTGCATAATTGGTATCCTTATGAAAGGGATAGCATTTATGATAACGCCCTTTTAGTAATATATTTGACGCCCTGTGCAAGGTCATCATTTATTCATAAAAGAGCCATCCTTAATTTCCAACATTTTTGGTGATCCTTGATGAAGGCAATTCGTATCTGTAACTAGATGCCCCAACATAGTTGACGCCCCGGTGCGTAATTACAACAACTGTGATTGTGCAGTCTCTGGCAGTGAGAAATCTGGCACTAAGGGGGAGTACAGATACATTGTACATGCCATCTAATGGCAATTTCCTCAAAGAGGTTGAACTGATGGCACAATTTGACCCAGTAATGAAAGAGCACCTTAACCGGGCCCAAAAAGTACCTCTGGTCACACCAGCTACCTCAGTCACATCATACAGAACGAACTGGTTAATTTGATGAGCAGCAAAATCATTTTTGAAATGGTGAGTGACATCAAGCAGGCAAAATATTTCTCAATTATTCTAGATTGCACACCAGACATCAGCCACACTGAACAGCTGTCAGTTGTAATTTGTGTGGTGTCACTGACAGTGGAGAAGCCCTGCATAAAGGAACATTTCATGGGGTTTTTGGAGGCAGAGGAATCAACAGGTCAGCATTTGGCATCTCTGAAAGACACTAGAGGAGCTCAAAGTTCCTTTTGAGGACTGCAGAGGACACCAGTTGTTCATTTTAATGCCAGTTGTAAACAGGGTAAAAAACCCAGGTTGAGGGGTGGGCAAGGGATGGTTCTCCCATGGTGTAAACCTAGCCAGGACCGCCTCTGTCACTTCTGATTGATCAGTATTTTCCAAAGTGAAAAAATTATAATCCAAGAAATGAGCAAATTAACAAAGCCACGGGGCCAAAGATATGTCAATATTTCAAACACACATGGGGTTAAAGGTTACATTCTATACCTATTCATGCTAGACTGTGGACATATTTCCATAGATTAAATGATAAAAACTTTTTAAAAAATGTAATACATTAATCCTTTAAACTTCAAATGAGATATTGATAGATACTGCCACAATTTAAGTAAAAGCATAATATATTAAACGAAACAAAGGTCTGCAAAGATAGCCTCTACCATTGCTAGAAGAGACAACTATGTCATGGTGTTTTGTCCAGGGCCTGAGGATGCACAATATCACATGTGAAGTAGTTTGGCTGAGCACTTCTGCACAAAACTGCACATTGCACCTGCCCCAACAGGTACTGCACTAGTCAACTTAAATCCCTTTGTGTAGCTGAGTATGTGAAGCAAAAATAACGACTCTGGAACCTGAATTATAAAAGCAATAAAATTTTCTTTGGGGTAACTGGGGGTGATGTCTTAAACGCATGATTCATACATCCCTGGCTACTGGAGTTAAATGACCTCTTATCTTCTGCTTAGCAAACACCCAGAACGCTCAGATCATCAGGGACTGGTCTGCTCTGTCTTCCCAGGTTCAGAACTAAATATGGAGAGGCAGCGATCAGTATTTATTCACCACATATCTGTAACAAATTCCCAGAAAACTGCAGGTCTGCTGCAACTCTCAACTCATTAAAATCAATCAATTTTAAATTTGAATGCACTTTTATATTCTTTCTTAAATATTTTATTTGCTCGTTTTTAGTCTTTTTTTTTTAATGTCATTTTTTGTCACTTTTAAATGCTTTAAACGTTTTTTGTGAAGCACTTTGAATTGCCCTGGTGTTGAAAGGTGCTATACAAATAAACTTGCCTTGCCTTTCCTTGCCTTCAGATGGGAAAATAATTTCCTTAATCAACAACCACACCACAGTCAAGAGTGATCACAACTTGAAATCCAAATTATTAAATTCCCTTCAGGAAATTCTTGTGCATTGAGGCCTTGCTGAAAAGCAACAAGCTTGAAGCTGAACAGCTGGCTTTCTGTGATTTTGAAATCTGCTTCTGTGCACTGAGTGCAAGCTAATGACAGTATGTAATTTAATCTCAACAGGTGCGCAGAAAAAGGCAAGAGGGTCTGGCTACAGACCTCCAGTGTAAGGCTGCTTCCGGTGAAGGCTCAACTCTCAGGCTGCCTCCAATGTCAGGACCGCAAATAACAAACTTTTTGTAGATGTTGTTGTTTGAATGCGGATGGTTTGTAATAAATAAGTTACGCTGACGGTTGACTGATGATCAGGTTGACTGACAATCAGGTAGACTGACGATCAGGTTATTTGCTCCACTCTCAGGCTGCCTCCAGTATCACGACTGCAAATAAGCTTTTTGTGCGTCTCTTAAGCACAAGAAACTTCATAATAAAACTGTAGACACACTTTTGAAAGAAGCTGTTTTGTTGTTGATTTATTTTTAATTAATCAACACTAACACGAAAACTAGGCCTGCAAGCAGGACTGAACGGGACCGAGCCGAGTGGAGCCGTCGGGGGAGGCGATGTCAGCGCAGGCCACGTCGGGCACGAAACTGTGGGCTCAGTCCCTATGCGTACCAAATGGTGTGTCTCGTACCACGGCGCTCGGGGTAGGGGTAAAACATGTTACTTGCTGTTGCCAGCAGGGGGTGCTATGACTGTGTGTCAATATTGACATGTGGGTGTGTTGTGGGCTGGCCCCTAATCACATGTGTGAAATTTGGGACAGATTGGACAATGTATGGTCAAGTTATCCAGTCTGGTGTGTTATGGCGAGACACCATAATTTGGCGGCATGCCACGCCCACATAGTGTGACTGTGGGGAAAGATTTGAATAACTTTTGATCCCAAAGGCCTTGTGATGGTACTGACCAAGTTTTAAGTTGATCGGGTAAAATCTGTAGGAGGAGTTCGTTAAAGTCTGCGAGGTAGAAATGGGCCAAAAGGCTGAATGTTGCGATATTCAAACCAGGATGGCGGACATCCTGTTTGGTTTGAGGTATGGCTCCAAGAGGCTTTTTGGTGCGTCTCCACATGATTCATATGTGTACCAAATGTCTTGTCTGTACGTGAAACCTACTGCTGGGGCTAGGTGTAAAACAAGTGAGTTTCTGTAGCCAGCGGGGGCGCTATGACTATGACTATGCGACCTGGAAATGGCCAAAAACGATGAGAAGTGCAATATTCAATCCAAGATGGCCGACTTCCTGTTCGTTTTCGAGTATGGGTTCTTGAGACTTTTTTGTGCGTCTTCCCATGATACATGTACGTGGAAAATTTCGTGTCTGTACGACATTCCTGTGCGAGGGGCTGAATTTTCTTGACTTTCAAGGGGGCGCTGTTGAGCCATTGTGCCACGCCCATTCCTGTGACCACAAGAATACGGAAATATCACCAGAGATTTATGTATATTCCAAATATGGTGAGTTTTTGAATATGATAAAGGCCCCAAAAATGCGATTTATTTTCCGGAATAATAATAATAACGAGTGGAGCCGTCGGGGGAGGCCATGTCAGCGGAGGCCACGTCGGGCGCGGTGCTGTAGGCTCAGTCCCTATGCGTACCAAATGGTGTGTCTCCTACCACTGTGCTCGGGGTAGGGGTAAAACATGTTACTTGCTGTTGCCAGCAGGGGGCGCTATGAGTGTGTGTCAATATTGACATGTGGGTGTGTTCAGGACTGGACCCTCATCACGTGTGCGGAATTTGGGACAGATTGGACAATGTATAGTCAAGTTATCCAGTCTGGTGTTAAATGGCGAGACGCCATATTTGTCACCATGGCACTCCCACATAGTGTGACCGTGGGGAAAGATTTGAATAACTTTTGATCCCAAAGGACGTGTGATGGTACTGACCAAGTTTGAAGTCAATGGGGTAAAATCTGTAGGAGGAGTTCGTTAAAGTATGCGACCTGGAAATGGGCCAAAATGCTGAATATTGCGATCTTCAAAGCACGATGGCGGACTTCCTGTTGGGTTTGAGGTATGGGTCCAAGAGGCTTTTTGGTGCGTCTCCACATGATTCATATGTGTACCAAATATTGTGTCTCTACGTGAAACCTACTGCTCGGGCTAGGTGTAAAACATGTTAGGTTCTGTAGCCAGCGGGGGGCGCTATGACTGTGTTTCAATATGTGGATGTGGTCAGGGCTGGCGCCTTATCACGTGTGAGAAATTTGGGACAGATTGGACAATGTATGGTCAAGTTATACTGTCTGGTGTTAGATGGCGAGACGCCATATTTTGCCGGCATGTCACGGCCACATTTTGTGAAGGTCAGTAAAGGTGTTGATAAGTTGTGTTCCCCAAGGCCTTGTGATGGTAATGACCAACTTTGAAGTCAATGGGATTAAATCTGTTGGAGGAGTGATGTAAAGTATGCAACGTGGTCATTTTATGAAAGGGGGCGTGGATAAAGCATAAGGGGCGGGGCGTGATGAAAGATGGTCATTTAGAAGTGTTAAGGGCAGGACTGTGATGAAGCATGAGAAGTTTGGACCAGATGGGACAAAGTATGTAAAAGTTATAAAGATCTGTTGTTTTTTGGCGAGACGCCATATTTTGCCGCCATGCCACGGCCACATAGTGTGAGCGGCGGTAAAGATTTGAATAACTTTTGATCCCAAAGGCCTTATGATGCTACTGACCAAGTTTGAAGTCAGTTGGGTGAAATCTGTATGAGGAGTTCGTTAAAGTATGCGTGGTGGAAATGGGGAAAATGCCACATTCGATCCAAGATGGCCGACTTCCTGTACGTTTTAGAGAATAGCTACCCCAGAGTTTTTGGTGCGTCTTCCCATGATACACGTATGTACCAAATTTCGTGTGTCTACGACAAAGCAGTGTGAAATAATGACATTTAGGGGGCGCTAGTGAGTCATTTTGCCACGCCCATTCCCGCGAACACTAGAATACGTAAATTTCACGTGAGATTGACGTATATTCCAAATATGGTGAGTTTTTGAATATGATAAAGCTTCCAAATTAGTGATTCATTTTTGGGAAGGACAGACCAATAACAATAGGGGCCTCGCACTGGTAGTGCTCGGTCCCTAAAAAACCATGAATGTATATGTCTCATTATATCTACCAGCATTATTATTGCATTAGCCTACATCAAGTGTCAAAATAAACTCCATTCATACCCAAAAGTTTAGCATCATTAGTCCATATAAAAACATTGAGCTTAATGGAAGTCAGTGTCTGCTCAGAGGGTTATTCTGAAATAATCTCAGCTGTTATGCCCCGGCCAGGTGAACCTGGGGCATGACATGAACGAGTGGACACCTTCCTCACTGACAAGTCACAGAAGAAACCTGAGACGCTGGTTTGTACATTTTCAACAGACAAAGGTTTATTTACAAATAATATGGTTGAATATAGAACTTTTATGTATATGTTCACTGTTATTTTACTAAAAAGTACCAACCAAGTAATAGTATAATGAAAATAAATTATTAAGCGCTCATAAATGAAAATAAAATTACAAATTTTCATTTTCACAATTACTGCTGATTTTGAATACCGCACTGCAAAGCAAAAGTATTGAGTATACATAGAAATTATACAAATTTAAGATTCCACTAAGACACTGCAATATTCATTAGAGAAATTCAAAATATCAAAAACTACACCTGCAGAAACGGGTGTAGAACTAGAACTAGAAATTGCTCTGGCAAATTAAACATGGTGATCTCACAGTACATAGAAACTAGAGGTAATCCTTGAACTTACAGCTGGTTTTGGACACTATAACTGGCACACAGAAAAAAACATCAACAACAACAAAAAAAACATAATGTCCTCAATCAGTCCTGTGAATGTAAAAAGTAGGCTGGTGGTTGCAGCTAAGCTTTTATTGACTGTTACTACTCCACTTCACATTCACAATATGCCAAGTATCCTTGTTTGTCCCAAATCTCATCAAAAGCAAAATGTCTTAGGGTCCTTTTCAAAGTACACCTCCACACAGAGAGGGACATGGACCTTTAGGGCAATTTTTTGCCTTTTCATGCACATTGCCTTCTTAGCATCACCATAAAATCTTGAGTCGACCATTTCACATAGTACTTCTTCCTTGAGCCATTCCTCTGTTGCAATTTCCATGCAATGTTCAAGTAAACAGATGTAATCACACTGGCTGGTGTTCAACCCACTTCTTACTGCCATTAAATGATATTGTCTGCGGTCTTCAAGCTCACACTGCACCTTATGCTGGTGGCCCCAGGTTGTTGTTTTTTTGGACATGAATAGGCACAGAAAAGCCATGCTTTGCTTTTAGGATGGCAGATATTCCATTTGTGGCATCCAAACAGACACTCTTCAATGTGCTCACTGTTGAATCCCTCTTCTTACTGTGCTGTGTATGTTTAGCCAAATTCTTTTTATGAAACACAAGTTTACAATGAGGACATTGCACCTTCCTCTGGAGAAATGTCTTCGTTGTCTCCTGGGCAGTGCATAATATGTGTCTCTTCATGGCAGAAGGTGTGGAGGTAGAGGTAGCAGCATGAACCCTTTATTTCTGGTTGGGGAGGAGGAACAATTGAAATGGGGGGGGGGGAAGAAAGGTGAATGGTGAAAGACAGGGAGATGGTGTGGCAGGTAAGTCTGCATTTTGCTTGGATGGGGCAGCAGCTTCTGTAGCACCTTGGCAAGCCTCCAGGTGTCTCTCCATGTCTGTTCTTCTAATGACGAATTTGCTGCATATCGGGCAATGGAAGTGCCCTGTATTTCTGCAGTTCAAATTGCACTTGCAGAGCGTTTTGTCCAAGAGCAAGTAAAGAAAAGTTTAGCCAATAACAAGACATGAGGGGATGGAACATGCAAGCCATCAGCTCAAAAATAATGATATACTCGTTTCAATCCTGGCTGGGCGAAACGATCGGAGTTTGAATGGGTATAGCCGACCGAGGGAGACTGTTTTTATGCCCTTTGTATATTATGTCCGGCAAAAATATCAATAAAATACTAAGGAGAAAAATGCATTAGAAATCCACTCAAAAACAAAAGGGTGTGGTATCTAACAAACAAAAACATTGCAACTTTCATGACCAAAAAAGGAAGACAAAATTGCAGTGGCAGAGCTCACCAGTGTTTACCATGGAGTGAAACACGGGCACAGCTATTTATCAACAGATTGCGGCAATAAAGTAAGTGCGAAGATCTATAACGATTTGAGTATCACCACAAAAATGGCATGTGGAAGAACAAAAAGTTAAACTTTAATTCAAAATGTCCTGGCTCCTTACAGTCAGGAACATTAAGTCACAGAACTGCAAGATGCACCATATTTTTCTGTCTGTTCTGACGCATCAAACTCCGGCAACGCAAAACTGTATCCATATACAGTTCAGTATTTCCATGCAGAGGAGGGTGTTAAATATGGGCTGTTGGAATTTTACGAGGACCCCCATGAAACCAGCGGTGCTATCTATGAGCAAACTATGGATATCACAGAAAAAAATGGCCTCCGTGTAAGTCAGATTAGAGCGTATGGAGCTGACAATGTGTAGCAGCATAGAGGTGCTGGCTGTTTAGTGCCACTGGTGGCGGTAATGAGGTGGGCCGTATAAAAGCCGCCGTCCTCTCCTCGCGATTCCTTTTGCATCCGCGTCATTGGTGCGTCACTTCCGGGTCCCCGGTTGTTTAGCCGACAGGTATGGCTGCCCGCTGTTTCAACTCATTGATCGCTTGTTTCTTTCTGCGTGCTCACGGCATTTGTGTTTGCAGGGTGATTGTTTGCATGCTGCTCTGGGCAACTCGTGTGCGGCGGTGCCTTCTGTTTGGTGAGTGTCCCCTCTTACTCGGCGTGTTAATTGATACTGTCTGACGGCTAACGCTAGTGTGGTCACAGGTGAATGCCAGCAGCGGCCGGTGTCCTCTCTCCCTCCCTCCTCCTTGAGAGTTTGTGTGTGTCCCTAACAGGTATGTGTGTATTAGTATGGTCAACTACAGTATTATAATATCAAGCCGTAATGCTAACAGTATCTCTTTCTAACTAGGGGTGTGCAATTAGCTGGTGGTTGCTGCTGCTTTGTCTCCGCGGCTGTCTCCGCGGCCGATCTGTCTTTATTAAAGACTGTCCATACTAAAGACGTTGTCTCCACTAAAACTGTCATCTGTAATTGATGCGATCACCCTGCTGGAGCTCGTTCTTGGGCTGCTAAATGCGCAACCGCGCTCAATAGATCTGGTGAATTGCAGCCGAGCTGCTGCCCGGTGTTGACGGCCCACACCGTGCCCCCAGAACACTGATTCGGACTCCGATCCAGACCCGGAATGAGTGTTTTATTATAAGTGTTTATTTTAGGATTATTTTGTACACCATGTTGTTATTTTAGGATTAAAATGGGCAGTCACTGATTTTGTTAACATTTGATTTTGTGTTTGTTTTTGTTGATTTGCCCACTAATTTGTTTATCCCTTTTTCTTTAGTTGCTGGAGACTGGTGGTGGTGCTGCTCGTGCTCGGGTGGTGGTGTCCTCCCCTTTTCCGTCGTTTGCTGTGTCCTGGGAGTGGTCTTCACTAGAGTGTATCACGTATGTCGGGTGTTTTAAGTTGATTTCTTTATTGTTGGTGGATCTCCTCCCCCCTCTGCACTAGCCCTTGTCCATCCAGTCAGCTCCAGCTCTCCCCCTCCCCGTTTGCTTTTCTTGCTTTTATATTTGAATAAAATATACTGTTTTTAAGATTATTGTGAAAAAAAATATAATAAAACTATTTCTATTTTCATAACCACGTCTCCTGCCTTTGAGTAAACCTTACCTGTGTGCTGCTCCCAAACTAATTCTCTGGGTGAAATTCCCAGGGTGGCGTTGTCGGTTTCTTTTCTTAATTTGGCTGTTTAAATTATAAGGTTTAATTTCTTTAGTTCACTGCGTTGTCGGTTTCTTTTCTTAATTTGGCTGTTTAAATTATAAGGTTTAATTTCTTTAGTTCACTTCACACTCGCCACAAATGCATCTGTGAATTTCGGCAAGCATAACTGAAGGAAGTCAATCCACACATCATGAAGGGAAACTGCAAATGTGACTTGGTCCACAACACCCTGAAAAATCCAAATAGAGTCCTCAGCGCTGCAGGTCATGATGCTGAAGCTATTGTCTTAAAAATCTACAGTGAATTCTCATGCTCAGCCAAAAGAGCAGACTCTCTGAAGGAGTTTTGCAAGTTCACTTCAGTACAGCACAAAGAGATACTTAGGCATGTACCAACCCGTTGGTTATCTCTATTGCCTGCAGTTCAGAGGATCTTGGAGTGTTGGGCTGCCTTGAAGTGTTACTTTTTGTCGCTGGGAAAGGGGGACTGTCCTGACATTATTTGGAAGGCTGTGTGCAAAAGTGGTGCTGATGCTGCCGCCGACAGCAGTGATGAGGTGAGGTGACAGTGTCTGAATGTGTCCTGCTGTTTTTAGCCAGCCTTACCCATTTTTATTTCTATTGACATAACAACTGTATTATCTTCTTGTGATCTTATTTAGTCATCAAGAGCACAGAATCCAGATGTAGTCTCAGTACAGGATGTTAGTTTCAATTTGCAGCTACTGTCTTGAACAGGCTGTCTTTTAGTTTTAGGACAGTTTATACGTTTACATTTTACACATTTGTGTCTGTTCAATGTTTTACATTTTACTTTCACTTGTAAAATTCTGTCACAAGCTGTCACAAACACAGCACGTTTCCATATTGTGGCTGTAAATTTGCTTTTAGGTATTAATACATTGTTAAAGTTTTATTTTGTGTTTCTGTATCCTGGTAAAACTTGCTTCAGACTGAGAGTGAGTGTGTGTCAGATACAGAAGAATACATGGCTGAATCAAACCTTCCCAACAACTGTCGGGGAGATTTGAAAGTGGCGGATGTCGATACGTTTCTGCTCAGGCCAGAGCGCACATCCATGAGGCTGGAAAGGAGCCGTAATCACATGCAAATTCTGGTGTTATCCTTGAGCAGCGTCACCTGGGAAAACGCTTTCTCAACGTGGGCATTTAATATTGGCAGAGTGAGCAATCTGATGACAGCCAGTGCTAAATCTAAAACACTGGTTTCCTCCAGCATCTTGAAATGCTTCAACTTCCAGCCAAAAGGCGTCAATGGCCTGATCACTTGAGAAGCCGGCTGATGCAATGTTTCTCCACTAGCTCTCCAAGGTGTCCACCGAACAAGAGAAAAACTCAGGGGGCAAGTCTTTTACTCCTGGCCTGTTTATTGTTGACATCACCAGCTTCGGACAAAAAAGCTCCAGTTTGCGGAGCATTTCCGTTGATGCAGGAAGACATTACTGCACTGCACCAGCACTTCTTTTAGAAAATCAAAACAGTGCACGGAAATTCTATCCTTCAGCTCCGGCGCTAATGTGCTGGCTTCCAGCTGCTGTTGAATGAGGAGCCCAGGTCCGCGTCCTGGTGTGAGAGGTAGAGGCTGGATGATTTAAGGTCAAGTTCCCTGACACGACTGTCGTTGTTCATGCGTAATTCGCTCGGCTTCACAACTCTCCTCAATGTCATCATGTACAGCCTGTCAAGATCCCTAAAAACACCCAGCGTATCTCCCGTTTCCAGCTGGAAATATTTGTTCACAGTTCTGATTTCCATCAACATGGGCTGGAGGAAGTGCATGTACAGACATGTTTGATTTGTCACGGCACATTTTATTCAAAAGCCTGGCTGCATAGCAGTGTTCGGCACTTGAAACCAAACTGAAGTGTAGCTCTAAAATTCTTTCAATACAGTCTGAGATCACCAGCCAACGGGTTGAGCTGGGTGATATGAATTTCAGAGGACAGCCAACTGGAGCCTGTTATTGGTGGTGATGGCGTCAGGCAAGCCACAGCGTGCAAACAGGGAGGAGAGAAAGTCTGTAAACATTCTGGTGGTGACGGACCCGATGGGCAGCACCTCTGGCCACTTAGAGTGGAGGTCGTGGGCCACCAAGAGAAGGAGTTGATGCTTGTACATGTATATATAGATATACATATACAAATGTCACACCATAGTATCAGCATTAATTACAGACATTTATTTTCTCCCATAGTTATAATAATAATAATAAACTAATAGCACTTTTCTTAACAAAGTGCTTTAGAGGCAAGAGTGGAAGACAGAAAAAAATACAATAAAAAAAAAACTAAGCAAAGTAAAGTGCAATGCAGACAAGTTGGAATCACAAATGTCAAAACATAGAAAGTGGCACGAGCTGGGGGAGAAAACAACAACCAAGAGATTAAGTAGTTAAAAAGGCTTTGCGATAAAAGAACGTTTTCAGTAGGGATTTAAAAGAGGCTAGTGATGAAGCCTGTCTGACCTCAAGGGGTAGAGAGTTCCAGAGACTTGGGGCCCTAACAGCAAATGCCCGGTCACCCTTGGTTACCACCATTACAGCCCCATCCACAGATCTTAATGTACGCATTGGGACATAGGGGACCAGAAGATCAGAGATATAAATAGGAGCAAGGCCATTTAAAGTTTTAAACGTGAGTAAAATCATTTTAAAATGAATTCTGAATAAAATGGGTAGCCAGTGCAAAGCTGCTAAAACTGGAGTTATGTGGTGATATTTTTTGGTTCCTGTTAAAATTCGGGCAGCAGCGTTCTGCACCACTTGGAGTTTGTGGAGGGAGCTCTGACTGATTCCAGTTTACAGTCCATTGCAGAAGTCCAGGCGAGAGAAGATAAAAGCATGTAAAACCTTGTGTAAGTCAGAATGGGATAAAAAAAGATCTAAGCACTCTGTGCTGTGGCGAGCTTTAAAACCAGACCGAAAGCTGCTAAAAATATTATTATTATTCATAAAAGCAATCAATTGCTCAGACATGGTCTTCTCCAACACCTTGGATAAAAACGATAATTTGGAAATGGGTCTGTAATTATCAAGCAGTCGAGGGTCTAGGTTAGGTTTTTTGAGTAAAGGATGAATGATCGCGTGCTTAAAACCGTTAGGAAAAATGCCAGAAGTCAGAGAACTGTTAATAATCAATAAAATCAAAGGACCAACAATGTGGAATACCTCTTTTAAAAATTTTGTAGGGACAGTATCTAAAACACAGGTAGAGGATTTCATTCGGAAGATTAACTTATTTAGTGCTAGGATGTTAGTCGTTTGAAACTGTGTAAAGGAGGCCAGATTATTGCTTGAGGTGGGAAGATGACGAGGATCAGGAGAAATTTGTGACCAGATGTCCTCAATCTTACTGATGAAGTGGGTGGCAAATTTCTCAGCCTGATCAGGATCAAGGTCTGTACTGGATGGGCCGTTAAGGGCAGTATTAATTGTCTTAAATAAGATATTAGGGTTATGGTTATTTTTGGATATTATGTCTGCAAAATATGATGATCTTGCCTCTTTTACTGCAGCCTGGTAAGTTGCCATATGGACCTTGAGATCGATGTGGATAGCTGGTGGCTGTTGGTTAATTTCCATCTGCGTTAGATTTTTCTGCATTTTGGCTTTAGGGACCGGGTGTACTCATTAAGCCAGGGGAAGATGATTGTTTTCCGTTCTCTTGTTTTGATTGGCGCAATAAGATCGAGAGCGGACTGACAGTGGCTGTTAAAAGAGGTTAATAGTTCATCTGGGTTATGAGAAAGAGTTACAGAGTGGGTAAAACAATTCCTGAATTTAGTGGCAGAGTCGACATTAAATAAGCGGGACATAGTGATGGGGATAGGTTTAGGAAGAAGAGAAGAAGGTAAAGGGGCCTTAAAAGTATCCGCTTTGTGATCTGAAATCAAAACGTCTGTTATCACAACATTCATTGGGGAGAAACCAGAGGAGAGACCTAAATCCAGGATATGACCTTTTGAATGTGTAGGAGCATTAACTGGTTGTGTTAGGTTAAATGATTCAATAAGGTCAAGAAATTCCTGAGCCATGGGGTGTGTAGGACAACAAACATGAACATTAAAATCCCCAAGAATAAGCACTCTGTCGTAATTGGATAAAACAATCGATAGGAGTTCAGAAAATTCAGTGATAAAATTAGTATACCTTGGTGGTCCATAGACTAAAATACACAGTAAAGGAGGCGGGCCTGAGATGAAAAAACATAAAACTTCAAATGAATTAAAATTGCCGAAAGAAATGAGGGAGCACTTAAAACATTTCTTAAAGAAAACTGCTAAGCCACCACCTCTCCCACAGGGTCGAGGAAGATGGAGATGATCGAAATCAGGGGGAGTTGTCTCCACCAATACAGCAGAATCAGCAGTAGTCAGCCAGGACTCTGTGATCATAAATAGGTCCAACTTATTGTCAGTAATGAGTTCATTGATTAGGAATGATTTGTTCACAAGTGACCTAGCATTCAGAAGGTCGATATTTATGTGTGAGGCAGACAGAGTTGAGGGCAGACTGGCAGTTGACCGTTGTAAGTGCCGCAAATGGCAGGGATTTGCTACCCCCCATGGCCTTCTGGTGCAAAGAGGCCTGTTGTTGTAAATGACTGGGATGGTGGAAACAGACGATGACGGAGGTGGGGATGAATTAGCACCACCGACACTGATGGGGCTACTCCGGAGTCCAGGGCTGGTTATCTTGTTGAAGCAGGCACAGATTGAAATGCAGGGATTTACAGGAAAGATAGGCTTGCCAGAGGGTCCTGGCTCTGTTTGGTCGGCAGGGAGGAGGCAGAAGAAACCTAAGGGACTGGTGCTAGGACCCCAGGGACGTCAATAGTAGTGGGAGTGGTCGAAGGGCGTGGACATCAAAGAATTGTTTTGACTGGAAATTTGTGTAACACGTGAGTGGGCGACGCGATAGTTGCAGTGTGAATCATTGCAACAACTTGTAACTTGTTTTATGTCCCTTTATTAGTAGCCCTTTGAAATAATCAAACATTATTTTAAAAAAATGTTCTTGGAAAAATAATAGTGTTTTATGGACGGTCACAGCTGTGATCAGTGGGATGAGGTGTTGTATCTACCATTTATAGACTACATTAACATATTTCTCCTATGTAGTCATACAGATTCTTATATATCCCATTACAGTTATTAACAAATGTACAAGTCTGTCACTGGTAGTCTCCAACATTGCCACTAGAATTCTCTGACATTGTAGTGTGACTTTGGCCGACATTGTCAAAAATGCAACTATACCAATATGAATATTGAGAGGACTGATACATGGAGCGAAAACAAAAAGCAATTATCAGTCTACTTCAACATTTTTACTTTAGTGCAACATTCTTTTTAATACTGTAATTGTGACATTTTGGTGCAACTGTCAGGATCTGGGCCTGGCAGCTCCCCCCCCCCCCCCTTTTGTTTGATGGTGTCTTTCCCTGTTTGTCTGATCCTCCTGTGTCGCCTCCCGTCTGTTCTGTGTGTGTGTGTGTGTGTGTGTGTGTGTGTGTGTGTGTGTGTGTGTGTGTAAGTGCATGGGTGTGGCTTTGTTCACAGGGAGGACCAGGTGAACCTGATCCAGCAATCAACCCTCACATTTTAAAACCCCGGCCTTCTCTTCACTCGTTGCCAGATTGATTGTTCACCCAGTGTGGTAGTACCTTGTACCATGGCTCCGTTTGTGTTTTAGCTATATCCTGGTGCTTATTAGCTTCTGTGGCTAATGCTCCTCTGTGTTTTTTGCATTGCTCCACGTCATTGTGTCTCATGCTCAATTTAGTGATGGCTGATTGAGGCTTTGTTGAAGCTTCAACACTTCATACAAAACATGATTCATTACTCGAGGCTTCAATGACACACAGTGCTCGAGTAGGACATCTAGTGGTCAATAAAATGAAGTGCAATCGAGATTTGTCATTGATTGGTTCATGGATTCGTTTTCAACTACACTAGATGACTGTATGTTTCGAGTGGATACAACATTAACTAGAATAAGTAAATTTCACCGGAGATTGACTAATATTCCAAATATGGTGCGTTTTGGAAAATGATAAAGCCCCCAAAAAGGTGATTCTTCTTCCGGAATAATAATAATAGACGGACCAATTACAATAGGGTCCTCATTCCTCGGCCCCTAATAATAATAATAATATAACAAGTAGGGCCGGGACTTTAACGCGTTAATTAAGATTAATTAATTACTATTATTATTGACGCATTTTAATCACACTTATTTTTGCACCACGGAACGTTTCTCACTGGATGAGTTTCAGGCAGACTGATTATACTGGAGCACCAACTAGCGTTCATGAGTTCAGACAACAACAAACCACAGTGAACATGAACGAAGAAGCTGATGAGACGCTTTGGTTGGCCCCGTGGATGGGAAATTTTGTTACAAAAAACGAACGCATGGAAGTGTCGATAAGAGCATGGTTGTGTTGCTATGCAACAAGGAATTCGAATATCACCGCAGCACATCGAGCCTCAAGTATCACCTCAATGCAAAACATATAGCAGCTAGCGGCTAGTGTGGTAGCTAGCGTGGATTGTGTTTTACTTAAAAAACCAAAGTACTATAGTGTACAGAAGGTCGACCTACCTATAGGCTACCTGAATTTCTGAAATGTACTATATTTCTAAATATGCTGTTGCTACACTTAATGGCAAAAATTGCACTGGTCTGTTG
Source organism: Centropristis striata (assembly GCF_030273125.1). Lineage (NCBI taxonomy): Eukaryota > Metazoa > Chordata > Actinopteri > Perciformes > Serranidae > Centropristis > Centropristis striata. The sequence continues at coordinate 15,682,329 of NC_081528.1, read as the reverse complement.
GACTTGGACAAAAATAAACAATATTTTTGTTGCTTAAACTTATGTATTCAGTCATTATTCATTGGTATACTAAAAATCCATGTGAAAAAAATTACTTCTCACTGTTCTCAGGTCAAATATTTATATGCAATTAAAATGCGATTAATTTCGATTAATTAATTACAAAGCCTCTAATGAATTAGATTAATTTTTTTAATCGCATCCCGGCTCTAGTATTAATACTAAGAATGTACAAAGTTTAGCTTTTTGGGATTAACACAACTTTTATTGTTAGCTAATGTTAGCTTTTCAGCTTTGACAAATAGTTTATGTTCTAAGTCAGAGGAGTAGATCAGAATGTGTTCTAGGTATTTATATGCGATTAAAATGCGATTAATTTCGATTAATTAATTACAAAGCTTCTAATTAGATTAATTTTTTTAAACGAGTCCCGGCCCTAATAACAAGACCATTCTTATTTAACATGTCTGTACTCTATATACTCTTCACTTTTGTATCATGAAACATTTAAATGGTGCTGCTACATTCATGAGATGTGCTCTAGAAATACAGACATGTATTTTTCACATGGGGCTGGTGTAAATACAGATTATATTATGGATTTTGGAGTGTTTTGGGGTTCATTGGTAGAGAGGTTCATGGGTCTGTGAGAGAGATTGTGCTTGGAAAACAGGGCAGTGGGTGTGCTTGTGTAACTTGTTATGAATTTTTATTGAGAAACAACAGTTTTTCAACAGTTTTGGGATTCAAGCGGTTTCTTTTTTATATACAATTTCCCCAGCCTTGGAAAAAACCTGTTCAAAGAGCACAGATGAGGCTGGGGTGCATAAGAAATGTTTAGCAACCTGATACAGATTGGGATACACATTTTTGTAGTTCGCCCAGTATGTGAGGGGGTCTGCAGTTCTTTCCAGTGGAGGATCAGCAAGGTATCGGTTCACCTCTACAATCTCGTTGGCCGTGGCGCTTTGCATTTGACAGGCTCTGTTTGAATGTTCATCCAACAGGCTCCACAGATGAACTCCTGAAAAATATTTACGATCATTACCACCAGAAATATCATTAGTCCTTTCATAATAGAAGAAAAAATAAATACCTGTAGAGGCTGTGCTGGTGCTGGTGCTGGAGGATGAGGCTGAGACGGTGCCTGTGAGGTGGAAGGCTGTTGCTGCTGCTTCTGGACATTGCTTACATTAATGACCTTTGTACATTCAATGACAGGACGGTCCTTGACACTGGCTGCCACTCTCCGACTGCTGAATCCAAATGTTTTGAATCGTGTCGCGACCGCCAGTGAACTGTCTTTTTCCTTGTCTTTCAATCTGTCGGCCAAGCATCGCACAAGGTTCTATGCCAGGTGTTGTGCCATGGGGGTGGTGATTTGTGAGTAAATTTGTTTGGTTGTATGGCATAACAGTTGGTAAAGGGGGATGACCTTTGACCCTCTGACAGCTCCACGGTCGCCACCTGGAATGCTGCCAGCAGCTGAAATGACAGGAAAATATGTATTGTCTGAACAATGAAATCCAATTCACCATACAGTTTATGATTTCAGTCTAGCATGACGCTCCGAGTGAGTAAACCCTTCTGCAATGACTGTGCAATAAACCAACTGGATAGCTTGGATTCTATAGTACTTTTTTTCTGTTGCATACCTTGATGCATTCTCCTGTAACTTCATGCAGCTGGTTTGTCAGAGGAGTCAGGTCTGTGTTGAGTGAGACTAATGCTAAAGCCACTGCATCTCTTTCCTCATACAGGCGCTGAAGCATCTCCAGGGTGCTGTTCCAGCGTGTGTCCACCTCCAGTTTTAGTTTTTTCACAGTGCGTCCCAGTTGCTGCTGAATCTGGCTCAGTCTCTCTTTGGCCATTGTACTAGTTTTGAAGAAACTCACTATCCTCCTGCTAGTGGCTCTAATTGCATCAAGGCCAGTGGCTTTAATGGAGTTCTTCACAACCAGATTGAGGCAGTGTGCAATGCACTTTGATTGCCTCAGGTTCAGAGTTTGCCGTGGCAGTCATTTTGCTGGCTGAGTCAGTCACAATGCATCTCACTCTGTTCCCTAGGCCCCACTCTGCTATCGTTGCTGTGATTTCAGCTGCAATGTGGGCTGCTGTGTGGGTCCTAGGAAAAGGCTTGATCCCCAGAAGAGGAGTGGACAACTGGTCATTCCTGTTGATAAAGTGGCAGGTTACAGCCAGATATGCGTCCATGTTAATGGAGGTCCACATACCTGAGGTGAGGCTCACAGTCTCAACACCCTGGATCTCAGCTTTGGCCTTTTGATTTGATTTGATTTGATACTTTATTTATACCAACAGGTAGATTTGGTGTGCAGTCAAGTGAGATGTCTCAGCACAAAACACACAGCATACAGACATTAAGAACACAACAGACAGATGAAAGACACAGTAACGATTAAGCAAATAGAAAACTCAAAGAAGTGCACCACTGCATCCCATTGAATGCCATAGATAAACAGTCAATCGAATAAATAAGTAGATAAAAATTTTATGATGGTAAGGATGGATAATTAAAAAGCAACTGTCATGGCCTTAGTAAATGGTATGTTTTATTTACTTCCCTGATGGCAGAGGGAACAAAGCTTTCTCTAAATCGCTTCGTTTTACATGTAGGCAATTTGTATCTGCGGCCAGATGGGAGAAGCTGAAATTGTTTGTGTAGTGGGTGGGAGCCATCTCGCAGAATGGAACCAGCTATCCTCTGCAACTGCCTAGTGTAGAAAGCTTCAGGGTTAAGTTGTGGCTCACCAATCAGCCTGCTAGACCACCTGACTATTTGTTTGAGGGAGTTTTTATTTTTAAGAGACAGATTGCTCAACCAGCACACCAAACAAAAGGATAAAATAGATTCAATAAAAGCACGGTAAAAAAGAGTCAGTAGGGTTCGGTCTATGTGTAGATAGGACAGTTTCCTCATAAAGTACAGGTGCTGGTTGGCCTTTTTAAAGACAGCTTCACAATTTGCCTCAAATGTGAGCTTGTTGTCAATAATGGTGCCAAGGTATTTGTACTTGTCCACTGTCTCCACTATCTGACCTTTTATGTCTGTAGGCATCTGTGCCTGGGGGTGTTTTCTGAAGTCAATCGCCATGTCTTTGGTTTTAGTAATATTCAGCTGCAGATATGACTTGTCACATCAGTCTGTGAACTCAGCAACTATTGGACCATGGCTTGCTTCTTTCCCATGTAGTAGGCTTACAATTACAGTGTCGTCAGCATATTTTATAATAGATCTATCTGCTCTATTGCTGCGACACATATTTGTGTATAAAATGAACAAGAGAGGAGACAGTACACACCCCTGTGGAGACCCAGTGGAGCTGCAGGTCTGGTCAGATAGGATGCCTTTGACTCGTACTCTCTGTGTTCGGTTGGTTAAAAAATTTAAAATCCAACCCACAAGGTTGTTACTTAAATTGAATTGGCCTGCTCCTTTTCCTCCTCATTCTTTGCAATCACCATGTTTTTTAGAGCCTTCCTTGTTGGCAAAGAGTATGAGGGGTCCAGCTTTGCCACAAGCGTTTTAAAACCAGCATCCTCCACAACAGAGAACGGCTGAGAATCCTTGATGATGAAGTTCACTACAGCATCATCAAGCTCTCACTTTCTATTGCCTGAAAAAGATAATGTGTACAATACAATGCATGAGGTTCCATAAGAAATACTAAGTGTTACTGAAATGTATCACAGAGCAATATAAACCAAACTGACAGGCACAAGTAATCCATTGTAACTGTCATGTATAGGCCTACCTGGGTTAGTGGCAATAGCTGGCTGCTGCCTGTCCTCTGGTGCCGCTTCCATCTCTGCATGCTTGGCCCTTAAATGCCTCAGCATGGATGAGGTGTTGTTGCTGTATGACAGCCTCGCATCACACAGCATACACTGCGCCTGTGAAACAATCAATTAGCAAAGTCAGACATAATTTGAATGCATTCATGTAATTTTCCATTCCAGTGAAATTGGGCATTGGGTACAACAGGCATGTACAACTAGGAAAACAATTATGTAATTATGTTTCTATAGCAATATTATTTTATTTGAGGTCTTATCCTAAGGAGTTTTTAAGTGTAAATACAAGTGAAATAAAAGTAACACTCGTAATTACCTTATTGTCCGGCAGCAATTGGAAAGCATCCCATGCACAGGATCTTTTCCTGGATGGTTCCATGTATCCTATCTATCGTATCTATCAATCAATAGGTCACTCTATCTAATCTATCTTATATGTCAATAAATCTGTCACTCTATCTAATCTATGTTATCAATCAATCAGTCACTCTATCTAATATATCTATCAAAATAAGCAATATGGTATACCAACACTACTAATTCTCAAAACAACTAACCGCAACAACACAAACCAACCTACTCTGCGAAAAAAAATATTCAAATGAACGACACTAAATAAGGATCTCCCTGATCCCAGAGCACACTCGATCCCGCCAAGTGATTCAAATACAAACCAAACCAATCAGGTGATTCGCTGAGCAGCAGAGTGCTTCGAACATCATCGAAGTGTGTGAAACGTCACAAGTCACGTGACCAAACTATGCCTCGGCACAGTGCTTCGGTACGTTTGCTTCATGCACACTGAGCATAAAAGTAACATTTAGGATAGAGGTAGCCTGTAGAATACATTCAAGTACGTTGCATTGAGATAAAAGGTAGGTAGGCTTCAGGACAAAGTGCACGATTAGCTTGTGTATCACTAAACAATCACTCTGTTGATTCAAGTCTCTCTTGAATTAACTGACCTTTTTCAGAAACATGTCATTTTGATTGATTTGATTGTTTTCTTCTTTTTTTCAGTCTTTATTTGCCCTTTCAGCCTTTTTATTCACTCTTCTCTTCAATTCTCCTTGTTATGGTTATAACTTGAAGCACTCAATGTGCAGTGGATCTTTGCTCCATAAGCAGTGCATTTGTCACAACGACAGTGCCTCTGGTACTGGTGCATTGTGTCCAGTGATGCCGGTAACGCGTTAATTAGTAACGCGTTACTCTAATATGACCTTTTTTCAGTAACGAGTAATCTAACGCGTTACTATTTCCAAACCAGTAATCAGATTAAAGTTACTTATCCAAGTCACTGTGTGCGTTACTATTTTTTGTCATTTTCCTTAGTAAAACGATATATTTGCTTTCTTCTAGCGACTCGGGGAGCGACGTCGATCGGCGGTTTTGCAATCTATTTTGCGGGTAAAAATGGGTTTGGGTGGGTGTATAAACTTGGGCTGTTTTCGGATCAGCAGGCAGCAGTCTCACTTACTCATTCACTCACACACACACTACAGCTCTGGCTGACGTGCCCCCTAAACTCACAACAGACACTCCCACTACCTTCAGGCTACGTTAAGTCAATCAGTAAGGATGACTATATGGCGCTTTATATCCAACACAATCATGATCTAGTCTGTCCTTAGCCTACAAAATAAAGTTTGAGAAATGTCTGCATGGAGCACAGCTGCTTACAGGTGTGCAGCTGACAGGTGTGCAGCTTACAGTGACAGTTTCCTCATCGCTACCTGAGCCACCATCCGATCCTCCTCCTTCAGTTTTTGCCCGTACGCGCCCGGTATCTCATCTCTTTCTCTCTTGCGATTCACACAGCACAGCTGGACAAAGTGGTCTATAACTGCCGTTTATATGCAGCAGTCAATATGATCGCTATTGGCAGTCCGGGGTATAAATGCTCAGAGTTTGTTTCATTTTAATATATTATTATATATAAGTTGTAAGCTTCAGAAACCATCAAACACATATATTTAGGAAAAGTCGCCGACTGAGAGACATGTAGTTTTAATGTAAACGAAGTTATTTATAAAAGAAAAACCCAAACGGTCTGTGAGACTGTCTTGGCCGTTCTAGTTCACTGTGTACATGAGAAACAAGGCAAAACTATTTTGGGCGGTTTTTTGTGCATTCTCGCGGTTTTTGATGAGGTTTTGGCTGGAAAATCTCGCTGTCACCAGGCAACACTGCGACACGAACGTTAACAACCATGGAGGGGAGAGAGAGATGCGCATTTACTCGGTGGAAGTACTTATTTTTAAGTAAAGTCAAGAAAGACTGTCTTTATTTTATTTTTTATTTTAAAAAAAAAGAGAGTATTTATTTTTAAGTAAAGTCAAGAAAGACTGTCTTTATTTTATTTTTTATAAAAACATGTATTTTTTTCAGGAAATTGTTTTTAAGTTTGTACGTTACTGTTAAAAATACACTTCCAGTAAAATGAGTATTGGCAATTTAAAACTGGTTGTCATTTTTATGTTTAGGCGGCGAGGGGTTGTTGTCGGTAGCTGCTGAATGTAACTAATAAAGTAACTTGTAATCTAACTTAGTTACTTTTAAAATCAAGTAATCAGTAAAGTAACTAAGTTACTTTTTAAAGGAGTAATCAGTAATCAGTAATCGGATTACTTTTTCAAGGTAACTGTGGCAACATATCTTCACTGATATTTAACAATAGCAGCCCGAAGAGATCTCCTTCCTGAGCTCAGTGGTTTCGTGCCAAACTATGTGTGAAAAGACTGGCCATCACCACTTCTTAGACCTGATGGAAATTTGATGTCTTGAAACATGTTGGTTGTGAAGTTCGATGCCACCCATGTGTGCATGGTTTTGGGTGATGCATTTTGATTGTGGGACCTTGTCAAAGGCACGTTGCTCCTTGTTCCATCTCTCCATTTCTCCCCCATGTTTGTTGCCACTGTGACAATGTTATTGTCCTTCCAACGGACCAGCAACTCCTCGTCCTTCTCTTGGGTCAGGACCTCAGAGATTCCCCAGGGTAACTACATGGAGTTTCCTGTGGCTTGAATGGGACAGACGATTTTGTCCTCATTATTCCAGAACATCCATATCCTCTTTTCATTGAGAAGCGCAGGTGAAGTTAAGAGGTTGACAGGAATGAACTTGCAACCTTGAGGCACCTGAGCTTGCTCTGCAAGACCCAGAACGACACTGGGTCCCTGATCCAACCCAGTCTCAGAGAGGAGAGTGTGAGATCCAGCTTTTATCTAGCTTGTAAACAAAATGGATTGGTTTACCTCTTGTGAATTGCTTACATCCATGTCAGCCATAGTATTAGATCATGTTCTCATCCACTGACAACCATTCCTGGTATGATTTTGTATGAATGAGTAAGCTCAGTAAAGGTATCATCACTGATAATCTAATAATTTATTTCATGATCAGTTTGCATGATCTCAGCATAAGCAACTCAGGATCCTGCATGGCAAATGGGCCGTTTCTCCATCAAGCCCATATCTGATGCATCGCTATCACAATCACTGAGGACAGCATCCTTTTCACTCTCAGGGACAACAGCAATGTTGCATACTTTATCTGGACCATCACTTACATCCAGCATGTCCAGAACTTGACTCAAAGTGTAACTAAAAGAAATAACACAGCAGAAAGTTAGCTAGAACAAGAACTAATGCTACAGTCTGTATTGCTAATGCTAACAATGGCTAATGTTACAGTATGGCTAACCTGGCTAGCATTGCAGATTACACAACACTTTCTAGCATTGCTGAATGGAACATGGTTGACTTGGATGTCATGTTATTCCCAGCTCAAACTTCCCAAGCAAATGGAATTCAACATTAGCATGTGTATACATAGATACACTGTGTTATTCCGTTGTTTGCTCATTTTATGACCACTCTATACAAAACTGCAAATGCATGTATGAATACTAGACACCCTTAAAATGATGTGTATCAAGAATGTTTTTCCTATCTTTATGTTAGCATACTTTACTAACCTTTTTTCCGGGAGCTTTGATGCAGCCATCTTCTTATTGTACAGCCAGGATGTAAACAGCTCTGGTCATGTGACAATTTACAGTAAACATGTGACACTGCACATATTTTCATATTTGCTGGAAATACATTCATACATCATTCAGTAACATTTTTGGAGCCTTATAACTAAAATATAAATATTTTTGTTATAGGTTAATGTTTGTAATTATATTTACATTTGCACTAACTTTGCTTATTACTGACTGAAAATCTTAGATCTGAAATAATACAACACAGTCGTATTGTTTTGTGTTGTTTTGATGTTATGATAAAATGTTATGTTGTGATTTTGTATGTGATGTCGTATTTTTTCTTAATTGTATATGTCTTAAGTGTTTGTATATGTATTTTGTATATTGTACTTGTTTTTTTTTTTGGTTTGTTTTTTGTTTCGTAATTCTCTGCTATTTTACATCATGGCCAGGGGACTACAGATGAAAACTAGCCTTCTGGCTAACTCTGGCTTTTTTAACCATGTGTAATCATGTGTTTTATGAAATTGCACTGTCCCCTTTTAAATAAACTACTACTACTCATACAGATAGATCATAAGCATTAATGCTCAACTCAACTAAAGGGATAGATGTCTGAGTTAAGTGAGAAAACAATGCAATGCAATTAATAGGCTACCGTTAATAATGTGATTTTAAAAAAAAAAGAAAGAAAAATAGAATTTGACAAATTAAACATACAGCCATTGATTGGACTTTGGTGAAAAAATATGAAAGTTGTCCACTCCTTATTAAACACTCGGCACTCACTGTCGACCTTTCTTTTCTTTCTTCCGTTCATTTTTACCGAAGCGCTCAAAGCCTTTGCTGTTGTACGTCACCTTTGTCAGGGTGCACTCTGGTTGGTGGGAAGAAACAATAAGAGAGTGAGTGAAGGTCAGAGTGTGTTGTAAGATTTCATGCAATTCACTGTTGATTGCACCCATTCACAGTACACACAAATGCCACTGTAAAAACAACATGAAAAAACTACAAATAAAATTAAGGCCCTCAGTAGGAAGCTAGCTACCACCTACCTAACTCATGAGTTTGCATTACGTATATATGACAGTAACTTTCAAAAGCTTGGATGATGACTTGCAGAACTAATCATACGTCATCTTCCTGTTTTAGCAACAACTCTCTTTTTTTTACTTTGAGGAAACTATTGGCCTCAAATTCACTTCGTTCTGTTCAGACCATGGAGTTAATCCAACATTTGCTCACATCCTGCACCGCCCACATTTGGTCTTGGCAGGTGAAGGTAACTCAATCTGCATTCGAGTATGTGTGACTGCAGTTTTAGAGACTTTGGCCAATAGCAGGTCATTTCAGAGATAATGCATGCCTTTCTGCTGAAGATGCTAACAGGAATATAACACATATAAAGAAACCTGCATAAATCCAGAGACAGCAAAATGCTGTCAACACAGGCTCACAGGCTATCTTCACAACAACATGCTTATATTAAAAAGAGAAATCATGGGGCCATTACATAGACTTAGACAATAATTTCCCGGAGACTTGCCTTAACTCTAACCTTAACCACTGACCAAAACATCAGCTTTTTCTCAATTTGGGTCATGGACCCTGTCCCTAGTTGGATAAGCCATCTTTCACTGTAGTCTGAAATGTGTCCTCAAAGGTGGCCTAAGTCCACCTTTGAGGACACAAGGTGTGTGTGTGTGTGTGTGTGTGTGTGTGCACGCGCACACACACACACACACACACACACTCTCCTACCACTCACACTCAGTGTTGTTCACAATTTGCTTAATGTAACACCTCATGGTTGAGCAGGCAGGAATCAAATTTTCTTTTTAGAGTAAGCCTAATGTACCTCCGGCTATGACAACTGAATCAAGTCAAAAGCTGCCAGATCCACAAATGTATTCTGACAATGAATTTGTGTGTTAGTGATCATAGTGAGAGTGTGTGTGTGTGTGTGTGTGTGTGTGTGTGTGTGTGTGTGTGTGTGTGTTTGTGTGGCGCCCACATATTTTGGCCAACAGGGTCAAAGCCTCACAGTGTGGTCAAATTGAGTTGAGTAAAAACAAGTAAATGGTGCATGGGTATGTGTCTGTCTGAGTGTTAGTCCCCTAAAGACAATACTTAAAGTTGTGTGAATAAAATGTCATGAACGTACAAGGCCAAATTTGGTTCAGTAAACCACCAAAACAAGGGCTTCTTTCTCTGAGTGTATTTTGCTTGAAGGAGTTAGAAGAAAAATGTTCTGCTTGTCAAGAAGCATCTGCAGCTCATGTTTAACAGTTCACATAAATTTTAAACTGCTTAGTTTATTGTTTTTTCATGGAAAACAAAACATTAAATGACTTGTCATGACAACCTCAACATACACAATGCATTTTTGTCTATCACAGTCTGTGAAAAAATGCACAAATAAATATTGGCGACCTCTTACTCGACGTAAGCCCAAAATTTTGCATTGAAGTGAATGGAACGGCCGAAAAAAATGAGCGAAAAAGAACAATAATTGGATAATTTTAAAACATTTACTTCTCCAGCATAATTTCACCTAGAGACTCCATTTAAACTTTAAACAGTAGACACAAGTCTTGTGTATTGGTGTATTAATCCACGTTTCAATAGGTCATATAGTTTTCAATCCCTGTTCAATGACTATGATAATTTTTGTAGAAATTCTGAGATTGTAATGGGTGTGTATTGCACGGAATGTTCGTGTCACAGTGTGTGACATCATCACTCACAGTGCAGAGGGAGAGAAGAAATAAATTTGAAAACTGTGCTCCAGTCCACAAATTCCACTCTACAGAAATAATTTATACATAGAAACGTAGGAAAATTAGTCTTCTCACTCACAATCCTCTGGTAAAGCTGTCAGAGTTATAGTTTGGATGTAAGACGCACAGATGCGCCACCAACACGCACCAACAGCCCCATTGGCTCCCATATTAAAAACGCAGGAGGATTTCTGTAGAAAAGCATATTTAACAGTTTTTCAGATCGCTCTTACAAAGCTATTTCTTCATTTTTCTTCACAAAAAAAACATATGTAGCTGTTCAGGAAGAACTCAGGACGCTCAAAGGGGGAAAATGGGTGAATTGTACCCTTACTGATTGAATATGTATTATGTCCTGACAACCCAATAAAGATATATATGTAAAAATATTGATATATGTGTGTATGTATATATATATAATTTGTGTTTATGTTCAGGTGACTGTTAAAGTAAAAGTAATATGAGTATTTAAAGGTCTGCAGATGTCCACAGAGTTGTCTGCTAAATGTTTTCTGGCACTCTGCTGAGCGTGCATGATATATTTTCCTGGCATGATTTGAATGCTGTGAAGCCTCCTGGAAGGGAACACAAGTACAAAAAAATAAAAACAAAAAACCCACAAAGCCACAGTGAGTGATCATGTTCTTCCCTATGGTGAAACATTTCTGCTCTAATGGGAGTTGAATCGTAGAAGAGGAGAATGCCTCCATCCATTTGGCCAAAATGCTCACTGAGTAATCAGATGAGTATGAAAATGATCCAGACCATCTACCGTTTACAGATCTCAGTGCTGTGGAAGGCTATGAAAAAATGCATTTAAGTTGTACTGCAGTGGCCCAGTTCCTGTATTTATTTATAGTTATTTGTGCATCTGATGGGATATGTATTCAAATAAAAAAATTTGTCCCTGTATATCCGTCTAAAATTGATTTCCACCTTTTGTGTCTTTGGAGAGTTGAGTTAATTTATTCATACACTGTAGGCTCTGCAGTTGCAATGTGAATGGACTAATGCAGTTATGACAAAGGTGCAGTGGACCTGACGACACTCCAGCAGATGATCTTATCCACAACTTTCCTGCCAGTTTACGGGACCCCAGCTCCAGTTTAGCCGAATGAAGCTAGCTAGCACACAAACAACACTCGTGGTACAACATATAGTATTATAACTTATTTTGAAAGCTACATGTGTTTAGTGATCAGAATGATTCATACAGATACTTTATTTTGAAGAGTTCTATAGATAAGTTAACAAACATCGCTGCAAACAAAGACACGACACACAAAAAATTAAATATCAATTTATCCATAAAGATTTAGTCACTCAGATTGCTCTCTGCCTCTGGCAGATGCAGTGACCGGTTTCAAAGTAAGATTTCTCACTAAAATATCTGCTGGTTGGATCAGATACATGCCAAATTAAATACACACTCTTTAAGACTGTTAATTCATCGTCTGTCGTGTGTGTGTGTGACAGTATTTGTGGAGTTTTTTTCTGCTTGAGGACGTGGATGGATGGATGGATGGATGGATGGATGGATAGATAGATAGATAGATAGATAGATTACTTTATTCATCCCCGAAGGGAAATTCGGTTGTCACAGCAGTCCGGTAGTCAAGTACAATAAAATGCAATAGAATAAAATACTGAGGTAGCATAAATAAAAACAACAATAGAAAAAAAAAACACAGAATACAACAAGGACACTTAAGAAGTAAAAAAAATCAGTTGGTAGGGTGGTTGGCAAGATGATGGTAATAATTAAACTGGTGATATGACGGCAACAATGCTATAGTGACTAGACGGTATATAATAATAATAATAATAGTGCAGTATATAATATATATAATATAATATGTAATAATAGATAATAAACAATATAAAAATAAAATGAAAATGAAAAATATAAATAAAGTCATTATAAGTAAAATAATATGACATATAATATATAATAATAATAGTAGTAATAATAATAATAATAATAAATAAGGCCGGTAAGGCCGGTATAATAATAATAGTAGTATATTACAGTATATAGAAATAATAGTAATGGCAGCAACAGTATATATAATAATAATAATTAGAGGTGGGAATCACCAGAGGCCCCACGATACGATTTTATCGCGATACTTGAGTCACGATACGATATTATTGCGATTTTAAGCATTTCGCAATATGGTGAGTATTGCGATACAATATATTGCGATTTTACTGTTTAAAATTACTTATTTAACTGCATTTTGTGTCCACAAAATTAAATTAAATCAATAATTGTTTTGTCAAATAAGACAGTCTTTTTATTTCTCCACAATGAGAGTCAAACCCACAGACTGACCAACAAAGTATTCAGTCAAACTGAACTGAACTGATATCAAACATGCAGTGCAACATTTGTGACTTTCATGTTCTGCTCGAGTCTAAAGAACGTGAGACAGACGCTTCCAGTCATCTGTCACACTATGAGCCGTTATAGTCACATATGAATCTACTGCCCGCGACTTCCACACAACACAAGTTATCGCAAGTATATCTGCTGTTCCCAAACTTTCCTCAACTTCAAGCTTTACTGCTGTGTATAGCTTTGATACGGCTGTGTCCGTGAAATAACGTTGCGACGGAGTCACATAACTGGTTCCAGTGTCTTTACCATGTAGCTAAAACCATCGTTTCCACAACGTTGTATGACCTCAAGTCTTTGCACATGAAGCAAGCAATGGATTGTGTTATTTCCTTTGCGCGTTCTGAATTGAGGGGCAGTTTTGTCAGCTGGTTTCTCGGTAGCGCTGATGTAGCGTTAGCTTTGGCGTCATCAGTTAATGCGATCTCAGGATGGTGCCGAGTTAGATGAGCCCGCAAGTCCGTTGTATTCCCCGAGTATTTTATTTTCATGCGGCACTCCTTGCAAACTCCATGTGTCATTTCTATCTCATTCGTCCCTTCCTTGTTAAAAAAAAATCCAAAATAAATCCACACGCTTGACATTAACGCGGACGGGGCTCTCCTTATTTATTATCTCCGGTGCCGCCATCTTTGTTGTACCAACTTCTTCTGTCACGCTGACCATCACCTCTACTGACCTCACCAGAAAAATACTCAACAGCACCATCTAGTGGATCAAAAAAGCAATTGATTTCATTTTAAGTACCAAAGAATTCACTTCATTTTTTCCATTAATTATGACAAAAAAGTATCGATACTTGGCGGCCATGAATCGATATTATATCGCCACGCAAAATATCGCAATACTATGCAGTATCGATTTTTTCCCCCACCTCTAATAATAATAGTAATAATATTAATAACTTAGCAAAGTGTCGTTCGTAGATTTAGTGCATTTCAGTAATGTTGGTTCTGGCAGAGGTAGATGAGTTATAAAGTCTTATTGCAGAAGGAAGGAACGACTTTCTGTATCGTTCCTTGGAGCAGCGGGGTTCTGCCTTCCTGATCAGTTTGTTCAGTCTGTTGGCGTCCTTTGCTTTGATGCCCCCCCCAGGACACCACAGCAAAGAAGATGGTGCTCGCCACAACAGACTGATAGAACATCTGCAGCATTTTGTTGCAGACATTGAAGGACCTGAGCCTCCTCAGGAAGTAAAGCTGGCTCAGGCCCTTCTTGTAGAAGGCCTCAGTGTTGGTGGACCAGTCCAGTTTATTGTCCAGAGTGACCCCCAGGTACTTGTATGCAGGTACCATCTCCACATCTGTCCCACTGATACTGACAGGAGAGGGCAGGGGCTTATTCCTCCTGAAGTCCAAAACCATCTCCCTCGTCTTCCTCACGTTCAGCTGCAGGTGGTTCTCCCCACACCACTTCACAAAGCGGTCCACCAGGTCCCTATACTCAGCCTCCCCTCCGCCCTCAACACACCCCACAATGGTCGTGTCATCAGAGAACTTCTGCAGATGACACGACTCAGTGCAGTACTGAAAGTCAGCAGTGTATGTGGTGAAGAGGAAGGGGGACAGTACAGTCCCCTGGGGGGCGCCGATGTTACTGATCAGACGATCAGACACACAGTTCTGTAATCTCACAAACTGCGGCCTGCTCGTCAGATAGTCATCGACCCAAGTGATGAGGGGAGCACCCACCTGCGTGCCCTCCAGTTTGGCCTTCAGCAGTCTGGGCTGGATGGTGTTGAAGGCGCTGGAGAAGTCGAAGAACATGATTCGGACTGAGGTGTTGGGTCTGTCCAGGGAGGAGTGAGCCCTCTGCAGCAGGTAGATGATTGCATCATCAACCCCAAAACGGGGCTGATATGCAAACTGCAGGGGGTCTTGTAGTGGGCACACCAGCTGTCTGAGGTGTGCCAGGACCAGTCTCTCCATGACCTTCATGATGTGGGAGGTCAGTGCTACTGGCCTGTAGTCCTCCAGTGCAGCAGGACGTCCTTTTTTGGGCACTGGGACCAGGCAGGATGTTTTCCAGAGCACTGGCACTCTCTGAAGGTGAAGGCTCAGGTTGAAGAGGTGCTGGAGAACTCCACAGAGCTGGCTGGAACACGCCTTCAACACATGAGGGCTGATGCGGTCCGGTCCAGCAGCTTTCCTCTGCTTGAGCCTCTCCAGCTCTCTGAGACTGGGGGGTGGGGGGTGTCGGCGGTGATGGTGCAGAGAGGTGTCTGCTGCTGGCGGTGGTGGGGGGCTGTGGGGGATGTGTGGATGTCCTGGGGACTGGAGGTGTGAAAGGTGTGAAAGGGTCTGTGTAGATGTACAGTTAGTGTTATAAACTAAACACATGTATTAATTAGGACCGGACTTTAACGCGTTAATTAAGATTAATTAATTACACAAAAATTAGCGCGTAAAAAAAATTGACGCATTTTAATCGCACTTTTTTTGCACCACCGAACGTTTCTCACTGGATGAGTTTCAAGCGGACCGATTAAACTGGAGCACCAACTGGCGTTCATGAGTTCAGACAACAACAAACCACAGTGAACATGAACAAAGAAGCTGATGAGATCGATTAATTAATTACAAAGCCTCTAATTAATTAGATTCATTGTTTTAATCGAGTCCCGGCCCTAGTATTAATACTAAGAATGTACAAGGTTTAGCTTTTTGAGATTAACACAACTTTTATTGTTAGCTAATGTTAGCTTTTCAGCTTTCTAGGTACACATTAAAAAAAACTGGTCTAAAAACAGGACTTCATTGATCATGGCCTGGAATACTGCGGGAGCGTTAGTGAGACCAAAGGGCATGATACTCATAGTGTCTGCTGGGGGTATTAAACCCCTTCTCCCATTCATCACCCTCCCTTATTCTGACTAGGTGATAGGCATTGCGTAGATCTATCTTTGGGAAAACTTTGGCTTGTTGTAGCTGGTCGAACACAGAGGACATTAGAGGTAACGGGTAGCGGTTCTTTATCGTTATGTCATTCAGGGGGCTGTAATCTATGCATGGCCGCAAGGTCCCATCCTTTTTGCCCACAAAAAAAGGACCCCTAACCCTCAGGACATCAGTCCGGTCATGTAGTTCTTCTTTGGAGGGTTCAGCAACCGGATTGGGAACGTTCAGGAACATGTCCGAATCTATCTTCATGGCATAGGAGGCGCCGGAGCAGTAGGCGTCCAGTCACTCCAGCATCACCATCATCTTGATGGTCAGGTTCTTGTAGCAGTCCAAGAAGTTGCTTTGGATCAGATCCTGGTGCTCCCTGCTCTCCTGAAGCAGTTGCTCGCGGACCTTCTGAGCGCCAACTCTGGCGTGCAGCCCCAGCAGGAAGAACAGCCTCACCACTTTGCCCTCGACCAGACTCTATGCTTCCCAGGTGCTGCGGATGACGTAACGATGAGCCCTGTTGTGGGGCGCCACTGGAACCATAAGAAGGGATTCTCCCCTTCTCACACCTCTTTAGCTCGTTCATGAGGAAGCTGTACTTGTAAGGGTACTCCACTAGATATGGGCCCGGAGATTTATAAGGAACCAGCAGTGGCAGCGGCTCAGTTTTTTGTTGTGACATTGTCTCTGATGTCATGTTTATTGATGTCATATTCTCAATTTTGTTACATGTCGTCTGTATTCTTAGTGTTTCGAGACGCAGGGATCAGATACATAACGTTGACATAACGTGATAACGTCTCTGACTTTGAAATACATTTAGACTTCACCATTCTGTCGGTTTCAGGTCCAGCATCATATCTTTTATATTTGTGTTGTAGACGAACAAGACTGCCCCCAAAACCAGGATGAAGAAGATGCAGTGACGCCACGACCAGCTGCACCTTATGCTGCTCTCCGACAGCTTACCAGCATCCACCATCCCCTGGCTTTGTCCCTCGCGGGCAGAGCAACCCTCCAGCATGTTGACACTCCCTGATGTGTCTTCTCGTCCATACTCACCTGGTGCTCAGGATCAGATCATGAGAGGGAGAATCGAAGAAAAAAAAATTCATCTCCTCATGGTTCTGGATGTTAAGTTTAACAGTCTCCGTGGCATGTGTGATAACAAATAATAATAAAATATAAAATAAAAATAATATAATAATAAAAATAATAATAAAGTCCCTTGGCCGTGATGGTCTTCTTTAAAAGTTCAGTTTTCAGACGAAGTTTCCTGGCCATTCCCCAAACCATAAAGCTTTCGTCAGCCCCAGAGTCTATGTGCCCCTTTATATCTGTAGTGACAGCGTGGTGTGTTACTTGGATGTTTGTCAGGATCCGGCAAGCAGGGCATGAGGTCTTGCAACTACTCACCCTGGTGGAGCATTTGGCTGGACAGGTGGCGACAAGATGTCTTGTTTCGCCGCAGTAAAAATAACGACCCTCCTGCTGTCGTCGCTGTCGCTCCTCCCGGGACAGTCGTGCGCGTCCCAGTTGCATAGCCTCTTCTCCTCTGGGTGTGGGTGATTGCGCACGGGATATAGATGGTGACTGGAACGGCGATGAGCCCTCCGGTGCTGGAGAGGAGGGAAATCTCCCCGAGCCCGATCAGGGAATCCAGGTCGGAGGGAAGGTCCAGGGGAACCAGAAGCTCTCGGATGGGAGCCGCCAATGTCATACAGTGCGGTGTAGTTCCATCCACTCTCCGCGGCCAGGGTGCGGAAACAAATGGCATAATGACAGACTGATTCGTTATTTTGTTCATCCCCGTCAGTCTCTGAGCCTTCTCTCGGTCTGACGTCACCGGGTCAAAAGTTCTCTGAAGAGCCGCCGTAAACTCTGCCTGGGAGCTGCAGAGAGGGGAATCACAAGCCCACTCAGCGGTGGCCCAGGCTCTAGCTCGCCCCGTCAGGTGGGAGATCATGAAAGCAATCTTTTGAGTGAGTTCAAAATGGATTGAACAGTCAATCAAAAACGGTCTACACTGATACAGCTCTCCTGAATAATGTTCGGGGGAGGCCAGTCTGATTCCCGAACCGTAGCCGGGTGCCGCTGGAGCTGGAGAGGGAGCGGCTGGCGTCTCAGGAATGGCGGGTGGAGCTGGAGTTCTGACCAGATGGTACACGAGGTCCTGAGCGAGGCCCGACAGGAAACTGAGCTGCGTAGCCATGGTCGACTGGAACTCTTCCTGTCGAGATATGCGAGCCTCCTGATCCTGCAGCTGCGCTGCCACCTGTGGTGTCTCTGCTGAGTCCATGCTGGCCAGTGTGTACTTTCAGGCCTGGCTCAAATTAGGACTCAGATGCAGTGCATTTGATCTGATAGTCTCTTCAAAGAAGGCAGCAAGAGTAATCCACAGAAGGTGAAAACAAACAGGCTATGAAACTCCTGAAGCTGAGCTAGAAAATAAAAACAAAGAAAAACCACTCTGAGGGAGGAAAAACACCATGAACAATCTAAACTAATAAATAAAACTAAAAGGTCCTAATTCGAGTTACGGGGCTTGATATCTAATCTAGGAAGGGGATAAACTAGTAAATAAAAAGTTAAACAAACAAAAGGCGCTCTAAAACAACCTGACAGCAAAAACAGGAATCTACAAAACTCTACAATGAACTGGGAAATAGACTAAAGGGGGGAAATAAAAATGAACACAAAATCACTCCAAAAGGGAGGGAAACAAAACGACTGTAGTTTATTGACAGCTTCGCGCTAGGATTTAGTTTCATAGTTTCTCTTGTCAAAGAAAAATCACTCTTGCGAGTAATACTCAAAAAGGCAAAGCAAGGACATCTGAGGCTGTGGCAAGAACAACGGGCTGGTATGGCGACGAGGTCGAACACACTGGCACAAGACAAGGGAAAACGCAGACTATTTAAGCACAAGGAGATGGATGGAAGGTATAACAAGAGTCTTTACTTGGTGGAATGCAAACAAGTCTTTACTTGGTGGGAATGCAAACAAACAAAAAATAAACTCACTTGGAGGATCAGTAATCTAACACAAACTTAAATCAAACGTGATAACATGAAATAACCTTGCTGGGACGTTGACAAGATAAACAGAATGAACAAGACGAACTGGCAACAAGACTAAAAGAGACAAGGACTATCTATACATGAGGTAGGGGAAGACAGATAAAACCAGTCAGGGAAGACAATACAGTGGCGGACAAAATCACACAAAGGGAGGAAGTCAGGGTCTGAAACAAGAGGGAGAAGGTAACTACAAAATAAAACAGGAAGTGCACGACAAGACTAGACACGAGTGATTTACATAAAGTGCTAATGACACCAAAGGACTAAACATAAAACTAAACTAAAACATGAAACACAAATAAAATTAACAAACTTGACGAGACAACAGCAGGCCATGGTAATAATAATAATAACTAGAAAATTTCCTCTGGGGAAATTTTGAAAGGGCCACGGGGGCTACTGCCGGTGTGTGTACACTATGATGAGACTCTTCAGAGATTTCAAACTATGCCCTTTAACCTCAAAATGTGTGTGTGTGTGTGTGTGTGTAGCGAAAATCGCATAAAGTTACCTGTGTGTGTGTGTGTGTGTGTAGCGAAAATCGCATAAAGTTACCTGTGTGTGTGTGTGTGTGTGTGTTTGTGTGTGTGTGTGTGTGTGTTTGTCTGTGTAATTAAAATCACATAAAGTTACCTCTGTGTGTGTGTGTGTGTGTGCGTGCGTGCATGTTTGTTTGAAGCATGTGTATGCATGTGTGAGGAGTGTGAGCGCTTACACGCGCGTATCTGTAACTGTAATCACATCAAAGATCAAAGCAATCAACTGAAATAACTGACACCGGTGACAGCAGCCGGTGGACAGAGGTCCAGCGTTGGACTGGAATTTCTGGCCTCGAACAGAAAGCATTTTTGGCAAAACCATAATACCTATCATTGATCCGACTTCCTGAACGTCTACATATGGTTTTTTTTAAGGAAAATGAAAAAATAGCTTTGTTAGAGCGATCTAAAAAAACTGTTAAATGTCAGACAGCTCAGAAATCTTCCTGCGTTTTTAATATGGGACCCAATGAGGCTGTTGGTGATTTTGGTGGCGCATCTGTGCGTCTTACGCCCAAACTATAACTCTGACAGCTTTACCAGAGGATTGTGAGGGAGAAGACAAATTTTCCTACGTTTCTATGTATAAATTATTTCTGTAGAGTAGAATTTGCGGCCTGGAGCGCAGTTTTAAACATTTTTTTTTGACAGTTTTAACTCTCCCTCTACACTCTGAGCGATGACATCACACACTCTGACACGAACATTCCGTGCAATACACACCCATTATAATCTCAGAATTTCTCCAAAAATGATCATGGTCATTGAACAGGGATTGATAAAAAACTATATGACCTATCGAAATGCAAATTAATACACCGATACACAAGACTTGTGTCTACTGTTTAAAGTTTAAATGGAGTCTCTAGGTGAAATTATGCCGGAGAAGTAGACGTCTGAAAATCTTCAATTAATGTTCTTTTTTGCTCATTTTCTTTCGGCCGTCCCATTCATTTCAAGGCAAAATTTTGGGCAGTTTTTCGCGACTTACGTCGCGAAAAATTCGTATTTCGTAGAGAAAAGTAATAGAACACCGATCCCGATCAAACCGCACGTTTTGATATATAATTTGTTATTTGATATATTTTAAACTAGTAGCGGGATGAAAATGCGTCCGCAAGAGGAATAAGAAGAAATCCACAGTATAACAGTAGTTTTGTGTGCTTGCTTGCAAAAGCACACTAACTACTATTCACCGGGCTTAATTTTATTATTCTTCCGTTTCTTCCGTGGTGTTTTTTCGGTCGACTACTCCTCCCAGAGTTTTGGCCGCACATACACAAAAAAGGTATCAAATCGACCGGCTCAACCATGACAAGTGTGCTATGACTTTTATAAGGGTTTCGACAAACAGTTTTCAAATTATTGGGCAAAAACACGTCAAAAAATCCCCCCAATGTAACCCTATGGAGAGTCTAGAGCGGTGATGTCATCAAACAGAGTGTAGAGGGAGAGAACGAATTGTCAAAAAATTAATTTGAAAACTGCACTCCAGGCCGCAAATTTCACTCTACAGAAATAATTTATACATAGAAACGTAGGAAAATTTGTCCTCTCACTCACAATCCTCTGGTAAAGCTGTCAGAGTTATAGTTTGGGCGCAGGATGCACAGATGCACAAACAAAACACACTAACTGCCTCATTGGCTCCAATATTAAAAATGCAGGAAGATTTCTCCCCAAAAAAAATTTAACCGTTTTTTTAAATCGCTCTAACAAAGCTATTTTTTCATCTTTCTTAAAAAAAACATATGTAGATGTTCAGGAAGAACTCAGGACGCTCAAAGTGAAGTCGGATCAATGATAGGTATTATGGTTTTGCCAAAAATGCTTTCTGTTCGAGGCCAGAAATTTCAGTTTGTCCACCTCTGTCTGCGGAACTTTCTCCAACAGCAGTTAATTTCAGTTGATTGCTCTGCTCTTATTGGTCGACTCCACCTGGCCACGTGGTTGCTTAGCTACCAAAGCCTCCCCCCTCCCCCCTCCCCTCCTCCAACACAGACATTCTAACTGATAACTGTCAGTTTACTCTAAGTAAACAGACATGTTGTTCTTCATAAAACATGAGACCTTATAACTTGACCATACATTGTCCAATCTTCCTCAAACTTGTCAAGCATGATGATGGTTCATCACTGACCACTTATACATAACAATATTTCATAAATTCCCGCCCTTTTTGATTAGCCACGCCCCCTTTCATAACCAATGAACCGTTTGTCCTAGAGACTTGTATGAGGTGTGAGTGTACTCAGCAGAAAGTCCCTGTTTAATCCCTGCCCCTTTTGATAAGCCACGAGAGTCACGGTCCAGAGGCAAGCACACAATCAAAATTTCTTTAGAAATTTTCCAGTTATTCTTCCGTTTCTTCCGTGTTGTTTTTCCGTCGACTACTCCTCCCAGAGTTTTGGTCGCACATACACAAAAAAGGTATCAAACCGACCGGCTCGCCCATGACCAGTGTGCTATGACTTTTCTAAGGGTTTCGACAAACGGTTTTCAAATTATTGGGCAAAAACACGTCAAAAAATCCCCCCAATGTAACCCTATGGAGAGTCTAGAGTGGTGATGTAATCAAACAGAGTGTAGAGGGAGAGAACGAATTGTCAAAAAATAAATTTGAAAACTGCGCTCCAGGCCGCAAATTTCACTCTACAGAAATAATTTATACATAGAAACGTAGGAAAATTTGTCCTCTCACTCACAATCCTCTGGTAAAGCTGTCAGAGTTATAGTTTGGGCGCAGGACGCACAGATGCACAAACAAAACACATCAACTGCCTCATTGGCTCCCATATTAAAAATGCAGGAAGATTTCTCCCCAAAATTTTTTTTACAGTTTTTTAAAATCGCTCTAACGAAGCTATTTTTTCATCTTTCTTTAAAAAAAATATATGTAGACGTTCAGGAAGAACTCAGGACGCTCAAAGTGAAGTCGGATCAATGATAGGTATTATGGTTTTGCCAAAAATGCTTTCTGTTCGAGGCCAGAATTTTCAGTTTGTCGACCTCTGTCTGCTCACTGTGATGGAACTGTCAGTTAATTTCAGTTGATTGCTCTGCTCTTATTGGTCGACTCCACCTGGCCACCTGGTTGCTTAGCTACCAAAGCCTCCCCCCTCCCTCCTCCAACACAGACATTTTAACCGATAACTGTCAGTTTACTCTAAGTGAACAGAGCTAATAACTTGACCATACATTGTCCAATCTTCCTCAAACTTGCCAAGCATGATGATGGTTCATCACTGACCACTTATACATAATAATGTTTCATAAATTCCCGCCCTTTTTGATTAGCCACGCCCCCTTTCATAACTAATGAACCGTTTGTCCTAGAAACTTATACAAGGTGTCAGATTACTCGGCATGAAGTCCCTGTTTAACTGGTGATTGATAACCCCGCCCCTTTTGATTAGCCACGCCCCCTTTCAACTAATGAACCGTTTGTCCTAGAGACTTGTATGAGGTGTCTGTGAACTTAGGATAGAGTCCCTGTTTAACTGCTGATTCAAGCCACGCCCCCTTTGAGTGACTACGCCCCCTTTTACTAACTTGTGAACCGTTTGTCCTACAGACTTGTATGAGGTATCTGTGAACTCAGGACAGAGTCACTGTTTGACTGTTGATTTGAGCCACGAGAATGATGGTCCAGAGGCAAGCACACAATCAAAATTTCTTTAGAAATTTTCTAGTTATACTACTACTGGTCCCTACAGCTATTGCTGTATGGGACCAGTGCTCGGTGCGATTGCCCCGAGGCCCTAATAATAATAATAATTCCATAATCTAAATTATAATGATCTAAATCTAAAAGTCTGATAACATAATGTCTCCCTTATTCTACACACAGAGACACTGATTACACCATAAGTAATTTAAAAAAAAAGTATTTTTCAAAGTAGGTTAAGATGCTTAAAAAAGAAAGAAAAGATAGCGATACATATAGAGAAAAGAAAGGGAGAGATACATAGGAGTGAGATGGAGAATGGGAGAAGAAAATAAGGAAAAAAGAAAAGTGGACAGCGAAAATAGAGCATTTAATCTGGAATGGACAGACTCATTTCTGTTCATACTTCCCACAGGGAGCACTAAATATGTTCAGCAACCGTGACACTTATTAAAAACACTCTCTGGCATACAACTGTGAAGCTTTCTCCACAATGAACATTATAAGAACAAAAAATATCATTCCGGGCTCACCAATGAGCATCTGTGTATGAGAATGACCCTGACTCCATTCAAGCCCAGATTCAACATCCTGGCAAGGCAAGCTAGGGCTCAATTCTCTCACTGAGTAAAAAGTGTCTGAAAGTGTTAAAATGTATTTAATTGTTAAGATGTGTTGAGATGTATTATCTGTTGCAATTTATTATCTGAGATTTAATATCTGTAAAATTGGTGGCGACTCTTGAGTCAAAATGTTAAACAGAAAAGGGAAATTCAAGCTTTTGCTCCCATTATTTTATTTTTCTTAAATATAGCACTTAATTTGAAGATGCATAGTTCACATTCAATTGTTGTTGTTGTTTTTGATTTCGAAATGCGGCCCTGTTTTTATTTAGCTAATGATATGATCAATGCTATGTTATGTGACATTTAATATTGTCAAAAGGTTTTTGAATTGTTCTGATTTCATTTGATTGGACTGACAGGTATTGATTACATGCATATGTTGATACAACTATGAGGCTATTTAAATCCAGTCCTTGGCCTAGAGGTTAGGAATAGGGCTTGTAACTGGAGAGTCGCTGGTTCGAATCCCGGTACTGACAGGTCTAGGACTGAAGTGCCCTTGAGCAAGGCACCTAACCCCCCTGCACAGCTCCCCGGGCGCAGTAATGTGCTGCCCACTGCTCCTTGCATGGTGTGTTCACTTGTGTGTAAAAAAAAAAAGGATGGGTTAAATGCAGAGGTTGAATTTCCCCATTGTGGGATTAATAAAAGTAATCTAAAAAAAAATATGCATAAAAACTGGCATGAGCAGTATCTGTGGGTCACTTAACAATAAGCCAGCCACAGCTACTTGAAATTTCAAGGCGGCAATTTTTTTTTTCAGGATGACTGCCGCCTGCCATGTGGGCCTTTAAATTATGAATTTTCTCATAGAAATGTATTGGGTTCCTCAAGAGAGGTTGTTTAACTGTGCTTTGTCTGTCTCCTTGTCTCCTTGCCCACGACCTGTCCAGTTTGGTAAAACCTGACAGGAGTTCCCTCCCACCGGCGTAGCTCTCCGGGTTCACCGAGGTTCACATGCTCCCTTACCATGAGGGCTTTTTTAAATACTTTTTTAAATTCCTTTTTTTATAACTAACCATTACTTCTGCCATTAAACATGCCAAATAAATACTAAGGGGTGGGGAAACACAGTTGTGGTGCTGAACGGACAGTTCAGATAATAATAATTGAGCAATGGTTAATACTGAATGGCAATAATGACAGATCCAGAGGCAACAGCAGCTCTGGCTGACACGGAACCATGACAAACAGTATCTGAAACTATACTAGGGAACTAAACTGAAAATGTGAAAGCAATGTTACAAAGTAAAAACTGAACATGTCACAGTAATAGGCTGGTGACAAAATAGAACATAATGCGCCGATGTGGCGAGGGGAAGCCGAGCCATAGGCCTACACTTGAAAACACAAAGGACAACAAGGAATAACACTGGCAAAAGAAACAAGCAAATAAGTTATAGCAGGGGCAACTGAGTCCATATCTGTAGCACTTACACTTTCCAGTACAAGCCTTGGTGCACCCACATTTTGTCAACTCCCAACAACTCTCCGCAATAGGTGGAAGTGGAGTCCAGAAGACTTTCCACTCCTTGTCCTGTTTAACCCATCCCCAGTCGGACGGGCTCGGCAATTGTGGGTGTCTCTTCAATGCCTGTCCCCACACATATCCAGCCTCATAAGAAGTCTGGGATCTTCTTGACCTCTTGACATGGATATCTTTGGTATCTTCAGTGTCTTTAGCAGCAGTGGATGCCTTTTTTTGTGCCCTTTCCAGCTGTGTGTTGTTTAACATAAGTTTACAGCTTGAATGATATTTTGCTCTGTTTCTTGTCAATGTGCTTTCTATGCCATCACCTTCATCTAGTCGGGTTGGACTACGTAAGATAGGCAGAGCATTTATTTTATGAAATTATGGAACATTTGTGGCAATGGTATCATAACCAGTATGATCTTGGTGTCCTGCTGTTTTTTTTCTCAACTGTTATGATTGCTTCAGCAATGTCTGCAGCAAATTCAAAGGCAGAGGCCGAGGGTTTAGCCTTTTACCACTTTTTAATAAGCACTTTGATGTATGGGATACAACTAAGTTCATGCCTTAACCCTACACTTAGTCCGATCGTTCATCCAATGCCATTTTTACCCTGTACGAATAGAAATTTCAAGTGGCTGGGAGTGTTCTTTTGTCAACCCAAGTAACTGTGGGTGGCCTATTGTAATTTAAAGGCCCACATGGCAGGCGGCAGTCATCCTGAAAAAAAAAATTGCCGCCTTGAAATTTCAAGTAGCTGTGGCTGGCTTATTGTCAAGTGACCCACAGATACTGCTCATGCCAGTTTTTATGCATATATGACCCAATAAACCATTGTATCACTTAACTGCTCCACTAAGGTGTCGGCCATCTTGAAAAATGGCGCTATCTTGGAATTTCAAGTAACTGTGTGTTGCTTATTGTCAAGTGACCTACAGATACTGCTCATGCCAATTTTTATGCTTGTATCACCAAATAAACCATTATATCATTCAATTGCTCCACTAAGGTGTCGGCCATCTTGAAAATGGTCGCCATCTTGGAATTTCAAGTAACTGTGGGTGGGTTATTGTGAAGTGACCCACAGATACTGCTCATGGCAATTTTTATGCTTGTATCACCAAATAAACCATTATATAATTTAATTGCTCCACTAAGGTGTCGGCCATCTTGAAAAATGGCCGCCATCTTGGAATTTCAAGTAACTGTGGGTGGGTTATTGTCAAGTGACCAGCAAAGACTGCTCATGCCAATTTTTATGCTTGTATCACCAAATAAACCATTATATCACTTAACTGCTCCACTTAGGTGTCGGCCATCTTGAAAAATGGCCGCCATCTCAAAATTTTAAATGCCTCGGACAATTTTCTTGTCAAGTGACCCATGGAGAGTGTTCATGCCAATTTTCACGCTTGTATCATAAACTGAAAGATTATATCACTTAGCCGCTCCACTATGGTTTAGAGTGTGTATTTAGGTTTGTGTGATAGTGTGAGAGGGGCATATGCCTCTCATACTATCACACACCAAAAAAGTAATAAAAAGCTTAATATCTTAACAATAATAAAAGTTAAAAATTATCAAAAAACACAGCCTGCATGTCATGGACATTTTAATATATGGATGAAAGAAAAATAATAAAAAAGAGAAAATTCCCACTCATTTTTTGTGTGTTGGAGTTTCACAATTCGGCCCTGGACCCTAACTTTTCTTATTCTAACTACTAAGAAATAGATACTTTGTGGGGCTTTTACAGCTTTGTCCTGGGTTTCCTGTTCAGTCACATTCAATAACCAGGCTCATATTCTACTAAACTAGTTGTTGCTTTGCAATGAGTACTCCTAGGTTTCCTGTTAGCACACAGTTATGTCTCAGGCTATTATTCTACTAAACTACCATGATATAACTACTTTGTGGGGCTTTTATTTTGAAATTAATATTTATGTCCCAAACATGCTGGCTGGTTGCTATGGGGATGGGTCCAGCATTATAGAGTGAAGTGATCAAATATAAACTAATTTTCATCTTTTATATCCTTTTCAAAATAAAAATAATGATGACACTGCCAACCAATGGTGTGTTTTAGGCAAGTAGAGATTTAAATGCATTTTTATTCGTTTTTTTTTCCCTTTTTTTCCAGTGTCTGAGATATTGTGGGTGCATCCCATGTTCTTTAATTGCATCCACATTTCCCTCACTTGTGTCTTTTCCAGGCGAGGAGAGAGAAAAAGTTTAAAGATACATGAGACGTCCTTTCCTCTGAAGCGTCACGTGAAGTGTCTGGATAGATACTCACACGCACTAATAATCTATTGTTTTCTCTCTAGTGCCAGCCACCTGTTTAACAAACACCTGCACATGAATAACAACCTGCATTCTGTATTTATACTAGTGAAGTGACAACAAAGCCTCATGAACCATTTGCTTTATTTTTGACCCCACTGATTGTGTCATCTGCAAACATTATTGGAGAAAGGATTTTAGAAATGTGACGAATCATTAATATAAATAACAAATAATGGTCCAAGAATGGACCCCACATGTTAGTTTGACGTTAGTAGAATAAAAACCCTTAAAACAAACAAACTCTTTTCTGTTTGAGACATAATTATTTAACCATTTGTGCGTGGTATCATAAAAACCATATTGAGGCTTTTTTTTCCAGCAAATGATGATGGTTTACCGTATCTAAAGCTTTTGAAAGGTCTATGAAGATACCACAGGAAAATTCAATATTATTTTGTGCAGAAGTTATTGTATTGTGTCTGAGTTGATGTACCCTCAGATGGGAAACTCTGAGTTTCCAGTTCCAGAAAAGATCTGACTTAGTTCAGTCAACTCAGAGTAGGTTCACTCTGAGTTACACGCATGCACCACTACTGTAGAAAAGCAGCATTAATAGAGCCGCGATATTAAGATTCACCATGGCAACAGCTAAAACAAATGGTTGAATTGTTAATCCTCACACGAACATACGGTGAGTTAGAACACTTTTCTTTTTTTAACACCGCCCTTTCAACTAATTGCCCAATCGCACAGCCTTAAGAGCGTGCATAGCAATAAAAAATATACTAAAAACCTGGATTCATCTCATTAGTCACATTGGACTGCTATTATATTGAACACTACTGTATCTCCCTCTCAATGTCATATATATAACCCTGATGCATCTCCATTGTGCCCCAAGTTTAAGACAGAAACTGGTAGTCTGACAGTTTTGGCAGATTATAGGGCAGGAAATTAATAAGATTCTGTCCATCAACAGCAATAGAAACCCTTTATATTTATTACTTGGTATATCTGATATGTCCATCACTGACAAGTTCAAAAGAAAACCACCACAACCAGAGTATTCTTTTGAATTGGATCACAGATAAATTCCATCTAAGACTCAGTGGCAAAGGGTTATACTTGAATATGTTGTGTTGGACTATTTGACGTGTAAACTTTACAGCAACGATGATGCCTTTCATAAAACATAAAACATGGGAACCCTTTTTATCATATGTCAGTTTGAATGTTTCTACCATTCTCACAAGAGGGTTTGTATCATAGCTCAGAATGCTCTGCCTCAACTGGGACACTCTGCCTTGCCATTTATCTGATTTGATTTGATTTACTTTTACTTCTGTATACCATTATTTGACTTATTTGTTGTGAATTTATTCTTACTTGTATAGATTGTGACCCCTGAATCTTCTGCCTGTATGTATGGATTTGGATTTGAATACGTTAAAAGGAATACAAATAGGCATGCAGTTTAGTTTAGTTTAGTTTAGTTTAGTGCTGGAAATATGGCAGTCCCTTTTTTTGCGTCGTACGGAGGGCCAGTATTTTCTAAATAATAATAATAATAATAATGCATTTTATTTATAGAGCACTTTTCAAAACGCATGTTACAAAGTGCTTTACAAAGACAAGTTAACATTATTTTTATCTATTGTTTCATGTCTGTTTTTAGAGAATGACATAGTTCTGTGCAATTGAAAGAGATCAAGGGAAGGATCCTGGTTGAATCAAAAACTGCTAAAATGATATGTTAGAATACCCTTTAAAATTATTATTATTATTATTTTAAATGTAAGTGCTGTAGTTATCAAACAAGTGCTGAGAAACATTGTTTTTGTAAAATAATAATATTTTTTTAAAAGTAAGTGCTGGGTAACAAGGATTGTTTCAATGTTATATAAACAGAAACATGCAAATTTACTAAAACCAACCTTCCAGGGCGGGAATAAAATAAATAAATAAATACAAGGGAATAAAAACATGCATAACAAAGAAAACATGCTATTAATTTGAAAATTAATTATAAAATGAATCAAACCAAAGAAATGATTGGTCTATTATGACAGGGATCCACGAAGGAATATGGTGTAGTAAATAGCCTTCACCAGAAGATGGTGCCATTTTCAGTAGTAGCTCTGTATTTTTTCATTTAATCCTTTAGATCAATTGTATTTAATAACCTTATCCATTACCTGCTTTTTGTCTTTTTACTTTTGTCCAGTTTTTATTGGTTTCCAAACCCTCTTTATTTACATGACCTACAATATTTAAAAATAAAGTGGTGCTTCTGTTGCCTTTTTGGTATTGTTTTAGTCTCATATGCAGAGTATTTTCTGTTTCTCCAATATATAATTTCTGGCAGAGAGAGCACTGACATACACCACATAGGTTGTGTTAGGTTTGATATTTTGCCAAATGGACACCCCTAGACCTGTTTGTTTATTTTTTATGTATTTGTTATTGTTTAGGTGTGTTTCCTCTGCTATTTCTCCTGTAGGCAGAGATTACCCTGAACTTTTTCAAGGCCTCACATTCATTTTGAGCCTGGTGAAAGTGACCCTTGAGGGAGAAGCTCAGCCGGACTGCCTACTGGGAGTAGGTTGTTACGACTGGGATGATGCGAAGGTCATCACCTGTTTTTTAATATTGACTTGGTGTTGGAAATCTGCTTTTAACTTCTGTTTTTATTCCCAGTGCTGTGGAGATTGTATGTGTGGCTGCCTCGACATCCGTAGGGAAGGTACATATTGATTCTATGGAAAATTTTCAATTGTGATTTAATTAATCCTCAAAATGTGTGTTTTTGATAATAGCTAGATTGATGGGGGAGGGCATGTATGTATGTTGTGAGTTATAGTGATTTGTGATGTGTATTTAGGAACCGGAGGAACTCTTGAAACTCCTGGACAGAGTGGCTCCAGATACGAAAGATTTCATCTAGGTATCTGTAAATCAGAGGCTATTTATGACATTTTGTGAAAGCAGTTTCCTCCCAAAGGCACATATAAAGATATCAAACCTTTCTCAATATTGGCGGACAAAGAGTTAATGTCAACTGTAAATAAAATTAGATCACTGAATGCACCTGAAAATGCTTTTTTATTTTCTAAGTCATACGTGTCCTTGATATAGTTTCCATGTTTTTTGACAGTGAATTGATATGAAAATCAATATTTAAAAATCGCAGTTGCTGACTATGGGCCGCCTGCATGGAACCTTGTGTGGAACTGTACATTTTTCCGAGGCTTTGTGAATTTAAATAGAAGTAAACAGAACCTCCTGGGTCTGGGGGAATAAGGACCCAGGAGGAAATTGAATTGTTTATTTGTAATTTTTTTTGATGATGTAATTTTGTAATTATTTCTCAAATCATTTGATTTTCACTTTGGATTGGGTGACGTAATGGGGAAAATGTAACTGGTTGTTAAGTTGTCTGTTTGGCTCCAATAAATACTGTACTTTACGCCACATACTTTAATAAAATCAAATAAAAACTGTACATTTTCATCAAAAAGGTCTTCAGACGGGACTGACCAAGTTTGAAGTTGATCAGGTTAAAGCTCTAGGAAGAGTTATGCTACCTATACACCAGAAGACTTTGAAAAGATTTGGAAAGACACCTGCAAGACTATCAGCTCACACCTGCTCACATCTAAAGACAAGTGTTTAGAGTTTTTAGTCCCAGCCTAGTCTCACACTGAGATTCTACAAAGACTGAATCTTGCAGGGTCACTATTTACAAGACTACAACTAGATTTTCTTTAGCATTTTTTTACCTACCATTCAATGTTTGTGTGTGCAGTGGTTTGTGTTGGAAAAAAAAAAAAAGAGAAGACGCCACAAAATGCCCCTCACAAAGCTGAAAAAGGGTTTCTGTTTTTCTGACATGAAAAGTTGACTATTTTACAGTAAAAATAGATATAAGGAAGAATAAAGGAAAGGAAACTGTAGAAAATAATTAATGATATACATTATGTCCTATTTAATTATAATTTGTTTAATTGAATAATTATACTTGTCAGCTCTATCAACTTTCATTTAGTTAATCACACATTCATCATCAATTATTTACTACTTATTTATGTATACATTTATTTATACATTTTAACTGGGTCTCCTTACTGTTTTCTTTACTAAGAAACAGCGCCCCCCAAATCCTGCTTGTGGCCGCAAATATATGACATCTCTATATTTGTATTTAGGACTGAGCTTACTAGCATTATTGTGATGTTACTTTTTCCTGTCGAAGATGTTTTACTGGCCGGTCTGGAACCGCTCATCTATTGGTTGGTGATTGTGTTACGTCACTGCGACTTGCGATCATATCAAACACATTTGATATGATCGCAAACCAAAGACTGATATGAAACAGCGCAGATTACTACCTTAAACTTAACGATCGGGATGACAGGAGCGCGCTGTGACTCCAGTAAGACTCCTAGATTTACTAAAGACTTTCAGTTTTTAGTCTGGGACTGCCCAGACTAAAGCCCAGCATTAGTTATAGTACAGAGCCAGGAAATGGCTAAAAAAATGTATGGTGGGGTGGTTGAAGAATCACACAGCAAAGGCATCTGTTTTTATGGTCTTGTCATGGGCTCTGGTGCAGCATGGCATGCCCCCTTATCAGAGGAGATCTGCTGCACCTGCAGAACTCAGCTGGAGCTCATTCAGAGCTCATCGAGCTCCAGCATTTAAGCCTCACCAGCCCAGCACCAGTTGCCACATTGTCTCTTGTGTCATGCAGAACTTTCCAGCATTTTCTCTTGGTTTGATTTCCTGGTTCCAATCACGTCTGTTCCTGACTCCGTCTCCTCCCCTCAGCCAAACCTGCCTGCCTGCCTTTTTTCTCCGACTCTGATTCCAGCCGGTTTTCTGGTTGGATTTTCGCCTTTCCTGTGTTGGTGTCTGCTCCTCCGGCCACCTCTGAAGAAGATTACTCGCCAGTCGCCTCCCCTGCTTCAGAGCTGTGCTCGGGACTCCTGCGTCATTCAGAGACTCTTGTTGCAAGACGGTTTGTGTTTATTGTTTCCTGTGTTACCTGCTGTGTGTGGAACAATAAAGTAGACCTTAACCTCAATCTTGGTTGTACTGCATTTGTATCGTGCCTGATTCATAATAGGTCTCTCTGACCTGACAATACACAGAAATAGAATATTAAGTATATTTTTCATGTTTAAAGTTAGAAGAAAGGCTACAAGGAGTAAACGCATAAACCACGATCCATCAAACAATGAAAATATTTAATGTGTGTGAGTGAGAGAGCATGTGTTAAAAGCCAGTAGTGATAATACAAGCATTAACCTCCACTATAATAATCTGCCAAGATGACCAAAGTATAATAGTTTGGGCTCTCAACTTTGTACTATCCCTGTGGTTTTGTTCCTTTTTTTTTTTAAAAACGGAATAGTGAAAGAGAAGGAAGACAAGAGGCAGAAAGCAGCAGGAAAGACAGAGAAAGAGGCAGAAAGCAAGCAAGGTAGGTTCAGTGTCTGTGTGTGAGAGAGAGAGAGAGAGAGAGAGAGTTGCTAGGCAACAGAACAGAAGAAGCGACAAAAAACATGAGCTCCTGAAAGAAGTTCAACTTTATGTCTTAAAATGAGATAAATTATGTTTCTCACTAAATTATAAGAAACACTTGTCTGGAAGAACTACCTCTTGGAAGAAAAAAATAGAAGAGAAAAACAAAGATTTTGAGAAAAACTGCTCAACTGACAAACCCAGCAGAACCAATTGACCAGCTGACAGTTAGCTCAGCTGTCCTGCCAACCAGCCAACGGACACCAAGCTGAAAAGCTCAGAAGAAAATAGCCAAAGAAAGGGAAAAAAAACTATCTGCAAGAACATGAGAGAGACCGTGAAACACCCACGGCACTACTATTGGGCCCGGGTGAGCCTGGGCCCACCCATTTTGACCCAGGCCTATCGTGAGTAGTGAGTGATTTTATTCCCGCTGTTCATCCAGCTTGGGAAAGTGAGTGAAAGCTTCTCAGCCAATCAGCGGCTTCTACCCCACGTGTGGACTCTTAAGCCCGCCCACAGGCTGCATCGTCACCAGCAAGTGATCCAATGAAATGAATGAAGTTTGCGCGCAAGTTTTTCAAGCAAACTAAATACAGACAGGCTAGTTAAAATAAAACTTAAACATGGCAAAGCAAAGGAGCTTGTTTTCCTTTAAATTTACACATAAATGCTCCGAGGAGCACTAGGAGGAAACTCCTGGCAGTTTGCCATCCAGCTCAGATGCCCTCTCTCCATTACGTCCTCTCGTAGCCACACCCTCATATCAGCAAGGCAAGTAACAGTTAGGCCAACGTTAACGTTCGTGTCTGGCTGTCTAGAAGCACATTTTCTAGAGGGAAAATAAAAATAATATTGGCAGTAGGCAGAGGTAACTTATGATAGCGTTTTATGTGTTATAGGAGACAGGGTTCAGCAGCCGAGCACAAACGGCGTTCCCCAAGAAGACCTGTCACAACCTCCGCTAGACCTGTCATCCATAGATGAGCCGGCAAGCCAGCCCAAACTCCGGAAATTCCCTGCCACACAAATATCGGGGAAAGATAGGAGTTTTTCTGACAGGTGGTATTCAAAATTCCTGTGGCTGGAATACAGCATCTCAAGAGATGCTGTTTTTTGTAAGTCCTGTCATCATTTCCCTGAAGCTGCATATGGGGATAGATTCATTAACACAGGCTTCAAAGACTGGAAACATTTATCTGAGGGTTGTGGCAAACATGAAGCCAGCAGGGCACATGCTGCAGCACTGGGGAAAATGGGTGGTTTTAAGCAAAGCCACCTGCCAGGACGGGGAAATATTATTAACCAGCTGAACAACGATGCGAGCGACAAGTCCTTCATTGAAAAACATAGACAGCACATCATGATGGTAATAGATCTCGTCCTGTTCTGTGCAAAACAAGAAATCCCATTGCGTGGGCATCGGGAAAACCCAGACGCGTTAAACAAGGGTAACTTTTTGGAACTACTTGACCTGGTTTCCAAATATGACCCAGAAATAAAAAGGCGACTGGATGAATTACCCGAGAACGGTAAACTACTGCACCACGACATACAAAATGAGATACTGGAAATCGCAGCATCACTCCTTCTAAAAAAAATAAAGGCAGATTTGCATGATGAGCCGGACACATATTATGCTATTTTAGCAGATGAGTGCAAAGACTTGTCAAAAAGAGAGCTAGTCGCAGTATGCGTCAGATACCTGCACAACGGCACATTGAAAGAACGGGCTGTGGGATTTGTGGAAACGGACAACATGACTGCAGAGGCAATATCGGCTAAGATTTTGGAAGTGCTGGAGCCATTGCAGCTGGACCCGGCTGTGCGTCAGATTTGGGTTTGACGGCGCATCAGTCATGTCGGGGAACAGAGGAGGGGTACATGTGATACTGAAGAAGACGTTTCCCCACGCTATATATGTGCATTGTAACTCACATAGACTTAACCTTGTCCTGTGCACAGCAGCTAAAGTGTCTCCTGGCATTTCAATGTTTTTCGATGTTATAAACAGCTTGCATACCTTTATGACTGGGGCGCACAGACATGCCAGATTTCTGGAAGTTCAAAAGCAGATGCGACCAGGGCAAAAAACACTGGAGCTGGAGAGATCCTGTGATGTGAGGTGGAGCTCATGGTCAAATGCAGTCAGTAAGGTGTTGACGCTCCTGGGACCTATTTTGGAGACCCTTGCCACATTCTCCGAAAGTTCTGGCCAAACAAAGCTTGAAGCTGACTCCCCTACTGCACCAAATGCAAACGAAAAAGTTTTTGTTTCTGCTTGTCGCTTTCAACCAGCTATTTGAAGTCAGCGACTACGCCACCAAGGGCTTGCAATCGTCCACACAGTCAGTTACAAATTGTATTGATCTGATTGAAGGGCTCAAGGAAAGCTACACCCAATTCAGGAATGAAAATGTTGCATTTGATAAAGTAATGGCACTGACAGATGAGCTGATGAATCAACATGAGATTGTGCGCTGGGATATCAGTGGATCACGCAAGAGGAAGTTGCCGGCCAGGTTAGACAACACGCACGTTGATTCTACTCTGGGCAAATCATCACCTGTACAGCAAAACTTGGACCTACAGAAATTATGGAATGACATACTGGACAAGCAGATGATGGAGCTGAACACTCGTTTCAAGCCTGACACATACGGCTTTATGAGAGTCGCTGCTGTCTGCTTGCCACGGTCAGACACCTTTGGCAACAAGGCTCTCATCCGGCCCGCCTGCGCACACTTTTCCATCCCCGTGGAAGACGCAGAGCACACTGTGTTTGTGCAGCAGCTTAAAAGAAAAGCAAAGGCAAATATGACCACAAACGAGAAAAAAGAAACACTCGTAGGAGTGCTCGACGCATGCCCCCGTGATATTTTCCCCAACATGAATGGTCTCCTCCGGGCTCTCCTCACATTGCCAATGACGACATGCACTGTGGAGAGACTCTTTTCAGCTGTCAATCGGGTAAAAACAGGCACCAGGGCAACAATGTTGACAGGTAGACTGAACTCTTTGTCCCTGCTTTCATTTGAAAGGGAATTAACTGATTCACTTGAATATAAAGACATTCTTGCTGTGTTCAGCATGAAAGCCCGCCGTCTCCTGCTGTAACAAGCCCCAAGTCCCACAAGCAAGTATGAGTTTAATTGTGTACATGTGTGATAATTGATCAGTTATCTCGTATTGTTATGATGCTGTTCAAATGGTTAGATATGGTATTCTTATAGTATTCTTGTAAATAATTTTGAATGGTTTTCTTGCTGTTTGTGTTGCAGTCGGATTTAATGCTGCTGTTATTTCATGTCTAATTCATGTCGATCCAGTTCTTCTATCATTCTGTATTTAAAAAAATCAGTTAAATCAATTTGTACAGTTCCCTGCCCGCCGTGCTGGATAAATAAATGGAGAGAGAAACAGACCCTCCAAAGATATAATTCTGTTTCAGTCTTTTTGTGCATTTAACGTCCAAAAGAGATAAATGAAGTTACTGCCAAGGTGTATGTCTTGTCCGTTTCAGCACTGAGCTGAGGACAGCGACACAAGAGGCACACAGGTAGGCTAGTGATTCGCTGCCCTCAGTGCGGCAGAAAAGCACTGAAACGGAGATGAAGGGGAACACTTTTTTTTTTTGTGGCTTATTTTAACTGGCCCATCCAGTTTTCCGGAGGCCCACCCACAATCAAAATCCTGGCGCCGCTAGTGCCGTGAAACCTACAGTAAGAGAGGATTATTTATAAAATGCTTAAATTTAACAAATAAAATTGGAGCTAACAGCTGGTT
Source organism: Centropristis striata (assembly GCF_030273125.1). Lineage (NCBI taxonomy): Eukaryota > Metazoa > Chordata > Actinopteri > Perciformes > Serranidae > Centropristis > Centropristis striata. The sequence continues at coordinate 15,645,475 of NC_081528.1, read as the reverse complement.
AACTAACTAGGAATAAACTGAGGCCTATCAACGGATGTCAAGGAGTAGCATCAGCAGCAGTGCAGCAGCAGAAGCTTCCATTGTTTCAACCACAAGATGTCACAAATGACAGCTCCAATTCATTCCGGGCACAGTAATGTGCTCCTTGCATGGTGTGTTCACTTGTGTGTAAAAAAGGATGGGTTAAATGCAAAGGTTGAATTTCCCCATTGTGGGATTAATAAAGTAATCTTCTTCTTCTTCTTCTTCTCTCCAAGTCATACAAACAGCGACTCCTGAAGGAAAGACAAGACAAGAGACTCTCATTGTTGACCTGTACAAAAATAGAAATATCAGCCATCTGGTCTTCTTCACAGATCAGCCAACAGCATGGCACTCCGCCATAAGTGCCCACTGTCCCTCTGTGAAAAAAGAAGGGATCTGTAACAACTGGAAACTCAAGATTAAAGAGGTAGAAGATCCAGACACTATCATGACTACAGTCAACCTATATGGGAATGGGACTGTCGTGGTGCAAGGGAACCTTAAACAACTTTAGCAAGACCCAGCAAGAGAAGTCTGCTCCCTTAGACACAACCCCCACTACTGACCAGCATCCTAACGAAAGCTGTCTTTCAGCCATGAACAGGCCCAGAACCCCCAGCTGAACCACACGATCAACGACATAAAGCTCTAATTGAGAGTTAGAGAAAGAGCTTGTACAGTTGAGAGAGCTGATAAGCCAACAGCCAACCCAAGACACCACAGTGCAGCAAGACTCTTCCACCATCACCACTGAACTGGCCAAGCTGAGGCAGAACAGAGAGAGCTGACCAACCTGAGGACTGGGGTGAGAGAGCTGCACCAGGACAGAGAGAGCAACATGGCATGGCTGACAGCTCTGATGGAAGAGGTGAGGGAGCTAAGAGAAGAGGGAGAGAGCTACAGGAAAGAACTGACTGCTCTGTCAAAGCAGCATCATGAAAGAGAGAGAACTATACAAGCTCTGAAAGAGCAGCTAAACTCACACCCAGACCAGAACCCTGTGAGTCCCACTGACAGCAACCAGGACCCACCAACTCAACAGCCTCCCTCTACCCCCACCCCTCCAGCTATGACCACTCATACTGTAAATCTCCCTCCATTCCACAGACCAACACCACCCACCATCTCTCCATACCAGCGCAGCAGAGAGAGAAGCCAGAAATTGTCATCCTGATCGATTGAAATGGCAAATTCCCAGATGAAAAGAAACTTTTCCCCACACACACAGTGGCCAAAATCTGGTGTCCAAACACACAACGTGCCATGGACCTGCTCTCAGAGAAACCGCTGGGATCCCGCCACATCATAATCCACACTGGCACCAACAATCTGAGGAGCCAATAGGAGAGAGTGTCAGAGTCACTCAGAGGAGTGATCAAGAAGGCCTCCACCACCTTCCCCAACAGCAGAATGGTAATATCAACCCTGCTACCAAGGAAAGACTTCCACCCTGACACCATCTACAGGATCAACAGCTGCATGTCCAGAGGCTGTATCCGGAGGCCAAACATCCAACTGGCAGACCACCCCACCCTGGATGTCAGCTGTCAACAAGACCATGTCCATCTGTTGAAAAACACGGTCCCAAACTAAACCCTGGTGCACTGAGTAATGCCGAAGCAGTGAGGAGAACAACACGTATGCTAAGATGAATTTTTTTTAAGAATTGTGAAAGAGAAGTAAGACGGGAGACAGAAAGCAGCAGGAAAGACAGAGAAAGAAAGAGGAAGGAGTAGGAAAGAGAGAAAAAAGAAATGAGACCGGAAGAAAAGAAAGAAAAAGGGAAAGCAAGGTAGGTTGGTTGTGTGTGTGTTTTTAATTCCTTTTACAGGAGCATCAAGATGTTAAAAAAAAGGTGGATGTAGAAATTTTAAGGCTGCTTTGGTTTAAGGTAAGTATTTCTATCAATGCAAATTATAAATATGTATGTATTTATACATGGTACTGTGGCAGTTTATAGAACATTCTACATTTATTTATGATATGAAATTATAGCTTTATTTTTTTAATTTATTTTAGCTTTAGCTAATAGCTTTAACCCTAATTTGTAATTTATTTCTGACTGCAAAATCATTACATCAGGCAAATAAAGTATAGGGAGAGGAAGAGGAGGAAGTGGACCCCAGAGGCAATGGAACAGACTAAACGGGAGATGGAAGCAGGCAGCATCTCTCTATGGCAGGCAGCTGATGAATTTCATGTCCCAAAGTCCACCCTGAGTGACCGAGTAGAAGGGTGACCTCTGGTTATGTTTATAATTAGAGGACTCTCCTCACCCCTGAAGATGAGGATTCCATGGTGGAGTACTGTTTGTACTCTGCCAGTCATGGGTTTCCACTGACAAAGCCTCAAATCCTGGCCTACGCTCTGGCAATTCATAACACCCGCCACCCAGAAACACCAAAGTCGATGATTAGCCAGACGTGGTGGATTCACTTTCATGAGCGCCATCACCATCGCCTCACCAACAGGACCCCAGACATCATTGACTGTGGGAGGGCATGCTACGTCAAGAGGGGGCCCATTGAAGAATACTTCAGGCTCCTCACCTCCATCCTCGAGGAGCATGGGTTGAGGAAGAAGCCCCGTCAAATCTTCAACCGCAATGAGACTGGGTTTCAGCTGAACTCAAATAGGTGCCAAGTCATCATTCCCCGGGGGACCAAGCACGCCTACAGGCAGGCCCAGGGAACCAGAGACTGCATTACCTACCGTCCTGGCCTGCCTCAACGCGGCTGGGTAGGATATCCCCCCTTTAGTCATATATATAAGGGGGGATATTCAGGGGACGCCGATAACAAGGAAGGCGTCCCCACGCCCTCTATGGGAAGTCGCCAGCAGGGTACATGGACAGTGAGCTGCTTAGGAAGTGGTTTGTCGGGCACTTTCTGAAGTTTGCCATCAAGGAGTGCCCGCTGCTGCTCATCGTGGACGGCCTTCGGTCTCACCTGGATCCAGAGGTAGTCTGGGCGGCACAGAGGGAGGGGGTCATTCTCCTGTGCCTGCCACCACACACTTCTCACATCCTTCAGCACCTAGATGTGAGTTTTTTGTAAGTGCAGTCCATTTTTCGGATCCTTGAAGGCAGATTTCTCTGGTGTTACAGGAGATCTATCGATAGTGAGCCACTTGAGCCCAACTCCTATCCCCACTCCACAGAATCCACCTGCCCCTCATCCCAATCCCTACCTCACCCATCCCCTGGTAACATTGGGCAGGATATCAATAGACCTGGCCCACCTCCTGGCTGAAATAAATTACGCCCGCAACGCCGGCAAAGTCAGGAGAACCATCACCAAGGCCAGGGTACTGACGGCTCAGGAGGTGCCCGATGTCCTCAAGAAGGCGGAGGACCGTGGAGCCAGACAGGAGGCCCAAGTTCTGGCCAGAAGAGACCGGGAGCAGCGGGCTGTCTTCAGCCTCTACCCTGCCTGGTGGCTCCTGCCACAGCCGCAGTAGAGCAGTGACCCTCGGGTCAGCTCCTGCAACCAGCTCCAATCTTTCCATTGCCGGTCCCTCAACCCCCACTGCCCCCTCTTGTGCCTCTCACAGTCCCCGGCTGCTTGCTTGCTTGCAATGGCATAACATCTCACACGAGCCTGCCTGCTGAGGATCATCACTCCCCACTCACATTTGAATGACCATGAATACGGATTGCTTATTTTCATGTTTTAATAACAAAATATGATTATTCTTTTAAAGCTCTCAACATCGGCAGCTGGATGTGGCCTCCGGGTGTCTCTGACTCCTTTCTCTCCCTTTCACTGCTTGCTTATCATAATCTGTAAAAATGTTTTAACATTTTAGTAACACTAGCCATGATGAAGAGTAAACAAGCACATCTAAGCTTTGTCTGTTTTTTAATATACTTTATGTTAACAGTCTTTGCATGTCAACCCATGAAAGCCATGCAATTTTCTTAACTTTTTTTTGTCTGTGAGTAGGTCACACTGCTGGTGAAAAAAGACTGGAATTAAGGGTTTGATGATGTGGCCGGTGCAGGGAAGAAGACCCTCCAGAGAGTCTTTTTTTTTTTCTTTTTTTTTAATTTTTATCCCACGATTTTGTAACCCATTTTATTTATCACCCAGTTTTTCCTATCGTGATCCTGGGCGCTACCTCGTCCCTGTCGGTCTGGGGAGAGCCCTGAACTGGCCACATGCTTCCTCCGAGACATGAGGAGTTAGCAGACTGCTTCTTGTCACCTGACAGGGGGAGATTCCCCAGTAGGACGTAGCGTGTGGGAGGATCACATTATTCCCACCGGTTCCTCTCCCCCCATCAGGCGCCCCGACCGACCAGAGGGACGCACTATAGCGACCAGGATCAATGCATGTTTTTGTGAGAGGTCCCTGGAGGACCAAACCCTTCAGACTCTCTGGAGGGTTTGGTCCTCCAGGGACCTCTTGGGTCCAGTATGACAACTGCCACAAATGGTTTCACACCATTTGTGTGAGCTGGGAGGAGGAGCTGGGCGAATGACAATTATGGTGTTTTTGGTGTAATTCATTTTTTTTGTCAAAACTTTTTATGTATTTTATATGTATGTAATTTATTTTATTTTTTTTAATGTATTATATTTATTTGTGTAATTTTTTCCGTGAAATGTTTCTATTTGTTTTGATCAAAGTAATATAATTTAACCTAATATATATGTAATAAATAGTATTAATACGTTAATGATGTAATTTGTCTTTTTTTTAAAAGCATTCCAATTATCAACATCCGTTTGTGGTTAAGCTAGCAATCGTACTCTGTACTAGGGATGAAATGGTTACTGGTTTAAAGATGAACCAAAATAAAATTCCTGATGGTAAGTAATCACATTTTAGATTATCATTGAAACCAAGATAAGAACCCATATTTCTGCATATAATAAATAATATTAAAATAATACAATTAGCAGTCAGTGGTGTAGAGGTTAGCAATTGGACATGTAAGTGGAGAGCAAGGTTATTATAGTAAAAAAAAAAAAAAAAACGAAAACTAGAATTGAAAAAACATTTTCATTAACTGAAATAAAATAAAAAAAGAGTTTTAAAAAAATGATAACTTACTGAAACTGTATTGTGTGATTACAAAACTAACTAAAATTATAGTGAAAATGTCCGTTGTTTTCGTCAAAATTTTCAAACATAATCCAGTGTTTCTATTTCTCAGCCGCTAAATGTGTGTATTCCTGCTTTGTGGGCTTCCGGGAGAAGCGTGATTGAAATTACTGCAATTCCCTTGCAACAAAGATTCCCAGGAATCTTGTTGTTGAGACTTGAGGCATCTCAACATACTGAGTTATAACTTTACAAAAATCTCTAGAGTATGATTTTTTTGCCACAAAATATTATATAGTTAGATTTTTTTCATATTCAGAGATAATTTATGTAATTTGAACCATGTAGCATATGAAGTTAAACCAAAATTAACATTTTTAATGTTAATGTTAATGAAAGAATATTTTGACATTTGATAAATCATTAATATAAATAGGAACTAATAATGGTCCAAGAATGGATCCCTGTGGGACCCCACAAAGTAGTGTAGCTTTGTTGCAATAGCATCCATTAATATAAATAAATTGTCTTCTGTTTGAGATAAGGTTTTTTAACCATTCAAATGTAATGTCTAAATCCCATTTTATAAAATTTTGCATCTTCAGAGTCTTCAGGGTGAGTTTCCTACAAGTTTTGAAAATTTGGATTTTCTCCTTTTTTAGTTTTGACAAAATGTCCCCCCTATTGATCGGATTCAGTACTGCGTTTATATTAAGTGAAACCATTTCTAAAGATCTAAATAGATCTGTGTCCAGATCTGTGTCCAGTAAAAGGGGGCCCTTATTGGAGATGGCAGCACAGCAAAAAAGGTGGAGCCTTTATACCAGTATTTGTAGTTGTATTACTGTTTTTCTCATAACTCACCCAACCTCAGGCTGGCGCAGCAAGAAGTCAATGAGGGGTGGGCAAAGTGACAGGGAAAACACATCCGACAGTAGATTTTAAGAGTAAAGCAGTCAGCAGTCATATCTGCTCCATCATTGCCTCCGGATGCTGGATGATGTTCATAGTGTAGCCTCTGCTCGACATGCTGTCTGTTGCCTTCTCTATTGTGTCATAGGCTACGTTCAGACAGCAGGACTTAATGCTCAATTTGGATTTTTTTGTGGAATCCGATTTTTTTGCAAGGTCGTTCACATTTCCAATTAAATGTGGCTTGTATGTGATCTCCAGTGTGAACTTTAAACATACCAAAAGTGTCCCCATGCGCATTGGAGGACACGACAATGTCACACACAGCGAGCGTGCTCAGTGTTTACGGAAGTAGCGGAAAACGTGGCTGCGAGCAGTAAAGCCTGATTTCCACCGGGCGCGTTACAGCCGTATGGTCAGGATTATCGCATGTTCTCGTTATCTCGCGTGTATATGGCTGGCTCGCTATGCTACCGTGCCGCGGCTGTAACACGCCCGGTGTGAATTGACGCTGGGCAGAAGACAGAGCAAAACCGCGGTGGAGCCGTTCCGCGGCTGTAACGCGCCCGGTGAAAATCCCCAGTCAGCCTATGTATGATGAATGCGACCTGGCCGTTCAGACTGGAGTCGCATGTCAAAAGATCAGATATGTATCGGTTTTAGCACATATCCAAGTGGCCTGGATCGCATTTGAAAAAATCGGATCTGTGTCGTTCAGACTGTCATTAAAAGATCAGATGCAGGTCGCATAGGGGCGAAAAAATCGGATTTGGGTCACTTCAGGCTGCAGTCTAAACATAGCCATAGATTGTGGTTCCATCCTTATATCTCACCCGCAGCCGGGCAGGGAGGAGAGTCTGGAATTGAACTTGGTTTTCTTTTGGTATCTTGTAGACCACTGCATATTGTCTTTGCCTTTGAGGATTATAGGTTGATCGAAGACTTTGAAGCTTTTTATCATCTCTATCAAGACTTATTTTGTATTTGTATTTTGTATTTTGTATTGTACAAAATTATTTTGTATTTTGTATTGTACAAAAAATAAATTTGAAAACAGCGCTCCAGGCCGCAAATTCCACTCTACAGAAATAATTTATACATAGAAATGTAGGAAAATTTGTCTTCTCACTCACAATCCTCTGGTAAAGCTGTCAGAGTTATAGTTTGGGCGTACGACGCAAAGATGCGCCACCAACACCACCAACAGCCTCATTGGGTCCCATATTAAAAACACAGGAAGATTTTGGAAAAAAGGAAGATGGAACAGTTTTTTTAGATCGCTCTAACAAAGCTATTTTTTTATTTTTCTCAAAAAAAATCATATGTAGACGTTCAGGAAGAACTCAGGACGCTCAAAGTGAAGTCGGATCAATGATAGGTATTATGGTTTTGCCAAAAATGCTTTCTGTTTGAGGCCAGAAATTCCAGTCCACCTCTGGACCTCTGTTCACCTCTGGCTGCTGTCACTGTCAGGTGTCAGTTAATTCTGTTGATTGCTTTGATCTGATTGCCTTTGATCTTTGATGTGATTACAGTTACAGATACACACACACACACCCAGAGGGGGCAGGACTTAATGCTCAATTTGGATTTTTTTGTGGAATCCGATTTTTTTGCAAGGTCGTTCACATTTCCAATTAAATGCGGCTTGTATGTGATCTCCAGTGTGAACTTTAAACATACCAAAAGTGTCCCCATGCGCATTGGAGGACACGACAATGTCACACACAGCGAGCGTGCTCAGTGTTTACGGAAGTAACGGAAAACGTGGCTGCGAGCAGTAAAGCCTGATTTCCACCGGGCGCGTTACAGCCGTATGGTCAGGATTATCGCATGTTCTCGTTATCTCGCGTGTATATGGCTGGCTCGCTATGCTACCGTTCCGCGGCTGTAACACGCCCGGTGTGAACTGACGCTGGGCAGAAGACGGAGCAAAACCGCGGTGGAGCCGTTCCGCGGCTGTAACGCGCCCGGTGAAAATCCCCAGTCAGCCTATGTATGATGAATGCGACCTGGCCGTTCAGACTGGAGTCGCATGTCAAAAGATCAGATATGTATCGGTTTTAGCACATATCCAAGTGGCCTGGATCGCATTTGAAAAAATCGGATCTGTGTCGTTCAGACTGTCATTAAAAGATCAGATGCAGGTCGCATAGGGGCGAAAAAATCGGATTTGGGTCACTTCAGGCTGCAGTCTGAACATAGCCACAGATTGTGGTTCCATCCTTATATCTCACCCGCAGCCAGGCAGGGAGGAGAGTCTGGAATTGAACTTGGTTTTCTTTTGGTATCTTGTAGACCACTGCATATTGTCTTTGCCTTTGAGGATTATAGGTTGATCGAAGACTTTGAAGCTTTTTATCATCTCTATCAAGACTTATTTTGTATTTGTATTTTGTATTTTGTATTGTACAAAATTATTTTGTATTTTGTATTGTACAAAAAATAAATTTGAAAACAGCGCTCCAGGCCGCAAATTCCACTCTACAGAAATAATTTATACATAGAAATGTAGGAAAATTTGTCTTCTCACTCACAATCCTCTGGTAAAGCTGTCAGAGTTATAGTTTGGGCGTACGACGCAAAGATGCACCACCAACACCACCAACAGCCTCATTGGGTCCCATATTAAAAACGCAGGAAGATTTTGGAAAAAAGGAAGATGGAACAGTTTTTTTAGATCGCTCTAACAAAGCTATTTTTTTATTTTTCTCAAAAAAAATCATATGTAGACGTTCAGGAAGAACTCAGGACGCTCAAAGTGAAGTCGGATCAATGATAGGTATTATGGTTTTGCCAAAAATGCTTTCTGTTTGAGGCCAGAAATTCCAGTCCACCTCTGGACCTCTGTTCACCTCTGGCTGCTGTCACTGTCAGGTGTCAGTTAATTCTGTTGATTGCTTTGATCTGATTGCCTTTGATCTTTGATGTGATTACAGTTACAGATACACACACACACACACACATGCGCGTAATCGCTCACACTCCTCACACATGCATACACATGCTTCAAACACACATGTGCGCGCACACACACAGCTAACTTTATGCGATTTTCGCGAGACACACACACACACACACACACATTTTGAGGTTAAAGGGCATAGTTTGAAATCTCTGAAGAGTCTCATCATAGTGTACACACACTGGCAGTAGCCCCCGTGGCCCTTTCAAAATTTCCCCAGAGGAAATTTTCTAGTTAAAATTATTTTCTCAGTTTGTTTGGGAGTATTTTGCCAACGACTCTGGTTTGGTCAGGAGCTCTTTCCCAACGCGGCCATCATGAGTTGTTACGGACGGAAGTCTCCTTTTTTTAAAAATGTTTTATCACATAAAATGGCTAGCACTATGAATAAGATCTAACAGAGATAAATAGTAACCATATATTGCTTGTTTTTGGGATAAGGTTAACATCAGGTAAATGTTTTTACATAAATTGTTATGGATGTATTGATATAAAATTCCAATAATGAGGTGGGTCTACCAGACCAGCAAACATTGGCTGAATAACAAAAACATGAACACCACACAAGGGTAAGCATATTTCATGCCAGACTAAACAATCACAGTTAGAAGTAGGTTTGGAGTTAAGCATGTAGGTAAGGCGTTATAGTTTAGGTAACAGTCTCTAGGATATCAATGTATGTCAGTGAAATGTGTTTATGTGTCTATGGAAGAGAACAGTGAGAGTTAGGTCATGTGCGTGATTGAATGTACAGACCTACAGAGTGTAGGTCATTGACTTGATGTGTTCACATTCAGCATGGGATGCACTGTACTATGTACTTGTGACACACACTGCTAACCTCTTGCCTCAGTATGTATGTACTGTGTGAACTGCTATGACCAGCAGGCACAGTATTTTAATCTGCTGCGACACAGTGTTAGTAGTCATCTGTGCTGCTGCAGGCTTAAAGAAATATAGTCTCAGTCTGTCACATTTGCATATTACTGTCAGGAAGAAAATAGCTTTTGAAAAGGTTTAGTTTCAATGACTGTGATGTTTCCATACTGTGCCACATTTTGTGTAATGAAGTTTCCTCCAGCTTTTTAGAAATTCAACATTCATAGCTTAATTGCCACTATGCAGAGCTGCCTTCTGCAGCTTCAAACTCTAAGATATTCGTAAGACTAAATCTTAATCTCAAAAGTCAAAGTCAAAGTAGCTTTATTGTCAATTCTTCACATGTCAAGACATACAAGGAATCGAAAGGGCGTTTCCCACTCTCCTACGGTGAGACATGTAAAGTGCACTGGCACACAGATAGACAAACATTCCTATTATTAAGTGACATTCAAGAAACATGTACTAATGCTAATAATAAACATTCAAGACACACAGACAAAGCCATTTACTAACTCTAATAATAAAATAAAGAAAAGTGCAATGTGTGAATGTGCAATGTAGGAGTCTAGTCCGTATGACTGGAGGTAGCAGCATAAGTTACTGTTTTGGGGGTCATCTTCCTGTCAGACTGGATGATGTGGCAGGGGGGAGTGAGGGGAGAGAGTTCAGCATCCTGACAGCTTGGTGTATGAAGCTGTTTCTGAGTCTGGTGGTGCGGCAGTAGAGACTTCTGTACCTCCTACCAGAGGGTAGGAGGCTGAACAGGCTGTGTGCAGGGTGGCTGGTGTTGTTCGCTATCGAGGTAGCTTTCCGGGTGAGGCGGTTGGTGTAAGTGGCTTGCAGAGAGGGGAGTGGGGCTCCAATGATCTTGCCAGCTGTGTTCACTACGCGTTGCAGTGCTTTCTTGCTGTGTTCAGTGCAGCTACCGCCCCACACAGTGATGCAGCTGGACAGGATGCTTTCAATGGTGGCCCGGTAGAAAGTGTTCAGGATGAATGTGGGGGCTTTCGCTCTCTTAAGCTTGCGAAGGAAGTAGAGGCGCCGCTGGGCTTTCTTCGCCAGTGATGCAGAGTTGGTGGCCCAGGAGAGGTCCTCGCTGATGTGCACCCCCAGGAATTTGGTGCTGCTCACCCTCTCCACAGCAGCACCATCGATGGTCAGTGGTGGGTGTTCGGTGTGGCCCCTCCTGAAGTCAACCACAATCTCCTTTGTTTTGCTGACATTCAGCAGGAGGTTGTTGACTCTGCACCACGTGGTCAGACGGTTGACCTCCTTCCTATAGTGGGTCTCGTCGTTCTTGGTGATGAGACCCACCAGAGTTGTGTCATCCGCAAACTTCACCATGTGATTTGTGCTGTAGGTTGGTGTGCAGTCGTGAGTCAGCAGGGTGAAGAGCAGGGGACTCAGCACGCAGCCTTGTGGGGCTCCTGTGCTCAGTGTGATGCTGCTTGAGGTGTTATTGCCGACTCGAACTGCTTGAGGCCTCTCACAGAGGAAGTCCAGTATCCAGTTGCAGAGGGAGGTGTTTAGCCCCAGCTTGACTAGTTTACAGATGAGTTGTTGTGGAATGATGGTGTTGAAAGCGGAGCTGAAGTCTATGAAGAGCATTCTCACATGTGAGTCTGCTTTCTCCAGGTGGGTGAGGGCAGGGTGGAGGGCAGAGCAGATTGCGTCCTCTGTGGAGCGTTTAGCTCTGTATGCGAACTGAAAGGGGTCCAGGGTGGGGGACAGGATGGACTTGATGTGTGACATGACTAGCCGTTCAAAGCACTTCATAATGATGGGGGTCAGTGCCACTGGGCGATAGTCATTGAAGCAGGATGGAGCCGGTTTCTTTGGTACAGGTATGGTGATGGAGGTCTTGAAGTGTGATGGAACAGCGGCTTGACTCAGAGAAATGTTGAAGATATCTGTGAAGATATCTGTAAGCTCCTCTGCACAGTCCCTTAGTACTTGGCCTGGAATGTTGTCTGGACCTGTTGCTTTGCGGGGGTTGATGGTGGAGAGTGCCCTCTTCACACTTTCAGCAGACAGGCAGAGAGCCTGGTCGTGGGGGGGGGGGGGGGGGTGTTTTCTGTGGGCTTGTGGTGTTTGTTGCTTCGAACCGTGCAAAGAAGCTGTTGAGGTCGTTGAGCAGAGAGATGTTGTCATTGCAGGTCTGTGATGCAGGCTTGTAGTCCGTGATGGTCTGGATGCCCTGCCACAGGCTGCGTGTGTCTCTGCTGTCTTTGAAGTGGTTGGTGATCTTTTTCGAGTAGTCCTGCTTTGCTTTCTTGATGCCACGAGACAGGCTGGCTCTTGCTGTTCTCAGGCCAGTTCTATCCCCAGCTTTGAAGGCTTTGTCTCTGGCCCTCAGCAGCCGATGGACAGTCCCTGTCAGCCATGGCTTCTTGTTAGCCCGAGTGGTGATGGTCTTTGTGTGGGTTACATCATCTGTGCATTTGCGGATGTAGGAGAAGACAGTGTCTGCGAGCTCCTCATTGTCTATATGGTTGTTGTTTGTAGCTGCTTGCTTAAACATGTCCCAGTCTGTTATAGCAAGGCAGTCCTTGAGAGCAGACCTTGATCCCTCCGGCCACACTGTAATCACCTTCCTAGTTGGTTTCTCCACTTTCACTCTGGGCCTGTATGCTGGCATTAGCATAACAGTGAGGTGGTCAGAAAGTCCGATGTGGGGGAGGGGGGAGGCCTTGTATGCTCCTTTGAGTGAGGTGTAAACCAAGTCCAGGGTGTTTTTCTCCCTTGTTGGGAAATTCACATGCTGATAGAGTTTCGGTAGAACTGTTTTGAGATCCGCATGATTAAAATCTCCAGCGACTATAGCAAAACCATCTGGATGTGCTGTCTGTTGTTCACTGATGGCCTGATACAGTTCATTAAGTGCCGCGTTCCTGTGACTGCTGCTGGAGGTTGGAGGGATATATGCTGCGATTAGCAAAACCGCAGTAAATTCCCTCGGTAGATAGAAAGGACGGCACTTTATGATCATGAATTCCGCCAGTGGTGAACAGTGTCTGCATACTACCACGGCGTCCTGGCACCACGCATCACGTATGTAAACACAAACCCCACCGCCGCGTTGTTTACATCCGTTGCCATGGGCTCTGTCTGCTCGATAGCATGTTAGCTGTTCAAGTTGTACAGCGGAGTCGGGGATGTTGTCATTCAGCCATGTTTCAGTAAAAACAAGCACCCAGCAGTTACTCACTGTCCGATTCGCTGATCTCAGTAGTTTTATGTGGTCCATCTTGTTGTCCAAGGACCGTACATTAGCCAGGATGATAGATGGGATGGCTGGGCGAGATGGGCTAGCCGCTAGCCTAGCTCGGATACCTCCACGCTTGCCCCTCTTCCACTTCCTCGCACACCGTTTCCGATGTCTCTTTGTCGGGGCCGCAGACATGGTCGCAGTCGGGTCTGGTGTAGCCGCGGGCTGGTGAAGTAGTCCGAGCTCCTTAATGAGTGACTCTGTTGTAGTATCCAGAGCGCAGTAATCCTTGCTTTTTCGGATGTCTAGCAGAGCCTGTTGACTGTATTTGTAATCCAATGCAGACAGACGAGACGAACAAGACAAACTTCCTGACAAACACTTATTAAATGAACAAAACACCGCTTTGTCGGAGGAGCGAGTAGTCGCTGCGTCTGCACGCGCCGCCATCATTAGAAATTCGGAATTAATTTAGAACTTGAAAAAGGAAATTTCCGCCTACAAATATTCAGTGTCCATACATGAACTAGTGAAGGTTCCGTCATCCAATGGAGCAGTCTTTTCTTTCTGCCTGTGCAGTGCAGTTAATTAGGTTATTGCCTGTGTAAAATGATGCCCATCAAAATGTTTTGAGACTATAATCTCTATCCATATAAAGGACGTACATGATTTGCCCAAGTCTAACTTGTTTTTTTATTGTGTAAACTACAGACAAAACCCAGTCAAACCCCATTAACTGGTGTTGTGTCTTAAAACAATCTAATTAGGATTCATATACAAGCTAAATTACTTAATTTAGTGTTAAAACACAGGGACAGAAAACACAAATGGATAAAGAGAAGAAAGGCATGACTTGAATATGGGTAATGGTATAAACACACACAGTAAGTGTGTAATTTATCTTAAAAACAGCATGAGGATGTCAGCAATGTGGCTCTACTTTGCTGCGTGAGTAGAATGTATAGGTGAGATACAAAGAGGAAAATAAAAAGGAGAGCTTGAAAAGGGTTTTTTTTTGCTCTTCTTAGGCATCAGGTCTGTCAAATTTGTACTTCTGTTGAAGAACTGCATGGACGTTTAGCTCCTGTGAGATGGAAGAAAAGAAGCACCACTGAAAAGCTGAGAAATTAAATGTGTGAACTTAGGATGCATACATTTAGACTATTTAACAACTTATATCTGACTGGTTTCAGAGCCGGCCCAAGCCTCCAGGGGGCCCTCAGCAAAATTTGATTTTGGGGCCCTCTATTTCTGCCAATAATAATGGGCCTCATTCACGAATATCTTCTTAAGAATCTTCTTAGATTCTTTCTTAAGTGCTTCTTAAGAAGATTTCTAAGAAGACCCTCCGTCAGATTCATCAACGTGTTCTTAAGCCGCTGAACTGTTCGCAGCCGTGTTCTTAAATTGATGAATGACTGAATTGATGATGAATGAATCACTTGGAGGAAGAAAATTAAATTTAGCAGCGTTAGTGCAGGTTGCAACAACACAAACAATTTATTTTCTGGAATAATACCTTTTATATATATATATATATATATATATATATATATATATATATATATATATATAAGGCAGGAGTTTACCATAGTGTGTAAGCTCAAAATATGTCTTTAGTATTGGACTGAGGGGTTGCAACCTTGGCTTGATTGTATTTTTTTTTTATCACAGATGAAGTCCCGCAGAGCCAACTTGCAACAGAACCAGAACGGACAGAGCCCTCCTGCAGCAGCAATATACAGGGAGTGCAGAATTATTAGGCAAGTTGTATTTTTGAGGATTAATTTCATTATTGAACAACAACCATGTTCTTAATGAACCCAAAAGACTCATTAATATCAAAGCTGAATATTTTTGGAAGTTGGAGTGGGGCTTTTTTAGTTTTATCTATTTTAGGAGGATATATGTGTGTGCAGGTGACTATTACTGTGCATAATTATTAGGCAACTTAATAAAAAACAAATATATTCCCATTTCAATTATTTATTTTCACCAGGGAAACCAATATAACAGCTCAACATTCACAAATATACATTTCTGACATTCAAAAACAAAACAAAAACAAATCAGTGACCAATATAGCCACCTTTCTTTGCAAGGACACTCAAAAGCCTGCCATCCATGGATTCTGTCAGTGTTTTGATCTGTTAACGATGCATGCGTGCAGCAGCAACCACAACCTCCCAGACACTGTTCAGAGAGGTGTACTGTTTTCCCTCCTTGTAAATCCCACATTTGATGAGGGACCACAGGTTCTCTATGGGGTTCAGATCAGGTGAACAAGGAGGCCATGTCATTAGTTTTTCTTCTTTTAGACCCTTTCTTGCCAGCCACGCTGTGGAGTACTTGGATGCGTGTGATGGAGCATTGTCCTGCATGAAAATCATGTTTTTCTTGAAGGATGCGGACTTCTTCCTGTACCACTGCTTGAAGAAGGTGTCTTCCAGAAACTGGCAGTAGGACTGGGAGTTGAGCTTGAGTCCACCCTCAACCCGAAAAGGCCCCACAAGCTCATCTTTGATGATACCAGCCCATACCAGTACCCCACCTCCACCTTGCTGGCGTCTGAGTCGGACTGGAGCGCTCTGCCCTTTACCGATCCAGCCACGGGCCCATCAAGACTCACTCGCATTTCATCAGTCCATAAAACCTTAGAAAAATCAGTCTTGAGATATTTCTTGGCCCAGTCTTGACGTTTCAGCTTGTGTGTCTTGTTCAGTGGTGGGCGTTTTTCAGCCTTTCTTACCTTGGCCATGTCTCTGAGTATTGCACACCTTGTGCTTTTGGGCACTCCAGTGATGTTGCAGCTCTGAAATATGGCAAAACTGGTGGCAAGTGGCATCTTGGCAGCTGCACGCTTGACTTTTCTCAGTTCATGGGCAGTTATTTTACGCCTTGGTGTTTCCACACGCTTCTTGCGACCCTGTTGACTATTTTGAATGAAACGCTTGATTGTTCGATGATCACGCTTCAGAAGCTTGGCAATTTTAAGAGTGCTGCATCCCTCTGCAAGATATCTCACTATTTTTGACTTTTCGGAGCCTGTCAAGTCCCTCTTCTGACCCAAAGGAAAGGAAGTTGCCTAATAATTTTTTTTTTTTTTTAACTTTATTTAAGTCTTCAATTTACAAATTATGTCAAACATTAACACATAACACAATACATAAGAGCTCTTTCACAGATACAAAAACGAAAAGTCAATAAATAAAATAAATTAATTTACAGAATATATTCCCAAAGTCTCAGATAAGATAGAACCTAAATAATAATAAATAAATAAATAAATAATTAATTAAATACTAATAGCTAATACAAAATCATTATATCATAAAATGCCAGAGAGTACATCAAATATCTTTTCATAGTAATCTAAAAATTGTGTATTCTTTTTATTTTTAACCAGGGCTAAGGATTTATAAAGTGAATTAAATTCAACCAAAAAATGAGGAAAGGTTGGCTTGGAGGCTGAAAATTTTTGCTTATGAATAAAGTATTTTCCCAGTATAATGAAAAAAATCACTAAATACTGAAGACACTTGTTCTTCTTATTTTCATAATAACATATAACATCTTTTAGGGAAAAACAGTATGACATGTTAACATGGGTGAAGACATGAGAACACAAGTCCGACCAAAATTGCATTGTGATATTACATTCAAAAAACAGATGGTTCAAAGTTTCATCAGCATGCCCACAAAACACACAAGAGCTGTCCACATCCATGAATTTTGAAATGAAAGAGTTAACAGGATATATTTTGTGAAGAATTTTGAAATGAGTTTCTTTTACTTTGTTATGAATACAGTATTTGTGAGGTTAAAGCCATGCTTTTTCCCAGACTATGTCCTCAAAATGAGAGCGCCAATAAAATTTTCCTCGTGGAGAAAACCTCTTTTTATCTTGAAAATTTTTCCTTATATGTTTATTGTTACATTTCTTGTCTTGTATGTTGATACCATTCAAAAGCAAAACTGATGTGCCCTCTGGCCTAATTCCTTTACAGAAGGATAAGTGACTTTTCATTAAACCAAGTAATCCAGAGGGGATTGCTTTTATCACCGAGTTGTATTCTTTGAAAGGTATAGGAAAATTATGACGAGATATGAAACTCTCATAGGATAGGACAAGACCATGTTCATCCAAAACAGACAAGATATTAATTACATTTCTCTCATACCATTTGGAATAAAAAAGAGACTTATTTTTAATAGTTATACACTCGTTATTCCATAAAAAAGTTTTGTGAGGAGAAAAGTTGTGAATGAAGCACAATTTCCCGGAAAGAAGTGATTGCTGATGAAATTTAGACAGCATGACAGGAAGCTTGTTGGGTGAGTAGTTGCAGGTTAAAATGAAAGCAAGCCCACCAATTTTTTCAAAGATATGATTGGGGATGAATAACCACAATGAATTTTGATGTGTCAAACATCGTTTTAACCAATTGATTTTAAATATATTTATAATATCAAGGAAATTAAGCACTTCAAGACCACCTTCTGCTCTGCTGTTAGATAGAACTGCATCTTTAAGTTTGTGTGTTTTATTTCTCCAGATGAAGTCCAGAAATAGCTTGTTAATTTCATTAGCAGTGGCATCATTTACAAAGAGAGAAAGAGATGGATAAACAAAGTGAGAGACACCTTCAGCCCTCGACAAAAGGACCCTGCCGTATAATGTTAAGTCTCTCTGAAGCCAAAGGTTAAAAATATCTCTCGTTTTTTTAATTCTTCCAGAAAAGTTCAGTTGCTGTCTTGCAATTACATTTTTTGTGATATGAATGCCCAAATACTTGACCGTGGTTTTTACTGGGATATTATCTATGAAAATATCGTCACAATTGTGTATGGGCAATAATTCACATTTAGATACATTGAGTTTCAAGCCTGATACTAATGAAAACTGTTTAACTAGATCAATAGCTTTGACCAACTGTTCTTTGTCTTTCAGGAAAAGGGTTGTATCGTCTGCCAGTTGAGAAATTCTTATTTCTCTATTAAATATAGAGATGCCTTTGAAATCTGTATCATGTACTATATTTAATGACAATAATTCAACAACTAAAATAAATAGAAAAGGTGAGATCGGGCATCCTTGCCTAACACCACGGTTTATATCAAATCTATGAGAGGTGCTGTGGTTGAAAATCACTGAGCTATTAATTCCTTTATAAAACATTCCAATAGTATCTATAAGTTGATTTCCAAAACCAAACAGTTTAAGACATTCTCTAAGAAACTTGTGTTCAATGGTGTTGAAAGCTTTGTAAAAGTCTAAAAAAAGAATGAATGCTTTTGAGTGTACTGAATCTGCATAGTCTAATAAATCCAAAATAAGTCTGATATTATTACTTATGTGTCTATCCTTAATGAAGCCTGATTGTGTTTCTGCAGCAATATGGGGTAGACCCATTTTTAATCTAGTTGCATAAACTAATGCCAGAATCTTGTAATCAATAGTAAGGAGAGTGATAGGTCGCCAGTTTTCTATCAATAAGTTGTTTTTATCTGGTTTCGGAATTAGTGAAGAGAACTAATTAGAGAAAAGAGCAGTCTTGATTTCCTCTCTGGTTAGGTTAGAGCTAACTCAATGTAAATCTGATCTATTTTTAACTGTATCTCCTTTACTTCGAACTCCTCTTCAGAAGATAAGTTGGGTTTAGATAAGAGGAAACCAATTCTGCTCAGTAATTCAGCTTCTGTTTTATTTTTGAGGGCTTTTAACTCTTTACCTCTCTTTACAGCAATACTTCTTGTCATGAACTTGAAGTACTCCCATTTTTGTGTATATTCATTGTCCTCAATTTCATTAAAAATTACACTGGCTAGATTTTTTATACTGTCATTAAAGCAATTGTCTTTAAGAAGGGCATTATTAAATTTCCAGTATCCTCGTAATTTAGTTGTATTCTGTGAGCCCCCTAATTTCAGAGTGATTTTCTTATGATCTGACATTGGAGCAAACGCATGGGAGACATCTTTCACATATTGAAGTGCAGAGGAAGAAACTAAAAAAAGATCAATCCTGGATCTAGATGAAAGGTTACTCTTAGACCATGTAAAATCCTGTATATCTGGGTTAAAAAAACGCCATGTATCGGTCAGGGAGAGATCTGAGCAAAGTTTAGAAACAATATTGTTGTTCAGAAAAGATTGATACAGATTTGGGGGGAACCTATCTTTTGCATCATCAGGACACTCATTAAAGTCGCCACCTAAAATTACATAAGAGTTAGGATATTTGTGTGATAGCTCATTTATTTTTGAGGTTATCTGACTAAAAAGTACCTTATTGGATGAGTGAGAATTATGCCCATAAATATTACATACTATAAAATTTGAATTATCATGCTTGAAAATTATGAGAATCCATCTACCATCATGTGAAGACACCACATCTAATATTTCCCCTTTAAATTTATGCAAAAAAATTGAGACTCCAGCAGAACGGTTAGTACCATGACTACAGTAAATCTTATTTCCCCACTGCCCTTTCCAGAACTTTACATCTGACTCACTTAAATGTGTTTCTTGTAAAAAATATTAAGTCAGCCTCACTATTTTTACAGAATAGAAAAGTGGCTTTTCTTTTCAACAAATCACGTATACCTCTGACATTCAATGACACAACCGTTAGAGAATCAAACTTAAAATCCATCAAAAATAAAAGGATAAAATAATGAAGTAGCTCTCACAAGTAATTAACAAGAACTTTGAAGTGTGTTTTAGTTTCCTTAAACGAGGAAGTGATAGACAGTCCAAAAAATTTGTGACTATAGAAAAATATAATGTCGGTACCATAAATAGTTAGTTTAAATTGATTTAATCAATAACTATCAAACACATTGGGTTCAACCCAGAATATTGCTGTTCAAACAGAACACATTTTCCTTCAGTCTGTAATTGTAAATTATATAAACTAAATATGATGAATATTTTGCTGCTCAAAAATACTATTGCTCTAATAGTTAAGCAATGTTGCAACGTTGCAATGCAAGCTATGAGCAAATAATTAATTAATATAAGAGAAAAAAGAAAGAGGTTTGATTATATTTTTGAGAATAATTTACCTCTCTTACCCTTTGGAGCAAATAATATTTGTATAAAAAAATGTATAAGGGTGTGGGATTAATCCAAAGAAAATACTGCTGGTCTCTTTAACGATGACTTTCTTCTACAATAACAGGTGTCTCTTAATATCGACAGTTTGGAAATATAGCAATCTTCATCCGTCACCTCCGAAAGTTAATAGTTCTAAGTCAATGAGTCTATGCATAGTTATATCCTCCCTGGAGATGTGAACTGTTTGGAAACAGCCTTCTTCATCAGTCATCACCAAAAGTTAATAGTTCAGTTAATAAGTTTATGCATAGTTCTTTATGAATACCCTGGAGGCGTGCATTGTATAGGCAGCTTACCAAACTGTATGACTCTTCTCTTCATTTGTCTGAGGAAAAGGTTTCAATCAATGTCTAAATGGTCAATCTTCTTCCCCTCTATCAGAGCATAAGGTCCTAGGAAGGACGCCTTTTTACCTTCCTTCCTTGCTTTTTCCACAAGGGGCCAGAGTTTTTCTCTAGCCACTTGATCCTCCGGGGAAAGTGCCTCGGTGAGGCGCAGCTTGTTGTCCCGCAGACACTTGCAGCCTTTGGCACTCTTCCAAACAGCATCACGGATACGACGTAGCGCGAAGAGGATGATTAGGGACCTGTGGGATCCGTCCTTTCTCTTCAGACCAAGGCGATGCACATTGTCGACACCCTCCTGTAGATATTCATGGAGTCCCGGGGCAACTTTTCCAAGGATATCAATCACCACTGCTCTCACGTCTTCGTTCATCTCCTCTCTTACTCCGTGTAGTTTCAGTGTCCATCTGTAACTGTAGCGCTTGTTTTCAGCAACTCCTGCCCTCAGAATCCGGTTGTCTTTTTTCAGTTGTTCAATTTCTAATTCTGTCTGTTTCAAAATGTCTTTGTGGAGATTAATATCCACCACAAGTTGCTCAACTGTAGAAGAGAGCTTTTCAATGCATTGAGACATTGTTTCTGTCGTGCATTCAATCGCTGAAATCTTACGAAACGTCTCGTCATGTTTATTCGCGAGCTCTTGGATAGCTGCCAAAATGTCAGCGCTAACATTTGCACTGTCACCGTTAGAGTCCCGTTTCTTTCTCTTGCTAACATGTTTCGCTTGGGTGTTACAGGACTGGGCTAAAAGTGTGTCCATTGTTTCTTCAGGAGTAGTTTCTATGCTTTCCTCACCTGGTGCATTCATTTCTATTGACTTTTCAGAGTCACTCACATTAGCATTGGAAGTCATCTTCTTTCTTTCTCTGACGATAACGTCCGTTGGTACGTCAGCTAGCTTGTTCAAACTTCTACGTCTCGGTTTTCCCAAATGTTTCCTCTTTTCCACGGTATAACAGTCCTGGTACCAAAATGTTACTGTGTTAATGTCACTTTTTTATCATTAAAACGTTAAAATTACCACATATTCTGTCTGCCTATTCACAAAGCCTCAAATTGTTTGACGGAGAAACTTTGCACTCAGCATCCTACGCCACCGCCATCTTGGCCCCCCCGTTAAAAGAAATCAAGTTGCCTAATAATTATGCACACCTGATATAGGGTGTTGATGTCATTAGACCACACCCCTTCTCATTACAGAGATGCACATCACCTGATATGCTTAATTGGTAGTAGGCTTTCGAGCCTATACAGCTTGGAGTAAGACAACATGCATAAAGAGGATGATGTGGTCAAAATACTCATTTGCCTAATAATTCTGCACTCCCTGTATATGCCATTGTTTTGTAGGCCGTGGATGGAGAAATGCCACCTATAAATAGGGTGGTATCACTAATGGACGGCATGATTTCCAATTTACTTGATTCATGTTAAATCGTTGGCACATTTAATTTAATTAAAATGAAATATGAAAAGAAATTAAATGAATAAATAAATACATAAATATGACGGGAATTTCACTGTAATGTATTTTATTGAACTTAACAAAAGAAGACAACACAACCATGCCAACATGTCAGCACTTAAATGTGCTTAAGAGTACTCCTGGGTGTTTGTAGGATTTTTTCTTACCCAAGAAAAATCCTGGATAAGAAAAAAATTCATGAATGCCACAATCTTCGTAAAATCTTTGTAAGTAGGACTTAAGAACAAATTTGTTCTTAAGAATGGTTCGTGAATGAGGCCCATTGATTGTTGATCATTCATACACCTACTATAAACTCATTGCTGCTCTGGCAGTGTTGTCTACATTATCCTATTGTCAGCCTGATATGTCTTTTACATTTAGGGAGTGGTCCAGTTAATAACACGAATAATACCAATGCAATAATGATACAAATAATACCAATGAATGAATGATGAATGATGTCCAGGGTGCCGCATACAGTTTTTCATCTCAAAATGCAGCACATTCAGCTACAAGAGTGACCTGGGGTTGATTTACACATAATTCCAAATGGTAAAAGTGTCATCTATTTTATTATTTTTGGCTTAAAAAAAACTGCAACAGTAATGTTCAAAAAAGTTGTAGTGCAAGAACAACAATAAAGTGCAACAACAAATAAAATCTTAGAAATATAAAAAAAATAATATCTAATTCAATTGTACAAAAACAGACAGAATAAAATCAAATATAAAGCAAATACTTCAATAATGAT
The DNA here is from genome assembly GCF_030273125.1 of Centropristis striata. Lineage (NCBI taxonomy): Eukaryota > Metazoa > Chordata > Actinopteri > Perciformes > Serranidae > Centropristis > Centropristis striata. The sequence goes on along the minus strand of NC_081528.1, from coordinate 15,622,751 downwards.
GTGAATAAGCAAATATAAAGTTCAACAATTAAGTCTTAAAACTATGTAAATGTATGTAACTACATGTGCAAACGCTTTAATCCACACATTAGACTTTTTTTGTTACTCAGTTTCTGTTGGTTAGATGCTACAAAAGTACCTGTGTGAGAACAGAGGCTGAGGGGAACTAACTAGTGGGCGGAGCAAAAACTTTTTCCAAAAAGTACACAAAAAGTACTCAGTGGAGACACGCCTCTAGTCACCTGATTTTGTACCTCTGCCTGTCTGATTGCCTTTCTGGATTTTGACCCTTGTACCGAAGTAAAAGACCTTGAGATCTGATTATTGTCTGCCTGCCTGCATTTGTGTCCGCCAGTCTCTGCTTTCCTGACATTAATTGGCATTGGCCCTCTGATCACCTGCTCAGTCCTATCTAAATCTGAGTGGAAAGAAGGCCACTCAGCTGGGTCAACTGGTGGAGCTGATGATGATCCATGGTGTGAAGGGGACCTTGTGGTGGAAGTTGCTGAGGAAGTGACCGAAGAAAGACAATGACTAAAAAAGAAGGACCTAGTATAAGGACATTAGTTACAGTTGGACATAATTATTAATTTTGGGATGTTCTCCAGTACAGTGACCAATTATAAAGGATGTTTTACTGGTAACTTACCAGGTAGATCAGCTGTGGTTGCAGACGCGGAGGGGACAGTGGACACAGAGGATGGGGGACAGACTGAGCTCTGTAGATGATGGAGATGGACCTAAGATGAAATACAGACTTACATATACACACATATTAATGAAATATTTTGACTAAATTAATTTCCCTTTAGGTGTAATTCTTATACTTAGAAACTAAATGTATACTGTATGGTGACAGTCTTTCCCTCACCTGATGCGTTACCCACAGTTGAGCGTGAGGATGTGGACTGGCACTGGCCTGATTCTCCAAAGCACTTTAACAGTGATCCTGGTGAAGTTTCACAGAACTTATGAGTTGATGTAATAATGAATATGTTTATTTTACTCACATGAATTACCATGCTCTGCAGCAAACAATTTGTGCAAACAACATATCTCCAACTATAACTAGTAGCAAAAATATATTACTAGCACCGCGCTTGCTAGCAAACAAGGTGACGTTTTCATTAATGTTTGCTGTCAAATGTTAGCAAAAACTTTGTTTTGAAGCCCCAAAGATATAGCCGAATTATATAGGGCCAGCCCCGAGAATCAACTCACAGTTAAGCTCGGTATCACTCAAATACAAACACGTTAGAAATGTATCTTTCTAATAGCTTAATATTAATGCTATCGTTTTTAACTATCGAGCTAATTTGCTATTAATGACTACATAAAATCTAAATACCTTTGAATCCTGAGGGAATCAGGAATTGCTGCTGCAGGTGGCAGGAACTAGTGTTGGGACAATGAAGCCTCGTGAAGCATTTGCTTTATTTACAGAGACCAAGAGACGGCGCTCTTTGTTCAACAAAGGGCTGAAAACACACTCAATCACCATTGCTGAAGCCTTTTTTTTTAAGCCAAGAGCTCACGAGGCTTCATTGTCCCAACACTAGCAGGACCTGGAACCCCTGGGTGGAGCTGGGACGGCATTCCTGTGGGGTGTGATGCCTGCAGGTAGCTTGCAACTAGTGTGTGAGCTGTGGTGCGGGAGAGGTGCTTTTGCTTCGAGCCCGGAGTGAGACTCTGCAGCTGAGCTTGGGTTTCAGGAATAAAGCCACATTCCTCCCCGGAGGTCTGAGACTCACTCTCTGAATCAGAGAAAGCAAAGGACATAGCAACCAACAGAGCCACGAGGGAGGGTCGTGGCTCAGTTTGTATAGTTGTCACTCACTGATCGGAAGGTCGGTGGTTCGATCCCTGACCATGGCAGCCTACATGCCGAAGTATCCTTGGGCAAGATACTGAACCCCAAATGGCTTTCGATGCTGCGTTCATCGTGTGTGAATGAATTCCCAATGGTGGCAGTTGGCACCGTTGTAGGATAGCCTCTGGCACCAGTATGAATGTGTGTGTGAATGGGTGAATGAGCACAGTCTGTAGGTAAAGCGCTTTGGATAAAAGCGCTACATAAGTGCAGTCCATTTACCATTTAATCACATGAGAAATGAATGCACACTAGGATAGAGCTGAGATAGCAAGCTACAAAAAACATGCAGGCAGAGGGAGAGCTGAGGATTACTCTCATCTTGAATTGACCGCCAGATTGGATAGAGGGTGTGTTTTGGTGGGGAATGTATGAGGAGTGGGGCATGTCATGTGTATGGCAGCACAGCTCGAGTTGCCTGCCTGAACGAGCTCACAGCTCCATAAAGCTATTTGTTAAACTTTTTCTAAACTACCTTCCTTTAAAAAAAACCTGCAAATATATGTATATAAATAGAATCTATCACTGCTGTTTGCCTTTTCCTGTTTATATTTATGTTGTTTATATTTTTCTTCTATATTTTTATACATTGTGTTTTTGTACATGTTTCTTTATATATTATTTTATTTTTCTAAATGCATGGAGATAAGCCATCCACAATTTCATTATACTTGAGTATAATGACAATAAAGTAAAAAAGTAAAATAATATCTTTCTGATTCTGAACTGAGAGCCTGTGTCTTCTTCAACTGGGCAATGCAACATTTTGATTCACCGGCAACCAACAAACATATGAATGTGACTGCATATGACAAATGGATGTCAACCATTTTTTAGCAGTGGCTCTAATTAACAAGACAGAGCATTTCAAAATCCATGTTACACTAGCATATTCTGATGGTATATGATAATGATGTTCAAAAAATATCTTCGAATCAGTTTGTCTATCTGTACTGAACCAAAGTCCCCAACACTGCCTCCTGAGTAACACTAGATGGCGCTAAGCGACCACAAATGAAAACCAGCAAGACTTGGACATTTTACTAATGAGCAGAAGGTTGAAATGGAGGACAGACAAGCCATGGGGCTTAACCTCGCCAGCGTCAAAGTAGCCTTCAATAACAAGCTGCACAAAAGGAGAGATCAGTCAACACAAGATAAATGAAGAGAAAGAAAAAGGTATGATAAGACATGCAAATTGGGGGAACTGCACATGTTCCAACCTGTGCATAACCCTTTCTCACTAACAACATACAGGTGCATCTCATTAAATTATAATATCATAGAACGTTTATTTATGTCAGTAATTCATTTCAAAAAGTGGAAATAACACATTATATAGATCCATTACACACAGAATGGAACATTTCATGTCTTAATTGATTTAATTTCTTCTAAGTATAATGATTATGCCTAACACTTGATTTACACATTTCCAATCAGCATGTATATATATATATATATATATATATATATATATATATATATATATATATATATATATATATATATATATAGTACAATTTTGAGGTACTTGTACTTTACTTGAGTATTTCCATTTTATGTAACTTTATACTTCTACTCCACTACATTTGAAGGCAAATATTGTACTTTTTACTCCGGCTTTAGTTACTTTACAGGTCGAGATTTAACTTAAAAAACATGATACCTTTTAAGTGATTAGACTTTTTTTTCTCTCCACCAGGGAGGGTGGTGCCCTAGCGCCCTCTATTGGCCAGTTCCCACTATTTCTTACATAAGTCCCCCAACATTATTAGAGTGCAATATAATTATTCCTAAAGTATCCCCAATACCATATTTAAAGATTGGTCTGAACCAGTGTATACATAGTCAAGGTGGTTGAGTCCTCTATAATGAACAAAAGAATAAAGAAAAGTTTACACACGGAGGTCAGGGAGAAAATTAACTTTGTGTTATATTTACCAAAATTAATGTAATGTTTAATGAGCTGGAAACACATGCACAAGAGACATGTTGCAGTATGTCACTTTATTGGAAAGGCAAGACACAGGAAATGGATATGACATGTCCATTACAGCCAAAGGTGTGTGTCTGTCACTGTGCACCACAGTGAGTTACACAGGGCACGTCCCTTTGCTTGCCACCTTCACATTATTCTTCTGTAGTCTGTAGGATAAAAGCAGAACACATTACAGCATAGTGGTTTGGCTTGTGTGTGTGCATATGTGTGTGCATATGGGGGGTATTATTGTAGCAATTATACAAACAGAAAGAAAACCCCAACAACGAACAGAAACAGGTGTACTTGTTTGATGACTTTCCATCTAACAAGTGTTATGTTAAAACATTTAATGAATAAATACATTTTCACCACAAGTAGAACAAGCACTGATTTTGAAGTTTGAATACAGCAACAGGTAAGTTAGCTTTTGTGGCACTTTTGCTTGTGGTCTGTCCTGGGCTGAAGTGGTCGTCTCCCCCTGTTGGCTGCTTTGTGGTGAAACCAAGCAGGAGCAGATTGAGCTGTGGTGTTTCCTGGTATTTGAACACAGCTTTACTTCTGTGTCAGCCCTCATTGTGTAACGACCAAAATAGGTAAAGACTTGGGAGTGTACCTGTACAAGTCCATCAAGCAAGGCAAGACACTGATTGGGTAATCCTTTTTCTACTGCTCTCACTCACGCACCATGTGCCATGAAAAAAATCCCTGTAACAGGGCTTACTGGGGATCTAACATTGTGCTGGTAACAATTTGGATGGTTCTTTTTAGCTCTGAGGACTAAACAATTTTCAAATGTGACCTCACACATAGACCACCACACTTTTACATTTCTTTTTAGTTTTTTAATTGAGTATATGTAAAAAGAATTAACAGATTATTCACATTCTATTCAATTTACATCTCACACATTGTCCCAATTTTTGGGAATCAGTGTGGTAGGCAATTTAAATGATTATAAAGCCAGACAATCTTCTAAAGACACGACTCTGTCCAGTCCTCACGAAAAGTCTAAGGGCAACTGGATGTTGAGGTTCAATAATAGTAATAATGATAATTGTTGGAGCTTATTTATTTCTTGTTAGTATTTAGTTGTAGTTCTTGTTAGTATGAGTACTGTTTGATTATTCTATGTCTATATATATTTCTTTAGTTTAATCATCATGATTGTTTAGCGTATTTAGTTTACATGGTATTTTTGTGTATGTATATTGGGTTGACACTGTGGGTGCCTGATGTTATATAGGTAGGTGGGTAGGCAGAGGGCCGGCATGCACCTGGGTGTGCCTATGGTTTTTTACCACCGCGTAAAGAGGCAGCAGGAGCCATAATTTGTTATTTTTTAAAAACACAATTGCCACTACATAAAAATAATAATAATAATAATAAGGACTGTGGATACATTCAGAATAACAGCATTTTCAAAATAGGCCAGGTGCAAATTTCAACTAGATGACTGTACAGTACAGTGCAGATCAACATGCCATAATCATTGAAAATGTATGCTTAATGATAAGGCATATAGACATAAAGTACTTAAATTACATGTTGTCCTAAATAGCCACATAGTCTGCTATTACTCCTTACAGACTGTTGACTTTTTTCATGTTCGGACTATACCTTTGTAAAAACACCCTGACTCAAAGACCCTGTGGGTGTATCCTGTATCCACCTGCAACTCAAAACTGGTTGGCAAGCAAACACTGCAAACTCAAGTGGTCAGCAGCCAAAACAGCTGGAGAAAACAGAACGCAGACTCTCACGGACATTACTGGATAGGATAGTTTTAGAACCCTTCACAAAAATGTAAATGTTATTGCTACAATAATACCCCTAATTTCTCATATGTGTGTCTAGGTCAGTGGTGGAATGTAACTAAGTACATTTACTCAAGTACTGCACTTTACTTGTATTTCTACATTTGTAACTTTGTACTTCTACTTCACTACATTTTGAGGAATTTTTTTTTACTTTTGACTCCACTACATTTAGCTGACAGCTTTAGTTACTTTACAGGTCAAGATTTAACATGAAAACATGATCAATTTAAAGTGATTACACATGTTTATAAAGTAAACCACGTAAAGTATATTAAATAGTTAAAATGAGCCCTACATTGACAGCAGTAAAATGCTGCTTACATACAGGTGCATTTCAATAAATTAGAAGATGATAGAAAAGTTTATTTATGTCAGTAATTCAATTCAAAAAGTGGAAATAAGACATCATATAGATCCATCACACACATAATGAAATATTTCATGTCTTCATTTATTTTATTTCTTCTAATTATAATGATTATGGCTTACATTTAATGAAGACCTAAAATTCAGTGTCTCAAAAAATAATAATACAAAAGGCCAATGTTAAAAAGTATGTTTAATATGTAAATGACAACCTCTGAAACAAACACACACACATGCACGCACACACACACACACACACACACACATCTATATGCACTCAATACTTGGTTGGGGCTGTTTAATCAGATTTTAATTTATTGAGATGCAGCTGTAAATGCACCAATAATAATAATCCAATAATATATAAAGGCTAATTAAATAATCTGAGTGGGACCATTCTGCATAACGAGTACTTTTTCTTCTGATACTTTAAATACATTTTGATGCTGATACTTTTGTACTTTTACTTCAGTAAGTTTTGAATGCAGGACTTTTACTGTAGTGGAGTAATTTCACAGTGTGGTATAAGTACTTTTACTTAAGTAAGGGATCTACATTTTTTCCACCACTGGTCTAGGTACATGTCACATACCTGTTTTGCTGGCAGAGAACACATTCAGTGCTGTAGGTTTTCCCATCACTGCCACAGACTGGATCCATCTCCTTGGTGCAGGTGCCCCCAACATACCTCTCACAGTCAGGCTGAAAAGAACGAGGAGTGATATGATATATTTCCTTAGTTCCAGTTCAAATCTTAAGAGTAGTGTTCTGTGATCTGTGAACTCATGATGTGACTGATTTATAGATATTTTGGAGTTAGCCATACGTTTGCTGGCTTGTTTATTCAGAAATTCTAATTGAGATCAGGATCTACTATTGGAACCTGAGAACGAATCACAGACATAATTTCCCAAGTTATTGATTGACTCAGCTAAAAGTAATGCAGTCCAATACAACAAAGGCCTTAGTAAATACTTTAGAGATCAGTCAGATCAGATCAGATCAGATCAGTCTCACCTCTCTGGGTTCAGCCATGGCTTCTCCTTCTTGTGCTCCAGACATCACCATCTCATTGCTGCCTAAAGTCACAGTGTCATCCCCCATAGACAGGACTAGACACGCGCACGCACACACACACACACACACACACACACACTTGTGAGAACCCTCATTGACATAACATTTCCTAGCCTCTTCTCATTGCCTCTACTTACTATCCTGTATGTGGCAATGTAACCAGCTTTTGTCCAGAACATTGTAACTCAACCAGTTCTTCCTCTGAACTTCCTCTTGTTCCTCTTTGTGTTTTGCTTCTTTTGTTTGGTCAAGCGCTGTCAAAACAGAATAGGCTACTGTTGGCTAAAAAAAAGTCAACTAAATTTCATGTTATAGCGCAATAAACTTCTTTTAAACAGCTTTATTCTTAATAGACCATGGTCTTATTAGTATTAACTTCTGTCAGCTAACCTCTTTCACTAAAACTCTGTGGAGCAAATATTTGTTGGAAACACAGCATATTGACATTACTGTTAATCAGTATCTATGTATGTATGTACACTGAGAAATTACTCCACTACAAGTAAAAGTCCTGCGTTCGAAACTTACTGAAGTAAAAGTACAAAAGTATCAGTACTTAAAGTATCAAAAGTAAAAGTACTTGATATGCAGAATGGAGCCATTCAGAGTGTTTGTGTAATCACTTTAAATTGATTATGTTTTTATGTTAAATCTTGAACTGAAAAGTAACTAAAGCTGTCAGCTAAATGTAGTGGAGTAGAAATATAAAGTTACAAATGCGGAAATACTCAAGTAAAGTACCTCAAAATTGTACGTCAAAATACAGTACTTGACTTACTTTTTTAAAAGACAATTATGCACCTTTAGCTGAGAATACTCACTCACTGAATCTATGACAATCTACACTGCACCATATTTAATGTAGTTGGTCGTATTTTTGTTTCGGCATGCTCAATTTGCATATTCAAACAAACTTTGTGGGTGTTCTTCTATGCTGTGAAATGGCAGGTGTCTATTTGCATTACAGGGCATTATGGCCACCTGTTAAGGAGAGTGAATTGAAGGCACACGTCTGCATAAAAAATCCCCTTCAGAATAAAACCACAGGTTTTTTTTGCCCAGGCAAAGGACGTGACACACTTTTGTTATCTGATTAGTAAACTGAATGGCTGCAATTCAAAGAAGCCATGGGAATATGGCATCGGAATTACAGGGTCTTCAGAAAAACACAACTATTGAAACATAGTTACCCACAGTAAAGGTGTTAGGTAATGTCATATCAGATTACAGTCTCTGAACAATACACAGAGGAAGTAATATCACCAACTTTTTTCAGGAAGAAAGGAATTACATTTTTTTTTTATAATTTTGTATTTTTTGTTATAATCTTATCGTTATAGTCTTTCTGTGTGTCATTTCTAAAGTATCCTTTTTTACAAGAAAAATACATTGGAAAATGTTTTCTGTTTTGAGAAAAAAAAGTACTTCGAGCTGAATCTAAGACTTGATAACTTGTGAATATAATTACTTGATGTTATTAATGAACTCACCGAAGACAGAAGTTAGCAGAGCAAAACAGAGCAGCATAGACAGCTTCATGATTTCCAGTGTGTGTCGATGTTTCTGTGTGCAGCAGGTGTGTGTTTCACACGTTGTGAAACAATGTTTTCCTTCCTCCACCGTTAGCTGTCCTCTGATTGGCTGAATTGTAAAGGTATGTGTGTTGGGATTTGCTCTGCTTGTGTTTGTGTTCTTGTTGTCCTCTCTGCTTTGGCAGTTTTGTGTTCCCTCCCTGCTGGTCCCATGCTGGACGGGTCTGACCTGCTTCTGGTTTCTGCTGCCACCTCCACTCACCTGCAGCTCATTCAGCAATCAGCACTCTTCAAGAGGTCGGCTCACACAACCACTCCTCGCCAGTTCGTCATTGACCATCCCGTGGTAACACCCTGGCTTCTGAAAATCTAGTTTAGATTTTTGTCCACTGCTTTCTGAGATTTTTGCCTGCCTCATTTTTTTCTTCTTTGTTTCCAGTTTGCCGTTGCCTCGCCCAGCCAAACCCAGCCTTGCTCTCCAGCTCCACACCTGCCTCTCACCCCTTGTCATTAAAGAACTTAAACTGCTACCTGCCTCCCGTGTTTGCATTGTGGGTCCAGCTTCCTGCCCTATCCCTTACAATGTGATCCTCAACAGATCATTTGGGCCACAAGATACCACAACTGGATCAAAACAAATATATGGCATGCCGAAAACCTGAGAATATATATTGAACCTCAAGAATATATATTGAAGCCTGAGAATATACACTGTTGCTCATAAAGTTGTAATACAATATTTTTTACCTCTTTTCCATGAAATTATTAATTATTTAACAATGTGATATACTCTTGACAGATAAAGTGTATATCTTCTCAAAACCGTATTAATTAATCTCTTCCTTAGTGAATACTGATGCATTTATATAGGAATAAGAGGATTATGTCGGAAAACAAAGTTATTCCAACTTTATGGGCAACAGTGTATATTGAAGCCTGAAAAGTCAAGTGATTCACCGCTCGTAAATTGACTTATGTACTTTGTTACTCTGTTTGTACATAGTAGTACAAGTCAACTTATAAGGGGGAAGCATTTTTTCTTATATGCATTAAGGCCCAGATACACCAAACCGACGTTCAACACACAGTAAAGGCCCACCAGCATATAAATGAATGGACCTGCACTTATATAGCACTTTTCTAGTCACTTCAGGACCACTCAAAGCGCTTTACACTACAGACTGCTCTCATTCACTCATTCCCACTCACATTCATGGTGGCAGAGGCTACCCTAATGGTGCCACCTGCCACCATTGGGAATTCATTCACACACCAATGACAGAGGACCAGGAGTAACTTGGGGTTCAGTATCAAGGATACTTCGACATGTAGGCTGCCACGTCAGGGATCAAACTTCCGTTCAATGGGTGACCGCTCTACCCATGCTTTATCTGCATAAGAGTAAATAACTCTTCATACCAACAGGTGGTTGCAGTCTGTGTTCTGTATAAAGGGAAACCAAAAGACCTTGTATTCAAGAGCAGTAAAAAGAACAGAAGTCACAGGGTTAAATGGCCTCATATATTTCAAAGGGGTACAACACAACGGGGTACAATGCCATGCAATGTTGAAGGGTCGCAGAAGATGGTATTGGGCTTGGCCTTACTGTATCTGTATTGTCTGTATCTGCAGAGAACTTGCCCTGTCTTTATATTTTATCTTATTTAGCTGTTTTCAGAATGTCTTTGGGCATCAACAGAGAGCCTTTGGGGCCCATGTGCGGCGTTTAGCTGATGTAAATTTCACCTCAGCAGGTTCCTTTTTTATGGCAGGAGGAGGCATTTCTCTTTCCTTACTCTTAGATGAACTCAGGCAGGAGATTCATTTTGCCATCTTTTCAAAATATATGCATTTGCCGTCTTTTCAAAACAGGTTCATTTGTCATTTTCCAAAAAGGTCCTTTCTAATATATTTAATATATTGTGCATTAATGTTTCTTGGTGAATGAGAATGTTAAGGTATTAATCTGAAAGGTAAAACCAGCGTAATTTAACCAAACGGCCTTTATGCCCTGTCATGTGGCCTTTGTGCCCTTAAAATAAGTGTGAACAGGAAGGCCAAATGGCCTTGCCCCTAAAATGACGAAATTCCAAGCCTGGTGAGTACCCACTGCTCTGAGGCTATCGAACATCTGACTGTTAAATGCTGGCAACACTATTTGCCCCGCAAGTTCACGGCAGTGTTTCTCATGGCTGATTACATCGCTCCAGATGCTAATGCTAGCGAGGCTAAGAAGGAGCTTCATGATGCCATCAGCTCGCTCTAAAATAAGCACCTGAAGGCTCTCTTCGTGGTTGTGGGGGACTTCAACCATGTCGAACTGAAGGACATTCTGCCTAAGTTTTACCAGCATGTGTCTATATCAACACAGGGAAATAACAATCTGGATTGTCTCCTGCTGAAACGTGGAAAACCAACACAGAAAGCTGTCTCCGTGTGGACCAGTGATGCAGACTCGGTGCGACAGGACTGCTTCCAATGCACAGACTGGCAGGTCTTCAGACAAGCAGCTGAAAAGGAGGGAGAGGTGGATTTGGAGGAAGACACTTTTGCAGTCCTCAGCTTCATCTCAAAGTGTGTCAATGATGTAACCATCACAAAGACTGTCACCATCTACCCAAACCAGGAGCCTTTGCTGAATGCGGAGGTCAGGTCTCTGGTTAAAACAAGGGACGCGGTATACAGGTCTGGTGACACAGAGGCACTCAAAGCAGACCACAGTCAGTCAAAATCCACAACACCTCATCCTCCACCATCTCCCTCAGCACAGGCTCCCCTCAGGGCTGTGTGTTGAGTCCCCTCCTGTCCACCCTGCTGACATATGACTGCACTACAAATCACCCATTCTGTCATATTGTAAAATTTGCAGATGACACAGCAGTGGTGGGCTGCATTACCCACAACGATGAGTCTGCATACAGACAGGAGGTGGAACACCTGGAGGATTGGTGCAGAGTAAACAACCTCTGCATCAACGTAAAGAAAACACAGGAGATGGTTGTGGATTTCAGGAGGGCCAGACACATCCCCTCCCCCCTGCACATCGAAGGGACAGCTGTCGAGATGGTCTCAAGCGTCAGGTATCTGGACGTACACCTCACCAACGACCTCAAGTGGGGTACCAACACCTCTTACCCTATTGAGGAAGGCCCACCAGCGACTCTACTTCCTCAGGAGGCTGAGGCATGCTGGACTTGGGAGCTCAGTCCTGACACCATTCTACAGATGTGCAGTGGAGAGTGCTCTGCTGTAGAGAAAATGGCTCTGCACAGGGTGGTGAAAGCAGCAGAGAGGATTTTGGGTGTCAGCCTACCCACCACCATGACAATCTGTACCACCAGATGCAGGAAAAGGGCAGCCAACATCATAAAAGACCTCACCCACCCCGCACACTCACTGTTTGCCCTCCTCCCTTCAGGGGGGAGGCTGAGCAACAGCTTTTACACACAGGCTGTTAGGTTGCTGAACTCTGTCAGCCCCCCTTGCGGCCACCCCCCACGCTTCAGAGGCACAGACTCTTCACCCCTGCCCTCCCCCCCCCCCCCCTCATGGACAGGTGCAATATTGATATATTGATATTGATATATTAGATTAGCTTGACTGATGCTATACTAAACTGTATTTATATTTATATATTAATATTTATACAGATACTTGTAAATATCGCACACTTCTCTTAAACTAGATTTTATATTTCACTGTGTTGTATTGTATTGTGTTTTTTTACTTTATATGTTTGGCTTGACCGGGCCTCAGTACTTAACTTCGTGCCTGATCATGTGCATGCATGTGTTGTATATTGCCAGTGTTACTGGCACCAGACTTAGTGGATATCTGGAGTGGCAGTAAGTGATCCACAGGCCAGCCAGCACTGTGAATCTGTGAATCAAGAAGAGACTTCATACATATCTAATTCCAATATGTAAACTACATTCGTTCAAAAAGTAAAATACATGCAAAATGAATATTATTACAATTGGTTAAATCAATTAGATTGTCTAATTATATTAATCAAACAGAAATATAATGCAAACAAAGTGTCAATTTCATGATGAAAGAAAAAATTATCCTATTGTAGCATCTGGACTGTTTCTTATTTACAATACACATTCATATTAACTCTTGGTCCCTGAATTATCACCTACACAACTCTTCTGTCACGTTCACGGACTTCTGTACGCTTTGCGTGGTCTCACAGGTGTGCACACTAACTGAGATACTGTATTGGCACAAGGCACAAAATGGCGACACATAACTACTAGAAAAGTTACAACTAAACACATATAAGAAACCACAGTTGACAGTTTAATAATAGACAAGCAAAGTAGTAACACATCTCTAAAAAGATGAACCCACATCTCTGTGTCAGGAAATATTACTATGAAAAGTTTCTGTTTGTGATTCCATCCATTATATTGGAACCAATTACTATTGCCTGACATTAGTGAAGTAAAGTAAAGACAATTTAATGTCAAACAAAACACACCATGCTTCATTACAGTGGCACTACAACACTTTGAAACACTATATTTATCATTCACTTTTATATCAGGATAAACTAGAGAGTTTATAAGGTAGATTTACAGTACCTGAATTGCTTGCTCAGGCTAATGCCTGTTTATTTCTGACCCAGCTTGAACCTGAAGTAACCTGTGCCCTCAACCCACAGCAGTGCTACAGCAACACCTACTGGCTTGGTGTAAGTGTAACACCACATGTACTTAAGTCAATTGTATTAGTTAGTTATCATTTTAAAAAGTAGGGGGCAGGGTGTGTTTTACAGAAGAAAAAAAACTTTTATTAAAGGCCATTTCTCCATCCCTTACACTCTCCCCTGCTTCAAGAGATGTCTCTTGATATCTAGAACTAAACAAACCAAAGGGTTTGAGTTGTCTGAAAAAGTCAACTTTCTGGCTGTCATGTCATGAAGTGATTGTCAATATCAGTGTCTCATGTCATGTCTTTTGTCCTTTTCAGTCTTCCATAATGCCTAGTGTAGGGTAGTAGTATGTTTCAGGAATTACTGGATAGGTAGGAATAGAGTAGAGCATACAGATCAACATTACATATGCTTCTGTTCTCCATGGATGGTATGTGGGCCGTCCTAACTGGTCGTATGTAAATATACTCCTGGGTATTAACCCTCGGGCAGACTTTCAAAAGGACGGATCTTCTTCAACCATTGAGTCTGTGACAGGGTCAACATGTGTTCTGGATTCCTCTTGAGTCCCAAGGTCCAGGCTATCATCCCCCTCGGGTTGTTCCTGTACTCTCACAGCCAAAGGCCTATCAGCAGGTGTTGGTACTTGTACTGTCTCAGCTGGTGCCGGTGTGGCATGGGTTGAGGTAAGTGGACTCTGACTGTCCTTCTTTCATAGGCAAATGTCGAAAGCTGTATGAGAATTTTTCATCATCCGCCGACTCGTTGGAATTGCCCTCAGCTGTCTCTCTATTGTTTGTGTGTGTTGTTTTCTCTGTCTTTGTGGTTTTCTGCCTACATGATAGTCCTGTTCATGCTCGAGTGGCCAGTCGTTTACTTGTAGGAGGAGGTTACGGTGAAGCACACAGAGAGTCCAGTCTCCATCTCTGCTTGAACTCGGTATACCAGTCCATCACCAAACCTTTCAACTACATGGTGGATATTTTCCTCCCAATAAGCATGGAGTTTGCAAGGACCACCTCCCTCGGACAGGTTTCTGACGAGCACATGATCACCAGGTTGAAGCATGATTCCTTTGATACAATGATCGTGGTATTTTTTTCCTTTCGCCAAACACTTTTTGGTGTTTTATGAAGCAGTCTTATATTCCTCCTGCATCTGAGAACCCCAGTTCTGTGCATATTCCTGCTGGGTCTGTGCCTACTGTTCAGGATTGTGATCAAAGAGCAGGTCAATGGGTAACCGTGGTGCTCTTCCAAACAAAAGAAAGAAGGGTGAATAGCCTGTTGCTTCATGCGTCGTGCAATTGTAAGTGTGAACTATGGAAGGCAGATGATCTTTCCACTCAACCTTTTTTTCCTCCTGCAGAGTGTGGAGCATCTAAAGAAGCAGCCTATTTAGTTGTAAACGGGGTTACCCTGCGCGTGATAGGGGGTAATTCGAGAATGGACAATACCTGCCAGCTGCCGGAGTCGTTGGAATAGGTTGTCCTCAAACTCCAGGCCTTGGTCATCATGGAGCTTAAGAAGGTACCGGAAGCATGAAATAAAATCATAGGAAATCTTCTCTGCTGCAGTTGTGCCTGACTTGTTCTTAGTCGGGTAGGCTTGTGCGAATCGCCTAAAGTGATCTACCAGGACTAAAATGTATTCGTAGACTCTGCTTTGTTCAAGATGGAAGTAATCAACACAGATAAGCTCGAATGGGGGGCTGGTTGTAATTGAGCCCATTGGTGCTTTCTCTCGAACGGTGGGTCGCTTTTGTTTGATACAGGGGCACAGGCAAATAATGTAGTCTTCGATTTCTCGCTGCATGAATGGCCAATAAAACCTCTGCCTCACCAGGCTGTGCTTAAAACATAAGTAAGGGGATTGTTACTGTTTACACCGTAAGTGTGGGTGCATAATACAGGTAGTCCCTAAATTTGTCATAGATCGCCCACTTTAAGGCAAGGAACTCAAGCTTCCTGGAATGGAAGTGGTAATTTTACTCAGCAGACGTGAGAGTCCTGGATCCATATGCAATGACACAAAGTTTATTTCCCTGTTCCCAATAGAGCACCTTTCCCAGGCCTTCATTGGATGCACAATGTATTTAAGACAAATGACAAATTAAAGTCTGGGTAGGCCAAGATGGGTGGGTTGGTCAACATGTCCACAAGTGAGACAATAGAACTGTGCTTGGGGGTCCACTGTATGGGTGTCTTGGATGGCAGTTGGCCACTCTTTCTGCCCTTAAATGTAGCCTCCCCTTGTAGAGGTCATCTGTCACTTACTGGACTTGTCCGGGCCCTCTTGAAGCTTAAAAAGTGGCCGTGCTATTCTGGAAAAGTCTTGAATTAAGGCTCGGTAGTAGCCCAAGAACCCCAGGAGAGCATGGACTTCTCCCATGCTTTTCAGTTCCCTCTCCTTCAACTGAAACACAGCTTCCACTCCTTAGGGTCCACCTAAACACCTTCACTCATCACCTTGCACCAACATATCTTCTTTGAATGCAATTTAACTCCATGCTCCTGTAAGCAACCTAGCACTCTTCTCAGATCCTCGTGGTCATGAAAGGTTTTGTAGAAGCGGAGCAAGTCATCTAAGTACGTAGAGCAGCACTCGTCTCTCAAGCCGTCATGAACATACACCTTTGGAATGCTGGCGAGACATTGGTAAGGCCAAAGGGTAGGCAAAGCCACTCGTACAGCCCACAAGGCATGGTGAAAGCTGTCAGATGTCTGGAAACCTCATCGACAAATCCCTGGTGGTACGCTCTGCCTTGGTCGAGTGTGGAAAACCATATGTAGCCTCCAGCAGATCCTGGATGCGTGGGAGTGGGTGGCGGTCAGGGACTGTTCTGCTGTTCACGTTTCGCACAGAAATCAATGCATAGACGTAAACTCATGTCTTTTTTTCTGATACACCCATTGTCGAGCAGGTTTTGCACATATTTGTAGCACTTGTATCACTGATACAACCTCATTAAAGCTAATGGACCAGTTCTAGGTTCTGAAGGAGTGGGGACACAACAAAAAATTAGACCAAAGACCATGTACTTTAAATACAAAAGCCGACACTTTAGTAATGGACAGAAAACAAGACAAAGGCAATATGCAATGATAATAATTATTCACTAACCTGCAGGTAAAATAAAGATAGAAAATAAAGGTAAGTTTACACCCCTTTCCCTTATTTAGACTCTTTCTTTAACATTAGAATCTGTTTGCTTCAGAATACCACCTAGAACAAGCAGTTTGTTTGGGTTAGCCTATTTTAGACCGCTCTTGTCTAGGTTAATAAGGGTTCTAACTACTTTGAATTCAGTTTTTCTCTGAGTTAACTCATTTCCCTCCTTACATAAGTAAAGAAATAAATTCATAAATCAAAATATAAATAAATGTAACACAATTATTAACAGTATAACAATATAAGTTCAATTCCAGTAAATTCAGTTCAGTTCAGAATTAGATTCTCCAACTAAATTCAGTTCAAAGAATGAAAAGGATCCAAAACTCCTACCGCTCTGGCAGCCAGTTTACCAACAGCTTGGATGCAGCAGCGGATTCCCTCACTGCTGCAATGAAGATGAGCTCCTGTTTTAGAAACGTGGTCCATGGATTTGGCTCGCCATCTTGTATGTTGTGTGTGTGTGTCGTCTCCCGGCACACCACAGAAAACAACATCTCCAACAAACTCAGACAGGAACAAAAACCTGACCTGTACGACAGGTCAAAAAAGAAAATTATTCTAACTATACAATTGAAATCAGTAAGTCTACATTTTAACATTACTGCTAAATTGTTCGACCTGGTAATAGCGGCATTTTTAACCACAAAATTCCATCCTTTAATGACGTTTAATTAGACAATTTTTACACTAACACAATATACATTCATTCAAATTTGGTTTCCTGAATAAACAGAAAGATATTTACTGTTAAACAGTGTTAATGGTTTCTCTACTCAGTTCAACATTAGTTCTTTGCTAGCATCCCCATGTGCTCATATTACAGTAAGTTTTTCAATAAACCAATTCAAAACTCACCATAAACCGTGGTGGTTAGCTTTGAAAATGTCTTCTTAAATCATCAACCAAGTAGATATCCCTTTCCAGGTCTTAAATCAACACTTTTTAAAGTATTTTGAAAGTTAAAGTTTAAAGGCTTACTCATTATCCACCGGACTGAACTGGAACTCTCACCTCTTCCGTTGCCTGACCTCAACTCCATGGAGTGTCTAGCTTTCAAATGCAAACCTCCATACTCCATGGCAGTGCTTCTAATTTACCGTCCCCCAAAACCAAATTCTTCTTTTCTCCCTGAAATACATGATCTCCTCACATCACTCTGCACCATGTCAAATAATATTATAATTATTGGTGACATCAACATTCATGTTGACAACCCCTCCTGTCCACTGGCAGTAGAGTTTCTGAGCCTGCTGGATTGTCTTGGTCTGCAGCAACATGTCGAGGCTCCCACCCACAATAAAGGTCACACGTTGGATCTGGCCATCACCAACTTAGCCTCTATCAAGAATCTCGAGGTCTACGATCTCGGGGTGCCTGACCACAAGGTAATCTCAATGACTCTGACATCTCTGCTGCCTCCCTCCAGACCCAAGCGTCAGATAACTTTTAGGAATTCAAAACAGATTGTTTCAGTGGACCTGGCTGTAGACCTCCAGCATATCACCTGCCCAGCCCTTGAAACTGTGGATGAGCTAGTGGAGCACTACAACACTTCTCTGAGCAGTGTTCTCGACTCTCACGCTCCTGTTAGGACACGTGAAGTCGCGTTTGAACACTCCGCTCCCTGGTACACACTGGAACTACGGAAAATTAAAACTGCTGGCCGTGCACTGGAACGTAAACTCAGACACACTGGGCTCACTGTTCACAAACTGGCCTTCCGTGAAGATCAAAAAGTCTACTGCCAGGCCCTAAAAGATGCACGGTCGACATTCTACTCCAACCTCATCAATAGGAACACTGGAAACTCCAAGAAGCTCTTCTCCACAATAAATCACCTCCTGAAGCCACAAACACCCCCACTGACTGAAGCCACAGTTGAGCGATGCAATATCTTCATCGACTTTTTTAGATCCAAAGTCAACAACATCCGCTCTATGTTGCCTGGCTCTTCCTCTCCCTCTCCCCCTGCTCCGACCCTCCTTGCGGGGAGTCTGCTATCCCTCCCTTGCTTCTATGAGGTCCAGCAGAGTCAGATCGAGAAAACCATCAGAGGAATGAAGCCATCCACCTGCTGCTTAGACCCCTTCCCAACTACTCTGCTTAAATCACACATCTCCACCCTCAGCCCAATCATCACTCAGGCTGTCAACCTGTCACTTCGAACCGCCCATGTTCCACCTGCCCTCAAAGCTGCTGTCATCCCCCCCCTCCTGAAGAAACCCTCCCTGGACCCGGACAACCTCGCAAACTACAGGCCTATTTCAAACCTCCCCTTTCTATCCAAAGTACTTTGGATAGTCCAGTCCAAAAAACAGTTGCCATACAGCTCCAGGACCACCTCACACATAACAACCTGTTCGAAAAATTTCAGTCAGGCTTTCGTTCAGCCCACAGTACCGAGACAGCTCTGCTCAGGGTAACAAACGACCTTCTGATGACCGCTGACTCAGGATCACCAACACTACTCATCCTTCTGGACCTAACAGCAGCGTTCGACACCGTTGACCACACCATCCTCCTCGATCATCTCCACAAAACCATCAAGCTGACAGACCACTCACTGCAGTGGTTTAAGTCCTATCTTTCAGATAGGGCCGAACATGTCTTGCTCGGAGGATCTGAGTCCTGGCCGCTTCGTGTCACCTGTGGCGTTCCCCAGGGGTCAGTCCTCGCCCCCATCCTCTTCACCATCTACATGCTTCCCCTCGGTCAAGTCATCAGCAATCACGGACTCTCCTTCCACTGTTATGCTGATGACACACAACTTTACATCAAAACCGCCCCAAACCCTGCCACAGCCCTGTCATCCCTTACCTCCTGCCTTGAGGAAATCAAGGCATGGATGAACAATAACTACCTCCAACTGAACAGCAATAAAACGGAAGCACTCCTCATCGGTACCCCTCATCAGGTTCACTCCTCACCCATATCCCAACTTACCTTCGACGGACAGATCATTCCTCTCTCCACCTCAGCAACTAACCTAGGAGTTCGGTTTGACCCCCACCTGACCTTCAACGACCACATAAAACATGTCTGCAAAATCTCATTCTATCATCTCCGCAACATTTCAAGACTCCGTCCCACTCTACCCCTCCCAGCAGCAGAACAACTGGTCCACGCTTTCATTTCGTCAAGACTGGACTACTGTAACGGGCTCTTCATCGGGATACCTGGCAAAACCATCCAGAAGCTTCAATACATCCAAAACAGCGCTGCCAGGGTCCTGATGAGAGCCCGTAAACACGAGCACATCACCCCCATCCTTCAATCACTTCACTGGCTCCCTGTCTCATCCCGGATCAACTACAAAATTCTGCTTCTCACCCATAAATGCATCCATGGCCATGCACCTACTTAACTCAAGGAACTCATCCCCCTACAGTCTACCACCCGCACCCTCAGATCGACAAACACCCTGCTCCTCCAAGTCCCCAGTACCAGACTCTCCACCATGGGAGACCGAGCCTTCTGCTCGGCCGCACCACGCCTGTGGAACAGCCTCCCCACCCAGCTGAGGGCCACTCAGAGCCTAGACTCTTTCAAGACAGGCCTGAAAACGTTTTTATTCAGAAAGGCCTACAAATGACAAACTTGAAACCGACTTTTTAACCTACCTCTATTGAGTTGTTTTTAAAATTGTTTTACTTGTTAAGCACTTTGAGATATGCTGATAAAAAGTGCATTAGAAATAAAATGTATTATTATATTATTATTATTAAAGTTGAATCTCAACTCTGAAAAAAGCATTTCTAGATTATATGATTCACTGTTTCATGCTACTAATGAAAATACACTCCATATTAAAGAAAAATGGGAAAAAGAGGCAGGAATGAGGCTGTCTGGGGAGGATTGGGGGTAAATTTGCACTTTTCAGTGGTCTTCAACCAACTCAATGGACTGGCGGGAGCACTGTTGGAAAAATGTTATAAGATATTTTAAGACCCATGTCAAGAAAAATACAAGAATATAAACTCAAACTGTTGGAGACAATGTGGCTCTCCAGAGGCAAACCATTTTCATGTATTCTGGGGATACCCCAAATTGAACCAATACTGGAGCGGCATTCACAACACATTAAATACAGTTCTGAAGTGTCAAATTCCACTTAATTTTGAAAATCTGTATTTGGGTTGTGTTGTGTGTGTGAAACTAGGGACTTAAAGCTGCTTCAGGCCCTTTTGGCTGCAAGTAAAAAATCCATCACCAGAAAGTGGTTAAATCCAACACCACCTACAATTAATGATTGGTGTGGAACAATTCTGGAAATATTCAAATTTTACCAAATTTGGGAAAAATGGATTGAATTTGTAACCCCAACTCCTGCAGACTTTGTATGATCCCTTTGACATATTTATTAATTTATTTTTCACCTTGTCATTGATGGAAATTAAAATAAGTAAGCACCCTCACTTTATTGTATATAGTTGTCATTTAAAGACTTAGTCTGATGTTTACTGAATGATAACCCCAGGTATGCAGGTTGTAAACATGTGGGTAGAAGTGTGGGTCTATGGAAAACATTCATTTTGTATTTTTGTGCTGATGTCTGTTTGTAAATGCCTTTTCCAAACAAAACAAAAAATTACAAAAAAAAGTTGAATCTCCAAGATTTAGCAAGTAAAAGCCACAAAGTGGATTGAGCCTGAATATTCCACTCATCCTGGCTGAATTTGACCACTACTCAGTTTCATAAAAGCAGTGGCGCATAACTCACCATGGAGATGTGTTCTGTGATGTTTAATTTTACAGTACAGTACAATAACAGTTATTTATAAATAACAATAACGGATAATAGCCGACTGTCAGTCCCTCAACACAACAAACAAATGTATAACTTTCTGAATGGCATAACTACATATACTACGCCTATATATGAATTAACAATGAATAACTTAAGCCAACTGAGATGAATCAATTATCTTTTAGGTTAAATACACTGGCATTTGTTTGTGCAAGTGTTTTGCTTGACTTTGAACACAAGTTTTGTATGTTATGTGATAACATTCAGTGTAAACTGAAAAGACTTATATATTTAAATTCATGTTGCACCACCTGCGTCACTGTCTCTTTGCTCGCCATTTTCAAATCTCCCAGTAGACTGGTGTGTACAAGGCCTTATGGGTACACGGTGCATGGAGGATACACACACACACATCCTTGGAATTTGGTCAAAAGAAGGACTCTGTCCTCCGGAGGATCCTGGACATTGGGACAGTCCTTCGGCAGATGTTGATGATGAAGTATCCTTCAAATTCAGCTGTTTGAGAATCCTTCCTTGACTTTGAGATACAGCCAGTTGCAGCAGTTACTGCCTGAACATTGTTATGGCCAAAAAAAACCTAATCATCGTTTCTTTTTATTCTGACACAGGAAGAGCATACAGACACACATACAGTTGGTTTCTGCAGCTGATAGACACTTGTTGGTTTCTGCAGCTGACAATAGACAGCTGGCTTCTCTCGCTCTGTCCTTCCACATCTCTGGAGCTGGAGTAGCTGAGTGGTGTAAGCAATGGTGGCTGATACGTACTGAGAGCAGAGGGAGCTGGGAGCTATGGCTGAGAGTGGTTATCACCGTGGAGGTGGGATTATGCTAACAGCTCCTGTATGTGCGCACAAACAGGAGGCAAATCCAAACGGCCTGTAGGAGCCCCCTAACCCATGGCCCAGCTATTCTAGACAATGTAGAGGCTTCAGCTTTCCACACTCAGGTTTGGTTGGCTGAAGGATGACTAAAGAATATATGTTTATGCCAGAAAAAAACATGTTTTTTCCACATTAGGGGACCTTTAAATCTTCAAACCAGGAGCACCATTTCTCTTCACTTCATGCTGACATTGCTAAGGAGTTTCCAAAAGCCATTGAACTTTACAAGCAGAAGATAAACATGTTAAAACGTCAATCAGAGAAGCAGACCCACTTAACCCATGAGTTACTTGTGTCAACATTTTGTTGTGCGGCTCTTTGCAATGCTATTGGATTTCATTCTGGCTCCTAATGCTGAACTGGTTAGCCACCCCTGGTTTTGTAAAACAAAAGCCCAACAATATAATTATATCTAATAGTTTAATGGAATAAAAGACTGATATGTAACTGTGTTTGAACAGGAAAAAGTCAAAGTAACAATCTCGTCATAGGAAGGGTTGGCTGTATTGTGTTGAGAAAAGTGGATCAGCAGTAGGTGATGTCAGTGGACTGGATCATACCTTCACAGAACTGTATAGTACAGTCCAGAGTAACTTACATTGAGAAGCCTCATGGAACAAAATGAAGCTAATTCTAATTGTATGCCCATTTATTTGGTAATATATAGCCCAATTCACAAATCAAACAAGATTTAGATATCACTCACAAAACATAAAACTTTATATATGATACATTGTTATCTTTATATTTATCTTCTTTTTTCCCCTGCTAAAAGGGTTTTTTTAAGGAGTTTTTCCCTGGGCGATGTGAGGGTCTAAGGACAGAGGATGTCGTACCATGTACAGTCTGTGAAGCCCTTTGAGGTAAATCTGTGATTTGTGATTTTGGGCTATATAAATAAAATTGATTTGATTTGATTTGATTTGAACTGAAAGCTCCACCTTAAACAGAAGTGAATTTAAGGTCATGAAGCTGATAATGCCCATCATAATCCCTTATTTAACACACAAAATTGGAATGCAAGACTTTCACTGAGTGGTAATAGTTTTTTGGGGAAATATACTTTGTGGATGATTCATTTCTAAATAGGTATCTTGAGCTCTTGAGCAGAAGTATTTAGCCAGTGACACGTTATTAGTGTTATAATTAAATATGGCAAACACAATTTGAGTTGCGATAGCAGAGTGGCACCGTTCCTCGAGGATACTGTTGACTCCAAGAAGTGAAGAGGAGTTTGGTGGTAATGTTAGAATCTAACACGGCTCTTTGCTCAGCCTGCAGAGCCCTGTAGCCCTGCCCACACTAGATAGATACCGAACAACTGGGAGTGTGTGTTTGAATGTTTATCACTCATGATTAGCAGGTGGCACCTTGCATAGTAACCTCTGACATAAGTGAATGTGAAAAAGTGCTATATAAAAGCATTCAATTCACTTCATAAAATGTAATAGATTGTGTGTTTTTTTATTTGTGGAAAAACAATTCACACAATTTTAAAGAAAATTGACATTAAAAAATGTCAATTAAAATCAGCATCAGAAAGAATACAGCAATGTTGTAGGTACCAGTGGGCAACAGCGGCAAACACAAATCAGCATTATGTCATACCAATAGAAATGAATTAACATTTTAAAAGACAAGCAATTCCATCGCTTATGTGCCCTTGCATGTTTTTGATTTGCCAAGTATTATAATTTCACATTGCTGCCATGATGCAAACCTGGGACCTCCACAGTATATTTTTTGTGAACTTGGGAGGTTTAAGGAAACTGTGGGGAGTTAAGGTTTACAATGGAAAACATAATTAATATTTTATGGTATTTTTGGGGTGTTTTTGGGCATATTAAATATACCACTCAAATAATTCCCCACCAGAATTTTAGTCCTAACAGTGAGGAGAAGGCTTTCAAAGAGCATTGTTTAGACTTTGTGAAATAAAAATTTGAAATAACAATGAATACAACATGATTTTTATACTATCATGGTGTATTTTGGTATTTTCTGGGGTAAGGGGGACTACATTTTTCCAGATTGTATATGATCACACACACATTTCAACCTTTCCACAGGCTCACATGCCACACTTTCTCATGCAGAGAAATTACTAGGACAACAAGTAAAAAGTTGCAAGCGCAACTTAGTGGGTGTTTTTATTGTGGAACTGGTAGGAATCAATTGGGTTTCCTGTAGAGTTCAGAATGAGCTTGCCATGCACCAGCTATTCAAAAAAAAGAAAAGAAAAAAGGAATATAGCTAACCAACAGCCTATCAAAAAATAGCATTGTTGTATCTGGGTAAGATTTAGGTGATCCCTCTGCAACAACATTACATTCCAAAGAAGAGTCATCTCATCATTTGATTTCATAGGCTACGAAATTACTACTTGTTTTACAAAAGAGGGCAGTCGAAAGTGTTAAGGTAAAGAAATAAAATACAACATATATACAAGAACTTAAATAATATAAGAGCTAGTTGGGGAATACTGTTTCCTACTAGTATTCAGTAATGTTAGCTAACAGTTCAGAGTCCAGAGTTTGTGGTCTAGTCTAGCTAGCCAACTGAATTCTTGCATTTCAGCAGCTTGGCCTAGTCATATTTCCATCATCTCTTTCTCCTTTTTGAAATAGGCTAAACAATTTTATCACAATTGACAACACCAGTGGCATTAAATGGTTCCCTAGAGTGATGGTGAGTGTACATATTGTAAATCTGGATAATGTTATTTGAACATAATGAGAGGATACAATCAATATATCAATAAATGAAAATAATCATAACCACAACATTTTAATTGTGCCACTGTGGAAATACACTACCCACCCTTCTAGTTTTGGCAGATTAAAAGGACGATGGAAGTGCCTCCTAAAAAGAAATGACTGCAAGCTGGAGCTGAGCAAGAAAGTGACGCTGGCCTGCTGTGTGCTTCATAACATTCGTGAGGAACATTGTGACAATTTCATGAAGAGTACCCGACAGACATGTGAATATTTGAACCTCCTATGGTAATCAAGGAGCTGACATCAGAGCAGCGTTAATCAATTATTTTACCAGAGGGGACGAATGATCTATTTTATTACAGCACCAATGTCAAAGATAATGTAATGTAATGTAACCCACCCTGTTCTGCTTTGTATCCCAAAACAAAACTGTCATAACTTGCATTGAGTTTCTCTGTTGATTAAGGATACTGAAGCAAACATGGTTCTTTCAAAAATGTATTTATTTTGAAAAACATGTTTTTTTTTAAATAGACAATTAGATACAGACAAATACACAAAATTCTCTTAAAGTTGAGAGTGTAATCGTGCAATAACAGTGATGCATTGGGCTGATGTGAAGTCATCTGTTGAACTGAGCCTCCATTACTGCCACCATGCATCCCATTAGTCCCAACATAGCAGATGTGTCTGCTTAAATTTTATTGAGCAAGGCGTCGTTCATCTCCTTGCAGTGGTTAAGAAACCTTTCGTCTGCCCTCTCCATATACTGCAGCAGCTCCCTATTCAAGTCTTCCTTTTACACATCTTCATTGTGTATCTGCCATTGCAAATAGTTTTCTGCAGGGAATTAATCGTATGCTCCAGTATTTGGAGCTCCAGTATTTGGAGCATACGATTAAATTTTTCAATGATCTTTTCTCTGAGTTGTGTACTGGATTAAGTACTTAACAGGTGTGGCCAAATTCTTTTGTCCATATAGTGTATATAACCTTGGGAGGAGTGTCCAACTCATGATTACAGGGTAATTCTACAGACTGTTTGGGGACTTGTGATTTAACGGTGGACTTTTTGTATTGTTTTGTTTACTGTTATCAGATCCAATATCTCACACAGAGAAAAGCTGTAAGAAGAAAATAGCTGCAATAAAAAACACAATTAATATTTTTAGAGGCCAATGTGGCAGTCCAAAAATAGGGTAATAATAATAATAATTCAGCAGTGCAGCAGTCTGGCCCGCAGCTTTGTAAGATTTTTCAGTTAGCTAGATGTTAGCCTGCAAGGCTTCAATGGAAGCTGGGGCTTTTCTGTGGTGAGGAAGTAGAACAGGCCAGCAGCTATGGACTCCCGCAGTTGGTGCATAGAAACCTAAAATGCATATAAAAAGGATTCACCCCCCTCGGATGTTTCACTCTTTTGTTGCTTTTACACATGAAATCATGGTCAATATAATTTGGCTTTTTTGACAGGAATTTGTAAAAACACAACAACAACAACAACAAAAAACCTTGTTTAATATCAAAGTGAAAACAGATTTTTTCAAAAATAATGTCAATTAATTAAACATATATGAGGTAAAATAAATGATTGCATAAATATTCACCCCCTTAAAAAGTAACTGACCTTATTCAACAGAGTTCCAGCAAGTTAATGCCAACAGTATCACAGTTAGTGAAATGGAGATCACTTGGGTGCAGTGAATGTGTGTCTAGTGATTATAGTCTAAAAAACATGTGTCTGGGAGGTCCAGTCTCTGGTTCATCACTATCCTTGATACAGTTGCAACATGAAGACAAAACAACACTCCAAGCAACTCAGAGAAAAGATCATTGAAAATTATAAGTCAGGAGATGACTACAAAGAAATTCAAATCACTGAACATCCCACAGAGTTCAGTTAAATCCATCATTAAGAAATGGAAGGAGTATGGCACTTTGAAACTGCCTAGAGCTGGCCTTCCTCACAAAGAGTGACTGGACAAATTCTTGTCAAAAAAGGCTAATTATATTGACCATGATTTCAAATGTAAAAGCAACAAAAGGGTGAAAAATCCAAGGGGGTGAATACTTTTTATAGGCATTGTAACCCAGCTCCGGCACCACTTGTGGGCTTCCTAGCAGTACAACAGGGTCAAGTAACCGGGCTAAATAATTCGTCCTTGTGTCTAATCGCTCAGAGTGGGAGTTTCATGCAGTCAATGCAGAGGAAGGGGCCTGACAGCAGTCAAAACACTGCTTAAATTCTTCCATGACAAGGAAAACTTTTGTTACAGCTAAAGTAACTAGCTAGCTTGATGATGGATATGGCTGAAAAAGCAAGAGGAAGTTGTATAGTGAGTGTGAAAGTATATAAGTCCGTGGCTAGAGGTTAGGAATCGGGCTTGTAACTGGAGAGTCGCCGGTTCGAATCCCAGGACTGACAGGTCAAGGACAGGCGTGCCCTTGAGCAAGGCACCTAACCCCCCTGCACAGCTCCCTGGGTGCAGTAATGTGCTGCCCACTGCTCCTTACATGGTGTGTTCACTTGTGTGTAAAAAAGGATGGGTTAAATGCAGAGGTTGAATTTCCCCATTGTGGGATCAATAAAGTAATCTTCTTCTTCTTTCTTAAACTGCTGGCCAGGCTCACTGATATAAGCCAGAGGTGCCCTATCAAAGCCTGTAAAGACCAGGTGGAGACAGCAAACGGCATTAGTATAAACTCTAGTTGGAAATTAAGTGAAAGTAACTAGTAAGTAAGATTAGATTTCTCTCTGGTTATAAAAGGCATATTAATCATGATTTTCATATGAGATACAAAAAATGACAAACGTAAAATAGCATTGATGTCACAAGGGAAATTATTTTAGAGTTTGAGAGAATGCAAAACATAAGCAAAAAAACATAAAAGTTCAGGAGGATCAACAAAATAGCCACAACATTTGGTTGCAACGGTTAAAATTGATACTTTTAAAACTCAGAGACTTGACGCCATATAGCACCTGTGGATGTATTCACAGGGCATGGGGTCGAACTGTACCAAAAAATGACACATACTTAATATAACAGGGTCTCTAGCGGCTTTGTTGGTCGCTTCGTTAATGTTTGGCATTAATGTTTTGCAAAACGACGCACAGAAGTTGCACAAGACAAAACACAAGGATGCCTTAATCCACCAGACATGGCTGCATAACAAAAACATGTTTTAACTTTGCAATTATCTAACATCCAAACATAATAAGAGGTTGTATTGTATTCTTACCTATGCAGCGAGGAAGGATATTTTATTGCACTAGATTAATGAAAAAGTACCAAGTGTTAAAGGCTGGCAAAGAGTGGTATTTGATCTAGTGCCATTAGAGTACCGTACATGTATATTGCATTCAAAAACAGACCAATTCTATAAAGTGTGGGAACCCTATTTGAACTATGTAGAGCCTGATGTCTCTAATATCATGCTGCAGGGATTTTCTCGACTGCTCATACTACACATTATTATTGTAACCCCAAGTATTATTTCTACGGATCTGAGTTTTTTTTATTTATTTTTTTTTATTTGTTTTGCTTTTTATTTCTGTGAACCATATTATGTAACCATCCTTTACTTGTGAAAGGGAAAAATTTATAAAAATATTGTTTAAAAAAAACAACATGCAATGATCTAGTGTGTTTCCTTATATCGCTGGCATCAAAAAGATACATTTTCTTTTCCAATCACAATTGTAAATTAATTTATGTCTTACATACCGTCACCCTGTTAAAATAATCGCCTAACTCATTTTTTCAAGTTTTGCAGGAAACACAAAAAACTTCACCAAAAGTTTAACATATGACTTTTATTGATCATTTCACTCAAAAAGGATGTAACAAAGGATGGCTGTTGGCATAGTTATAACACTGTGTGTAAATTATATAACTTAGAAATAAATTACTTTGTCGGAAACATGACATGCCAAGTATCATGAGCATTAATGTTACTTCAAAGTGTCATTAATGTTCATGACACATCCCATGTCATGTTTATGACACGCTCATGTCACTCTTATGTAGACACCTTCGAAATAAAGTGTTACCATATCTTGCTTAGGTCACAAAGGCATGTTCAAAAATTGCCTGAGTCACATTTTATTTTGACTTAGGCATAATAAATCCGCTTAAATCACACACTTGACATAGGCCATTATCTTAAAGGGGTAAAATCACATGATCTGATCAACTGAGATCAACTAGGCGATTTTACCATAGGTGACCGGCGTCATGAGGAAATGATTTAGGGAAAAAAACAGTTTTGACAAAAAATGACATAGGCGATTATTTTAACAGTGTGGCGATATAGCACCTGTGGATGTATTCACGGGGCCACGGGTCGAACTGTACCAAAAAATTACACATACTTAATATAACAGGTTCTCTAGCAGCTTTGTTGGTCGCTTCGTTAATGCTTGGCATTAATGTTTTACAAAACGACGCACAGAAGTTGCACAAGACAAAACACAAGGATGCCTAAATCCACCAGACATGGCTGCATAACAAAATCATTTTTTAACTTTGCAATTATCTAGTGTGTTTGCTTATATCACTGGCATCAAAAATATACACTTTCTTTTTCCAGTCACAATTGTAAATTGATTTACGTCTTACATACAATGTATGTCATGGGTGTTGATTGTATTTTTTCCGACAGCACTTGAAGGGGTCACGTAGCTAACCTTAGCTCAGCTGAGAGAAAGGGTAGAGAAGACAAGATGGCGGAGTGAGTGGGTTGCTCTTTCTACAGACGGCTGCGACCCTTGGAGTTAGCTGAAAACGCCCTTAAAGGACTGAAAATATTGGATTAGCAACATTTCCATCGAAAGATTACTTAAAGGGGCTGTTTTTGAGACTCAGCACGGAGGAGGTCCGGGCTTTTTCCGCTGCGGTCCTTGCGACAGCGTTAGCTTGATGCTAACGTGAGCTAAATTTCACTAGCTGCTACTTCGAGGTAGCTTGGTGCTTGTTGAAGGCCGTAAGCTTTTTCGGATTTAGTTTCGGATGTATATACTTCGCTACTGACACGGCACTCCGTGTTTCTTCGTGGAGGTTTTATTTGAACGAAGATCCACAGTAGCTTATGAATAAAGCGAACAGGAGAAATCAACTTTCCAACTTGCTTGATACGTTAATTGTCGACCAAATTGTTTGGAGTAACAGCTAGTCCACACTTGTCCTCATCAACTAACTGGACATACAAGGCTGTATGTTCTGCTGACAATCTGCCACAAAGAGTTTCCTAAAGTGAATCAGGTGGAGATTGTCATTTGGAGGATATTATGGCGAGCAGCAGCGGCTCCAAAGCCGAATTCATAGTCGGTGGAAAATACAAGCTGGTCAGAAAAATCGGATCAGGATCTTTTGGTGACATATATCTGGCCATCAACATCACAAATGGAGAGGTAAGTTTGTTTGATCAGCGTCTTCATTCGTCTTTCATCTTGTAGGAAATTTGGTTGCCACTTTCACAACACAACCCTGGTAAATATATAAAGCCACATATAAGCTACAAAGCTTGGTAAATTATCTGAATTATTAGCTATCAAGCTCGATAGAAGTAAAGCTGCTACATGTCAAATGGTTTAACCACAAAACATGATAAATATTAAATACTTTATCCACCTACATTGTATTTAAGTGGACTTATACATATAATTACTTCATTTTAAAAAACAAATGATTTTTTTATTATTTCTACATTTACACATCTCGTAAGTATTGAGCAGAACATATTCTTAAAACAATATTTTTTTTCAAAAGTTTTGACAAATTATGTAAAAATGTGTTACAAACCATAATGTTGCAATGTAAACCTGGATTGTATTTTTATTTTTTTTCATTTGAGTCCACATTTATTTTCCTGTATATAATCAGATTTTTATGAGAAAAAAAATACTGGTTACACCAACTGACACTGCCCTAGATCACGTCATTGACCCATAAGCAACATTGCTGCAAAGCTTGGTAAATTATCTGATTTATTAGCAATCGAAAACAGTAACATTGATAGAAGTAAAGATGATACACGAAGCATGTAATGGCATTAACCTTATTCGTTTTACAGTGTGGCAATCGATATATTTGTCGTTTCTGTGACTGGCGTGGTGGCAACAGGGTTTCAAATATAAATGTTGATTTTTGTGTGTTTCATCTTTAGGAGGTAGCTGTAAAATTGGAGTCACAGAAAGCCAGACATCCACAGCTTTTATACGAAAGCAAGCTGTACAAAATCCTTCAAGGTGGTGTCGGGATCCCACACATCAGGTATTTTGACTTGTTTTTACATCGTACTTTGACAATGAAATGACAACATGTGTTGTATATCATTGTTTAACTATATTGGTGTGGTAAAACATGCGTTGGAATGGGGACAATTAATGTTAAAGAGGCAGCAGCAGCCTTTTTGGCATTAGGTTTGGTAATCTGCTGAACATTACTTATATCGGTCCATTACTATTCAAGGAAGGTTATTTTTCCACGATCGCATAATAATCCAGTCCGATGGTCCTTCGTATCGGTCTTTTCGAAGCCCCAGCTGTGCACTTTTATTGTAAATAACAGCTGCTAGGGGTGAGGAAAACCAACTGTGGTCGGAAATGGCCGCTCCTCTTTTGTTGTGTTAGCTCCCAACATGTCTTCCCTTACTCTGTTAGAAAATGGCGGCGGAGCACAGAAGAGAAAACAACAAGCCAAGCCTCACGGTAGAAGTGTGTTTCACCGCGTGATTTCAGCCTTTACGTGGCCGTGTCTTACCATGTAACCGCTCACACAGAATGTTTTGTTGTGTTAAAGTAACTATTAAGAGTGGGGTGTAGCCCAAGAGAGCAAATGATAACGTTTGAGAGACACATGTTGTTGCTCTGCAGTTTCACACTGTATACAATAACCGTAGAAAACATACTATGCACTGCCCTGCTATTAATAGTATGCTGTTTTGCCTTTATGGTGATATTATGAATAAGCACTTGGCATTGACTTGCTACTGAACAGTACCAAAAATGATACATACTTAATATAACAGGGTCTCCAGGGTCTCTTTGTTGGTCGCTTCGTTAATGTTTGGCATTAATGTTTAGCAAAACGACGCACAGAAGTTGCACAAGACAAAACACAAGGATGCCTAAATCCACCAGACATGGCTGCATAACGAAATCATGTTTTAACTTTGCAATTATCTAGTGTGTTTGCTTATGTCGCTGGCATCAAAAATATACATTCTCTTTTCCAGTCACAATAACCGTAGAAAACATACTATGCACTGCCCTGCTATTAATAGTATGCTGTTTCACCTTTATTGTGATATTATGAATAAGCACTTGGCATTGACTTGCTACTGCAGAACAGTTGCTGACATCTTTAAACATTATGTGTATGTATTTATTGCTTATTAGGTTATTCTTGTGTATGTGTCGCTATTGAAGATTAAAGTGTTATTATCCATTTGCTGTAGACAAGTGTTTTGTTTTATAAATATATAATTATGGACCTGTGCATATTGTAACATAAATGGTATACCAAGTTCCACATGTGATGGAAGCCTTTTGTTCATACGGTATAAAATGCATATATATATACATTTATATTATTTAATGTGTGACCATGGCAGCAGGATTGTTTGGTATACTGGTTGTGTGAGTGAAATATGTTAAGAGCTTGATTGGCTGTGTGTGCTTGCATCTAAATTATTTTCACACTTGTTGACCAAAGCTGTAAGAGAATTCAGTAGCTGTTAGTTACAGCTGGTGTGTTTGAGGTACCAACCTGTTATGTTCTTCATCTTTAGCTGATGTTTTCCAGAGGAAAGTATGGGTAAATGTAAAGCTAATGTGAAGTGTTTTTGAAAATCAGGAAATTTTACATTTTTGACAACCTAGTTATTTTTTATTTTATGCACTGTTGTTGGAAAGTCACATTGTCATTGAGAATAGCTACAGTTGAATTTTTGCCCGTGTACTATTCAGAAAATCCCAACATTTAGCTGTTTTGCTTCCCCCCTGTTCTATATCTGGCTAACAGCCTTATACAGTACAGCTGACGCATGGCGTAGAGACAATCACTGAGGAGCCACACAGTGACTTGGTTAAAAACTAAACACACACACACACACAAACACACACCATCTTTACAAATCAGAACTATTTTATATGGTATGGTTTATATGGTAACCCCTGTTGTAGATATGAGCACACTGGAGTTGGGTGCCAGCTGTGCATTTTTGGGTGCACCTCTATTCCATTGTAGAATCCTCATGCTGGCAACTAAAATACTTATTTTAAGCTACAGGAAATGAGTTGTATTAACAGGTTGTATCAGTATCATGAATTCTGTAGGGTTGAAAGCTTTTCCACCTCTTATTGTAATGCAAACAGGGACTGTTCATTGAAACTTTGCACTGGTAATGCTTGCTTAATGTTGCAGCAAAGTCTTGTTAGAGCTTGTCCAACCTGCTAGTCCTGCTGCCCCTCCTCCACTCCCACTCCACTCCAACTGTGTTGAAATACACTTCTGAATTTAAGAACCGTATATTCCACCAGTTCTCCAGCGCTCAGAGTGAATATTTGTAAGCACACAGAGCTGACCAATGTGTTCATTGAAGCGAGCCAGATAACAAGGTTTGCATATGAAATCAAGACAAGACTGTACAATAGCGTTGCATTTTTTTCAACTCAGTTGTCGAAAAAGCATTTTTCCACTAACGTTAGTCAAGGTGTTGGCTAAATACATTAACACCTGTCCACATCATTACTTGTGGCTCATATGTTTACCATGCTTTCTTTCTTTAATAAAATGTAAACAACAAACAAAGGTACAGTGCTTTTTTTAATCTGTAAAGTGGATTTAGGACACTTTTCAACCAAAGAGTTTCTGCCATTATAGGTAGATCTTTTCACAGTGATGTTTTTTCAAGTGTCACTTTTCTTATAGGTTTGGTTTTAATGAGTTATTTGATTCTATAAGAAGGGCTGTAATGTAATGGTTGAAAGCTGCAAATGAAGGGAAGATTGGTCCGGTCAGTGTTTGGTTGGGAACTTGATACTGTGGTCTCACCCTTTGTCACTACTGCACTGGCTCTGAAGGACGTCACAAGCCTAAGATCCTAAGACACGTTGCTCATTCTCACTATACAGTCTATGGTCTGAACACTTAGGCAAGGACACCACTTAAAGGCTTTATCCATTGCTCCTAATTGAACCATTTCGCAAAGGGCCATATTTTACATAAGGAACAAACTTGAGTTTGAAAATAAGTAGGAAGCTATGTAACCAGACAAAGGTTTTTGCCCTGGCCCTGCTTTGACACAGCCTTATGGGAGTATAAAGTCTCAAACTGTATTTTGGTTTTAAACACAAACTTGCAGATCTGATGCTCAAACTAGATTTTCCGGACTATATTTGATTTTCCAACTTCCATGTGAAGCAATCTGTGAACCCGGTGTTGCTCCCACCCTTGTGCTGCATTCATGCATTGTAAGAAATTGGCAACTAACTCTGAGTCTTTGATTGCCATAATTGGCAACCTCTTTTACATGTAAAAAAAATATGGACAGCAGAAGTGTTGTCAAAAAAATTATATTGAAATTTAGAAATAATTTCTCCTTTCTGCAGTATCCTACATGGGAAGTAGCTGTGCTTTATGATCCCTTCTCTCTGTCATCTAGCACACTGCTGCAGAGCCCACATAGCACCGCCTTCTCTCACTTAAGCCCCCTTTCCATGCACATGTGCTTGCTTGGCTCGACTTGGTTTGACTCTGCTTGTCAGTCCTGCACGGCAAGGATTTGTTTGCATTACAACAGGGCATCCTGCCCGAAGGTGTGTCTTTAACTGATGACGTGCTTATCTTGATCCAACGTTACCTCCTTGTTTGAAGGTAAAGTCTTTACAAAGGTGCAGTTGCAGTAAGAATTTGATGCCTGCAATTCTTCATGTAATATCTCACCGTGGCTGTTTTCTACTTCTATTAATAATGTAGGGCTTCTGCATTATTAATAGTCTTGTTTTAACAAAGTTCTTGTAATTTGGTTCTAAACACATTTGACTTCATATATACATATATATAGAATAGAATAAATGTACCCCACAATTTTTTTTAAAAAATTGGATTGAAAAGATTTTATTATGAGGCAGTATAATCAAAGTTGGGTTTTCGTTAGTAGTAACAACACAACTCTGATAAAGCTGAAAGCCATCTTGAAACAATAAAATAAAGCCGATATCTGAATGTACAAGCAGTGGAGAAATTAAACTTAAAACCAGAGTTTCAGTTAAAAGCTACAAAAATATTAAGAACTGTTTTTTTTTACATTTGTTGTAATGTTGAGTAAAAATTGTTTTTCTATTTTTCTATATTCATATTTAATTTGCTTTGCTAACTTCGTATGTAAAAAAACTTATTTCATATTCAGTTTATATATATATATATATATATATATAAATAAAATAAAATAAAATTTTACTCAACAGTACAACAAATGTAGAAAAATATGAAATAACACAGTGAACTAGTTTATAATCCTGAGTGTTTTTGCAGGAATGCAAGACCCAAAATAAATAAACTGAGCCCAATTTCTCCTCTTGGAATGTTGCTTGTGTGGCACAATGGCCACAAAAGATGAAGCGATTGATTGCTGCTTATGTCTGGTGGCTGCACCGCTAGTAGTAGCAGACTCTGCTTGCATTTTCCTGCTTTCCGCATAATCACTTGAGGTGGTACTTCTTTAAATGATTAAACTGATTTGCTGTTGTTGGAAAGCCCACGCTGTAGATGTTTTGTTAATTTGTTTATTGAACTAAGTTCCATTCAGTAATAACTTGCACTTGGCATTGTCATGATAATGTGTTCAAGTCTGGAGTCTCATCATGCATGAAATATTCGGGCAGATTTGACAATGCTTAGGGAAAGTAAGAGCCGCTTCCTGGTCATAACGAGTACTCGGAATTTGCTGCACTGACGGTCACACTTTTTTAATGAAAACGCATAATCTTCTTAACAATGTATCCTGAACATCTTGAGGCTTTCTTAACTAATTTAAGCCCTTAGGTCAGTGCTTTGGCCCTAACTATCTGAGTCTTTCTTACTTGTGAACCAAATTTAATGGAGCAAATTATATGAAGTTCTGAGCCACATCTTGCATGTCAGTCGGTCAAACAGATGCTAACACATCTGTTTGTAGATGTTTTTCACAACATTTTAAAAAAAACATTAGAAAATCATCATTCCTAACTGTTAAATAGACTAAGTATTTACACACAACGTTAGTGGCAGAGTTTATGTAAAGTTTTTTTTATTCAGATGGTAGAGCCAGCGGAGGACACACATCTCTTAAATATGCTTTTAGAAAGTAAAATGAGTAAAATGGGCCCACATACTTTCTAAATGTATTCCAATATCATCTGAAGGCTGTTGGCTAAATGTTTTTCCTGTTTTTTGATGGGACTTATAAAGACGATTCATCTTCTGACATTTTAAAAGTTGAGTTAACTATTAACCAATAGCCTAGTACTGTCTGATACATATGAACTATAATAAAGAGGCCTCCTGTACCAGGAATGTGTGGGGGAGGAGATGTGATTAACTGATTGCCTCTATTCTGTCTTCTGATTCGCAGCCATTAACACGTGCAGTGGCATGTCTGCCTGCTGCATGATGTACTAGTTGAATTAATGTCAACCCTGGTTCTTGCTGTTGCTATGCCGTGGCATTAAGTGATGGGGCTGATGGATGTACTGTATGATAACCTTTACTTGTGCAAAGGCCAGATGCGTGGTAATCAAAAGTTAAGTTTGGATATGTCTTATCAGTGCCTTTTAATGATTTATAAAAAAAAACAGCAGTTTTTTGTATTTAATATAAAAGCAAAGTGCGCCAGCAGCATGGGAGACAACCCGGGCTACATAGAACATAATCGGTAAACTAACAGAACCTAACCCACAGCGCACATCATCAATCAGTAATCGGCATCAAATGCATACTTTTAACTGAAAAAGAATGTCCACCGCTAACCATATTACATTGACAACACCAAATAATAGCCTAGATTAAAGTTAAACAAGGGAAATGCAGATGTGAGGTTTTGCAGGAGTTGTCAAACAAATTGTATACAATTAAATCGCTCCTGAATTTAAAAACAATCATCAGAATCACTGACGATAATTTTGGATTTTATCGAGAAAACCATCGAAAATGTCTAGATATCAGCTCTTAAATTAAACTCCAGTCATTTTTCTTTATCATTATTTGTCCAAAAAATTTGACTTTAGTTGTACCAGGCATTAAAATGAAGAAAACAATGGTTTTATTATGATTTTTATATATATATATATATATATATATATATATATATATATATATATATATATATATATATATATATATTACACACACAAATAATAATAATACTGTGTATATTTTTGCACTTTATTTTGTGTGATTTATTGCCAATTAAAGATCAGTAAGATTCCCATATTGTTTACATCTAATAGGCCTATTCTGGAGCGGTTGTCATGTAATTGGTACATTATTATTACAGTACTTTAAAGTAGTGAAATAAAGATGGCATATAAATTCATGCATGTTTATTTCATTTCATTATAACCTGTAGACATTGCCAACAGGAATTGCCATGTTATTTGCTGATTCTATAGCATTGTGTTGGTTAGACTATAGAAGGATTTTTTGCTTGTGAACAGAACAGAAGATGAGGAATTTTTAAAAAATAATTGCAGATTAAATCGCAATATTGGTGAAAAAATATCGCAATTAGATTATTTTCCCAAATCGTTCATCCCTAGTCGAAACGCAGACGTTTTTGTGCTCTTTCACGTAATGCTGCAGATGTTTGACAGGCAGTACTTATTGCTGAAAAAAACCTACCTTTCGCAAACAGCTATTCTATCTCTTTATACATTATTTATATTATATGTATTTTTTATAATATATATTGTAAAATTTATCTCGGTGTATTTTTTTTAAACGGAACCGGAATATTTAATTTTGTTTTGGTTGTGTGTTATTTCATCCAAGTTTTATTTAACTAGGATATTTTAATCTTTTTCCACATTTCAATTCCAATGTTTGAATTATGTCATTGCTATTGAAAAGGACGTACTTGTTATAGTTACTATGCTCTATTGTCGTTATATCAGCGGCATAAAATGGTCTTAAAACAACATTTGAGTGGTGATGTTCCATATCAGGACACCGCCTCCTTTTTTTCACGTTGGAGTCATCTGCTCTGACAGATTGGCACAGAGAATAGGAAAGGCTTGCACTCCAGGATCCAACCAAGCCTTGTCGATACAATGACACCATTGTTCTTGACATACCGTTGGAAAGCGTTCATGGAGGGTTTGGCGCTGATAACCAGTTCCAAATTAGAACCTGTTGAAAGCACAAAGAAGAAAAAAATTATTGTTTACGCACTAAGATGTATAATTTTCGAGTGTTTGTATTTTAGTCGGCATTGAAAATCAGGCCATTTGGATTTCCAAATACTCTGGTGTACCGTAATACCTCGATATTACCCTGAACTGGCGGATTGTAGGCTTAGCTAGTTATCTGAACCTGGAACTTTCTTTTATTTGTATGGAAAATAGGCGTTTTTTCTTTCATTCATTCATTCATTCATTCAGTATCCTTGGCCACTTATCTGAACTTGGGTCCCAGCTGGCATTGGGGCGAGAGGCAGAGTACACCCTGGACAGGACTAGGCTGTTTTTTTGTTGTTTTTTTACAGGAGATGGGATCGGCATCAGTTTGCACTGAAATTAAACAACCATTCAGTTGTCTGTCTATCCGTGTATCGATAAACCGTAAAATATATATATATATATATATATATATATATATATATATATATATATATATATATATATATATTTACTTTTGACAACTCTAATCCCTCATAAATGTGCATTATCCCTTTCATAAAAAAGTGTGTCAGATCTGCATTAAACCTGTGAAGTTGGTTCAGACAATGTGCTGTAATTGATTCACCACGACCACAGACACACTCTCATAATATTACTAATGTGTTCCCAGGTGGTATGGTCAAGAGAAGGACTACAATGTCCTAGTCATGGACCTGCTTGGACCCAGTCTGGAGGACCTCTTCAACTTCTGCTCTCGCCGCTTCACCATGAAGACGGTCCTTATGCTGGCAGACCAGGTAGCTGACAATTAAAAACAAGCACTTCTATGCAATCTTCTGAAGCAGGGAATATGCCTGAAGAACATTAAATTAAAGTAGAAGGGCAAAAAATTTCTGGTATCAACTTAAGAAGAGGGATTATTCACTTTGCATACCCCACAGTCAAAAGACATACACGTCTGAATAATAGCCTTTTTCACAATACATATTTTAATAACTACTTGCATAATTTAAGGCTCTGTCACTCATGGTGTTGTCCAGGCTGCTTCATGGGCTGGGCTTACTGGAATACTGAATTATAATATTGTTAGTTAAACCTGTGTCCGTGCTATAACATGAAATTGTCCAATTGAAAAAACGTCTCTCTGACTTTAAATGGCTCACATCTGTGAATGTCCCTTCTACATCCCTAGATAATTATTTTCATGTTCAACTGATTTCGATTTTAAAGAAAGTGTTTCCATTTCAGAAACTGATACAAAGAAACAGAAGGGTTATAAATAATTCTGAGATATTTAAACTTTTCTTTGTTTTCATCTTTAGATGATCAGCAGAATTGAATATGTACACACAAAGAACTTCATCCACAGAGATATCAAACCAGACAACTTTCTCATGGGCATTGGCCGTCACTGTAACAAGGTAAGATCTATCCAGGTCCTGTACACACTGCAAGTATCGATTATGGAATCTCTTTATAGACCTGGTGACAAACTGCTGTATGTCATAGTAATCATGTTAACTCTCAGTCCTGGTCCCAAGCTCATTTCCAAATATATCTTTAGTCATGGTGATCTCTCCATATATACTTACTACCTTCAACAGTGTTTTCCATAAGTGTTGACTGTCAGCTGGATTGACATTTCCAGCTGACTAGTGGAAGGAGAAATTTGCTTGTCCCATGGGACATGTTTAAAGTAAAAAACAAACTGAAAAAATCTG
This sequence comes from Centropristis striata, assembly GCF_030273125.1. Classification (NCBI taxonomy): domain Eukaryota; kingdom Metazoa; phylum Chordata; class Actinopteri; order Perciformes; family Serranidae; genus Centropristis; species Centropristis striata. The sequence continues at coordinate 15,582,806 of NC_081528.1, read as the reverse complement.
TGCGTCTTCATGTTATGTTCCAATTACTACTCTGCTTTTTAGTTGAATTAAAACATTATGAGAAGATCCTGATTCTGATTATCTTTTTTTTCCTAAATTTTTAATTGACAGTATTCACAAACATCTTTCTAACTTTGAGTGAAAGTAAGAGTGTTGGTACAACTAGGGATGGGTACCGAATTCGGTACTTTTATAGGTACCGACCGAATTCCGTCGGTACTACCGAGTACCGATTCATGTAAAATCAAACGGTACCATGTTTCGGTACCTAAACGGCGTTGACTTTAAACTAATCATTGATTTCAACCCGTTTTCATTTGACGTCTTTGATTAACAAGCGTGCTGACGATCGCACTATTTTTTAAAATTTATTTACCTCCTCGTCTGGTCCTGTCTGCTCACCGCGGCCGCTAACTGCTGCCCTCTTCCACCGCGGAGCAGAGACCAACAGCCGGCTCTAGGTCTTCTAGCCGCCAGCTACTATCTCTCCAATGTCTCTACCCGGGCTTGGCCTTCGTCTGCCTCCAGATTAGACCTTCCTTACTCCGTTTGCTCTCTCCATTCATCCGTAGACTAGTCATTAGCAGCTAGCAGCTAGCTGCTGCATCTCTGGTCCTCCGCTAATACTCAGCTCTTCAACTCAGGAATATTACCTGCCACTTTACTCCAAACTGCCCCGCTGAAATTAAATCCCTCGGACTCCTGCGTCATCCCCGATATGTGCACAGAGCAGCCCGACTCAACTTTGTTTATTCCATCATGCTATGCCCACAATACTGTCTGGCCGGTGCTGCGCCGCATAGCTACGACGTCATCACAACAAATCACACGTGCACTTGCAACTTTTTTTTTTTTCTCCTCCGTGCACTTGCCACCTGAGAGCGCTCCTCTGCATTCTTTGATAACACTGCAACCTTCATGTTACAAAATGCACGTTCACTCAACAATAAAGCACAGCTCATCCTGGATTTTATATTGTTTTGATATATTTTTTAAAGTTTATATTTTGAGAAATAAATATGTTACGCAAAAGTACCGAAAATTGGTACCGTTGAGTACCGGTACCGATTCCCAGGTACCGGGTATCGGTGCCGTATCGATTCAAATGTGAAAGGTACCCATCCCTAGGTACAACAGACAATTGACCAAAATGAGAAAAGCTGGTCCACCTTTATGGTAGCTGGTCCACTTAAAAAGAGCTTGGGCCGAGGACTTGAGGAGCTGTAGCATGCATTCACTGACAAATAGTCAAATCTATACACACCCTGCACTGCTACATTCACCAAACCCAGAGTACTTTCACTGAGTCAGTCGCATTGTCCCAAAAAATAAATTTTGAGATTAGCTAAGCTACAAACATAGCTAGTTGTAGAGGGAGGAGAGTAGGGTACTGAACTCAGTACTTTTAAAGATACCGACCAAAATACTTCAGTACTACTTAGTTATCCAGGTTAAATCAATTGGTGCAGAATGTGCAGCGCTGTAGATATCTTCCAGGTCCCCATGACCTTCTGGGTTAGTAATTGTGGGTTTGTTATTGCGTTTTGACATGGCGCTAGCCGAATGAAAATAACACATTCTTATAAAATGTTCCATTATGTTTACTCTCATTTTTGGTCACGCTTATGTCTCTGTCCTCTCCTCAACACACACAAACACATACTATAGTGAACAGCATAGAGAATGCGTTGGGAGACAATTTAGAGTAAAGAGAACGAGAGAGAGAGAGGGTGAGAATACGTTGCCCCTGCTGCTTGTTCAAGTCAGAGCCAGGGCAATGGTTACACTTATTTACTTAAAATCTGCATGCAATATATTTCAATAAATGAATGAATGAAATTTAGTTTCTCGACTAGTTTTTGTTTTATAGCGGTAGCTGGAATTCTCTCTCTGTAGCCCTCTGTGACAACATAAATGTAATTTCAGTTGTAAAAATGAGTCCAAACGTCTCAATTTCAACATTGTTGTTCTATGTTTAGAACATTTTGTTGTTTACATAAAACATTCTACACACCACAAAAAATACCCCCCCCCCCCCCAGCATAGCTATTGTTTGCAAACATTTGGTTAACCTGCTGTTAAAAGCAATTACACTTTAAATCAGATCGTCTCAGGTCCAGACATCAGGTGCCAATTGATTACTGTGAATCGGTACTTGGTAGTAACGACGTAATTTGGTCAGTCCCCTTAAAAGTATAGTAGTTCAGTACCTAACCCTTAACACAATGCAATTAAAACGTTCCAATGAATGAATCTCTCTGTATTTTATGCTGCATGTAATCTCATCAGTTAATGTCTGCTGAAGTATACAAGTTATACAAGTATACAAACCCCAGCATGGCATAAGACTGGGAAGCCCAATTATTAATTATTAATACAATTCCAAGACTGTTTATGGACCCCAGTATGGAGAAATATTCAAATACAATAGGTGAAAATTTTTACTGCATGAGAAAAAAATGCATAGTTTGTGCTCAAAACCTCATGAGATTACCATAAAAATCAGGTACCCATAGAACCCATCATCATCCAGATATCTTGAAGTCAGAGGAACTGGCCATTTTTTAGGGTTTCCCTTGCCAAAAAATAGCCTCACTTTGGAGAGATGTCTTAGGTCTTCTAAATGCATATGATACCAGTATCTTCTCTGTAGCCTGCACTACATACTTTATAAGACAAGTCAGCAGGGCCCACTGACAACCTGTCAACACTGTAAAGGGTACCTCAGCCACAAAACAATGACATGAAGAACTTAGTTTGTCCTGCTGCACTGCTGAACACTTATCACTGCTTTGGTTGGTGGTTTTAAAATAAGAATTCCAATAATAAATTAAATTTGTAATAAACTTGCATAGAATAGAAACGACAATGTATTTATTATATGGTCACAATAGGCAATTCCATAATTGGCCACAGTCTATTAATGACACAGAGCCTTTATTGCAAGTTTCTTCATTATTAAATGCTGTATGATGCAATAATTGAGATTAATTATGAGACCTATTTAATATATAATTTAGTTTTTTTTTACAATGAATATAAAGAAATCTTTCAGGCCAGGCCATGGAGATAAAAGAAACCGAAAAAATAACTGTGCGATCCCTTTTTTAGTGTAAAACCAAAATGCTGAAAAATAATAGAACAGAGGTGAAACTTGCCCTTAATCGTCCTCCGCACCAATCCATCTTGTTTCACCTCATTAATCAACGCCATCACAATTGCTTCAAATGTGCTTTTCAAAGAAACTTTGGACACTCAGCCATGGCATTTTGCTATTGTATGACACTAGCTAACAGCAATTAGCCACAGTTTCAGTTGTTAATCAGTGATGCTGCGCAGAGCACTCAGTCACGTTGCACGCTGCAGCTCCAACAGTGTGGAGCTCTGATTGTCAGAATTGTGAATTCCAACAGTGCTTTGGCACCCAGTACAACAGATAATTAATATACACATGCCACCTGCTGGACAGGGGTGTGTCACCCCAGTTTTTTAATCTGTCAATGACAGAAAATATTTGGTTAACGCGACTACTGATTGTTACCTGTATCAAATGAAATGTGAACAGTACCCAAGTTAACCGTAGCTATGACAATAATATTGTTTGTTGCGGCTATTCTGGAACAATATATCATCTAAGAACATGTGGTTATACTGACAGGCATACGCTGTATCACAAAATGCATTTGGAAAGCTCAACAGCAAGGTCTTTTTCCAGATAATATGACCCAACTCAAGATAATTCAGACTTTGTTGTGAACAATTTCATGTAGGAACTACATTAGAAAAATCCAGTCTCGAGATGAAACTACTCACAATAACGTCTGTGGATTATCTCTACTAACTGGGTCACGATTTCTTGAAAGGCACATTGTTGTTGAGTATTTTTTTAAATGCACCTTTATGGTGCTTTGAATGCAATCTAAATGCAGCCCCATTATATTGGAGAAGCAGACCTCTCTACGACCGATATCTTCAGCACTGGGCAGCTTGCACCAAAAAAGAATCTAGATGGATATCGCATATATTGCTATCTAGACTAATATGCCAAAACAAAAAGATAAAATATATTCAAAGTACTGAATAATTCTCAAGCGGTTTTGTGCTCATGGATTTGGTTTCTAAATAAAGCAGGTCACCTGGTACGAAGGTATTCCTTTGTAGGAAATAGGAATGATAAAATGAACACCAGTTATATTACATTTTTTTTCTTAAATTGTTATTCCCTCTTCATTAAAAAGCAATGCAAATGTTGCAGGTGGTGTCGTCCAGTTTCTGTGTACTAGATTCTTGCTGAAGACCTGATTATGTGATATTTGACAATGATGCTGATTTTCTACCCACATAAACCAAATATTCAAGCATTCTTTTCTTTTCTCTTTTTGATATACTTTATCGTCTGGTCAGATGTGTGTATGATCAAGTTGCCTGAAATTAAAATAGAATATTCTGCGCAAATTATTTTAAGCCCTTGCAGACAGGCAACGTCTGGTTTAGTTTAAGCATGGGATGTATATTTGACGAACTTTAAAAGAATGTGTAGTCTGCACAGCAGGTGTGCAATCACAGCCTACTCTCCACTGATATTTACTGCTTATATGACAGCCTTGCTACTGCCAGCCTTAAAAAACATTTAGGGAGCGGCTGTGGTTTTAATAGAGCGTTTGTCCACTGATCGGAAGGCCATGGTTCCCTGACCATGGCAGTCTACATGTTGAAGTATCCTTGGGCAAAATACTGAACCCCAAATATTGCTCCTGATTTCATGATTGTGGCAGGTGTCACCATATTGGGGAGCATGAATGTGTGTGTGAATGGGTGAATGAGCGCTGTTTGCATTCCATTTGCATTCCATTTGCAGTCAGTTCCCTGACATGAAAAATTACATCAACTTTGTAAGTTGCATTGATATATTTTTAAAATGACACAATATCATTTATATCAAAATAGTTTGATATAAACCATTTCTGCTCTCTAACACACACTCATGCATTTTTAATCATTAATGCAGGCCTGTCTATTTTGTTAACACAAGAGGTAAACCTGTAAATGTATTTCTGCTGGTAATGTTCTGTTGTAGTGACTGCGACAATGGAAAGTTTCTGGATGTATCCTTAACTTCAGTTTGGTAAGTAAGAGGGAGTAATACTGCGCCTGGAAGATACATGCCGCCCAGTGAGGATGACACATTTCATATAAACGTTTAACGCAGACTGCCAATACCTACTGAATCTGGGCTGAACCCATTCACCCATTAACCTGTTTATATCTGTAGGTAAAAATAAAATATGCAGTAAATTCACATACTTTATTAGAAACCACAGAATTGTAGTTTGCAATTTCAATTTCATTATGCTTTATTGGCCAAAATAAGTGCCAAATCTCAAGGATAATATAAGTCAACAAAAACAAACATGTTTTGCATGTATGCCTGTTGTGTGGGGATTAGTAAAACCAATCCAATCTGTGTGTGTTGGTGGTGTGTGTGTCAAATGCATATATGTCGACAGTAAATACACAATTGGTAAATATGTATAATACAGATGCCAAGTATGAAAGAAAAAGAAAAACGGTTGCAGTAGCGGGATAAATGAAAAGGCAAAGTGAGCCATTAGGTGTTGTTGGTCTGGTTGTCACTGAGGCTGTGACATGTACTCCGATCATATACTTGAAGAACATGGAAGCAGCCAAGTAGGATATGTTGCATTTTTGTTTGGTCAGACAGTGTATCAAAGTGTTGAAGTTTAAATTTGATTTTATAAAGAACTTCGGACACCTTTTCCTGTTAAAATGTAGCACATTAGAACACAATGTCTCCACTTACACACAGGCTGCCATCTCTAAGCCTCTGGGCCAGGACTGCCTGTCTCTATGGCCAGGCTGTTATCACTGTCTTAACCTGCTTAATGTCTTCCTTAGTCACAGTACTCAGATATTTTGCCATTGTTTACGGTCTGTTTAGACTCGGCATTAAAATGTGTTTTTAGTTTTGGTGGTAGATGCTTTTCTTTAGCTATAATTTGGTATGGCCAGATAGTGTCAGGGCTATTCTGAGGCCTTGTGCTGTTTGAGGAGGTGAGTCTCAGGACGAGCTGGCTGAGGGGATTATTCTGTATGTTCTCCTCCTGGCAATGGATAGCTTTGTATTGATAGAAGGTGGGGTTACTTATACCCTTTTTGTTTTGACCAGAGCCGGTTCCTGTACTGGTTCGCAGTTGGTTCAACTTGCGAACCAGCGTTGGACTAATGCTAGCACGCTAGCTTGTCTGTATCAATCACATTGCAGTTTAACAAATCAAATAAATGAATGATGCACTTTTTAGTTGGTCTCTCTCAATGCCACATAGTTGGTCTTGTTGGCCAGATAGCCCCGCCCCCAGTTCCTGACATAGCGGTTCGCGGTTCAAGACCAGCAAGGAGTTGGTGCCGCTGTGGAACCAGTTTTCCTGGCCGGGAGCCGGTTCTTTGGCATTGGAAAACCAAAGAACTGTTCGCAACTGGGCACTGTCCGGGAACCGGCTCTGGTCGGAAAGGGGTATAAGGTGTTTGTTGAATTCTCTATTTTGTATCCTAATTTAAAAGAGGAAGTGGCCTAATTCAGCTCAGCATCCATCAAAAATTTTTGTACATTTCTAAGTATAATGCATCAATCTAGTGCACTATGAGAGCAAACACATCACATAACATTTTTCACAGTCAGGAGGTACCGTATAGAATCCTTGTTATCCTACTGTGTCATTTTTAATTTCTGTCAACATGCTTTCCACTCGGACAAGGAGCAGCCGGCCAGTGTGGAAAAATAGCTGGCTAGGGGCATCCTGGGTCATGCCCCCCGGATAATTTTTTCTCCATAAAAGCCCAAATGTGGTGGCCCTTTCACAGATTCTAATGCCACTATTCCACCATATACACTAATCTGAATGGTTGCATATTTTAAGAATTATTTTAAAGGAGAATAAGGGTTCTTGTATATTTTATTTAAGGCACCTTATTTAACACAGTCTTCTTGTAAATTCTGTGGTCGATTCTGTTAACACACTGTGCGCTTATTTTGAAAGCTGCATACGTTTAGCGTCAGGAAGTTATTCAAAACAGTTGGTCATAGTTTAGTGTGATTAAAACTTTAACTCTAACTTCAATTGTTAGCTAATGTTAGCTATCGAACGGCATATGCAATAGTGTGGTTTAAGAGTGAAGGCAGATGCGTGTCTGTAGATAATATTACCATAGTCCAAAACAGACAGAAAGACGGTCTCAATTTTCCGCTTCCAACTGATAGGAAAATTTGCTCTGCCAGTACAAATATAAAATTGTATGTCATAGGTTACAGGCAAGTGTGTCAATGTGACACTTAAATGTAATTTTCTGATCCTCCCAAATAACAAGATATTTAGACCCTTCAAATACAGTGTCTATTCAGAGTGATAATGTCCAAATTATTGTTCGCAGTATTTCTGGCTCTCGAGAATATCATGTATTATTTTAAGCAAAGCATGATCAACAGAATCAAATGCCTTTGTTAAATCAACAAAAAGAGCTGCACGATATTTCCCACCGTCAGAGCAGAGATATTTAAAACCCAGATTGTTGTGAAACAACAAGACTTGGAAATTGTAGTGGGGCAACATGCAGATTTTCAGACCTGAGGGATAGCTCCAGTAGAAATAGAGATATTAAAAATATATATAATCAGGTCTGCAATAAAAGAGGCACAGGGCTAAAAAAAAAAATGAGAGTTTATCCCCCTCAGTTGCTTTCCTGCAATTGATAGCTGAAGTGCTGCTTCAGATAAAATCTGTATTCCAAGCATGGCAAATCTCTGATGGCGTGGTTATTAAGCTGTCATTAAATGTTACCTGAGACGAAATGGATGAGAGGATTTGCTGGAGTCGATCCCAGCTGACCTTGGGAAAGAGGAGGGGTACACCCTGGACATGTCGCTGGACAATCGCAGGGCTGACACATAAAGGCAGACAACCATGCTCATGCTCTCATTCACTCCAATTTAGAGTCACCAAAATGTTAACTTCACACAGAAGATGCACAGGCCAGAATCAAACAGCAACCCTCTTGCTGTGAGGCGAGAGTGCTTACCACTACAGCGCAGTGTAGGCCATAGCAAGAAATATTCCAAAGCCGATTCTACAACAGATGTTTCAGAGGTGTGATGTGAACTATTGTGAACAAGGTCACTAATAAAAGCCTGTTTGTTAAAATATTGTCAGCCCTTCTAACACAGATAACAGGACACTGGTCACTAATGCAGAGTGCAAAAACTCCAGAAGCACTAATTTTGTCCCTTCTGTTGTACATAATTAAATCTGCCTTGAAGTTTCATTCAAATTAGGTCTTCTTTGACTCATCAATCACCTGTGACAGATTAAGGACATCACACCTCACTTAGACCATCTGAATCGCTTGTCAATCAATTTAGTTTGAAGTCACCAAGAACCAGCAATCTGAGTTACTGTACTGAGAAAGTATGTCTGCTGAAACAGTTTAGCAGCATCTATGGAAATCATGACAAAGGTTTAGAGACAGAAGGACTGGTTTTTATAGAACTTCACAAAATAAGTCTGCAGACTGATGCAAGTTGATCTGCATGTAGTTGGAGTAGTAAGTCTTTTTAGCTAGTTAATTTTAGCATTAGCCACATGGCTATTACTAACAGTCTGGCTGCTGTCCTAAGGTAGAAACAATCTTAAGAATCCCAATTTGAACCCCAGTGTCAGAACTCTGATTCCATTGTTTGATTTTTTTTTTACCTCTGCATATCCACTGTAATCTACTTTGAGTTGTGAACAAATTTTTTTTTGCTTCTTAGCAAAATGTGCTCTGCTTAGATTTTATTGTGAAAGAACCGAAAGGAAGTCATGAAGCTGGTTCAAACTATGGAGGCCCTGTGTTATTATTTTATTACCTTCATAGGTGCGGCCCAACACATAAGAACCTGCTTTGTGCAGTCGAGCTTTCACTCCCCCGACCTGGTGGCAGAGCGTTCAGTTCCAGCGTGAGAAAGAGGCTTATAGGGGACGTAGTCTACTGCTAATTATTGAAATCTTGTATTATTATATACAAAAATATTATATTACTGGAATGACAGTTTGAAAAATTAATGGTAGATGGTTGTTTTGGGTCAGTTACCAAAGGATTAATTGATGGATCAATCAGAATGATTGAATCGATTAAAAAGAAATGGTTGGACAGCCATAATTGTAAGATGTTCTTGTGTTTAGCTAAACTGTAGAATGTTGCATTGACTCCCCACTGGGATTTAAGAAGTGTCAGTATTACTGCTATTAATTATAAATACAGCTCCTGCTGTGTGCAAGTTGTTTTTAGTTGGTTTGTCGTATCGATCCTTGGTCTAAACTCCAGTAGTGCCATACTATTTGCCATTTAGACAAAGCCCTCACTGTTCGGCAGACAGTCTGCATGCATTGGAGTGAGGATTTATTGGACTAGTGCTGCTGTACCATCACTACTTCTGCATGGTTGAAGGAGGCAATCATAAGTGCAAATGCCAGGGAGGAAATGGTGCCTAAAAATGATAGCATGTCCACTCTGGCAATATATTGGATACAGGGGAGACAATGTGGCACCAACACAGGTACTGTGCAAGTCTTGCCTTGAAGGGACAGTTAGGAATTTTTTAAGGAAATTTTCGTAGTCATTTTATGAGGTACATATCCATAGTCTGTGTATTACCTACTATACATCAGATGTAATTTTCATGTCATACATGTGGTAGCATAGTCTAACACAATTTATAGCTCGCTCATTACCCATTTTTCTCCAATACTACCTCAACTCTTACATATTTAACCTCCTTTGTATGTTTAGCTGCGTACGATTACAGTTTTTCATGTAAACAAGAGGGGTACCAACCTATTGTTAGTGTTGTCATGTGAACAACCTGAGCACGATAATATCAACTATACTCTCCAGGGACCCATTATAGTGATCTTTGTTAGCATATATTTTCTATATACTCCATTTTAATGCTAGAGGTGGACAACCATGGCTCTTTTCCATCTGCTGCTGAAATTTCCTCTCTTCCCCCAGGTCTTTGCTGAGCCATGGTGTTGCCTGTCTGCACTGGCCTTTATTGTCACTGTCAGACATGATTTAGAAGTTTTAACATCTTCACGTTTCCAGAGCAATTTTGGCTTGTTGTACAGGGTTGATCTTACTATGGTTGTCCTGACAGAAGAAATTCACAGTCACGTGGTTTCTTCTAGACTGATGGCCAGAATGATCATATCTGTACCACAAAGATCTAAAGTGGATTTTTCTGCCTGTGTAGAGCTTGCCTTGGATGTCCCCATCTTAGCTGTACAGGACACTGTTAGTTGTATCAAAGGGAGAAAACCATGTGGGTGCAACCAGAAGTGCCTGTTGTACTCATGCTAATTGTGACTGAAGGTGGATAGAGGCTGTGTGATTTTGACCCCTGCCCCTCTACTGTCTGCCCTAGTGTTTAGACTCGTCAGTGGGGAAGAGGAAAAGAAGCTTGGCTGTTAGCTCTTCTCAGGACCCATCTTTCTCAGGATTAAACCAGGTGTGACCTTTACCACAACACCAGCTGCCTCACAACAGCAGTTGTCGCTTTGCAATCATGCCTAACTACACTGGTTTAAAGTGAATCAGACTATCAGCACCCATCTTGCACTCATAATACCAAATAAATGTACTCCCCCACCCAGTGTGCACTTAATTGCAGTGGGAGTGGAAAGCAAACTTTCCATTAGCATTGCCTAGGGGAGTAGTTAAAATCAGGGGTCCCAGTTCCTCTTATCATAGCTCAAATGTCTTCTTGCCTACATTAAAAGCCAGTTTCTGTCTCTTTTTTTTTGTCATGTTTGTCCTGATAGCAGTGAAAGCATCTAAGTGGAATGCAATGATTCCCACTATAATAATTAATATTAAAGCGAAATCTCGGAGCTAAGGCAGTAATGAATTTGGATTTAATCTGAATCATCTTAATCTTTGATCCTTATAATATTAGATGGCATGCTAGGTAACTCAGAGCGTGGCTCCCAGAATTGATGTTTAATTAGAAGTCATACTTTTAAATACAAAAGCAGTATAGATCATATTAAAAGAAAGGACAGGAAAGCTCTGTAATAACTTTATAATGACAAATATATAATGCCACATTTTTTATTGTATGTAAAATGTATATATTATACTATGTGCATGACAGCAACAGCTGAGCTGCAGATTGTAACAGAAAATCGGCAATAGAATGTTGAGCACTAAAACCACTCTTTATACTCCTAATTTAGCCTGCCATATGTGTCTTGAAGGGGTATTGCTCACATTCTAATATCCGGTGGCAGAGTATTTCAGTGTATTAATCAGAAAGCAACCTCATCTGTATTCATCTGTAAATCTTTGATTTCCCAAAGTGCTAGGTCATTTAAAGCTCTACAAGCAGGTAAAATGAATCAAGTTCATACATTATACTCAATAGAGATGCACCGATTGCGATTTTTCTACTTAAAAGCCTGACCTGCCAATTCTATTTTTTGCTTTTTATGATTTTCTTTCAAAGAATTGTAATTGAAAGTATATACAAACATCTTTGAACAGTGTATCCAACATTTTCATCATAAAACATTAATTATAAAACTTACATTTTCTATAAAATAGCACCAAGTTACAGGACCTTGTCTTACTGTCACTCAAACAAATCTCAAAATAAAGGTGCTTCAGGTTACTGGACAAAACAAGATTAAACTGAAAATGACTTGAAGTATATCCTACTTTATCCCTCACTAGAATGAGAATAGCTGGTCCACCATAAAGGTTGGTCCACCGAGAGAAAGCCTGGACTCGAGCCGTTGCTAATCCCTTTCATTTAAGTCAGCTGGTGGCAGAAAGACAAGGGAACTTGGCTTGCTTCTTGAGGAGTTGTAGGATTTATTCACCACCAGATACTATACTAACTATTCACAAACTTCACTGCTATTTTCACAGCTGTTATGTCATTGTTATACCTGCTTATAACTTCATAGTCACAGTCAAGTGTACAACATACATGTTGTGTTCATGTGTGTCTGTGCCTGTGTGCGTGCATGCGTGTGTCTAACTTCACTGTGTCGCTGTGTATGGCAACGTGTGTGTGTGTGTGTGTCTAAGTCTAACTAACTACACTGTCTGTGCCGCTGTGTATTGCGATGTGCATGTTTTGCATCTGTGACTTCACTCTCTTTGCCGTTGTTTGCTGCCACCTACATGTTGTGTGTGTGTGACTGTGACATGACTGTCTGTTGCTGTGTGTGTGATGTATAACTATTGTGGCAAAGGTGGATAAATAAATTTTACCAGCATAGAAGTCTGACATGTGACCAATCTGCTGGTCGCAAGTCATGGCCGAGCAGCCGAAAATTGTCTGTTTTCGATCAGTGGCCGCTCAATCGGTGCATCTCTAACATACGAACTACACAGTCCTCTATGGAAAATGTGTGTCCTGTCATTTTACTTACTAAGATACAAGAATAAGCTTAGTTACTATGAAGCTGCTTCATTAAAGTCAGAGTAACTGTCATAGTTTTTTAGGACTTAATTTAAAAAAAAAAATTATCTTTGACCAGCTCCCTTGACTTTATTTACCATATCACCATGGGTATCATAAGGAGACATGACTCCCATTAAATAACCATTCGCCCCACATGGCTTTTAGCAGGCAGTTGGTTAGCAGTAAGAACATTTTTATTTTTTTTAGATAGGTGTGTGACAAACCCAATATTTTCCCCAATTACTATTCGAAGACTATTTCCAGATTAATGTAAATATCATATGCTTTATGTTTTTTTTTTAATGTATTTTTCTCAACCTGTAAAGTCTGGATTCTGAAACTTGTTTTATCAAGTTTTCTGTGTTACATTATGAGTTGTTGAAATTGTGCAAATTAAGTACCCATTGGTATCACTGTACATACATCTTAGCCCAAAGTTGAAAGCTTAACTCTGTTTAAGGCCTGAATCTAACTACAAGTAGGCCTGTCACAATAACACTTTTTAGGCCGATATATTTTCCCATCTACATTACTGTTTTTTGTTCCCAGCTGAGAACACTGGGTGGGATTGTTATTTTTTCAATGCATGAAAATGTTACTGGGATCTCCTCACTCATTTGGCTGAAATCCAAAATGTTCCTACACCACACTTGACTTTGGAACGAATTCCATTTATTCCACCAAACTTTCAGGAATTGTGCAGCCGTCTGGGAAACTTTTCTACGAGTAACACACTCTATGCTTCAGCTGGCTAGTGTCCTCACTGTGTGTGAGCCCTGCCTCCTACAGAGAGCAGGCTGACTGACATGGAAAAACAGCGCAACTGGTGAAAATATTGTCCATTTTATATATTAAACAATAAGTTGATATAGTAATTATCGTGACAGGCCTAAAAATTTCCTTGAAGCAGCTCGCATAATATGGAATGAGTAAATTCCCCAAAAAAATAGAGATAATTTACTGAACAGTATGATGGTATACTTAAGGTGTACTGCGGAGGAGGTGCATGTAAAATTTCAAAAATGTAGTTGGACTGAATTAACCAGAATTTCAAGACCCATTGTGTGTGAGATGCAAATCTAGATTGTCTGGTATGGTTACATTTGGTCGTAAAAAGTTAAAGTGATCATGGACAGGTAATATCCATTTCATATTCACCATACTTTTTCAATAGGGTTTTTCTATAATAATGTAAAGGGGAATTTGCATCTCCTGTTTCACCTCTGGTTGTTTTCCTTTTGACCGTACCTGTTAGGGCTGTACATTTTTTGTCGTCTTTTTATTGGGTTTTACTGCTTTCTGTTAAAGACCTTAATGTCACACATGATCATCTGCCCCACTTATATTCACAAACCACTAGTACATCTTCAAAATTCACGTCATTCCTACGATCTAAGATGGTAAGAAAACAAATATTGACTAACATTGACTTTAACATCTCTTTCCAAGATCCAAAAACTTTAACTCTCTATAGAGCAGCTCATACTTAGTGACATCACAAGTTAACTTATCACAAAACTTACTTATCTGATTTCTGGCTTCAATAGAGTAGCTCATGTTCACAAATATTGGTTGAACTTCACTAGGCCATGGAGAATTGGTTGTAGAAAGGTTGGTGTTCCCCTTTTAAGTTATGAGGACAGTTTCATGACAGATATTAGATCTGACCTTCATCTTGGTTGAATTTAGGGTAATATAATAAGAGCATTCACTAAATGTATCAGTTGTTGAGATCTTATGGAATTTATACTGACCAAGTACTGCTGTTTCTTTTAAATATCAACAGCATGAACAGCATAAAACCTGGAAGGTGGGAGGAAGACTTGCACTGCTGAAGTGTTTTTGGACAGTATTCACACCAGGAAACCCATTGATTTTTACAGTGATGACTCTGGTAGACATTACGAGATATGGGTTATGATTATGTAAATGTTCTCTGCTTGTTTAAGTCCTAGTGTTAGTCCTGTGTCAAATTACCTTGTTAGTTTGCATCATGTTTTGTCAGCCTGAAGCTGTTCAATTATTAACTATACAACCTTGAAGAAACTGCAGGATCTAGTGGTCTGTCTTGTCTAGTGGTATAATTTTAAGGAATACATCAAAGCATCCAGGGATACTTTGGAGATAAAGTTTTCCCACAGCATCAGTGTTAGCGATTACACCAGACTTAAAAAAACAAACAAAAAAAACAAGATGCCCCAATATATGCAAATAGACGCTTTTGCTTTGTGCCTTGACACCAAATCCTTAAATCCTGCACTTATAAGTGAATTCTGACTGAATTGCTGTATGGAGAATATTCTTTGCTTTTTTTAAAATTCCACCAGGTGCTGCTGCACCATGGCCAACTGAGCTGATTGCAGCCGTTTTAGACAGCCAAAAGACATTTTACAAATTCGTTTTTATTTAATTATTGTGGGCGCTGGTACCTGAAAGCTTGTCGTTTTTTTCAAAAAGCAACATAAGTAAAGTAATGTAACACCGTGTGAAATCACTAACATTGACTGCAGCACCAAGCCCAGTTCTGATTTGCATGTTTATTTTGAACCGACACAAGTCAACAACTGACCTACTGTCTTTCAAACTATTATAAAACAATGGGAGCTGTACAAAGTCCTCTCTGTGCTCAGTAGTGATGTTCAGGTCAGTTTTGGTATGCGTGAGAGTAAAGGTGTATGAAATGTTTTTGAGAGTTTTGACTCGCCTGTATGCACACACCTGCCACAGGATGTTGGTTGACCCACACCACACTAGTGCTTATTGTGTGCTGTCTACGTAGTCTTGATATGGCACGTTCAGCACAA
This sequence comes from Centropristis striata, assembly GCF_030273125.1. NCBI lineage: Eukaryota > Metazoa > Chordata > Actinopteri > Perciformes > Serranidae > Centropristis > Centropristis striata. Next base: position 15,567,482 of record NC_081528.1, on the reverse strand, counting down.
TATTATGTTTGTTTTTTTGTTAACAGAATTAACACGAGACAACAAGGCTTGTTTGATTTGAGGATTGACTCGGATGGATAAGTTGACGCAGCACAACACAAATGCAGACCCATCAGCCTGTCATCTGATGCCCTGTTGAACCTCTGTACATGCTGTAACTCAATCTATATGATTGCTGTGTTTAAACCTGGAAACCCACATATAGACTGTGTCTGGATGTTTAGATCCGCATTCAGCACAAATGCATGGTGAGGCTGGTTTGGGTTTAGTATGTCTCGGGCTGCTTGTTCATGAAGTGTTAAACCACGTGGATAATCCCTGAGTATACCATGGATGTTAACAGTGCTTTCGCACATGAGTCACTAAGAAACACAGAGGAGTCTGTTATTTTGATGGAAGAAATCTGGCTCTGCAACACTGTATCCCACAGAACACTACCTCTCAAATTTAGAATATAGTGTACCCATAAGTGTCGTAATTGTCAGAAGGTCCAAAAAAGGGGCCAACTTGATCAACATTAAAGTTTTAACAGCTGCTTAACTGGACAAGTAAACCACCCAGTACACTGTAGAAAACCAACAGTCCAGCTTGATGATTTGAGTGTGAAACTGAGTAACCTCAAAGTCAGTTATACAAAGAATCACCACAGTGCTAACTGGATATTCCATAACCATCTTTGATAACCTCTGCAATTGATCGCTTTTTAAATTTAAAATTTTCAGTCATAAAACATGGTGATTGAGAGGGCTCACACAGCCCAATGACAACGTGTGAACAATTATATCAACTTCAATTTGTTTTGTATTTGAACACGAACGTGTGTGTGCGTGTCTCCAAAGATTCTTTAATGATTGGAAAGAAACAACACAACAATGTACTACCATTATTCTATTTTACAATGTTAGATGTGACAGAACACATCTGGAAGATGGCTAGTTTTACTATGGTGTAAGACAACTGTTATCACATTAAAGCTGTTTAAAGCTGGACTGTTTCTGTGTTATTAAATGAAGCATTTTGTGTGTTTAGTTTTGTGATTATCATTGCCCTGTTGGGTCTCACTGATTGATAACTACCACGTGTTCTCTCCCTCTCTCTCAGTTGTTCCTTATTGACTTTGGTTTGGCGAAGAAGTACCGAGACAACCGAACACGACAGCACATCCCCTACAGAGAGGACAAGAACCTGACTGGCACAGCACGCTATGCCTCCATCAATGCACACCTGGGCATTGAACAGAGGTATGTGCAAGCATTTAAAATTTGCTTTTTAAGTACAATTTTTATAGGAAATAATTTTCCTTTTTTAACATGTGTCTCGAAAGCCTATAATTAAAGTTGGGGTTTCATATATGTTTTTTATACCATGGAAGGAGAAGTCCATAATAGCGTTCAGCATTTTGCAATTGACAAACAACAGAATAATGTCTAAAAGCTGCTGTGTGGTTAAAATCACTACCAATAAGTTACAGAACCAGAACTTTGTTTTTAAGATCCCACAAATAGTAAAAAACTTTGTCTGCAAGGAAAGAAAATGTGAGAAATTTGTATCGAATGGCAAGTTGAGTGTATCTTTACATCCCTATCGCTCACTCTTTCTTACTTGTCCACACACCTCAGACGTGCACATACACAGGCACACAGACTGCCCTGCCTCTTAAAGGAGCCACTCCACACTTACAGTGGACCTGGTAGATTAGTAGACTTTTAGTGCTTTTTTTGTGTTTTCAGCATTTGAAGTAATGCTGCAAATGTTCCACAGGCAGTACGAATTCCAGCTGTTTATATATTATATATATATAATTTATAATATAGTAAAAATGTATCTCAGTGCAATTTTTGTTAACAGTCAAAGTATTTTATTCATTGTTTTGATTGTGGTTTATTTTCTTAGTTTATCTAGGATATTTTAATACATTCCACATTTCAATTCCAATGTTAAATATTCTTGAATTAAAAGTTCATTGCTCTTGAAAAGGATACAGGGTTCGCATAGGTGCTTTAAATCCTTAAATGCCTACATTTTGATGTTGTATTTTCAAGTTTTGAAAAGTGCTTCCATTTTGGATAAAAATGCGTGTAAATGCATAAAAATTCTTACTGTATTCCTCCAACAACCAGCCACCTGACCATAGATAATTGGTGGAAAAGATAATAAATTGAATAGCCTATCTAAAAGAGTTCCACCTGGGTCTTGCATGCGCTTGTGTGACTGATCTGCCAGTTCGAGTAATGCCACCATAATCCTCATACTTAAAGGACTTTTTTTTAATTCATAGTGGATGTGAGGTGTCCATAAGTTTTTGTGGGGCTTTCCTCCTAGTTTGTTTTAATGTATGGTTCCAAAAGCTGCTGATTGATTTTTGTGAGCTTATTTTTGGTCCTAACCCCTAGATTCCCATACCAGTATGATGTTTTATGAGAATAGACTATGCTTTCCAGCAATAATTTTAGTTGTTAAAAGTGCAATACTATCGCCGTTGGTAAGTGAAATTACCCATTTTAGTATGTAAGTACATTTTACAACCGTTGTAAGGTACTGGAAAAGCTTGAAAACGGACCTTGAAAGTCCTTGAAAAGTGCTTGAATTTGACCACTTAAAGTTTATGAACCCTGATTATATCAGTGGCACAAAATAATCTTAAAACGACATTGTGGTATTTTCTGGGAAAATATATCATGACTGGCCTAATTCTAATTCATGTGGTCTGAGAGAAAACCAGACTTCTCCTCCGTGCCCTGTTCTCAGGCCTCAGAAAATCTGGCCTCTGATGGGAGAATTGGCGGTTTTCAAATACAGATGCACATGCACGTCCCTTTGGTAAAAACATGATTCTTTTGCCTTTTTAAACCAAAGGCTGATGGCTGCAACTAATTCATGGCTGAACCTTTGGTTAAGGGACTTTATTGTCATTCATCTTCATATAGTTCTGTACAGTACATGGGGGAACAAAATTGTGTTCAAAGATATTCCAGTTTATAGGCTGACAACAGACATGTGTTTTTAGCTCATTCAAATTGAAGGTCTGAACAGTGGCTGCTTGGGTAGCTTTTTATCGAGCTGTTTTAGGGTTGTTATACAGTCCTCTCCAAAACTATTGGAATAACATAGCAATTTCCTTTATTTTTGATAATCACTGAGAACATATGGAATTGACATCAAAAGATGAACGAGACAAAAGATCAATATTTAATTTTCTTTTTCCAGGTATTAACATGTAGATCTTCTTAAAAAAAAAGGCTAAAAAAAAACCTTAAAATGATGGCACCTTTTGTTTGAACTCACCCATTTTTCAGGCGAGCAAAATTATTGTAATATGTGACTGACAGTTTTTTTTTGTTGCCCAGGTGTGTCCTATTACATTGATTATTGAAACAATAATAATAACGATCTCAGTTTCAGCTTTGGGCTTTGTCTGTGCAGACTGCATTTAAAGTTGAAAAAGGTGTAACCAACATGAAGACCAGAGAGCTGTCTATAGGACAAAAGCAAGCAATTTTGAAGCTGAGTGAAGATGGAAAATCAATCAGAGCCATTGCAGAAACATTGGCCATAGCCAGTACAACCATTTTTGGAATGTCCTGAAGAAAAAAGAAACCACTGGTGTACTTAGCAACAGACGTCAAACCAGTAGATCAAGAAAAACACCAGCAGTTGATGACAAACATTGTGAGAGCTGAGAAGAAAACCCCCCGGAAACAACTGTCTGTGACATCACAAACAACCTGCAGAGAGCACGAGTAAAGATATCACAATCCATCGTTGGCAGAAGACTTCATGAACAAAAGTACAGAGGATACACCAGGAGATGGAAACCATTCATTAGCAATATGAATAGGAAGGCCAGATTGGAATTTCCCCCAAAGAAGTATAGAGACGAGGCTCAAAAGTTCTGAGACAAAGTTTAATGGACTGATGAGACCAGACTAACCTTTACCCAAGTGATAGAAAGGCTAATGTGTGGAGAAAGAAAGGATCGTGTCATGATCCCAAACACACAAGCTCATCTGTGAAACCAGTAGAGGTAATATCATGGCTTGGGCTTGCATGGCTTCTTTTTGGACTGGCTCATTGATCTTCATTGATGATGTAACGCATGATGGCAGCAGCAAAATTAACTGAGATGTCCATAGAAACATTCTGTTAGCAGATTTAAATGGCCATGCAACCAAATGGATGGGGAGATCTGTCATCATGCACCAAGACAGCAACCAAAAACACACTGCCAAAACAACCAAGGAGTTCATCAGTGGAAAGAAGTGGAAGATTATAGACGGGCCAAGTCGATCTCTAGACCTAACCTGAGCATACATTTTACCTACTTAACCCTTGTTTACTCCTGAAAAAAAGTATAACACCCATGCTCCTCAGGGGTCAAAAAGGACCCCATGACGTTAGACTGGTTTTAGGACATGTAGAAAAAAAAGTATTACCAACTTTTTTTTAAGGCAACTCATGACCAAAAAAATGATAAATAATTTTCATATTTTTGGTCAATTTTATTATTGGTCAATTTTAGTCAAATCTACAAAATTAGACCTCATTTACTAGTATTACTTTGGTTTGTAGTTTGGCCGGTCAGGCCACCTTGATGAAATGTCTGCTCAACACCAGTTGAGTTCAGTTCTGCCAGAAGAGCCTCTGTAGTAATTCTAGGATTAATCTGGACTTGTCGCTGAATCTTTCTGGTGAGCCGAGTTGACACTGTTGCCTTCCGACCCAGTGTTAAACTTTGTTAAATTTCTTGACAATACTTTAAATTGCTTGGCAATTATGTCTGTATCCTTTTCCTTCATTTTGGGCATCAATTATCCTTACTTACAAATCCTCACTGTGCTCTTAGGTCTTTGGCAGGACAGCTGCTGTGTTTATTCCTAAATTACTGACGTTTAAAAAGCTACTCAATTTACATAGAGCAGAGAACTGGTCTTGAACTTTCAAGGAACATTAACAAAGCTATTTAACACATGTATGCCTCAGTAAACATAGTTTGTTGTAACATTTCATGGCTTTTTGTCATAATTACAAGAGGGTATGAATACATTTGGACATAGTGATTCTTTTTACCACACTCTGAAAGGTGTTTGGTTGTGTAGTAATTCAAAATTAAATGGTGTGTGGCTGTAGACCTTCCTATATTATCTACCTATCCCATTTGTTGGGTGAAGAGTCGCTGTATAAATTAGAAGTCAAAAACTCCTTAAAATTGATAGGGGTATGAATAATTTCAGGCTTAACTGTATATTCTAAGTTGTGTAACAGATCTAAATGTAAAAACCTGGAAATAAAAGCTGAATCTCTTGTTTCATATTCTCCGTTGATGTCAAACCCAAATGTTTTCAGTGTACAGCAAAAATAAAGGAATTGACCATGCTGTTACAATATTTTGCAGGGGACTGTATAAGAAAGGTGATGACACTGTAGATAGTTATGGATGTCTGAATATTATGAATACAGGCTATAAGATTTGCTTCAAGTTGCCATAGCCTATTTGGAGAACGAGGTCACACCCCCAGCATTGCCTACTGCTCTAATACAAACCATGTGATAATGGAGGATGTGTACGATGACACGTCCACACTTACTCCAGTTGACCAATAAATAATTAGGGCATTTTTGACTTATCATGCCAAACAGTTCTGCTTTAAAATGTTTGCTCTTGGCATTTAAAACATGGGAACTGGTTTCTAAGAGTTGACTTTCAGAGAAAGATTTCAGAGGTTATGATGCGTTGCTTGTTTACTCAACAATCAACATTGTCATTCACAGTCGCCGTGATGATATGGAGTCACTAGGCTATGTGCTGATGTACTTCAACAGAACCAGTCTGCCATGGCAGGGATTAAAGGTATGACAAAATTACTTTATCCATCACTATTGTCACATTGTTTACTGTTTGTGTTGCTGTTTTGTTTTTTTGTTCATTTTATTGAACACTTGCATATTACAATCTCTCCTTTTTTATGTGTTTTTAAAGTATGTGGTGTATTCTGCTAGTTTTTCAGGTTCAGGGAGTTGAGGTTGGCATGGTTTTTAGAGCTTAATGAACCTTGTTAAGTTAAATAGTAATATAGTAAGCCATAGTAATGTCTAGGTCAGAAGCAGATAGTTTTGCTAAAGGTGAACCCCAGCGCGTGGATACTGAAAATGTGCACTTGACATAATGCCGTTTAATGCATTAGTAACATAGATAGATAGATAGATAGATAGATAGATAGATAGATAGATAGATAGATAGATAGATAGATAGATCCTTTATTAATTCTTTGCAGGAAATTACAGTGTCACAGCAGCTTCAAGACAGACATAAGTGCAAAGTTATTTTTGTGCATTATAAAACCTTATAGCAGTTGGTATAAAAGACCTTCTGTATCTCTCTGATTTGCACATTGGTTCAATTAGTCTCCGATGCAGGTGCTGCCATTGATCACCTTCAGGGCGTGGAGTGGGTGTGAGGGGTTGGTCATGATTGTACCCAGTTTGTTGAAGGTTCTGGCATCTGCCACCTGCTGGACCTTCTGTTGTTCATTCCTGATCACAGAGCCAGCCTTCCTGATCAGCTTGTCCAGGATGTTTTTGTCTGCTGTGCGGCAGCCTCAACCCAGCAGGCCACAGCAAAAAACCGAGCACTGGCCACCATTGTGTCAGACACTGCACAGCAAGGGTTGGCAGATGTTGAAAGACCTTAGACTCCTTAGGAAATGCAGCCTGCTTTGTCCCTTTTTGTAAACTGCCTCCGTATGGCTCGTCCAGTCCAGCCTGCTATCAAGCTGCACACCAAGGTACCTGTGGTTGTCCTCCACCTCTACTTCAGTCCACCTGATGATGTTTGGAGTTGGTTGGGTCCTCTTTCTCCCCCTCCTGAAGTCCACAACTATTTCCTTGTTTTTTATTGTGTTGAGATGGAGGTGGTTATATGCCCCTTTGATTAGGCCAACAACATCGGTTTCATCAGAGAACTTCTGCAAAAAGCAGCTGTCGGTGTTGTGTTGGGAGTCCGCTGTGTAGATGGTGAACAGGAAAGGAGTCAGTACTGTTCCTTGTGGAGCCTCTGTGCTGCTTAGTATGGTGTTTGAGGCAGGGCTCTATAGGCGCACATACTGAGGTCTGAGGGAAGGTAATTCAAGTACCACAGGACCAGAGATGGATCCACCTTCATCTTCTCCATCATTTCCCTTAACAGTTGAGGCTGAATGGTATTGAAGGCGCTTGGGAAGTCAAAGAATATAATCCTTACAGATGCATCAGGGGAGTCCAAATGTGTTTATGCCCTCTGCAGCATGTAAATGGGGGCATCATCGACAGTTATGTTTGGCTGATATGCAAACTGTAGCGGATCCATTTTGGTTGACACACTATTCCCGATGTAAATGACGTCTTCATGACATGTGAGGCTACTACAACAGCAGCCTATGAGCTGTGGTGCTACCATAAATGTAATATTGCAGAAATAGTAACTCAGATGTGGCATGCATGTTGGGTATGAAAAGATTTTTCTGTGGCAGCATGTAGTACTAATAAGAAGCACTAATAAAAAAAATCTCTGTTTGTCAGGCGGCCACAAAGAAGCAGAAGTATGAGAAGATCTCGGAGAAGAAGATGTCCACCCCTGTTGAGGTCCTCTGTAAGGTTAGAAAATGTTAAACCTGGGCTCTGGTAAAAGTTACCAGTGACACTTTTTTTTGATGGGGGGTACATTAGTATGACCCGACACTGTTAACCATGATATTCTTCTTTACAGATGTTTGACTGTTGTCGACATTGTTAGAAATGTCAGTATAACAATTTGACATTAACAAAAACAACGTAAGCATAAACATGCCATTGCAGGCCTAATTATCGTTTCTAAAGAAACAATTTAGTTAAATGCGTTAACATTATTGTGTTGTTACTTGTTTTGTGGAAGATTTAGGTCCATGAATTTCTGATGGTGATGAGAGTCCTAACCCAATTATTATCACAATGGGCAAAAAAGTTGTAAAACCTACTGTAGTGCAGATTATAAAATCAAAAAAAAAAAGCCTTAACACAACTTGCAAAGTAAATCATTTGTGGCCAGCTATTTTAATGGATACAGATATATTTTGATGAAGTGTAAACCCCCCCAAGGTTGCTAGGTAAATTGACATTAGGCTGTTCCTCAGCAGTTTCCAGAACTGAAGTGCGTGCCATCCAACTGACAAAAATACAGAAATCTCCAAAATATCAAAAGTTATTGACGCAGATTAACTGCATCAGTGTTTCTCAAGGTCTTGGTGTCTTTATGTGATATAATATGTGATGTAATGGTCTTCATATATTCATATCGCCATGATCTAAGCCCATATACACTTAACATTTTCATTTAAATGAATGGATTAATACATACATTTATTCATTCATATTGCAGATTTATCACTAGGGAAACTTGACACAGTGCCGAGCTGCTTCTCAAATGAATCTTCAGGTTCCCAGCTTTTATATTATATACACCACTTCTATGTGGCATCATCTGTTGAACTGCTTTCTTTTTTTAAAAATCCACTTCCCCAAAACTAAAGGAGGCGTGGCATTGAACCGCTTTAAATTTGATAATATGTTCTGCTGAGGCATGTTCATGACAGTTTGTTTTACATATATTTTAAATATTGTAAATGTTGTCAAGTTGCATTAAAAATTACATTATCTGAATTAGGCCTGGGCCGATAATCAATAAATCAATTAATCGCACGATAAATTAAATGAACTCAATAATTTTGCCGGCCTCGATATATCGCCATGCGCATGCGTGTTTGTTTCCCTCATCTGTTGCCTCCAAGCAGGCTGGGTGACAAGAGGGTTCACTCTGTGCTCGATCTCAGCACCTGGGCGCTTTTGTTCCATAGCAGAATGAGCGGAGTGAACCCTCCTGTCAGTCATCCAGTCTCTTTGTCTCTGTGGGGAAGGCTGGGCCGCTAGCATTGGCTACACACAGAGTGCAGCAGGTGAGCCTCGTGCGGAGCAACGCGAGGAAAAAAGATGATTGCAAAGCCAAATGCCACAGCCCCGGTGTGGGAATATGTCGGTTTCAAACTGAATGAAAAAGGTGAGCCCATCAACACACGGACGAGCCTGTATGCCGAATTTGTTCAAAAGTGGTGGCAACAAAAAAAGCCACCACAACAAACTTGCATGCCCATCTAAAGCAGAACCACCCGACCCAGTTTTCCCAGCTGGGGAAAAAAACTGCACCTGGAGATGCAGAGCCTTCGTCCCGACAGTCAACACTGGTCGACAAAGTAAATATAAACGCTGTGCGCTCACAGAAAGTGGAGTTTGCTACATCGCAAAATAAATGCTGCCCTTTAAAAAAAAATAAAAATGTTTGTTTTATTTATTTAGGATATTTAAACGTTCTTAAAATTACAATTACAATGGTAAAAAACTGAGAAATAAAAGTGTATTGTATTTGAAAGGGTGTGCATTATTATGATATATTATCATGTTGACAATAATATCGTTTATCGGCAATAATTTGTGGGACAATATATCGTCCAGCAAAATTTGTTATCGTCCCAGGCCTAATCTGAATGACATTTGATAACCACATATTTATACATTGAAAAAGACTCCTTTCTGTTCATGACTGCTGTTATGTCACTCTTACGTGCATCCCTTCGTATATAGTGTTACCATGTTGTTTTAATCCACATTAACACAACTTTCTGCTTCTAGGGTTTCCCAGCAGAGTTTGCTATGTACCTGAACTACTGTCGTGGCTTGCGCTTTGAGGAGGCTCCAGACTACATGTACCTGCGCCAGCTGTTCCGCATCCTTTTCAGGTAACCACACATGAAAAAGAACGAGACAGTGTTCATTCCAGCCAGTCTTGACACCACTGCTGATTCAGGTTGTGTATTGTGCAACTTGTGACAAAAGTGACATGTAGTCAGTATTGGCTGTATATGCTACTTGTGCTGGATTAGATAATGACTGCCATCATCAATAAGAAATATTAATTAATTCATGTTTTGCCATTGCGTGTTACCACTACTGTATGAATACATGAAAAAATGAAGCTACATCAAGTGGAGACAGATTTATAGAAATAAGGTCTTCCTTCTGCTTTTCTTTCAGTTTTCCTTTCCCCTCTTACAATGCTGTTTCCCAAAAAATTGTGACACTATCATTTGCGAAATAATTTTTTATATATTTTCAATTTAAAACTGTAAAATACAATATACTTTTGTGTTCAAACTAAAACTTTGTTTCTAGTAAATGTAACGCCTGCAACCTTTTCCCCAAAAAATTGAGACGGAAGCTTTTTTACAACTGTTAAACCACCTATTCTTTTAACAACCAAGAATTAATTGATATTCATTAAATATTTGAAATTGTATTTATCCACCCAAAGATAAGAAACATTTTCTGATGACAATGCTTATATCATAGAAGACAGAACTGACAAAATTCGAACGGAACTTTAGAAAAGTAAACCGAATTTTGAAATAACTATAAACTTCACATAGCTCTACTTATAACCTCTCCCACCCTACCATTCCTTTAGTGGGGGGCTTTAGATGTTTGGGTGGAGATAGCAGGTCAACCGTAGATGCCACATAGAAATGGTGTGTAGCTTCTGAAAGCTGATAATAATTTATGTATTTATATTCATTAAGCTTAATTAGAGATGCAGCTCATATGGTCTGTCAAACTTTCCTAGTCATAAATGTGTAATAAAACTAGTTGAGGTGAGCAGGTCTCTAGTTTGTGGTTGTAAAGTTTCATGAGGCTGTGGTTTTTCTAGAGGTCACAGCAGCTCATTTTATACACTGAGGGCAAATTAAAAATACACTCCCACTACAATGATATGGCAATAATGGGACTAACATCATCAAACATGAATATAATTGGGCTGGTTAAATTAACAAGAGTCTCTGCTTTACAGTGGTCCAATTTGTGCAATTCCAAGACTGTTTATGGACTGCAGTGTGCAGAAATATTAACATCCAATAGTTTCATATGGTATCAGGACCTTCACTGTGGCATTGAAGATGAGCCTGCCACAGCCTGTGAAAGACTCGCCCTCAAAGATTTAAAGAGGTTAATTTGCATGTGTAGATGCAGTGGCAAACTGTTTACTGTCAACCATTTTCTGTAGTGTTCCCTAGCCCATGAGGTAATGTCCTAGATACAATCATGTCCGTTTTTAATGCAGTGCCAACTGAGGGATCGAAGGTCATGGGCATCCATTGTCAGGTTTTGGCCTTGCCTCTAATTTACAGAGATTTCTCCGGACTCCCTGAATCTTTTAATGATGCCGTAGATGGTGAAATCCCCAAATTCAATCCAATTGTCCACTGAGATATATGTCATAATATATAGCTTCATGGATATAGTATATAATAGTTTCCAACTGAATGTCAAAAAAATAGTAGCACAATTTTGGCATTCTGTTTTTATTAACAGTTCCCACAACATCCGAACTTCCTTTCTGACTTGCCCCATAATCTCTCACTTCTTTCCCCCTACCACTCTTTTCTTTACTTTGTTCCTTCTTCCTTATGCTGCTGTCCTTCCATAACTATTGCAAACAGCTGGTTGATGGGAATGTAAGGCTGATCATGTGTTTCTATGTATTTTAGGACTCTGAACCACCAGTATGACTACACATTTGACTGGACCATGCTGAAACAGAAAGCAGCTCAGCAGGGGGCCTCCTCCGGGGGCCAGGGCCAGCAGGCACAAACCCCCACAGGCAAGCAAACTGACAAACCCAAGCCTAACATGAAAGGTTAGTAGCAAACAGCCAAGCGACGTTTTTTACAGACACCAATTGCTCATATATTCATTCAGTATTGTCTTTAGGACTAATAGATATTGTTTTATTTCCTAACCCACACCCCAGTGCCCCTTTTTGGGGGGAAAAAAAAGAATAAAACACAAAATTGGAAATCAAAAGCAAATACAACTTTTTATTCCTGTTGGAATAATGAAGCCAAACAGCATTACACGTTTTTCAGGAGGCACTCTAAAAGAACAGAAAACAGAAAATCTCAGACAAAAGAATTTGATACAATTGGTCTGTCTTGCAGAAGCAAAGACGTCCTTGGGGAATTTGACTACTAACTTTGCTGCCATGCTATTCTGTTCCTTTGTTAGAGCTGGACAACAGGCTCTCTTTCTTACGATTTTAATGCTGACCAACTTGCTATCATTACACACCTCTGCCTCTTCTGCAGTCTGTCATGATTAACATTCCCTCTCCAAACTGGATAATTTTGAATATATCTTTCCCCCCCACCCCCTTTACTTAACATTTATTTTCCCATGCTATTTGACTGTGATATGCTTTCAGTTCAGCTTTATTTGTCTAGCCAAAAATCACAAATGTGCCTCAGAGGGCTTTACAATCTGTACAGCTGTCCTTTGACCCTTACTTCCGATTAATGATCCACACATGGTGTCAAGCAGATGGAGACCAACTGTGGCTGATTGGAGACAACACCCTGAGGAATATTGGTCCCTCAGTTCTAAAATCAAGGACATACTTGCGATGTCACTATCTTGGGTGGCAAACATTAAGCCAGGTCTGTCACAATGCTTTTACATGGGAAACAACTAAACAATGCTAAAACAACTTCAGAAATAAACAGTCTGTTTTTCCCCTATATTTGTTAAACAGCTGTATATCGCTGCTACTAAATTTATGATCAGGATCATTAAAGTGATCAGATCTTGTCAACAGCCAGAATACATAGGCCGTGGTCCTGGCGTGACTACAACACATCTGAGACAACATGCCTGCAGAAGGACACGCCCATTCTAATCAGCTGACCACTATAGTAGTGCTCACTGGTACAGGGACCGAGTGGAGGAGGGTCAGGTGAAACGAAGATAATGTTGTCAGAAAAAAGGCTTTGTAGTAAACAACATTCTGTGTTTATCTGTTTTTAGCCAAGCTAGACAAGATAATTTTGGTTAAAACTGGTGTTTAATTGCTCCCCGTGTATTATATGAAGTGAGATGCGCTGGACATTTTAAAATGTTGCTGGTGTGCTCTGATTAATTTGTTATGTAGTTGACACACCAGTTATGTTGTTGAATCAATTCCTGGCATTTGCTCCTGTTCTTGGAGTCATGTGAAACTAATGATAGACATCTAAAGAAACTTTAAAGACTCCTGTAAGTGTTAAATTTAAGAACCCATTTTGAAATGTGTGACAAATTAAAAGTATTTAAATAAATAACGGATTAAAAAGCAGTCTCGCTGGGGGAAACGCTGAACAGGGATGTCCTTTTTAGGGCATTGTGAATTAGACCTAAAAGTAAAGTTTATGAGTTTAACACTCAACCAACACCAGACAGACATGAGAAGAAGGCGTCAGCATGGAAAGACCAATGGCTTTTTGTCTTGTGTAAATGTTGAGAAGTTCTTTTGCGGCATTTCATTGAACATATGCTAAAAGACATTTAAACCAAGTTACTTGATGAATATCGGTTCCATATGTTGGTTGTCAGTCTCTTTGATTATTAGTTATTGATATTGGTATCAGCCATGAAAATAACGTAATGTGCCAACCCCTATTGTTGTTAATGTGGATACTTGGTACCAGATCAGTTTAGAGAGTCACTGACAAACAAGACCAGCTGACCAACTAACTAAACTCAGTACCATAGAAAGCCTGTTATTTTAAATAACTTAAAATTGCAGCAGAGGGACTGTTCTCCACTGATATACACAGCATACTTTTAATATTTCACAATTCCAGCTGTATTTTCTGTTTTGTGAGATTTTGCTATGTTTTCTAAAAAAAATGTTGGTTTTGTTATTGTGGTTGACCAAAAATGTCTTATCTTCCAATCAATCTTTCAACCTTTTTGTTGAAGTAATGTAATATAATATTACAGTATGACAGTACACTCTGATATACTCTTTTAGATTAACAATCTTTATTTCATTGTTTGTGTAAAGTAACTGTCCAGCCTGCAGAAGTGGACGTATGTGCCTGAGGATAATGAATTAACTGACTGGATGTTTGTCCAGGGAACAAAAAAATCTTGTTTATTTTATTAATAATTTGATTTAATAATAAAATAACAAGCTACCAGGCGACTTTTAAAACAAAATACTAAGTAATTGACCCTTGGTTTTGCATGGATGGGAGACTGCAAATTCCATTATCATGTTCAGTTTCTCATGTTTATAACCAACCAAATGTTTGTTTACTAGTGGATTTGTTGTTTCTCTAGGAGCACTGGGAGAAGGAAGAGGAACATAAGTTTTTTCACAAATGATCTGTCTTTTTCTACTACTCTGTGCTACAAAGTCAAAACTCAGTAACTGAGAAAAATGAATTGTAGTGTCATACCAAAGCAAAAGGCAGTAACTTATATTTTAATTTTTGGTTACCATTAAAAAGCAGTATAATGGCGAAGATTATAAAATTCCTTGTTCTGATAATGATATAACAATTCCCTTTTTACTGTGACATTATTAATATTATGATGTTCTTGTGAAGTCCTTTTTAAAAATTTAATTATTCCATGTTTATGGATGTTTCAGAGTAAAGAGCTAAATACGTACTTAAATGCAGTAAAGTGACCCTGAATTAAGTAAATAAAAATGAACAATGTATTGCAAATGAGTAAACAGTTGAATAATTTAATTTCAATAAGTTACTCCTCCCAAATAAAGTTGTGGCCAGTTTGGGTTCAGAAACTGAATGCTGTAACACAACTGGATGGAGTATTTGATGTGATTGGTAAAACATAGACACATAGGCCTATCACCTAATGCAAAGCAAAAGTTTTGACATGTTGCAGAGGCATTTGGGAATGTGAGGGTAGCCGTCTACTTGAGTGCACCTACTGTGGATATAGGCAAAAGACCAACTCTGCTGGGACCTAGGAATTCATGTGGAAACCCGCACATTTTGGATTCATTCAACTTGCAAAACAGCCTGGAAAGCGCATCTGCTTATCCAAAATGAAATGGATTTAACAGGATTCGGTTTTGAAAAGAACGTAGGCGTTAAATTCCATGTTTACTGTGCTTTGTGCTTATTACTTTGATGCTTTGAGTGCGTGTCTGTCCGTCACCGCTGGGTTTCCGTGTTTAGATCAGGGTGCCGCTGACTGGCTAGCCTGTCACACACGTGCTGTCATTGGCATCATGACTTTCACTACATTGGCTAGCCAACTATGGCTAACTATGGCTACCTTCAATATTTGCTGTCCAATTCTGTTTGCCCCAGGGAGAAGCTCTGTCATCGTTTGTTGTTAATTCACTTGCTAATTAGATATGCCGAGCTAGCTCTATGGGCTAACTTTGGCGATCTTACTTACATTATCTAATGGTTATTAACTGTGTCAGCGTATTGGTGTTTCAAAGCCATCTCCACCATCCTTTTTCCCCTTGTGTTAGTGTCACTTGCTAGACTATAATACAGAGGTGAAACGCAGTAACCTGAACGCATTAACTCCGGCTCAGCAAAACGAAAAGAATACCACAGTTACTGTTAAAACAACCCTTGTTTTCTGTCTTAAATGTAACAAAAGAATTTTTTTAAATGAAAAAACAAAAACAAAAATGAAGTAACTGCCTTTTGGCTTTGTAGGGCAGTACTGTCAGGATACAGTAACAGAGCAAATATGGCATTTGTGGCAAACATTTTTTTTCCTTAAAGGTAACCCAAACACTGCTATTCCTCACATACATCGTTAAAGTCATAAAACTGATCTTTGACTTAAAAATTGATGTTAAAATTAGACATATTATTCCCCATTCTTATAACCTCTTCTGAAACCAAATGTAATTACTCAGGAATGAGTTAGGTTTAGCAGAATGCTAGCCTAACCCAATCGTTACAAGCTTTTTTCCAGCTTTTTCTTTCAGATGCTATAATGGGCTCAGCTTTGGAGCTTCAGGAAAACAGACTGGTATCATATGAAACTTGAAGATCAGAAATCTATTGGTACAAACTATGTTGTGATTTGTTGTCAAGAAGGAGGTTAAATAAATGGTCTTTCATTGTACCCAGCTATATCTCCTGCTTTAGAAGGCATAGCCTTTTTTTTTCCTTTACCAGGACCCTTTTTAAGAAAATGTACAGCACAGTTTACACCACTTCAATTATAGTGAAATGAAAACGTATTATGGAATTTCTGCCTAATGATATCCAATATTTCTGCCTCCACCAGCTTTTAGACTTGCATTGTATTTGATATCATGAATGCATTTTTACTGTACAAACTACAGCATTTAATTAATTCAAAGTTGAGTATCATTTAGCATCTACAAAAATTTCAAATGGTTATAAACATTTATTTTCAATTTCTCCAGACTGCAGGTGTGTCATTACACACAACAGCTAAAAAAAACTACCTGCAGAGCTAATTTCAGCTGAGATATGTTATTGTAGTGGTAATTACTTGGCCAAATGAATTAATGTTTGCCGAAGACACATGAGCCACATTATGGTAGCATTACTCAAATATTAGCAAATATTACATTTGCTGCAAATCACCAGGACTAAATGTTACCAACGCCCAAAAGTTTGAGAACTTTAAACAGGCCTAATTATATGCTAATATGTTATTTTTTAGATGAACTACATCTGTGGTTAGCAACTTACCATAACAGTGAACATGTTTGGGACTTGAACATAATATGGTGACTGTGAGGCTGGGGCTGAGAGTTGAGGGGGACAGGGGACAGCTCTAGCTAAAGATGGTCAGGTACAGTGTCTCCTCATCCATGCAACCTCAGAACAAAAACATAATGACACGCACAGAACGCTACGTACAGGTAGGGCTGGGCAATATGGAGCAAAAGTCATATCCCGATATATTTAGGCTGAATATTGCTATACGATATATATCCCGATATTTTATCTCAAGTGAGAGCAAATGTTCAGTCAAAGTGAAATATGACATGTCACAAATAGCTTTATTGAAACGGTTTATTTAAGTGAACATAAAGACTGTAACAGGAGAACCTTTTTTTTTTTTTTTTTAAATCAGAGCTCCATAAAGTGCACATTTAAATAAAATATATATCTTGAATAAAAATAGCCTTTGAAATAAAATAGAAAAAAATTAAAATTTTCTGAAATAAATATTTATGTTAGAAAAGAATAACGACCATTCCAAAAGAACTAAATATGACAAACCCTAGTAAGGGCAGCATTTATATATAACATTTTTTTATTTTTAACTGTATTGATATATGCGATATGGTCTAATTCCATATCAAATTGTAAAATATATCGATATATCTTTTGATATATCCCCCAGCCCCACGTACAGGTAGCACACTAAATTCAACTTGAATTGCAAGAGTAATAAGTAATATGACAACATGATTAACATAATCTTATGATTGCTTATAACAGACATAACAGGCCATGCATATTTGAGTGCAGAGGTGATCACATTCAGGTTGATGTTTACTTGAGGGGGAACAGGTCATGGTTGGTCTCAAAGACGTCAACAGTCAGTTGTCCTGTTTCTGGTTGACTTTGCTGGTTGGGTTAACCTTTGAGGTGCATTACGCTCACAAAGTTGACTTGAGTTGTTGGTACATACAGTGCTTAACAAATTTATTAGACCACCTGTCATAAAAACAAGAAAACATACATATTTTAGAAATCTTTCAAAAGCTTGATTAAAACTAAAATGTTATTTATTTATTTCACAGATAAAGTGAATTCACCTTTTTAAAGGCAGATTAGAGCCGGCTCACTGGGCCAGATCCTTAAGAGAGCTCATTTTGAGGTTGAATACACACTTGTAACTTTGTATATAAGCAAGCCTTTGCTCTTGTGTGTTTTTAGCTCCTGACTACTCAGTCAGTTAACATTTGCAATGCCAGGTGTTGCATACTTATTGGAAATCCCCGAGGCTTATAGGAATTTCAGGGTCATCAGGTTGTAAAGCAGGCAGACTCTGTTCCAACACTCTAGAGGGGAATGATTGGCATGAGTCCTACCAATTTAACAAATCTATTTTTATTTATATAAAGACAAAATAATAGGTTTGAAACCATAGGCCAATATAGGAGTGTTTTATTCAGAGGCTTAATGTATGCAGGGATGTGTAGAACACTTTTTGGTGAATAAAATAATTTGCCATCAACCAAAATGGATTGTGTTCTTCACCCTCGTCTAACAACCCTCTTCCCAACTAGGGTTGAACAAGGTTGGCTTGCGTGCTGTGTGCCATCATCACGCGTGGCATTTTTTAAATATTGTAACCACTACAGTGTTTTCATCTTAGTTACTATATCATTGGTTGCTGAAGAGCAGAGCAGCATTTAAAAGGGTATATTTTAAGTTACTCCAGCAAACTTCATAGAGAACAATAATGGCAAAATGGCATCAATCTCTTTTAATCTCTTAGTCTATTACCCCATTTTATAGAGATCATTTTCAATGGTCAATGGATTTTCATGGGGAGCAGGTCAACAATAGATGCCACATACAAGTGGTATATAGGGCTTGGTGATATGGAGCAAAAGTCATATCCCGATATATTTATGCTGAATATTGATATACGATATATATCCCAATATTTTTATTGCAAAGTGAGAACAAATGTTCAGTCAAAGAAAAATATGATGTGTCATAAGTAGTTTTATTGAAACCGTTTATTTAAGTCAACATAAATACTCTAAAACAGGAGTACCTTTTCTTTCTTTTTTTTTTTAAATCAAAGCTCCATAAAATAGAAAAAAAAATAGACTGAAATAAAATAGGCCAATCTTTTTCTGAAATAAATATATTTATATGAGAAAAAAATAACGACCATTACAAAATCACTAAATATGACGAACCCTAGTAAGGGCAGCATTTTATATATAAAAGAAAAATATATATATTAATTAAACCAAAGATATATATATATATGTGTATATATATATATGGTTTAATTCCATATCGCATTTAAAAATGTATCAAAATATATTTTATTTCGATTTATCGTCCAGCCCTAGTGGTATACACCAGTGGTTTTCACCTTTGTGCCCAAGGCACACCCAAGTGAAGGCCAAAATATCAAGACACACCTGTATTCATGCAAATGGCCTTTATAGCGCGTATTATCACTCTGTGAATGTTTAATTTTCCTTCCTTTGATGTGTCGCACTCCTATAATCAGAGCTTAACACTCGAACATGGAGAAGCCTGCCAGCTAGGGGCCCAGGAGAAAACTTTTACCATTTAAAAAATAAAAATAAAAAAGCCCAAATTTGGTGGCGCCTCATACATTCTAATGCCTCTATTTCATCATATACACTGATCTTAATCGCTCGTCTTAAAATAATGAGTTTGTCTACCTGATTGTAAACATTTAGGGAATTATTGTAAAGGAAAATGAAGGCTTCTTGTAGGTTTTAATGAAGGCTTCATATTTTTACAGTCTTGTACATTCTGTGGTGGATTTTGTTAAAACTTCAATGTGCTCTTTTTTAAAAATGTACATGTGTTTAGCAACAGGAAGTAATTCATACTGACTCGCTTCTTGTTTACAGTGATGTTCATGAACTTGTCGTGTGCCTGTGATGTATTTTTTTTTCAGTTTTATTCTCCGGTTGAGGCTGCAGATGCACAGACAGTGTTAAACAAAAAAAACAAAACAACCTAGCAACCCAAGTGTGTATTGATACTAGCCGTGTACAAAGTTTTGGCTTTCTGGGATTAACACATAGTTTTAATCGTTGCTACCAAACGGTATATGCAACAGTGTGGTAGGATCAATTCTAAGCGGCCTGTTTCGAAAATCCATCGCTGACTGCCACATGCAAACACAGACGGATAGGCACGTTTTTCTGTCATGCTGCCATTGTTTTGAAGTGAAGGTGAGGGGTGAAATCTTCATTCTGGAGTGAATCACAACTTGTTAATCAAACTATTTTATTAGAATTGAAATGAAAACGGCCTACTACAGTAGCTGGTTTCACTTGAGTGAGTAGTTGACTGATTGGCTCATGGAAAGCTCTGATCTAGGGCTGGGCGATATGGAGCAAAAGCGTTATCCTGGTATATTTAGGCTGAATATTAATATACGGTATATATCCCAATATTTTTTATCGCAAGTGAGGGCAAAAGTTCAGTCAAAGTCAAATATGACATGTCACAAGTAGTTTTATTGAAACCTTTTTTTACGTGAACATAAATACTGTATAATAGGAGCACCTTTTTAAAAAAAAAAAAAAAAAATCAAAGCTCCATAAAGTGCCAATTTAAATAAAAAAAATATCTTGAATAAAAATAGCCGATGAAATAAAATAGGCCAATCTTTTTCTGAAGTAAATATATTTATATGAAAGAAGTACAACGAACATTAGTAAAGAACTAAATATGACAAACCCTAGTAAGGGCAGCATTAATATATTACAAGAGAAAATAATTGAACTATATCGATATATGCGATATGGTCTAATTCCATATTGCATTTAAAAATATATCGATATATCTTTTTTATCGATATATATCACCCAGCCCTACTAGGGACCATTGTTCCTTGTGTGTTCAAGAACTTGGCCTCAGTGAAAATGGAGGCTGGTGAGAGAAAATCATCACACCAAAGTACACTTCATTAAGTTTGCTGAATATTCGTTTCTAACAGACTGCACCTTTTCAAGCAGCCATTCCTTTTCTACAATGTAACCATGTTTCCTCCGTACTGCTTACCACCTGCCTTTAGACACTCTCCTGCTGCTGTAGCTGTTGACTCAGCTTCTCTGTATCTCCACCACTTGTGAACACTCTGGTAATGATGCTGCCTGTGTTTCTGTCTGTGTGTTTGTAGGTTTCTGAGTGTTCTCTGCCAAGTGCAGAGCTGCAGAAGCGTTGGCGACCAGGACCAACAAGTTTCACTTCCTGGACAAGCGACAAACAGAAAGTCTGTGTCTCTCCTTCCATAATAACTATCTATGTAATGGAAATGTATAGATTTACACATGCCTTTGTCAGCTGTGTTATCTATATATTCATATGTATATATAATAAAACTCTGCACTCCGAAAGAAAGGAAGAATGAAAAAGCAGGGTTTTTTTTGTTTTTTGTTTTTTTGGGGGGAGGGGGTTGTGGAGGCTGTAGCCTCCCTGCCCCCTCTCTCCACCCCAACACACACCCCTCCCCAGTCCATCCCTGTCTCTGCCCTCCTTTCAGTGTTGACTTTTTGTAAAGCTTCCTCGGAAACTGAAGTTCAGAAGATAGTCAGCTGACCTTTATTTTTCTCTCCCAGTGGAAACATCTCAACGCATCTTTTCCCCTCTTCACTCCTGAATTATTTCACTCCCTCCTTTTACCAAGAAAATGTTAAAACATGTAAACCTGAAAACTGTTCTCCCTTTTTGTTTCTGAAATAATTGAATGATGCAACCCTGGATGTTATTTACTAAAAAATCAAAAATGTTGGATTTTCTTTCTTGTTTTCTTTTTGTTTTCCTATGGTGATTAGGAGTTTGTCTGTTGACAATATAAGCAGCTGATGGCAACAGTAAATGGTAGAATGATACTCTGGCTCTTTCCCTCTCTCTTTAGAGCTCTGAATTATTATTAAATCTGTTGTAAAATGGTCTTCTCCAAGAAATACCAATAAAAACATTACATAACTCAGACCTCCAAGCACAAGTCATTCTCAACTACCTGCACAATGAAAACTGAGAGAAGAAAAATGTGAAACACCAGTCGTGTCTGATTTGTCTGAACAAGCCCGGATCGTTTCTTCTACAAGTCCCTCATCACCACATCAGTATTTTTATTATACACTCACTGACACACTGTTTAAACTTTAATGTACTTTTCCAAAGGTCTTCTTCAACTGCTGATGTGTTTCCTCCTCATTTTTCAACCATTGCACTCTGACTAATACAGCTGAGAGAAGTTATGCCTGCAGTACTTGACATTATCCAGTAAAAGTGCAGAAACCCACAAATAAGGCATTTAAGTCAAATCGTAAACCTTTCTAGCTGATTGTGTTGTACCCAATGTGAGTCGTTTATTTTCCTGAATTACAAGCATCAAAACAATGGAAGCTACAGGTACATGTCAAAAAATTTGAATATCATGAAAAAGTGTAATATTTTGTCAATCATTTCAGAAAGTGAAACTCATACATTATATAGATTCATTGCGCATGGAGTGAAATATTTCAAGCCTGTTTTTCTTTTAATTTTGATGATTCTGGCTTAGAGATAATGAAAACACAAAACTCAGTGTCTCAGAAAATTAGAATATTTTGAAGAAGTTCAATATTGGAGTCCACAGTCAGTGGTGATTTGGGGCCATGTCCTCTGCTGGTGTTGGTCCACTGTGTTTTCTGAAGTCCACAGTCAACATAGCAGCCATCTAGCAGGACATTTTAGAGCTCTTCATGCTTCCACAAGCTCTTTGGAGATGCTGGTTTCATTTTCCAGCAGGACTTGGCACCTGCCCACACTGGCAAAGGTACCAAAAGCTGGTTCAGTGACCATGGTGTTACTGTGACTGGCCAACAAACTGGGCTGACCTGAACCCCGTAGGAGTCTATGAGGAGGAAGGTGAGACACCAGACACGGATGACCTGAAGGCTGCTATAAAAGCAACATGGGCTTCCATTACACCTCAGCAGGCTGATCACCACCTCACCTCTAATTCTTGCAAAAGGAGCCAGACTAAGTATTGAGTGTATAGAAATGAACATACTTTTCAGGAGCCTGACATTTGTGTTTAAAATACCCTTTATTTTCTGAGACACTGAGTTTTGTGTTTTCATTATCTGTAAGCCATAATCATCAACATTACAAGAAATAGAGGGAAATATTTCAAGCCCGTATGTATAATGAATCTATATAATGTATGAGTTTTACTTAATTAAATAATTTACAAAAAATATTGACCTTTTTCACAATATTATTTTTTGAGATGTACCTGTACATTGCTTCTGGACAGCTCATGGAATAAATTCAGGTAACGCTCTCCACTTCCTCTTCTGTTCATGCTGTGTTATTTGAAGAGTCGGATTGTACTGGATCATGAGACTAATGTATTTATGTGCTGTCTGAGCACTACAAGCTACTGAAAGTAAATTACATGTTGGGGCAAATGATGTGAAAGAGGATAGTGATTGCAACTTTAAAGCCGTTTCCTTTCTTGTTCATCAGAGATATACTGTCCTGACCTTTTGTTTGAATTTATCCCAACTTGGTGTAGTTCACTAGCAGATATGTCATAGTGGACTCGCTTGGGAACGGATACAATAAGTTCTTGAAATTGCCCCTAAGCTTAGATAAGTGACTGTGGGGTAGAGTCACACAAACAAAATTGGCAGATACTGTATTCTATGGTGGCATATTGATACAATGAGGATTACATGTATAGATGCAGGGCTACATCCATATCAGACTTGTGGTTCTTCTGTGTGAAGTTTTTATGTTCTTCCCATGTCAGCGTTGGTTTTCTCCGGGTCCTCCTACCTCGGACCAAAGACATACAGCTGTCCATCTTTCTGTGTCTCTGTGGAGACCTGTCCAGGGTGGACCCCGCCTCTCGTCCAATGTCAGCTGGGATCGGCTCCAGTCCCTACGGCTCCAATTCGGATAAGAGGCTGAGAATGAATGTACAGGTACATCTAAAAAAAAAAAAATTAGAATATCGTGAAAAAGTTCAATATTTTTTGTCAATTATTTCAGAAAGTGAAACTTGTATATTATATAGATTCATTACAAATGGATTGAAATATTTCAAGCCTGTATTTCTTGTAATTTTCATGATTATGGCTTACAGATAATGAAAACCCAAAACTCAGTGTCTCAGAAAATTAGAATATTACATAAGATCAATTAAAAAAATATTTTGAACACAAAATACTTCTGAAAAGTATACTCGTTATGCAGAATGGCCCCGCTCAGATTGTTTTATATATTCCAAATATATTATTATTATTGATGCATTTATGTAAGCAGCGTTTCACTGCTGTCAATGTGGGGCCCATTTTAACTATTCAATATACTGTTATGAGGTTTAATTAAAAGAAAATATGCACTTATTGTAGTATATATGGTATATATCACTTTAAATGTATCATGTTTTTTATGTTAAATCTCCTGAAAAGTAACAAAAGCTGTCAGCTAAATGTAGTCAAGTAGAAGTATAAAGTTACATAAAATGGAAATACTCAAATAAAGTACAAGTACCTCAAAATTGTACTTAAATATAGTACTTGAGTAAATGTACTTAGTTACATTCCACTACTGGATCCCGATGAGAAGTGCATTACAGTAATCCAGTCTGGAGGAGATGGAGGCATGGACCAGCTTTTCAGCATCTGGGAGGGAGAGTATGGGCCGAGTTTGGCCATGTTACGGAGGTGGAAAAAGGCGACCATGCAGAGGTGATTGATGTGTGACTCAAAGGTGAGTTGAAGGTCCGTTTTTACCCCAAAGCTGGTGATTGAGGAGGAGGAGAGGGGGGTGTTGTGACCAGAGAAGGTGATGCTTGTTATGAGCAATGACTGGGTCTGATGAGGAGTGCTGATCATAATGGCTTCGCTTTTTGAACTGTTGAGTTGGAGGAAGTTGTGCTCGATCCGCACCTTTATCAATCAAAATCAAATCAAAATGACTTTATTCATCCCCGAGAGGAATTCAGTGGGTCTGGTAGAATCTCTGGAAGAATGAGACAGCCTGATGGCGAAGGATCTCTCCATCCTGCAACGGAGAGACGAGCCGTCCACTGCTGTTTTTTTGGTCTATAAAGGTTTTGTGTAGCAGATGATCCGGGTATTTCAGGATGGCCTGGAACATCTCGACAGTGCATCTCTCCACCACCTCCTCCAGTGTGTCCAACCTGGCTCCAACCACAGAACCAGCTCTTTAGACCAGCAGACTTCAGCATAAAACAACACACTACCACCACAGACTGATAAAACATCTGCAGCATCTTACTACAGATGTCCAGAGATCTGAGCTTCAAGAAGAAAAAGAGGCGGCTCTACCTCTTTTTGTAGAGAGCATCTGTGTAGGGGTCACAGCTACTCCACAAGGTTCATTTGGATTTATTGACTGAATGCATTGAGAATTGTGTCAACAATCTCTATCTCTATCTGAAGATACCTAAAGGCGTCTCATTGGCTGATACCAACAGGAAATACAACTTCCAGGTTGAGACACAAAAGTCTCGTGCAGCCATCCCTTCTCTCTCTTCTTCTCCTCAACTCCCTGGGGGACAGCATGCACTCCAGAAGACCAGGCCATCTCCCTCCGTCTCCAGCTCTAAGGGAAGGCCGGTGAGGCCCAAACCAAGTGGGCCCACCACGACGCTTCTAAGTTTCCTGCCTGTGATCTATACTGGACATAATCACAGAGACCCTCACCAAGCTTCTGGAGCCAACAGCAAACAACGCTACAACCACCAAAACCCAACCAGGAACCAGATTCTTCTCCAAAAGGATTTCTGCTTCCCCTTTCAACTCTGGACTCTGTGGTATAGTACTGGGCAGTTAGTAAGCAAGAACAAGTTTGTTAAGCTTTAATCAATGGTGTTGATCTGTTGTGAGTTTAAGTATATTTGTTGGGATATTTTGTGTAGTTAGATCACTTGAAGTTGTATGATTAATGTTGCTCTACATATCTCAAGTTGTACATGTAAATTAACTATAACTCATTTGATTTGCTCACACACTAATCCACATGAAATATACTTTAATTTGGCTTCCTACAACACATAGACCTTCAAGACCGCATGGTCTATTGTTCTTCAAGAACAAAAGGGCTTCCGCCATTTTGATTTATTTAAATGACCGCCTTTCGGCAGCCATCTTGTTACACACTCTTTCTCACCCACATTTCCACTGTAAATAATCTTTTAGAGTAGTTATTGTGTGTTCGGTTTGCTTTGCTTTATTTAGAATAAATATGTTTTTGGATTAACATGGTTCTCCCTTTAATGTTGCACATGAATGAGTGATTTGCTAAACCTCTGCTATGAGAAGAACTCAAAATTCCTTCAACCGTTACTAAATATTAATAAGGTAATTCGATTATAATTATATTCATAATTAATAATCAATGTTCCAAATTGATAATTTGTTAACTTTATGAGACTGATTAACTATGATTTGCTATCTTTTCCTATTCCTAAGTGAATAGGTGGTGCCCCGAAAACAACTTTAGTTCATTTAAAGTATTAAATATTAATTTAGTCAATTTCTGATAGCAAAATTGACCTAAATTAGCTTTACCTCTAAATATTTTGGTACCCCTGCTGGAGGCAATGTGTATCTGAACCAGATACCCCTACATGTGTTTAGGGACCAGTCCAACTTATTATCCAGGTATACACCTAGATACTTATAACTTGGCATCACCTTGATGTCCACCCCACAGGTATTCACTGGCTGAAGAGTTCTTGTGACTCCAGTCACTGAAGGCCTTTATCAGATCCCTATATTCAGATTCCTGTCCATTCCTGATAGACGCCACAATAACAGTGTCGTCCGAGTACTTCTGGATGTGGAAGGACTCAGAGTTGTATTTAAAGTCCGCTGTGTACAGTGTGAACAGGAATGGAGCCAGAACAGCCCCTTGTGGAGCTCCTGTGCTGCTCATTAATGTTCCAGAAACACAGTTCCCCAACCTGACATACTGTGGTCTTCCTGTCAGGTAATCTGTGATCCAGGAGATGAAGGAAAGATCCACTCCCATCTCTGTGAGCTTGTTTTTGAGTATGTTGGGTTGGATGGTGTTGAATGTGCTTGAAAATCAAAGAACATGATTCTCACATAAGCACCCGTTTCCTCCAGATGAGCAAGGGCACGGTGAAGCATTATCTCCTCCAGACAGGTGGTGAGGTTTGACGGTAATGATGATGATGATGAAGGTGGGGCTGCATCTGTGGCTTTGACATAGAGCTGTGTGACATCAGCATAACAATGGAAAGAAATTCCATGGTGGCTGATGACTTGTCCCGGGGGGATTAGGTAGAGGATAAGGAGGGGGCCAAGGACTGAACCCTAGTTTGATAGGACATCTGGATTTAGTGTGGGGTTTTCAAATGGGGGACATGACCAGTTTGGAGGGAGTGGTTGATAACAGAAGCGATCAGAGGACCTAAGTCAGCAATATGTGTTTTTACCAGGGTGTTATTGAAAGGGTCCAGGGCACAGGTGGAGGGTTTCACTTTCCTGATGATCACTTGTACCTCATTTTAGGGGATGGGAGAGGATATATGTTGGAGGAGCAGTTTGGGTGGAAGGATCAGTGATCAGTTTGACTTAAAGAAAGACGTGACATTGTAACACTGTTCTTCTGTGGGGGTTGTCTGCGCTGGAGATTTTGGTTTGATAAGATGGTTTGCAGTGGAGGAGAGTTGCAGAGAACCCGCCCTGCTGCCTTCATCTCCCATAGCTCACCTGTGAACCAGGGTGTTAGTAGGGCGTACGGCTTCCTCAGTTGAAAATAAAAGGTAGTTGAAAGATGCTGAAGATCTGCTGTTAATCTTCTTTACATGATATGTAGGTTCATATATTAAAATTAGTTTGATCCAATCTGAAAAGCAGATGGTTTGGTGCAGCGTCAGCAGAGCAGAATAGGTCAAATGTCATCAGCTGAAATAGGCAAGAGCAACCCTGAGACAATGGAATGAGCTTTTGTGACTCACCCAAGGGCATAACTTTGAGTTGAACATTGGAGGGGCGTTAAGATTTTCGCCTGTGAAGCAGGTCTGAGGACATGCCCTACATGAGAAAATCTTTAACATATGTAAATAAGTAAAGTAAATAAACACACACAGGCTGCATGAGCCACTCAGGTAGAGAGACAGATCAGAAGACTAGTGAAAATATAGCATAAATCATATTCACAACAATCAAAACTTGTTTAGGCCTGGTCTCCTTGTGTAAGAACGCTTGTTAAACCTGTTAACCCTCAGCCCTGTGAGCTACTATCAAGTATTTTACATCCTTTTTTTCAGAACAACCTGGGCTTTCAGTATATTCATGTTGTGGTGGTGTCATGTGAATATAGAAAAAGTCATATGACCAGATATAGAAAGAAATATAAAAAACAGAAGATTTATTTCACACATATTTATGGAAACACAGAAAATTATAATACATTTCTTTCTTAATGGTATACAGCTGTTCTTTAAAGGCTCAGGGATCAGGGGGAAATTATCAAGGCTAGCACTGGAGCCCTAGCAGTAGCAGATGCTTCATACAGACACAGGGAGACACTTGAGGTGGGACTCACCTCAGGTCTGAGGAGGGCAAAACCAAATCTCAGAGCGGGAGGGGGCGCACACAAACGTCACTATTTTTTGCTGATAAATTGAGAAAATCTACCACAGTGTTGTGTTTATAATACTACATTAATTATCAATAATTATGGTATCATATTGGGTAGGTTGTGGTGGCTGATTTGAATTATTGGGTGGGTTGCAACCCACCCATCCCCCCAATAAATTACGCCTATGGACTCTCCTACAACCGGTGTTGACCACATCATCATGCAGAGTGGTAACAGTGAATGTTTCCACTAAAATGTCTTAATCCCTTTTCCTGAACATATCCAGTTACAGGTGTAACTTGGACTTGGCAATCATTGCTGTGTCTGTTGTCTCAGTGCATGCTGCTCATACCTGTACATCTCAACAAGGCTTGAATAAAGTCTAACCTTCATCTGTAGTAGTTGCCTTATAGTGTTTGTCATGTTCTGTTTATCAACAATAGTTTAAAAAAAACAATTAACCTTCAAGCTTCTTCATTTTCACTCAGCAGGAACAATCAGTTTGAACAGGAAAGAAATATTGATTCAATAATTATAATGTTAGTCATTATTGACTCATGTGTAAATTACTGTTTACTGTTGCCCAGCCATACACGACAGCAGTGGTGCAATGTAAGTACTGTACTTAAGTACAATTCTGAGGTACTTGTACTTTTTTCAGTATTTTCAATTTATGTAACTTTTTACTTCTACTCCACTTAATTTTGAGGTGAATATTGTACTTTTAACTCCACTACATTTAGCTGCTAGCTTTAGTTACTTTTCAGGTTGAGATTTAACCCAAAAAACATGATTAATTTAGAGCAATTAGCCATTAAAAAAACCCAACAGCCTCATAACAGTATATTAAAGAGTTTAAATGAGCCCTACCTTGAGAAGATTCAAACACTGCTTACATAAATGCATCAATAATAATAATCCAATAATATATTTGGAATATATTAAACGATCTGAGTGGGTCCATTCTGAATAACGAGTACTTTTACTTTTGAGACTTTAACTACATTTTGATGCTGATATTTTTGTACTTTTACTTAAGTAAGTTTTGAATGCAGGACTTTTACTTGTAACGGAGTCATTTCACAGTATGGTATTAGTACTTTTACTTAAGTAAGTTTTGAATGCAGGACTTTTACTTGTAACGGAGTCATTTCACAGTATGGTATTAGTACTTTTACTTAAGTAAGGGATCTGAATACTTCTTCCACTACTGCATGACAGTAATGAAGTGCAACAAACATTGGAGATATCACCATGCCAACTTCGTATAAGAAATATTTGGGTGTTTGAGTTCAAATATTAACATTTTTTTCCAGAATCACGAACTAGCTGGAATCCATTGTACCTTCCACGCAACCTCTGGTCAGTAATGTGTAGTGAGCAACACATAGACTGAGAGACTGAAGAGAAATCCACGAGACAACAGAGCAGGAAGTCCTGACAGTGAACAGGTTGTGTGTTCGCTGTGAACTGAGCTAAATGCTGTCAAACTGCTGTCGCAGAACTCTGGAAGGAGCCTCAGGTCATATCTGCAACTCCAGTGATGCAAAAGCCAAGAACCTGTCGAAACTGGTAGAACGTGTGAAGCCACACCTACAAAGGGACAACAGAGACTGTAGACAGGTATTTTTGAAAATGGTGATCAGTACTCAAAAGTCAAATTGGTTCATAGCGCAGGCAAGGTAAAACATACTGAACAAAAATATAAACGTACTTCTACAACAGGGTTACTTCTCTTGATTTATGTAACATTATTAATCCATCTCTGTCAGTGAGCATTTGCTCAGTGATGCAGTGATTTCACTCAGTACATGGGTGTGGCATTTCCAGGCGGTGATCAAACAGGATGAGCAGTACCCAGACACTCCTTATACTGGGGATAATAAAAGGCCACCCTAAAATGTCAAATTTAGTCATAAGTCGTCATGCCTCAGATGTCTCAGGTCATGCAGCAACGTGCCATTGGCTGCTGGATGCAGGATGTCCACCAGAGCGCTCGCTGTGCAGCTGAATGTTAATTATCGGACAATAGGCCATTTGAGAGTTCGTATTCTCCGGACATGTCGCCCATAGAGCATCTTTTGGATGTTCTGGATCGACGTGTCTGCGACCGTGTTCCAGTTCTGGATAGTGTGCTCCAGCTCTGTGTGGCCCTCCAGGAAGAATGGAATAATATTCCACAGGCCACTATAGATAACCTGATCAACTCCATGAAGGAGATGTCTTGCTCTGAGAAATGCAAATGGTGGACACACAAGATATTGAACATTCAGTTTCTTCAACCTGACCCCCAACGTGTTCAAAAGATTGTCACTCCTTTGCAGATGCCAATATCAAGATGTAATGGACGTTGATATGAGGATTAGTCATTAACAAAAATGGATTTTGATTCGCTTCATATATTGGATAACCCTAATGTTAATAAAAACTCTAAAATTCAACATGGGGCGTTTATATTTTTGTTCAGTGTGTAAACTGATCGAAAGGGTTAAATCATTTTAGCACAGTCAGTATCATACTCAAGGCAAGGCAGGGAGAGTTTATTTGTATAGCACAATTCAACACAAGGTAATTCAAAGTGCTTTACATACATATTAAAAAAGCAAGACACAATTGAAAACAGTAAAAACAGTCAATTAAAACAGGGAAATAGAAATAAAAATATAAATAAGATACAGCAGGATTAGAAAATAGATAAAATATAAAAAATAAAAAGCACAAGTACTCAATAAGAGCAAAGGGCAGCTTCAAGTGAAACTCATCTATTTATAGCAAAATAAATGTCACTAACCCCATCACTAAATGTACAATAATGTGGACTTTGTGTTCATCTCAGCTGTTCAGCTGAGCCAAGCCTTAACCAAACCAAAGAGAGGCAAGCTTATGTTGTTTTTTACTCTTTATAGCTGTTGCCATAACATCACATTCAGGATGACGTGGTCGTAAACTATAACTTTCCCTCTGCTCATATTGTAATCACCATGATATTCTAACACTGAATCTGTTAAAGGTCATCTGAGTGACTTTAAATGAAAAACAATTGAAAACAATCAGAGGAAAAGCAGCAGAAGTGTGTGTGGCCAGGAGCAGAACACATGGGACAGCTGCTACAGTAAAACATTTGACTACATTAGATGTTTGTCTTAGTGTCACCAATTAAACCTAAGCTGCATGTCTCTCGACTGTGGGAGGAAAATACTGCGATATTACTGTGATATTTGCAGTGGTGTAAAAAGTTTTCGGTTCCCTTAGTTTAGTACAAGTACTAATGCCACACTGTGAAATGACTCCACTACAAGTAAAAGTCCTGCATCAAAATGTACTTAAAGTATCAAAAGTAAAAGTACTCATTATGCAGAATAAACCCACTCAGATTGTTTTATATATTCTAAATATATTATTACATTATTATTATTATTATTGATGCATTTTTGGATGTAAGCAGCGTTTCCTCCTATGCAGAATGAACACATTCAGATTGTTTTATATGTTCTATAACTAACTAACTATAATAATAACTATAATAACTATAATTAATATATTATTACATTATTTGTATTGATGCTTTTATGTAAGCAGTGTTTTAATTTTATAAAGACAGGTCTCATTTAAACACTTAATATACTGTTATAAGATTTATTTTTTTTAAAAGTCTAATCACTTTGAATGCATCATGTTTATGTTAAATGTAGGTATATGCTCCAAATGTAAAACATATTCATAAATAAGTATGCATTCGTACTAATCATTCTACTTTTATTAAAATTTACAAGACACAATTTCACTTTTGACTCCATAGTTGTCTCTGTACTCCACTACACTGAGTTTGAACTGAAAGTGTTAAACTGTTTTCAGGTGTGTGTCACTGCCTCCGTGGCAGGTAGTGAGTCAGTGAAATGTCAGAGGAGCCACACCCTGCAGTGTACTTCTGTTAGTTTCGACAGACTGGTAGCCTCAGGTGTGTGTGACGTGTACTGTAGGACATGCTTTAACCCGTAGATATCTACTCCATGACGCACACACATACTCACACACACACACACACACAGGTCAATGTGTAAAGTTGTCAAACCAGCTTTATCTAGTTACAAGAAAATGCTCAGTTTCTGTTTTAACCGCTTATAGTTCTGACGGTTTTGCCATTTTTGTTCCTAAGGAATCTATAGGCAAGTATGTCGGTACATCGTGTTGGGAAGTTGTCGAAATAATGCTGCAAAGTTAGGCTTTTTAAAAAATATTTCATAATGATTTTCAAAGCGGTCATGTGACCTCTGATGTTACCCTATATGAATGAAGAAGGACTCTCTGTGTTGCCACAAGTCTCCACAAGGCGGCAACCTCCAGGTCTGAGCAGTGAGGCAAAGTGCCTTAAGCTGCATTCTACCAAAGATTCCAGCAGGGGGCGCTAAGTGTGACTACAAAAACATTTCTGTCCTTTCACTTCAATACAAAATGAGAAAACTCACTTGATTTATTACCTCAGAAATGTTTTCAGGACAACACTATGGTCACAATCATTGGTAAAAAATCTTCTTCAAGACCCTGATGTTAATAGTGTAAATAATGGCCCCATTTAGAAGAAAATAGAAGATAAAGAATCGTATGATTTGGGGCATGGTTACCTTTGATTGACAGGTGGTGACAAGGACTTTAAACACTAATTAAGCTTCAAACTGCTGATTAATTTATCAAGGGTTCACTTACTTTTTCCCACCATCACTATGAATGTTTAATGGATGTGTTCTATAAAAACATATTATAATTGTTTGCATGGTATTAGGTTAAGCATGTTGTGTTTGTCTGTACTTGGGACTGTACAGATCAGATCATATTTTATGACAAATTAATACAAAAAACTAGGTAATTTCAAAGGGTTCACTTACCTTTTCTTGCAACTGTATCTATCAACACATCTGCTAAATCTGGTGGTTTTATCACAAAATACAAATTTTTTATGATATATTAAACATTTTCTGAAAGCCCTTCATGATGCTGTGATTATCCTAGAGGTCACAGTTAGTTTTGGGACAATGAAGCCTCGTGAAGCATTTCCTATATTTTTTGACTCCACTAGATGGAGCTCTTGGCTTAAAAAAAAGGCTTCAGCAATGGTGATTGAGTGTGTTTTCAGCCCTTTGTTGAACAAAGAGCGCCATCTCTTGGGCTCCGTAAATAAAGCAAATGCTTAACGAGGCTTCATTGTCCCAACACTAGTCACAGTAGCTCATTTTATACAGTGAGTTCAAGATTCAAGAAATTCTCTCATGGGCTCCTATGGGGACTGACATCATCCGACATGAATTAAAGTAGGCTCAATGAAACCACAAGGGCCTCAGCTTTCCAGTACTAGCTAATTTATGTAATTTAAAATTTAGGAAGCCCAGTATACACAAAAATTCAAAGACAGTGCAAAAATGAAAATGTTAATGCATGAGAAAAACAGTGTGGTTTTTGCCTTAAACTGCATGTTATCATAAAGAAGGCCCTTCTTTATGTCTGTAAAGAGGAGACTTGTGGGAACCCATAGAGCCCATTTTCATTCAGATATCATGATGTCAGAGGTGAAATGACCGCTTTGAAAATCACCATGCCGAATCGGCTAGCAAAAAAAATAGCCTCACTTTGCAGCTTTATTACGTCAACTTCTCAATATGATATCCTGTCATGTTTTTACCAATGGATTCCTTAGACCTTCTAGTTTCAATAGATATATATATGATGTGAAAATTAAGCCTGCTTCAGCCCCGTGAGCCTGCCGGCTGGCCGATGATTCCAATATACCACAGGGCGAACATCGGAACGCCAATTCCATTTATTACTGCAACATACATAGGCAATTGCCCCATTTTGTTGCATTTTCTTTCGTTTATTGTTGTTTTACATCGTCAAAAAAAACAAATTTTTACTTGAACTTTTATGTACTCAGTATTTGTGGTGTGGTAAACATGTGAACAGCAGCTTGGAAGCGGCCCAGGTTCTATCTACTTGTAACAGCTGGCTGCCATTTTGAAAAAAATTGTGGCCATGATCATCAGAATGCAAATATACAATGGTCCAATATCCAGTCTTTTCTATACCAGATTTGGTGCTTTTATCACAAAATGAACAATAGGTTAGCTATGCCGCCCCACTAGGGTAGACTCCTAATAGATGTTTATTAAGGAACATTATGTTAAATGTGGATAATGTTCATTTGCTATGATTATACTGTGTGTGATTGAAGCATCCAGAATTCTTTAGAGACACTGGAAAATAGTAAAAGTATATTTCTAGATCACAAATGATAGCAAGAGACAAAGCGCGGGCTATAGCAAGGCTCACCGATGAGGCAGCTCACTGGCTTACATTCAGAAAACTAAGGAACAATTGCACTTCTGCCGTAAGAAAAGCAAAAGCAAATTATCACGTTGACCTAATCTCCCGCTCTTTTGCGAACCCATCCAAATTTTGGAAAGCAGTTAATATAAAGAAAAACAAATCTTGTGCATCCATTCTTCTATCGCATCAAATGACTGTATAATAGATAAAACATCTGACATTTGTGATGCTTTCAATGCACATTTTGTTGCTGCTGGAAACCAATTTGATATATTATATGTATCTGATGTCTATGGGTCAGTTTAATACTATGATAACCAACAACTCTGCCTCTCACTGTAACTGTTTTTTCAAGTGTTTTGTCTGTGCTGTTTGTTCTTCATTCTGTTTTCTCTGTGGTCTTGACATCATTGTACATCAATGATTCCTTGAGAAATAAATAAAGGATAAATGAAAAAAAAAAAGAAAATGTATTTGAAGATAGAGAACTCATGGGAACTTTATTGGACCTACGTATATATTGATATCTTTTGTACACTGCTGTTGAAATGTTTGGAATCACCTGCTACTAATGCTTTTCTCTTAACTACAGTAATACCTCTTCAACCGCTTCTTCAAACACATTTAAACCATTCATTTAGTGGAGCATCAGCTTTTTAAAAAACCTTCAAATATTCCACGTCTTTTTACATCATCCATTTGATTCAACTTTCCACTGACATTCATACAAAGTTACTATTTCCCTTCTTCTTACACATTTAAGCCAGCATAGTATTTTGTTTTCCATGTAAAATACATTACTTAATTTCGCTTATACTAAAAATAATTATTACAGCTCCAAAGCCTGAAAGATCAATCACCCTCTCCTCCTACTCCTTATTCATATGTAGTAGATAATCTATTTTATATTGTACGTCACATTTTGTAGTAATGTCTCTCCTGTGACCCTAAAATGATGTAAAGATCCACTTTCAGAGGACCCAACTGTCAGAGTTGTAAAATATTCTGAGAAATATATTTAACCTGCTTACCACAATTTTCTCTCTCTCTTTCCAACAAGGTAGCTTTGGAGGAAAACAGCTATCCAGCTTCCAGGATTCACATCACAGTTTCTTCAGAAAATGTAGTCTAATCTAGTTGAGTTTAAAATATAAAAATATCATGAATTTAAAAAAAAAGTTATTGTAATTCAAATGTCATAATACTAAAGAACTGTATAGTTGAATAAAATGCTAATACTATTCTGCACTGGTGTGTAGATGTGCGCTTTAGTCTCCATGTAGATTTTGGTCTAACTTCCAAGTAAGAAAACGTTGGTGAATGTTGGAATCTTCATTAAAACGGTATTATACATTTAATTTTTTATGAAGAAATAAATGTGTTGTGTATCCAAGTGATACTGCTTTGAATAGTTACAAGTTAAATACATTGGACCTACATTGTTGTTTGGTGATGTTAATGTCAGTTAATCATTTATTTCATTGCTGTAATGATCAGGATGCTTTTTGTACAAAGAAAAGATCCCCACCTGGAGGAACTCAGCCGATAGGTAAGAGCCTGATATTGGAGAACTATTGTAGTGATAAATATCTTTTAGCTGGAAACAAGTTACAGAACCCTAACTGATGTGGTGAGTAGCTTTTCTTTAGAAAAATGTGAGAAGACATATCCTGTGCTTGTGTAAAAGTTGTTACTCTGTTTCAGAAAGTGAATAGCCTGCATTGAGCAAAGAAAACGACTAAAGGAGATTGCTGAAACTACTAAAATTAGGGTAAGAACTGTCCAATGCATTATTGAAACATGGAAGGATAGTGGGACTGTTCTGGCTCCATTCCTGTTCACACTGTACACAGCGGACTTCAAATACAACTCTGAGTCTGACTCAAACAACACTGCTATTGTGGCGTGTATCAGGAATGGACAGGAATCTGAATACAGAGATCTGATAAAAGCCTTCAGTGACTGGAGTCACAAGAACTACCTCCTACTGAACAGCTCAAAGACTAAGGACATGATCATAGATTTCCACAGGCTCAAGCCCCCTCTTCAGCCAGTGAATACCTGTGGGGTGGACATGGAGGTGGTGCCAAGTTATAAGTATCTAGGTGTATACCTGGATAATAGGTTGGACTGGTCCCTAAACACAGACGCTCTCTACAAAAAGGGGCAGAGCCGCCTATTTTTCTTAAGGAAGCTCAGATCTCTTGACATCTGTAGTAAGATGCTGCAGATGTTTTATCAGTCTGTGGTGGTAGTGTGTTGTTTTATGCTGCAGTCTGCTGGGAGGCAGCATCAGACACAGAGATGCAAGGCGGTTGGACAGACTGGTCTAAAGAGCTGGTTCTGTGGTTGGAGCCAGGTTGGACACACTGGAGGAGGTGGTGGAGAGATGCACTGTGAACATGTTCGAGGCCATCTTGAAATACCCAGATCATCCGCTACACAAAACCTTTATGGACCAAAAAAACAGCAGTGGACGGCTCCTCTCTCTCTGTTGCAGGACAGAGAGATTCAAAAGATCCTTCGCTCCTACAGCCAACAGACTTCTAACAGTTACCAGACTAACTGAATTTACCCTTGGGGATAAATAAAGTGATTTTGATTTGATTGATTTGATGGAACCATTATCTTTATGGTCAGAAAAAAAAGGTTGATTTTGTCACTTAAATGTTTAGTGAAATTAAATCTTGAGAAGTCAACAGTAGAAGTGATGGCTATGTTTAATAATGAAAGTAAGAGCATTTCCACTCACACAATGCCAAGAGAACTCAAGGGATTGGGACTAAAGATTGGACTCTGGAGCAATGGAAAAGGGTCATGTGGTCTGATGAGTCCAGATAGACCCTGTTCCAGAGTGATGGGGGCTTCAGGGTCAGAAGAGAGGCCCAGTGCCTGTTGGGCAGTGTTATGATCTGGGGTTACCCAGTTGGTCAGGTCTTGGTTCAGCAACAATATCTGGTCAGCTTGGGACATAATCCGACTCCCCCATCACAGATACAGGACCTTGCAGTGTTCTTGTGTTGGAGAAGCTACTTTGACAGCATAGCTTTGTAATCTACCAATTACTTCACATGAGAAGAAGTTGAACTACAGTAAAGCGACCCTAGGGAGAATTCTAGTTTGGTAAAATAATGTACATCAGTGACGTGCAGTCAGGGGAGGCAGGAGAGGCTGTGCCTCACCTGTCATCATGGAAAGAAAAAAATGTAAAATAAAAAAATAAATAATATTTATCCAGTGAAGTTTTTTTAATCTTACCCCCCACCAGTTTTAGATTATTTTTTATTCAAAATCACTGAATTGTCACATTTACTGTTGAAATACTCTGTCTCTCTGTATGTCGCTATTAAAAAGATCAAAGACTTTTGCTATATGAACTAAATTTCCATAATTTAGCTGAAGTATATAATGTACAGTATTGTTTGTCAACAACTGTATGTGTGTGACGTGTTTCTTATGCTGAGCAATAATAAAATGGCTGTGAAAAGGCACTAAGTGAGGCCCGCAGTTCTCCTGCTTCATGGTAGGGGGCACTCATGATCCCACTGATTCTTCCTGCGACTCTTCGGCTGCAGAACAAGTGACAGCAGCACTCCCATAGACATTTTTTATTTCACATTCATTTATTGAACATATACAGCAGTAGTGCAGTAACATAAGTAGCAGGGTAAACATTACAATAATAATATTTGAGAAACATCTAAATAATACAAAAATAAATACATAAATAGAAAATGAAAATAACAACAATAGTAGTAAAATAATAATTAACAAATAAAATTATATATGCATATATATATATATATATATATATATATATATATAAATTAAATTGAATCAAAAAGACTGAAGTGGGAGCATAATCTCACAGTTTTGATAGCTTTCTTGTTTTTAGCATTAGATATTGACTTGAAGTACATCTCCAGTTCTTTCATAAAAACACAAAATAAAGGTTTCACTTTGGCAAATTTACATTTATGGATGTAAAACTTTTCAAGGATTATAATTAGATTAATTAAATAATATTCTTTCTCAACTGAAATGTTACTCATTTTAAAACCAAAAAGTACATCTTGCAAGAGGAACTTGAAGTCACAGGTGATATTATGTAAAATAAATCTGCAAATATCTTGCCACAGTATACGGGTATATTTACATTTCCAAAACAGATGGATAATAGTCTCAGTATGGGAGTCACAAAAGGGACAATTTAGATCTAGATCAACATATTTGAATTTGATAAACTCCCATAGACATACATGTCTCTATGAGCACTCCACTGACAGCCAGCTGCTTGCTCGGCCCACAGGTTAATGTCAATGTGAGTTATCTTGAAAAAAAAATCCCACTGAAATGAACAGTTGAAACTAATTCTAATCCCCCTTATTGAAAACAACGTTTAGAATGTTTTATATGTATTTTTTTTATCTATTTATATTTGTATTTAATTTAATTTTATTTCAACTGCTCTGAATTTATAATATTGATGTTATTATTGTAAATTTTACTGTTGATTGATGTTCACGTAGCATTCTTTCTACACTTATGCAAGGTATGTGTACTGTGAAAAAGGTGCAAGAAATATTTATTTTTGTAATTTTCAATAAAACATTGGGGGAAGAAACAATGTCAAAGTCGGTACTTTTATAAACGAGTAGCTTAAGACTTTTTTGCTTTTATTCATTTTTTAAAATAATTTAATTGTGTATTTTTATGACTAACATAAAATTCTTTAAACTGGCAAAAACAAATAACTGACCGCGTGCGCGCGCGCGCGCGTGTGTGTTCGTTCTACGCCGCTTTAATGTCAGAGCTTGGAATATGTGACGGCTAGTTCTATGGAACGTTCTGTCGATAGAATCTTCATTACATTTCAGATCTTTCAGTGAACTGGACATCAAACTACTGAGGAAAACAGACTGATAGCGACTTAAAAAACTGACTGATGATAGTTAGCTCACAGTATTAGAGGTAGACAACGCTTCAGACACATTAAAGGTAAGCCATATTTTCTTTCTCTCTTTCTTTCACAGGTAAATAGCCTAGAAAACACACTCAGGAAGCAGCAACTATACTTGTGGTTTCTGTTAGAAAACGTGTAAATACTGTGATAAATCATACATTTTGGAGATGTTTATTTATACTTTGTGAGAGAAATGTTTCCAATAACTGTGTCCACTGTACTTTATGTAAATTGGATTGTGGGAGAAATTTGAGAAACACCTTTCTGGAAAATGTAATCCAGTCTTTGCCATACATATTTTGTACATTTTCGACTGTAACTGCAAAATATGTTATCGTACTATGAAAATTCCAATCCAGAAACATATTTTCAATACCGGCTTCAATTGGTTCAATTGTTTTGGTTATTTTCATGCACATGTGTAAAGCTTATATTTAGCTGGGTTACAGCACTTAAGCAGTAATATAGCAAGACTATAATTTACATTATTTTTCAAAAACTTAAAAACTGACAAAGTAAGCTACTATTGTATGTTCTGTGTTGCAGAATATATTCACAAAAAAGAGGAAAATGTTTAAAGGCTTATCCACCACAAACTACAACCTTAAAAATGAAAAATAAATTGTTGAATCAACACATCTTTTTTTGTAGCGTTTGTCTGACTCTCAATAACATAATAGTATTTAGCACTGAGTAGCTTCTAATAATATAAATCTTAAAAATAAATCAGTAACAGTTAAAAAAGTGCATGCCATAACTTGTGTCACTGAGTGACTCACTCCCTGTTCTGCTCTCTTGTTTGTTAACAGTCATGTCACGGAGAAGCTCAAGATTAGATTTGTCGGGATATTATAACAACGAGGGCGAACCCGTTATTAGATACAGGGAGTCCAGGCAGAGGTAAGTTTGTATGTGTGTGTGTGTGTTGCTGTCAGACTTGTAGATATACACATGGTATTTATATTTCGCACTTTCTTCATTATACTGTACATCTTCAAAGCTCTAACTATTTCTCATACATAACACCCAGGAATATCAAACGACGTAGGACCACCTTCCAGTCCTGGAGACGACGTCTTCTCGACACGGCAGACGGCGAGAGCGAATGTGGCTCCTGCAACAAAAGACAACATGACAACAGCAGGACCTTCATGACGATTGTTTCCCTGCTGAGCTTTATTGTCTCCCTGTGTTTAGGTAAGTGATATCTCCTTCCACAAACAGCCATATTCAGTTAATCAGTGTGCAAATTCTATACAGTGTCTGTTCTTTGAATAAAAAAACATCCCCTGAGCTTTGCTTTATTTTTCTTCATTCAGCAGGATTTGCATTCGCATTGCAACAGGAAAAGCTGCAGGAGTGTGAAAATAGGTTGAAGTACCTGCAACCGGTGGCAGATACAATGCCTAATTTTGCTCTGGAGACGCAGGGTAAAACATCTTAATCCCCCTCATCATTTTCATCTGTCAGATTGTAATTTGCATATGTGCTTTTTAGTTTTAAGTTTGCTTGCTAACTTTCTCTGTGTGTTTTATTGTGTGCAGGGGCCTTTATTTTACCAAGTCTTTCCACAGCAACGTACCAGCCACCATCATGTGTAACGTATTTGGGTATTTCTCTTTGGCAACCCCTTAGGAGCCCAAGGATTGTAATTCAGGTAAGAACACACAACAAA
The DNA here is from genome assembly GCF_030273125.1 of Centropristis striata. Lineage (NCBI taxonomy): Eukaryota > Metazoa > Chordata > Actinopteri > Perciformes > Serranidae > Centropristis > Centropristis striata. The sequence goes on along the minus strand of NC_081528.1, from coordinate 15,526,297 downwards.
CACTTGGCTACGTGGTATGGCCATATGATATTAAGATTTGGATTGCTTTGCTATTATTTATTATACACACAACATACCAACTAATTTCTCTTTTTTCTCCTCAGGGACACCCCCTAAGAGTGGGAGACTGCTGGCCCCTCCCTGGTGATCATGGACATTTATTTATCGCCTTGTCCCACCCGGTTACCATCAGCCATGTAACACTGGGTCACATTTCAAAGAACGTGTCCCCAAGTGGCAGCATTTACAGTGCCCCAAAGGAGTTTTCTGTCTTTGTAAGTCACAGATTTACCATTTTTATACTGCAGACACCCTGTGTATTTCACTGACACATACACAGAGAACAACAAGTGTTTAACTGGATCTTTGTCTTTCTCATTTGTAGGGCATGAAGACTTTAGATGATGAAGGAACCCAACTAGGAACATTTCTTTATGATCACGATGGGGACCAGGTACAGACTTTCAAACTGCCTGTGAGTATTACAGCATCAGCAAAACATGCATTTTTTAATTTCACCAACAAGCTGGTAAAATATAAAAGACACTGATGTTCTTAATGTAGTCATTATACGTATATATTTTTTCACATCCTTTTTCGACCACACAACTGACTTGCTCTGCTTATTTCTCATGTCACTCAGGATCATAAAAAAGGTACCTTCAACTATGTGAAGCTGCAAGTTGAGAGCAACTGGGGCCATCCGGACTACACCTGCCTGTACAACTTCAGAGTCCATGGAATGCTGCAAACCGGAGAAGGGAAACAAGGAGAGAAGATAAAACTGTCTTCTGGTTGCAGAGATTGGTAAGTAAAGTATGGGTAAGTATGTATTTGTTTGAATGTAAGGACTCTGACCATCTGTGAGTAACTAGACTTAATTTTGAACTTGTGTTGTGGAATTTGCAGTCATAAAATATAAGCAATTTTTGTGTTAATTTGGGGAGGGGGGTCTACAGCTGTATATTTGCTGGGGGGGAAGTATGGTTCCCCATACCTTCTCCCAGCAAACATCATACCTGACAGGGCTCAGAGATATGTCACAGCTGTGCAGCACACGTTGGCAGGATGGAGACAGGGTGGGTGTGTTACTGGGGGGAGGTTTGGAGTACCGTGACGGTTCCCCATTCTTCCTCCCATCAAACCTCCTCCCTGACAGCACTGAAAGGTAAGTTACAGCTGTGCAGCGCACTGTGACATGGGGGAAGATAGGGTGGGTAGGTGTATTTGCTGGGTGGGTGGGTGGGGGGGGGTGGGGGGATGGTTCCCCATACCTTCTCCCAGCAAACATCCTACCTGGCAGGGCTGAGAGGTATGTTACAGCTGTGCAGTGCAACTTGGCAAGGGGAGACAGGGTGGGTGGGTGGGAGCTTGGGGGGAGTATGGTGTCCCGTGAGGGTCCCTATACTTCTCTCAACAAACCTCCTCCCTTTCCAGGTGAAAAAAGCTGCTGGGGGCTCTGTTTAGATCAGAGACTGTTTGGACGGTCATTTTTTTTTGTATTTTCTGTCACTCCAAATTCCACAACACAACATCTATTTATTCACAGATGGTCTGAGTCTTAGGGCTGCACGGTGGCAAAGTGATTAGCACTGTAGCTGCACAGAGACAGGACTAGCTCTGGTTCATTGTCTGTGTAGAGGTTGCATATTCTCTCCGTGCATGCATGGGTTTACTCCAGGTGCTCTGGTTTCCTCCCACACATAAATATGCACAATTTAGGTTAATTAGTTTCCCTAATATCAATGCAATAAATAAATAAAAAGCTAAATGAAAATTATTTCCTCTTGTTTTGTCATCTATTTGAAATCATTGAGTGCAGTTTACTTGATATAAATAAAAGATTTGATCATGTAACAACAACTCTAAGAAGCAACTGACATTTAGCAAACAGCATAAACAATGCCAGATCAAGGTGAAATATGTCAAATCAGTTATTGTCAATAATGCTGGTGCTATGATTCCATAGCTACAATTCAGTGGTGGTCACATCAAAACACAAGACATACTGTATGTTTTACATGCTTTGTTAAAAAATACATGGTGACTTGTTTTTTTTAAGGTTGTAGTTATAGTTTTTCACTTTAATGAAGAAAATCACCTTTACTGGGTCAACATGCTCCAACATTTCCATACATGTGATAGAAAAGAAAACTAAAAATATCAACATTTACACAGTGTGGAAAACTTAATGAAAATACATTGCAAAGATTTGTAAATCCTTTGTGACCTACATTCAACTGAATACAGTACAAAGACAATATCTCTCATGCTCCAACTAGAAAACTTTTCTTAAATATAAACACCCATGCTGACGTAGATGCATTTCTGTTTTTAATAATGTTTTACAGTGCCACAACTATTTTTGAATCAGGGTTGCATATCCTCAGAATACATAAGGTCTTATATCATATGTACCAATGTAGCATCGGTTAACACCTATACAAAACATAACTATATATTTTTGTTTTGTTCACATTTGACTATATACACTGAAATTATTTGTGTATTTCTGTAGCTGCACATGCTATAAGATTGTAAAGGTAAACTAATTATAATTTCAAGTTATTAAATTATAACTTAAACTTAAATTATATTCAGCTGTTGTTAAATATCTGAAATAAATATCTAATCTTATTATAGTATTATCATTATTAAACACATCTAACAATAATTCAAAGTAGCATACAAGAAAAAAAGAAACGTCATAAAATAATAATACAGCAATAATAATGATAATAAAAACTTTTACTTTAAGAGGGCACTTATTTTTAATTATTTGAAGGATTTGAAAACATTAAGAATTATTACTTTAAAATAATAACATTACAAAAATGATATTATTATAATTTAAAGAATTTCTAAGTATGATACCGAAAGTGAAACAATTCCATATCTGGGTGAAGCGATGTTTACAATCTGGATGTCAGACTGCTAAGTAGCTAAATTATCAAGAGGGAAAACTGCAGTCACACGATATTACAACCACTTTGCTCACCACAAATGGCATCTCAGGTCCCAATAGCCATCAGAGCTCAGCCTGCATTGGCCAGCTCCGCCGCTCTCCGGGGGAAGAAACGTCCCGGTAGTCCGGCCGTGTCTGCCGCTCACCACCACCAACACCGACTCTATTTGACCTCTGCGCTGTGTCTTGTGTTGAATGAGAACTCTTGTTTGCAGTTCTTGGTAATAGGATTTATTGACATCTGCAATGATGACAAAAGGAGAGCACATACAGTAGTTAATGTCATCTGCCGTGGACAACTGGCACGTTCCCCTCCGAGAAAGACACGTAATAGTTAGAAGGATTTCTACTACCCTAAAACACAGTGAAACAGTTTGCAACTCGGAAGAAATGTGCTAAGTTCCAACCACAGACACTCAATATCCACCAACATATCAATAGCTCAACTTTTGATATTCATTCACATCCATTATTACCTTTGTCCACTAAATAATAAATCACTGCACTGAAATTTATCACTACACTAAAATAAATCACTGCATTTGACTCACACAGCCTCAGTCACTTAACTTACCTCATCCACTGTGTGTGTGCTTCTCTTTGACATAAGCTGGCTTATACATTTCATCGTGTCTCAGTCTAAACTGTACACACAAAAATACAGAAAGAAGTGGGAATCAAACCCTGAATTCAAAGGCTGGTTAAAGCAGTTTATTGGAGATGATACAAGGTAGTGTTGGGACAATGAAGCCTCATGAAGCTTTTCCTTTATTTTTTGACTCCACTAGATGGTGGCCTTGGCTTAAAAAAAAGGCTTCAGCAGTGGTGATTTAGTGTGTTTTCAGCCCTTTGTTGAACAAACATCTCTTGGGCTCCGTAAATGAAGCAAATGCTTCACGAGGCTAAACACTAAACATGGGCATACTGCCTGTATTGTAAGGCGGATTTCTACGCCAAACTTAGTGATGTAAAAAAAACACATGACCACTCAGAAACACATTCAAACTGGGACTTCCGGCTTAGTGACTCATGGAGTAACACATGCCTGCGGGAGCTGCTGTGAAACTCTCTTAAATTAATATGTAGGGCCTTTCTCGTGAACTTACTATTTTTACAGTTTTACTCCACAAGCTCGTTGGGACTGCATTACAGGCCGATATGCCCCAAAAACAGAAAAATATGAACAATCCGACGGCAGCGCTAACAAGGCCTACCCCCCTCCGCCAGGGAATAGTGCGGCCACAACACCGCCAAGTGCACCTGCTAAGCCTCCCCCTCCGGAGGACACTGCTGCCGTCCTGAGCATGACTTCTCCGGATTTTAAGGCTGAACTTCAGTTGGATTGGCAAATTATAGGAGGTTAAGAAATTATGTTACTGCTGCTAATAAAAAGAAAAAATATCTGTTCTATAAAGCTCAAATTACAGATCTGTAGAATGATTAGAAAAGGCTTTGGAAAGTCACGAATGGCATGACCTGTTTGATCTAGCTTTTAACTGATTATTTTACTATTTATTTATTTATTCACCTATTTATCTATTTACTTATTTAGATGCTCATCACATCGTTTGTATTTTCTTTCCCATTGTATTTTAGTTTTTATCAGAACCTGTTGTCTTTTAGTCTTTTAGTTTTTATCCTGTCCTGTTGTCTCTTAGTCTTTTAATTTTTATCCTGTCCTGTTGTCTTTTCGTCTTTTAGTTTTTAACTCCAGTGTTCCCTCATGGGGGTCTCCGCACTGGGAGGTGTGTACAGTCTGCCCATGGGTATGTCGTCTTGGAGACTCACTGGGCCCAGGGGACTGGGCGGCTCTGCACCATGTGTGAAGTCCGCCCCGGTCTACCCGGGTCCTGGTGGTCTCTGTGACGGCGTCCTCTATGGCTGTGGGCTCTGCCACCTCTCAGTGTGGATGCTCCCACAGGTTGCTTTTTCCTCATCTGGATCCTCGGTGCCTTGCCATGTCTCTACACTGTCAATCAGTATGTGCTGTGTGTGAGTCTGAGTGTGTGTTTGTGTGCTGAAAGTAATGGCAAGGATCATGTTTGATCAAATTCAAAATTACTTTGACATCAATAATTTAAATAATGATTTTCAACATGCCTTTAGGCTGGGACACTCCACATGTACAGCCTTGACACATGACGGATGAATGGCGCTCGGAAATGGACAATGGAAGATTAGTGGGTGTCGTTATGCTTGATTTTAGTGCTGCATTTGATTTTCTGTTGGTAGAAAAACTCAAGCAGTATGGTTTTAGTCTGTCAGCCATACAATTGATGGAGAGTTATTTGACAAACAGACTGTTTTTAATGGCAGTTTGTCTAACATTAAATATGTTGACTGTGGGGTTCCTCAAGGGAGTTGCCTTGGGCGTTATTATTTTGGCGGTTACTGCTGGGTGAGACCATTAATATGAGGGGTTTCATATATTTTTAATTATTATATTTTTAATTAAACACAATGCTTGGACAATTGATTGTGATGTTTTTTTTAACATGTATCTTAGGTTATGTGTGTAACCTGTAAGAGAACAAATACAAAACAAGTAAGAAACAAAAAACATTTCTCTCCTACGGTTTGTTTGGAACAGTCCATATCAGTTTCTAACTGCTACTTAGACCTGCAGTTAGCCAGCGCCATTTTCAGTGACTGCTTTTCTCATACCCACTCCTTCTTGAGGTAAGCAGAGCTGCCAAGTGTCACGCTTTGAGTGTGACAGTCACGCAATTTAACCCATTCTCACACCACACGCCACACTTGACATTTCTCACGCTTAAATTTCCCCATTCAATACTCTTTCGTCCTCGCGGCTTGCCGTATCTCGAGTAACTCTGATTGACTGACCGAGATAACCAATCCCAGACCAATCCATCAGTCCTTTGTGCCTAAATCTAACCAACCGGGGAAGGCACCACGCAATATTAACCAATCAGAAGCAACGAAAGGCGGGTCTTGGCGTCTCTAACTTTCTTTCACACACAACAGCGCCGACATTTAAAACCCACTCGACGTTGCTTGAAGACAGATGGTAATTAACTACTCAATTTTGTTGACAGTTGATTCACTGTTTCTCCTTGAGTTTCCTAGTTAATATGTACTGTTTTAAGGCTGCTATAAGTCTATCACTGTCCTGTATTTGTTGCAGAGCTGTGTAACATTTATTTGCCTCTTCTCTTGACCAGTTCACACTTGAAAAAGAGACTCTAACGTTAGTCTCAATGTGTGTGTGTGTGTGTGTGTGTGTGTGTGTGTATGTCAGAGTTACAGACTTGTCAATTTAGACCCCCCTAAAGCAGTGTTTCTCAAAATTCTAAATTTCAAGGTCTATCCTTAACTCTGAAAGTGTACAAATGGAACCAAATTAGCTTTATTGGCATGAATGGTATCAACCTTTGTTGCCAAAAGCAGAACATACATACAGACATGCAATTCAATTACAATACAATTAATACAATACATTAAATATTAATACAAACATATTAAATATTTTACATGAAATATATTTCATATTAAATCTCTCTCCTTCGCGCTCTCGCTCTCTCTCTCTTTTGGCAAACATGGCGGAAGGCGGAGCAGACACGCCAATAGACAATTAGACGCAGCATCAGCTGCTGTGACGCGAGAAATTCGGCCGCCGTCTTGGAGTGGTGATCCGCTCCACTCAGTGTAATTAGTTTGACAGGAGCATATAACTGTCAGCGCATTTAATTAATCTTACCTCACTGAATACTACTGATTTTCACGCGTTTTTTTGTCATACGTGTAGCTATGATAAAGGACACATGTTTTGGCATGTTTTATTATTCATAGTTGGCTTAACAGTAATTGAATATTCTTATATGCTATAAGTGACCAGACGTCCGAGATTTAAAAAAAAGACACAAAATAACTAAAAAAAATCACACAAAATGACAGAAAAAAAACTAAATTACTTTAAAAAAAAAGAAACAAAATGACAGAAAAAAAGACACAAAATTACTAACAAAGACACAAAATGACCAAAAAAAGACACAACATAACTAAAAAGGACACAAAATGACAAAAAAAACCTAAACTACTTAAAGACACAAAATGACAGAAAAAAGACATAAAATAACGGGGGAAAAAAATCACACAAAATGACAGAAAAAAACCTAAATTACTTAAAAAAGACACAAAATGACAGAAAAAGAAACAAAATTACTAAAAAAGACACAAAATAACTAAAAAGACACAAAATGACAGAAAAAAAGACACAAAATAACTAAAAAGGACACAAAATGACCAAAAAGACATAAAATAACGAAAAAAATTACACAAAATGACAGAAAAAAACCTAAATTACTTAAAAAAGACACAAAATGACAGAAAAAAGACACATTACTAAAAAAAGACAACATTACTAAAAAAGACACAGAATGAACAAAAAAGACACAAAATAACTAAAAAGACACAAAATGACAGAAAAAAAGACACAAAATAACTAAAAACACACACAAAATGACAGAAAAAAACCTGAATTACTTTTAAAAAAGACAAAAAATGACCTAAAAAAGACACAAAATGACCAAAAAAAAGACACAAAATAACTAAAAAGGACACAAAATGACAAAAAAACTAAATTACTTAAAAAAGACACAAAATGACAATAAAGACACAAAATGACAGAAAAAAGACACAATATAAATAAAAAAATAAAAAAAATGACAGAAAAAAACTACATTACTTAAAAAAGACACAAAATGACAGAAAAAAGACACAAAATAACTAAAAAGGACACAAAATGACCAAAAAAAGACACAAAATAACTAAAAAAGACACAAAATGACCAAAAAAAAGTGCCATGGGAAAGAGAGAAAGATGGCCTATATTTTGCATTTTGTTGTCCAAGTAGCTGTTACTTTGTTCAGTGACAATAAAGTTCAATCTAATCAATTCTAATGACTGTTGATTGAGGGTGTGTGGTGGCAGCGGGCATAGATATATATAAGAAAGGCTAGATGGCTCGAGGCGGAGTCACCAGCGTCCGTACACGGCGGCCATCTTACCACAGGCAGCTCGCCCACTCATAACATCAGTCATGGTGCACGTAGCATTTAAATAACCATAGTTTGCTTAATTTGAACCGATTTTCAAACGGTTTGGTTTGTTATAAACCTCAGAGTTGTTATTTTCAATATAAATATGTCTAAATAAATGTGTGTAAATATGCCTTCCTGTATATCCATATACATAAACACACACACACACACACACACACACACATGTCTGGATACGGACAGGCCCGGGGTGGGTAATCGGGAGAATCGGGAGAGTTCCCGGTGGGCCGCTTCACTTTTGGGCCGGCCGATAATTTTTTTTTTTATTTATTTGACATTTTTCACATTAGTCCATCTTCTCTTAAAGTACGCTAAACACGTTTTGCATTCTGACACCGCAGCCTCAGCATGGGTTGTACCATGCGAGGGAGTTCCCCCCTCCCAAATAAAGTTGGTTGGGTCCATAGCCGTCTTTCCAAAAAAGTTTTCTCAGGTAGGCTACCGATAGCTGGGCCAGCCCTATCTCAACGATACACGTCGGGGAGGATGGATGGGAGGAAGAGGCCAGGAGGGGCTGAAAAAGCCAGGTTGAAGAAAAGAAAGGCATTGGAGGAGGATGCTGCCAAATGTGCCAAGCTTACAGATTTATTTTCGAGAGGACAAACACAAGTGGCAACTGGTAAAGAGAGACATAGGCTTAATGCAACGTAACTGTTCGGCTAACGTTGTAACGTGGTTAATATCGTTGAAGCGTTGTCAACCTATTCGCAAGCAAAACATTGAATTGAATTAAAATATAAGCCTTTTTATATCACCTGATATATGGCGATTCATAGACTTTGCAAATATTATGAAAATATTGATAACAAAACTCAAACTTGATCTGTGTAGGCTATGCAGTGAAATTATTTTTTCTTTGTAGCTTCTGAGCAGCAGATAAGCCACTCTCCTGCTGAAAATGATGAGCCCGAAATTTGCAATGAGGAGGCCATGACTACAGGGACAGGTAGAGAAGATAACAGAGTAAACAATATGAATTAAAGTTATTTAATGTAAGAAATAGTGTAGCTACTGTGAGTTGAACTGTAAACAGTAGTTCAATATGCATCTTTATTGAAGAGTGGGATATGTTTCAAATGCTTTATTTATTTTATGCTTTTGTTAATTTATCAACCTACTGTATCCTTGTGGAATAGTGAAATATTTTTTGTTAACTTCTCATCTTAAGTGGATTATTATTTAACCTTTACATTATCTGTTGAACCATGGTATTAATAAAAAAAACTACAGGATAGTAAGAGCTGAACTGTTGCTTCATTTATCCAATTTCCACTACCATGGAAAAAGTGGGCCGGTCTTGGGCCTGAAATTCCCAGGCTGAAAAGTGGCCCCACTCCGGCCCTGGATACGGATATACATGCACCTTTCTTTATATCCGTTCTGTGAGATATATATGTCTGTGTGTGTGTGTGTGTGTGTGTGTGTGTGTGTGTGTATACATATATATGTATGTGTGTGTTTATGTATATGGATATACAGGAAGGCATAAGACATATTTATAATGAAAATAAATACATACATGTTAATTTTATGTGTCATTATTGTTATTATAAAAGAAATATTACTAACATAATATACATGGAATGATTAAATGTTTTATAAATGATTTAATATAGGCTAACTACCTTGTGTGTGTAGGCCTATAGCTATTACTCTACCTATCTGCTTAATGTTTTTTTATGAAAGTCCATGGTTAAAATTATTCTTCAGTATGCAGGCACATAACCACAACTCTGAGGTTTATAACAAACCAAACCGTGTGAAAATCGGTTCAAATTAAGCAAACTATGGTTATTTAAATGCTACGTGCACCATGACTGATGTTAAGAGTGGGCGAGCTGCCTGTGGTAAGATGGCCGCCGTGTACGGACGTCGGTCTCCGTTGGCTAACAGCGAGCGTGAGCCATCTAGTGTTTCCTGTCCCTCCTGCCGACCCACTCCTCCTTCCTGCCGCTTTTCTCCTCTCTCTCATGTATCTCGGACACTGTCTTCCAGAATCTCAACGCTGATAGGCTGTCCCGACACAGCGTCACGCGAATATTTCGTCAAAGTTGAATTTATTGAACTCACGCGAATTCGCGTTGTTTCATTCGCGCCGCGACATTCGCGTCAATCGCGGCATTCGCGTCGCGCGAAACCCGCGATTCGCGCCGCCGGCAAAAATTCGCGTCTATTCGCGTGTTTGCATTGACTTTGTATGTAATCTTGTCGCGCGAAATATTCGATACGCGTCCGGTCTGAACATACCGTCACAGCTAGAGGGTCGCCGGTTCGCCTCCCACCTGCGGCTCTTCTGTGTGGAGTTTGCATGTTCTCCCCGTGTCAGCGTGGGTCCTCTTCGGGTACTCCGGCTTCCTCCCACAGTCCAAAAACATGCACTTAGGTTTAATTGATGACTCTAAATTGCCCGTAGGTGTGAATGAGAGTTTGATTGTCTGTCTCTATGTGTCAGCCCTGCGATAGTCTGCCTACCTGTCCAGGGTGTACCCCGCCTCTCGCCCAATGTCAGCTGGGATCGGCTCCAGCCCCCCGCGACCCTAATGCGGATAAGCAGTTAATGGTAATGAATGAATGCTTAGTTTGCACAAAACTAGGATAAGGGATTAAGGGATTATTGCCACTTTGTGGCAAAGTGGCCTGGCTCAGTCCATGACTCCAGAGTCTTTGGGACCTCTGAAATCTGTCAGCGCCGATCACAAGGTGAGCCACAGAACCATTAATAACCACTTTTTACATCATGGCTGTGTCAAGAATGTCATTCTGTTTGAGGTTGTAATGATGAGATTTTGTGTTGACGGGTGAATTATCTGGTGTGTTGCTGGGAGACAGGGGGTCTGCCTGCCAGCCTTTTCTCCTGACACCATTCACAGACCCTCAGGAAGCACAGCAGGCCTACAACCATACCCATGCCAGGAACAGGCCCATGCCAGGACCAGGCCCAGAGTTGAGATGACCTTTGGCCTCGTAACTTATACCATAACATATCCTACTGCCCCATATCCTGCTTTTGTGCGACCGGATCACGGATAAATTGAGCCAGGATAACCAACATATCCCGGCTTAATCCCTTATCCTAGTTTTGTGCAACAGGCCCCCATTCTTGAGTGGAATTCCTTGCCACTTTACATCGTATTAGTAGATTCCAAAGAGAGGTGTGTGTGCGTGAGGGAGGTTTGAAAAACAAAACAAAAATTATTGGCCATGGTCAGTTTTTTCTATTGTCTTTTCTTGGTCAATTAATATTGTTAATGTATATTATGTTAAACTGAACAAAAAAGAATGTTTATTTATTTTTAATTTATTACTATATTTCTATAGCACCTTTCAAAACAAGGGTTACAAGGTGCTTTACAAAGTACATTATCATGGAGGCAATACAACAGTTAAAACAAAAATAACAGACCATCATCAAAAACAGTGAACAAGCAAAAATAATAGGATACAAAATTAAAATATGTGTAGGACGTTAGAAATCATTGCACAAATGCCAGTCTGTACAAGTGGGTTTTTAAAAGTTTTTTAAAATGATACACAGACTCAGCTGCCCTGATACTGAGGGGGAGCTTGTTCCACAGCGTTGGAGCTAAGACAGTAAAGGCGTGATCTCCCTTTGTCTTGAGCCTAGACCGTGGGACGCTTAACAGTATCTGATTTTGAGCTCTGAGGGATCTCGGTGCAGAGTAGGGGGTTAAGATTTCTGAAATATAAAGTGGAGCTATTTAAATGTTATGGTTAAACATGTTCATGTTTTACTCTGTTTTACTTGTTGTAGGCTCCTTAGTGGACCACAATGGTAAACTAAACACAAAATAAATAAATAATAATTGAAAAAAACCCTAAGTAACTCCGCCAGAGTGTCTCTTTTGAGTCACGTTTGCCAGTCCCAAACCCAGATAAAGGAGGAGGGTTGGAATTGTGGAAACAAGAACCGACAGAAGAAAGTTCATTTGTAGTTTGAGTGCGTTTTACTCACTTTTTGTGTCTCTCACCGCATGTCACTGATGTACCTCAAAGCTAATACTGCCTAATATGTGTGTGTGTGTGCGTGTGTCTGTGTGTGTGTGAAGGAGGGGAGGATAGAGACATAAGCCAAAAATGACAGTAAACATGACAAACATGACATCATTGGTGTGTGTGTGTGTGTGTGTGTGTGTGTGTGTGTGTGTGTGTGTTGTGTTATAACACAAATAATGTTGTTTATCTGTTGTTGCCAGCTTCAGCAGCATTACTGGGCTCCACCTTTGGTGATTTTTATGTTTTTACTTTATTTGCCCTTTCTTCACGAGAAAAAAAGATGTGGTATTATATATATATATATATATATATATATATATATATATATATATAAACATTCCTTTCCATTTATGCACCGATTTTGTAATTTCAGCAGTTTAACTAAACAAAAAAGTTTAGCATTTCATTCCAACAAGGCAGGATCACACCTGACTCATTCAACCACCTGAAGTGTCTTCATTCTGGTGAGTTGATGAAACAGCTTTGCCCGTGCTTGGTTGTAACGAAGTCCTTCAGCCACACAGGCCCTGGCTTGGATCAGTTTGACACCCCTGCTCTTTATTATGGACTATATAACATTGTATTCCATACAATCACTTTATTCGTGTCTATTGTCTATAATTAAGGAACTGTTTTGTATCAACAGTGTTGTTACAATGGCCTCACATTTAATTAACAGTGATGTATAATGAAAAATATATAAAACTGTACTTTTTCTACATAGTGATGACAACACAAACATTTGTTTTACTTATATTTATTGACATGTACAGTCCAATTAAAAGTCATGTTGGCAATATCATCATTTGGCAAATAATATCCTTTGATGCAGAACTGATACCTACTGCTAGTGTTGGGACAATGAAGCCTCGTGAAGCATTTCCTTTATTTTTTGACCCCACTAGATGGCGGTCTTGGCTTTAAAAAAAAAATATTCAGCACCAAATGTGTGTAACAAATGGTATCAACCCAAAAACTGCTGCAACATCTTATGGGATACAGTTGAACATGGAAATGGACTTCAGGTGGCAACATAATAATTAATGTTATGAACCTTTATACATCTAAGTAAGTTTAAATTAATAATTAATTAATTAATTGATTAAGTAATTCTTATTAGACAATTTTGACCAGAACAACTTGACACACAGTGCTGTATCTCAAATTAATCTCTAGGTTCACAGCTTTCAGATAATGTTCACCACTTCTATGTGGCATTTATTTTTGACCTGCTATCTCCCCCTAAACATCCACTGCCCACAACCCCCAATTCTCAATAAAAAGGGCCTTGAACACTAAGTGGTGAAATGAAGTAAAATTATGCGAACGATGAGAAAAGATTGTTGTTGTTTTTTTTGTTATTTCTTTCAACTATCTCTGGTCACTCAGATACTCAGAGGAGCCCAGCCTCCAGGTTAGAAACCAGAGCTCCACCTCAGGCAGATGCAACAGTAATGCTGCTTACACCCTATCAGAAGGAGAACTTCAACTTTTGATGCTTTAAGTATATGTTACTACTAATTATCCTGCCCTTGTGCTTAAGGAGGATTTCAAAGGCATGACAAGGTTACTGTAACTGATGTCTTTAATACAATGTGGTTTGGGTTGCTTTCTCAAATCAGTAAAACTGAGTACTTCTTCCTGTACATCTTTTCATTTATCCTTTATTTAATTCTCAAGGAATCATTGAGGGCAACCCCTCATTTACAATGATGTCAAGACAACAGAGAAAACACAATGAAGAACAAACAGCACAGACAAAACACTTGAAAAAACATTAGAAACAGTTACAGTGAAAGGCAGAGTTATTGGTTATCATAGTTCAGTTATTGGTTATCATAGTTTAGTTATTGGTTATCATAGTTTAGTTATTGGTTATCATAGTTTTAAACTGGGCCATAGTTATAATTGTGTTGAGTTTGAGTAAATGTTGTAAGATGTTCCAGGTAGATGCAGCAGATACCAAATTCAGTATTTGTCCGGGGAACATTGAGCATTAAAGTGCTGAGGTATGGTGGCATGTCGCCTATCAAGACTTTATAAATGAAGAGGAACCAGGGCATGTCTCGTCTCATAGATAAAGATAGATTTTTAAAATCCTGAACAGTACATTATCCATGTCCATATACAAGAAATGACAAGAAATGTTTGTTTTTAATGTTTATTTAGTGAAGAACAGTTACATGGCAGCCCTTTCGTAGTTATTCAAACCCCTGACCAAAGTCACATCTCATTAACAGGAACTAACATGGCACTTTGAACTGGATTGAAGCAATAACAAACAAACAAAACATAAAAAACAATGTCTTTCTGTTAGTCAAAACCAATTCAGTATGAACCTATAAAACATACACCACATGGTATAACATACTGTACATGGAAGTGCTGATAAACCTCGCCCCCAAGAACAGTATTTCCAGGAATCCCCCTTTCTGATAGGTCAAGGGATTCCTGGGAAAACTGGACCCCAGGAGAGAGGAGAAGAAAAACAAGATGTCAGTGAGTGATTCATCCATCATCAGATCATCACCAATGGATCCTCGCATGCACAAGTCAATCTGTGCTTCCCATACTTCCCATTGGAAAGAACGAAGCATTATTTAATAAAGTAGGCACCCCTAATCCTATTTTTTAAATTAATTCTAAAAAATGTTTTCAATGTCCTCAAAACACTTCCTTTGAATCCAATAATGAGCGAACCGACTGTTACGTGGCTGTTGATATGCTCAGGCTGGTATTTCTGTCCTCTGTCCCGAGCTACAGTGCTTCATCTCAGACTACCAACTGACCAGAGATGCAGCACTGCACCATGGGCCACAGGGATGGACCAGGACTTCACATCTTCATTGGTGTACCCATCTCTGGTAATGGCTTCTAGCTGTGATGCCTTAGTTTCTTCTGCCCACAATAAATACTTAGGACTACTCTGCCCTACTAAGCCTAACTACAGTAACTATGTAAAACTGAGGAAAAACTGCTCTAAAGATTTTTTTTAACGTTTTTAAACTGGCCAGCCAAATGGGTTATAGGTAGGTAAGTGATACAACACTTATTTCTACATGTATTGATGATGTCATTTTTATGCTCAAAAATCATGATGATTTATTTGACCTTTGACCCCAAAAATGAAGTTACTGCACTCTGGTTTTGCTTTACTATTAGAACATTTTACAGCAATGCAAAACCAGAGTGCAGTTACAGCAATATTGTTGTCTTCTTTCAGCTTTTATATTTTGTTTTCAGTGAGTAAACATTTTCAAATTGATTGTGTTATAAGTGTATTTAAAAGTGTTTAACAGCTCTATTTAAAGATTTGTGTACTTTAGACTTAATATGATTTATCTCACTTTTTACTTAATCACTATCTAGATAATAATTTCCCTATCAAATAAACTTAATAATAATTATATAATAATTTACATTATTCTTGTATTCACTAATAAACACAATGAAGAAATACAAGTATATCACTGTCAAAGCAGATGCTTTGGTTTTATTATTTGTATATATATCCTAAGCAGACTGTTGTAACTGCAATTACTGTGTTCTGCTTTGGTTTTGAGTTGGATTTTTTAGTTACTGCAATTTTCATCATTATTATTATTATAATTATTTAACTGGATTAAAGAAAAAATGATATCTACACAAAACAAACACAAGGATTTCATTTTTTGTTATAACTCAATTTCGACCAACAATGTAGTTACTGCAGTTAGGCTTTGTAGGGTAGTACTGTTCTCATCTATTTCATAACTGCCAAGACGTATTACAACAAAAAGAAAAAGACTTTTGGATATAAGTACACAAAATTAAGTTATCCAAGAAACGCAATGTAAAACTCTGCATATTCTCTATGCATACATACACAAGTTGTTATGGACATCACGCCTTATGTACCTCTCCAACAATGCACCTGGAAAGAATCTCCTCCTGATCCTGATCCAACCCTGGCTGCCGGTAGTCTTCATATACGTCCAGACATCAGAGGGACATGTGTTTATGTGACCTTCCACCTGTGTGAGGAAATTAATTCCTTTATTGGGGTTTATGAATATAGAGTAGGGTAAAATGTAAAAGCTGTAAACCAGTTTGTGACACATGCCATACAACTACAAAACATTCTGGATTACTGGACATCAGTCTTTCATGAAGGAATTAAAACAGGTGCTCAGTGTAGAAATATTTTTCTTTTCTTACTTTAGCATGATAACATACAAAATGTAGCTACACTAAATGCACAGAGGCGGTGGTGGAAAGTAACTAAGTACATTTACTCAAGTACCGTACTTAAGTACAATTTGGAGGTACTTGTACTTTACTTGAGTATTTACATTTTATGCAACTGTATTTTTCTACTTTCTACTAAGTGATTAGACTTGTTTTAATTAAATCTTATAACAGTTTATTAAGTTATTAAATGAGCCCGGTCTTTACAAAATTAAAATGCTGCTTGCATAAAAGCATCAATACAAATAATGTATTAGTATATCTGGAATATATAAAACAATCTGAAGTCATTCTGCATAACCAGTACTTTTACTTTTGATACTTTTAGTCCATTTTGATGTTGATACTCGTACTTTTACTTCAGTAAGTTTTGATTACAAGACTTTTACTTGTAGTGGAGTAATTTCACAGTGTGGTATTAGTACTTTTACTGAAGTAAGAGATCTGAATACTTCTTCCACCACTGGTCAGAGGTTTGGTGATTAGTCAAGGTCTGAGGTGAGCCACGATTCAAATCATTAGCTGACATGGATCATGTTAGTAGAGAGAGAGAGAGACAGAGGGAGGGAGATGAAGTGCACAGCACAAACAATTCTGTTGGGGAGGGATAAACAGGAAATGGTTTTAACCCCCAGTAGACCTCCATAAAACCAACTTCCTGTCATGCTGCTGCTCCCTGTGACATTCCACACACACACACACACACACACACACACACACACACAGAATCCTTTTAACAGCTTTAATGTGTGTGTGTGTGTGTGAGTATACGTGTGTGTGCATGTGTGTGTAATGTGTGTCTGTGTGTGATACTAACCTCTCTACTACATGCTCATTTCGGACATCTGAAATACAATACATATACATTGATGAGAGACATTGCAACAGCAGATGCACACACACACACATACACACACACACACACACACACACACATACACTGTGTGTGCGCGTATATTATAAACAGTTGAAAGCAGCCATGCTTCTCTTCAGCTGAGGAGGAAATGGGTGCAGTACACTCTCTGCTGTGTTAATTGACTGTTTCCACGTTATATGACTTTCTGCTTTTCCTTCATTATATTTCAGGAAAGACGGAAAATCTTCTTGTTCCACTCTATGTGTTTGCGAGACTCACATGTTACTTCATTAGATTGCCACTTTACAACATGAGTTTCAGAAAATGACTGGGTTACTTTGGTTTAATAGCTTGACTGAGCCACTGGTTGGTCAAGTGAACTTCAGAGCTAGAGCTAGAAGAAGGATCATGTTCCATTGATGTTGGTTTCCTTTCAAAGTTTTTCATGAAGGAAAAACGTAACTGAGTTATAACCAATCTAAAGATGGGGGGTGGAAAGAGAACGCATGTTTAGCACTTTTCCGCCTAAACAGACAAAGAATACTACAACTGACTTCTCATTCACCCATTCTCACCCTGATGGTGGTGGAGCTGCCATAGAAGGCGCCAGTGGTGGAAGAAGTATTCAGATCCTTTACTTAAGTAAAAGTACTAATACCACACTGTGAAATGACTCCACTACAGTAAAAGTTCTGCATTCAAAACTTACTGAAGTAAAAAGTACAAAAGTATCAGCATCAAAATGTGCTTAAAGTATCAAAGGTAAAAGTACTTGTTATGCAGAATAGACCCACTCAGATTGTTTCATATATTCTTAATATATTGTTAGATTATTATAATTGGTGCAGTTATGTAAGCAGCATTTTATTGCTGTCAATATAGGGCTCATTTTAACTATTTAATATACTTTATGTGGTTTAATTTATAAAAATGTGTAATCACTTTAAATTAACCATGTTTTTTATGTTAAATCTCGACCTGAAAAGTAAATAAATCTGTCAGCTAAATGTAGTGGAGTAGAAGTATAAAGGTACATAAAATGGAAATACTCAAGTAAAGTACAAGTACCTCATAATTGTACTTAAGTCCAGCACTTGAGTAAATGTACTTAGTTACTTTCCACCACTGCAAGGCTCACATGAAAGGATTCCTTTTACTGATTCCTTTAAAAACTAACTCATGCTATATCAAATGTTAGCAAATGTTTTAAAAGTTTAATTCAATTTCAACTGCAGACATAAAGCCAGAGGATATTTAAAGGAACAAAGATGAAAAAAGATTCATGATGAATTCAGGTGCTGAAGCTGTTGAACTACGTTTTACTTAAACGTGTGATTTTGGTTTGTCATTTAATTATTAGCCCTGGTACTTTAGTATTCTTTAATCCGTATGGCCGGCACTATGTTCCCCACAATGATGGTAAAACTCTGGAAAATCGCTTAGGCTCTGCTGCCCTTCAAAGCCTGACTGCAGTAACTACGCAAGAGAATAAAACTGTGAAAAAACTGCTGTTTTTTAACTGGCCAGCCAAATGGGTTATAGGTAGGTAAGTGATATGACACTTATTTCTACATGTACTGATGATGTCATTTTTATGCGCAAAAATGATGACGATTTATTTGACCTTTGACCCCAAAAATGTAGTTACTGCACTCTGGTTTTGCTGTAAAAGGTTCTAATAGTAATGCTTTTATATTTTGTTTTCAGTAAATGAACATTTCCAAATTGATTTTGTTATATGCGTATTTAAAAGTGTTTAACAACTCTATTCAAAAAATTGTGTATTTTAGACTTAATATTGTAAAGTAATGTTATATTTTAGTCTCAATATCATTTTATTTCACTTTTTTTACTTCATCACTATCTAGATAATAATTTACCTTTCAAATAAACATATAATTTCTATTATTTTTGTCTTCACTATTCAACACAATGAAGAAATACAAGGCTACACTACTTTTGTTTTATGTTTGAATTTGTATATATATCCAAATCTGACCGTGGTAAGTGAAGTGCTGCTTTGGTTTTGAGTTGGATTTTGTAGTTACTGCAATTTTTATTTTTTATTATTTCTCTGAAATAAAGCAAAATTTAAATCTAAAACTTTTCACAAGATAAATCAGACATCAAGGAGTTCATTTTTAGTTATAACTCAATTTCAACCAAAAATGTAGTAACTGCAGTTAGGTTTTGTAGGGCAGACTGGACCTCAAAGATTGAGTGGAGGCCTTGGTGAAAATAGCTTCCTGGAATGACCGTAGATGAAATCTTGCTCTGAAAGATAAGAAGCCTCTATGGGAACATTTGTGGATTCATATCAAATGTTGACCTCTTTATGGGCATTCCTTTTTCTAAAACCAACAAAAATGGCAACATAATCAACGCTCTGTAGAGTCTCTCTTACCCCAAGTGAAGACTGTTGGATCTCCATCTTTGACCTCCATCATCTCAACAGCAACACCTGATAGAAGACATATATGGACATGTTTAAATCAACTGTATGGTTACAATGTTCTCACTGGTAATGTCCCTTACTGACACTTAAACAGATCCTCTATTAAACTGAGAACATTAAGTAGAGAGAGAAGACAGAACAGGAGAGAGAGAAGCTGGGTGTTTTCCAAAAATACTCTGACTCTGCTTGGCTGGAAACTCCCAGTGTGCCCATATAAGGCCTGGGCCAGCCTTTTATTTTGGGGATCATGGAAAATGGGAGTGCTACTCTGGATAAACATTCCATCATCCAGTCTGTGATCGCTCCCACTGATAGTCCACAGACATCCCCCTTTCCCCCACACCCCTTCTTCTTCCAGCTGGCTGCATTCATTCCCTTTTCTAGTCACAGTGTGGAGAGACTCACTTAAAAGGAAGCAAAGAGAGAGAGAGACCTTTATCTCACTCCATCCTTCACACACAAGTCCATATTAAGAAGAAGGACCTTCTCTCTCTTTCTGTCTTATACTATACACACACACACTTACACACACACACACACACACACTTACACACACAAACACACACACACACACACGAGAAAGCAACAGTCCCACAGTAGGTCACGTCTCAAGGTCCGACTTCAGGAAGTGTTGCTGTCACTAATCTAAATCAACCGACATATCTACCTTTTTCCAGCCTGATATCACAAACAAGAATAAATAATTGAAATGGCATAAAAATATTGGAATATTTTAATAATAGCTATGTACATGGAAAAGGAGGAGAATGAGGATGAGTGGTAGCATACAGAGGTAATGTTATTAGATAATATGAATATAAATAGTTTTATTGCATTATAAATATTATTGCACTTAGACAGGGATTGGACATGGTGGACAGTAAGTGAACAATATTGGACTGGAGTGGTAATTGCACATAAAACGTAACAGAACAAGACAGATACAGAAAACCTATAATGATTTGCAAAGTACTTCCATGTTTTACATGCAGGGATGTTTGGCTTGCTTGGCTTTGCCCAGACTTGTATTCAATAGTGACGTTAAAAGTAAGGAATATACATATGGAATATGTGAAAATATGATTGTGAAGAGGTTCAGCCCAGAACTCCATCAGTACTGTTACAGTAATAAACAGTGATACTAAGGCAGGTTGGGAGCTAAAAAGCAGCTTCCAGCCTCTACTCCTAAATGAATAGGTTGCCATTTTGTTTCTTTCTTTCTGTAAGTGAGATTAAAATATTTATAATCTCATGTCAATGTGTTAAGTATATAAAGTCAGGATGCAGTTGGTGATGAGAAATAAAAGCTCACTTATTAACAGTGGTGGAAGAAGTATTCAGATTCCTTACTTAAGTAAAAGTACTAATTCCACACTGTGAAATTACTGCACTACAAGTAAAAATCCTGAAATCAAATCTCAATAAATGTAGTGGAGTAAAAAGTGCTATATTTGTCTCAAAATGTAGTGGAGTAGAAGTATAAAGTTACATAAAATGTAACCTTAAAGTACAAGTACCTCAAAATTGTACTTAAGTACAGAACTTGAGTAAATGTACCTAGTTACTTTACGCCACTGCTTATTAACATGTTGTGTTATGTGGAACTTATTATTAGAAACTGGAACCAGTGATGAACTCTTGTTTATCAAGATGCCCTGAAAGAGATCCAACCATCTAACTCTTGGAAAGTAAAAAGAAAGAAATGATTTGAGAGGGAGCTCGGTTATTTACTCTCATTCACTCAGGACAATCCATTGTTTTTAAAAATATGCCATGTTTAAGTAGTGAGCAAAGTGAACTTACAGCATGTAATAAACTTCACAGAGAAACAAATCCATGAGAGTGTTCACGCTGTTGGAAGCAATGTTTTTTTCCCCACAACCTTAAATATGTGGTTCAGATGCCTAAACTCAACCAGCGTGCTTTGGTATTTTCAGTGTTTCCAACTGCATTGTACTACGTGTATTCTGTACTGCAGCTAAAATATATCTGTGATATTCAGAGCAAGCAGTCCATACACCTGGCTCACATTTCTTGCTTTCATTGTTTCACCATAAAAAAGTAAATTGCAAATCTGTTTAGATTTCTTAATGGGAATTTTTTTTTACAGAAGTACAGTACTGGAATCTCTGTTTCTGGGATTTATCATTGCAGAGCCACTGGTGAGTTACCAGAAAGGATCAAAGTGTTGTTTGACTTCCTCAGTTGAGATCATGAAAAAAGAACAATGCTATCACAGTTAAGACAGAAATATGAATAATCTCTGCTGTGAGGTCACAGTTTCTCTCAAGGTGTTTGCATGTCCTTTTAGCTTGAGACAAGGCCCAACCTATACTAACTGGATTTTATCATAAGAAAAATTTAAATTGGATAAAGCTGAAACAGACAAACATTAGTGACATGGCACCAGAATGACCCATATGAGGGATTTGTGTTACATTTGGTCTTTGCATACTGTATGTATTTCATTCTAATAGATGGTGTACTTACACAACTGGGAAAGCTGCACAGTCTTTGATACATGAGGCTGGGCTGTGATAATAATAATTACAAACATTTTTGACTCCAAGGCCCTTCCCTTTTGTGTCTTTGGCTGCGAGGCTAAAAACAGGACACCTGGGTAGGCTTGCAACTGTAACTGCAATCTGCTGTGTATGAAATTATTTTTATTTCATTTTATGGTAAATATTTTTACTTTATACAAAATTCCACACAGTCACTGCAGAAATGCACACGTTTTTTTTAGTTTTAAAAGTTTTGAAAGCAGTATACTACAATTTTTAAAAAGTGCCACAAATATGCAGTGTTTTGCAGGTGGCGGAGGATGAATGAAAAAAGAGTTCATGGATTAAGGAAGAAAGAAAAAATTCACTTAAAAGTCCTGAAATCTGTGGTCTCCCTTCTGTCAAGTTCTTGCACCGCCCCAGTTTCCTTTCACAGTTAAAGGATTATTTCACTGCTGAACTATATACAGATAGGACAGGAAACAACATCAGCCACTGCATGCACTGCAAAAAAGGAGTGTCTAAAAACAAGATAAAAACACTAAATCTGAGGGAAATTATCTTGCCTCATGGACAGATAATTTCACTTGACAAGATTTCTTGAATTAAGATTGTTAAATCCAGAAATAAGCACGTTGAACACTGAAAATAAGAAATTAACTCTTAAAACAAGATAAATTATCTAACACTTCTAAAACTAAGTTGTTTTTTTATCTTGGTAAGTAATTTGCAGTGTGAATTTTGCCCGATAAACAAAATATCACTCTATGATAACTCTCTTTAAAAAGAAGAAGACAAAAACTAAAATCATTTTTAATACATTTTAGTTTTCATGACAATAAATCTGATTTGAACTATTTTGTTCTGAAATGTGATCGCTCTTTGATCAATGGACTAACTTCACAAAGTCAGGCTAAGTACAGACTACCAGCCGTGAGTGGGAACTGAGTGAGTGAGTTAGTGTGTGTGTGTGTGTGTGTGTGTGTGTGTGTGTGTGTGTGTGTGTGTGTGTGTTTTTAGACAGGCTGTGATAACAGTCATAGCCGATCTCTCCCTTTGAGCCAAACATTGCCTAATATGGTCTTCTTTGTCTTTCTCCCTTGGCTCTCACTCCGGAGGCCCTCTCTCCATTTCACTCTGTGTCTGTCACATTAAATATGTCTCTTTCTCTGCTCTCTCACACACACATAAACACACACCAAACACACAGCTTATTGACACCTAGTGTGTAATCATTTTTGATTAAAAGCTTTAGTATTTGTTTGTGGTTGAATAGAGTCAGATTTACTACTCGACTGGTTGAAGAGCTCAGCACTGTGTCAGAGTATCAAGTGACTATGAAGGTGGCGCCTAAAATCAGTGACCAAAAATGGCAAAGCTGAACTGTGCACTGAGGCCCTGGTCAGACGTGGTATTAACTTGTATTCTGGGTGATCCGATCACAAGGGAACCACTCTAATTAGATTTGTTCACACATGGCATTAGGATGCGTTCTGACCACTCTATATGCAAATGAACACACAGTAAACACATGGCTAAACACAGCAAACATTCTGACAGAAGATAACAGTGAGGTCTGTGGTTATATCTATCAGATTTGTGAGTTTGGTACGTTTTTATGAAAATAAAAATATCAGGTTATTAAAACCTGGCAGTCTTTGGGGACCTTGATGCTGCTGACTGCTGTCTTTGCCAGGCAAAATAGCTACAGACAGCCAGGAATGAGAGCAGACAGGCAGATCACCAGGACACATCACTGACAGTATGATAATAATATCCAAAACACAATATTTACTCTGTGACATGAGAAATACAGCAGTCCTGACAGGCATAAAATATTGCACTGTTACCATGCATAGAGCACCATTGGAAAAATGAGTTGCTCATGTTTTGCTCAATCTCGTCTCTTGAGATCAGTTTGAGCTTCTCATATTCGTATCATTCTGTGATCATTTGTTTCTGAATTGCTTCTCCTAAGGGACCCTTAGGAGCAAGAGACAAGAGACAAGCTAAAAAGAGACAAGACATCACTATGACAAAGGAGGTTATGTCTCGGTTATTTTGAAGGAGAATTGAATTGAGACATTATTGAGATCAGGGGCATGCAACTATGGGATCTCCTCAGTTTATCCCACATCTGAAGTATTGCTCAAATGGTTTCTCAACTCAACCTCATTTGTCTTAGTGATGTCTTTGTCTCTTTTTAGCTTATCTCTTGCTCCTAAGGGTCCCTTAGGAGAAGTAATTCAGAAACAAATGATCACAGAATGATACAAATATGAGAAGCTCAAACTGATCTCAGAGAAGAGATTGAGCAATACATGAGCAACTCATTGCTCCTATGATGCTTGAGTATTATGGTCAGAGCAGCTGAAGCAGGCACTTGTTGGTGGTGCACTGAATGTCTGTAATGATCATTTGGGGGAGTGTTAAAAAAGTGCTGTTGTAAATTTGGGGAGGCTTCCTAGAGGGGAACCCCGGAGCCTGGAGGTGCAAAAGAAAGTCAAGAGTATTGTCAATATCCTAGGGCAATGGTTCCCAACCTGAAGAAATGTCTGAGGACTCACAGAATTAAAAAGAAAAAAGGAAAACATCAAAGGTGGAAAAGAAAAAAAAAGTTTTACAGTTACTGCCAACAACTCATGTGTGATTGTTGACTTGTTAACAAGAAAACACCTCAAACATATACTGAACTTAAAGTGTAGAAATCCAGTCAAGAGGAAATGAAAGGCTAGGTAGAAACTCACATCTATTTTTATAGAGCTTAAATTGAAAGAAAATATCGAGAAAAGATTCCATGAAGATCATTTAAGATGAATGATGCAGAAAGAAACACTACAAGCACTATTTACAGGTTCAAATGTGTTAAAATGTTCCAAAATCTTAGATGTCAAAATATAGGGGTTGCAGTTCAAGTGGAAGCATGTAAGTGTAAGGAGTGAAAAGAGCTAAGGGGTCAGTAGAGTGTCTAAAGCACCTAAAAAAAAGTAAGCCCTGAATGAAGTTGAATTGTCATTTTTGAGTGTAAGCCCTAAAAACTATTTAACTGTGAAAAAAGCAACTGAAATTTCAGATGATGCTGAATCACTGATGATAATTTAGCTGTGTGCAGTGTATATCCAAAATGTCACTTCTGCTTAAAGTAAAACCACAAAGCTCATAGACTTACTGAGGGGCCTTGATTGGTTATTAGAGATGCGGTTTATAATTTCAGATTCTGTGATGTGAAAAAAATCCCTCAAAGTTGAAAAAGTGCGAGGCTCCTGCCAACATGTCTTGAAGAAGATGTGGATTAAGCTCTGAATACAGATACGTGCATATCTGTAGGACAAGGTATCACAAGTGTTCTGGTTTGGTTTACAGTCTATGCAACATTGACCAATCACATCTGAGCATGCTTCCGTTTAATACAGTGAATGAGCAAAAGAGTGGAAGAGTGGAATGCATTGGCTTAATGCAATCAGAAACCCACTGACTATCGCTTGACAACATTCAGCTTTTTTTTCAAAATGTTTCTGCATTCATATGTGATTATAGGAGATTTAGTTTTATAGAAATTAGTCAAAATATCGTCTAGACCTAGAACACCTAGATATTGATGAAGTTGCTAACCAGACTGTTAAAATGATGAACACAGAAATAATTCTTGTTTCCTGGATATAGCCAATGGTTTATGTGTGGATCAAATATAAGGCTGTGTGATCTACTAGATGGGCTGGTGACAAATACAAAAACCCTTCTCTCTCCATATTTTTTCCTGCACTCGTTCTCCTACCCTCATCTTCCATATGCCTGCCCTCTTCATTCTACCCCCTTTCCTCCCTTCTCCCATGTGAAACTTTGCCTGGGAATCACAGTCTCTTAGTCCCAGAGGGGGACTGGTGTGAGTGTGTGTGTGTAAGGGGTTATGTGAAAGTCCTCCTAACCTAGTGCCCCCAAGACTTTTGACTGCTCTGTCAATAAATACAGCATTTCCTCCTCTCCTCCCTTCATACACGTTCCCATGTCCATCTCAGTCCTCAGCAGGACAGCAACTCCTTACCATACTTATTTTATTTAGTGGATCTGGGAACAAGGATTTCAGTCTGCCACTGTGTGACATTACCATGCACCTCCTAAACCACATCAGACTCAGCAGCCAGCTTGACACTACAAGCAGACAAGAACTAACGTTATTGCCACTTCAAGCAAAAAAATTTAATAGACAATTAGGATTCAAGAGCATATGAAGTGGCCATCGCCTACTTACTAGGGCTGGGCGTTATATATCGATATATTTTTAAATGTGAAATGGAATTAGACCATATCGCATATATCGATATAGTTAAATTTTGCATTGTGATCCCTGCTCCAGGCAAGCTGCGGCTTTTATTTGAGATATTTTTTTATTTAAATATGCACTTTATTGAGCTTTGATTTTTTTTTGAAGTTCTCCTGTTGTTATACAGTATTTATGTTCACTTAAATAAACGGTTTCAATAAAACTACTTGTGACATGTCATATTTGACTTTGACTGAACATTTGCTCTCACTTTGAGATAAAAAATATCGGGATATATATCGTACTTGATATTCAGCCTAAATATACCGGGATATGACTTTTGGTCCATGTCGCCCAGCCCTAACAAGAACTAACATTAATGCCACTTCAACCAAAAAAATTAAATAGAAAATTAGGATTGAAGAGCATATGAAGTAAGAGCCGCTCAGTACCATCACCTACTGACAGAGACAAAGTAAAGTATGTACACTTAAATAATGCATTGTTGTATGCTTGTTGTATGTCCTATTGCTATCCTTGTAAGGCCTTATTTCAGTTTGAAACCATCATAATGAGGATATTTCTGCATTGCGATGACATTTTGACAAGGCCTCACTACTTTAAAGGGAAAGACTTGGTTTTCAGGCTAAGATTTTAACTATGTTAAGTCGTGATATTTAAGGCCAGTGTGTGTGTGTGTGTGGTGCTACTACCTGGTCTGTTTCTTGCACACCTCCTGATCGTCCTTCTCCTTCCTCTGTCTGAGCATGAATACACACAGCAGTGTCCTGAGGGAATAAACATAAGTTAAGTGTACACGTATAGCATGTAAATTAATTAAACTCGATTCCTGTTCCTGTTTAACACCCAGTAATTATTGTACATGTGGTGTAAATTTGGTCCTGGCCACAGGCTGCATGTGTCTTTGTGAACATGGGTGACTTTTCCCTCTCAGGTAATAAAAGGCATTCAATAGGTGCAAAATCTACAATATGCATATCATAATAATTTTTTCCCCAATTCCCCATCCTGTTAATCAACTCATGACCCCTTGGATTTATCCTGCGACCCTTTTGTTGTTTCCTAAGCCCCAGGCCATCTACTCGTGATGACTGACCATTTATAAAAGTATTCATAATCAATAAATCATATAGTGCTTTAGAATTTTGAATATACTTTATCTGACCCTCCAGATTTATTTCACTCTGGTCTAAAAAAAAAACTTGCACCAACTCAAAACTTGCTTCAGTTAAGTCACTCATCTGAAGAGCTCACACACTGGGTGGTAAAAACAATTGTACATGTTTGTTGCATGTCAAACTCTGGCTGGTTTAGTGGGATGGGTTTAACTGACGTGTCACACTGTAAGATATCACTTTCAAGGCATGTAAGATTGTGCAAAGAATGTCCAATTGAAAATATGGAGAAAAAAAATAACTTTTTCTTTCTTTCTCAAAACGTACATGTAGTATTTACAGCTTCTATCTACATACAGATGTGATATTAACGTGTATGTGTCTCTGTGGGCTTTTACGATGTCGGCATTGGCCAGCACATCTTGGCATTATTTTATTCTGTATTGCTATTGGTTGTCCTGACTTGTAGCGGACATGCCACTGTCCAAACCTCAAATTTAGCCATCAGTGGGTGGTCTCACAGTGAGATCACTGTTTTAGACAGCCACCAAAATAATATCACACAGTGTGGAAGGCCTTCAGTGGATATCAAGCCCACCTTTTCTTTCTCAGCGTTGTAATGCTGTGCAGATGTTTATATTAAATTTGCAAAAATCTGGACATCAAAGCATGATGACATTTTGTTCACTGATGTCAAGCAAGTTTCAAGTAGCTGCCTGGGTGAAAAACACATTTATGAATGAAATATAATATAGTGTATTTTAAAAATGCTCAGTAGTGATGAAATGTTATATGTGTGTTCTGTGATCATACCTTGTTGAGTGAGATGAGGCTGGCAGGCTGCTTCACTGCTGGACTCATGAGCTTTCTTGAGGCTTGTCATCTCCACTGGCAGGTTACTTGGTTTTCCAGGGTTGGCTGGTTTAAGGCTGCTTTTTTATAAAGCTTCAGTATTTTCACAGGAAGCTGAAGTTCGAATCAGACTGAAATAGGATTGCTCATCAGTGTTGGACACCCTGTGCTCTCTGTGTGTATCTCTCTTATGAAGCAGATGGACTACCAAGCCATGCATTCCTCTGTTACCTTGTATGGTCACTGGGGGGCGGGCCTTACACCAGGGAATGTCCCCTCTAAACATGACTGATTGGCTCATGTCAGAGGAACCAATAAGCCTCAACTAGTGACCTGTACAATCTGCCTGGGAAAGATGGAGGGACAGGAGAGGCAGATGAATAAACACAGAGAAGAAGGGAAAGGAGAAAGGAAAGGAAGAGAAAGAGGTAAAGAATGGGGGGAGAGTGGAAGTGAATGTTAAAAGGCGAAAGAAGCTGTTCAACAAAAGAGATGTAAAGAGGGAAGGGGAGGGTGCACAGAAATAGAGGAGGGAAGAAAAGAGAAGGGAAAGGGAGAAAATAAGGGAAAGAAGAGTAAACGATAGATGGAAAAAAGGAGGTGTGCATGTGTGTGTGTGTGTGTGGGGGGGGGGGGGGGGGTATTTTCCTCAGTGAAAGAAAAAAACAGTTTTCATATTTCTTCTAAATTTGGGCTTTTTCTGCATCAGGCAGCTGACTGGACTGGACAGCAGTCTGAAATGCCATGTGAAACTTATTACACAGCTGAAATAAAGATAAAGAAAGAGGGAGGTACAGAGAGTCAGGAGGCAGGGAGACAGAAAGAGACAGACAATAGCTGTTACTTTAAAAAAGAAGTTGTAGCTCATATTTTGGTGTGACATTCATAAGTGAGAGGTGGCATGTTGCTTCAGCAGTTCGCTGTCGTTTCTCGATTCCAACTTGCTTGCCAGCCATGGCCTTTCTGTGCAATCTTCCTGCGCCTGCCTGGGTTTCCCCTGTGTGCTCTGGCTTTGTCGCACACTGTTAAAACCAGTTACCATTCAAGGTCCTTTTCTTGGAGAATTGGTGGTTGTGTTTAGGGGGAGATAGCAGGTCAACAATAAATGCCACATAGGAGTGGTGACATCATTTGAAAGCTGTGAACCTGAAGATTCATTTGATGCATGTCAAGTTGTTTAAGTTCAAACAATATTCAAAAATATCTAATACATTGACTTATATTAATGTTGTGAACCCCTTATACACTTGAATATGTTTAGATAAATAAATAAATACATATGTCCCTTTGAAGTAAAATTCCTGTTCAAATATGTTCCAGAAGTTGTTGCAACAATTTTTGGATTGATACCATTTCTTACACACAGTTGTTACTGAATTATGCAATTTTATTCATATGGAGAATGGATAAAAATGGTCTAAAAAAAACAGAATATAACATCAATATGCCAAGACCTTTGGAACGACATAGAAGAGTCCATGCTGAGATTTGGGTTCAAAAACTGATGATTCAAAAATCATTTTGGTGATTTCTGTATTTTCAGCGATTGGATGACGAGCACTTCGGTTCCACAAACTGCTGAGTGGGCCGTTGGAATTTAACAGGTTAATGTTCTTTTTCAGACGGAAGGCTCAGAAAAGGGTTGAACCACTATTGATTTTATGTTAGAAAGGGTTAATCTGCATTGACTGACTCTGCTTGGAACCCAGGTTGAGAGGCTGGTGAGACAAGGGTCAGAAAGTGTGAATGGTACACCTACAGAGTTACCAACAGAACAAATAATATCATTAGTACAAAAGGGGGTGCACAGCCCCCACTGTAAACAAACCGTGTGATGTTTTCAGCTACAGTGGAGGAGGATAACTGATGACTTCAACACCATGAATATGTGGCAAGACTTGGTGACGGGGGAGCTCACCCGGACAGCTAGGGAAAATGTAGTGTTTAAAATGATCCAAATCAACTAAAAGATACAAATGTAGCCTGTTCTGTTTGTTATAAAGTCATAAACCCAGTTCATATAGAAGTCTTATTACAGTATCAAGCAATTAGCAAACTATATGAAATATAAACCCATTTATGTATTATTATTTGGATAAGCTCTTACACTATAGAACAGTTGCTACATGCCCAGCTGAAAAACTTTTGTGCTTTATTTAGTTTATGTTTAGTAGATGATGGATGGATGGATGGATGGATGGATGGATGGATGGATGGATGGATGGATGGATGGATGGATGGATGGATAGATAGATAGATAGATAGATAGATAGATAGATAGATAGATAGATAGATAGATAGATAGATAGATAGATATTCACTTGTTCTGCTCCCAAACCCAGGAGAGACCCAAAGCGTGATTATCTGACCAACAAGACCAACTTAGTGCCGTTAAAACTAACTAAACTAAACTAACCAACTAAACATGTATCATTAATTCATTTGATTGCAATGTGATTGATACGGGCTAGCGTCAGTACACTAGTGATACTAGAATTTGTTTACTGCAATATGCAGTTTTTGCTGACAAGCAAAATAAAGAGATCATTTTGGAAGAAAAAAAGAAAACAAAAAAACGTACCAAAACCGTAATGAAATCCCTGATCCAAAAAGCGAGGTGTGGACCATACCGTGGGTTACCTGTACCGTTGCACCCCTAGCTGACATTGGGTGACATCGTCATACTTTCACAGAGCTGACACATAAAGACATACCAATCATGCTCTCATTCACATCTGAGGGCAATTTAGAGTCATCAATTAAACTTCAAGTTTTCTAGGTCTTTGGGAAAGAGGAACTCAGAGAACCTGGAGAGAACCCACACTGACACGAGGAAAACATGCAAAGTCCAAACAGAAGATTCAAACCTGTTACCCTCTTGCTGTGAAGAAAATGTGCTAACAACTACACCAACATGTAGCCCAGTAAGAATCTTAGTTTTTTTAAACAAGTACACAGTTTGCAGTTTTAATTAAATGGTAAGATTTAAAACCAAAACCATGCAGTCTGAAAATGCTGTTGTTAAGGTGGCTAGTAAGTTCAGTTACATACCTTATAAAGCAAAAAAGACAATGAAATACCCAATAGCACTACAAGAACAAAATAAGACATTTAAAAGATTAATTCACTTAGTTAGTCCAGATCATACAATGTGATACATGGGATCGCAACACTCCAAAGGATAAGGTAGCTTTCTCATTGTAATCCGCTCATTAAGTTTCAGAAGAACTACTTTTACAATGATTATCAATTTACTTTACATGAGGATTACCACTCAGCGTGATTAGAGAGCTTTGTGAAATAAAAGGCTGCAGACAGGTGCCGAGATGGACTTCTTGCTGCTGGACTAGTGAGTAATATTAGTCGACTTTATATCGTTATATCTTGTGCTGTTGTACTTGCTCGATGTTTGGCTGAGAGCAAAGTTGTCAACTATAGACTTATATCTCTCTCTTTCTTGTAGCAACTTTATTGCTAATCTAATCTTAGTTGACTTGACTCTATTCTTCTTGACTCTGACTCTGTTTGTTTACTCTAATGGTAAACAAACGGATCACAGCTTGCCATCTTTGACTTCGAAATAAAATATTGTTCATGTCGCAGCAATAAAAATGCAGACGCGCTTTCTCGTAAGCCCGAGGTTGCGTCCAGCGCCATCGAACAACTTGTGTCTGGCACAGCAGTTCCTCAGGTCCTTCAGGAAGCGTCAGGTCCAGCGCCTGGAGTGACGCTGACCCAGTCCATCATCTCTGCCCTCCCAGGCCATTCCACCGTCAACATTGGCTCCTTGCAGGAGGCTGATCCCCTCCTGAAGGAAGTCCTGTTTTTTTGGAGGAGGCAAATCCAGCCTTCAGCAGATGAACGGTGTCAGCTGTCACGACCAGTCATGGCCGTGTTACGCCAGTGGGACCGCCTGGTTGAACATGAGGGGGTGCTGCATCGCCAGATCTTCCACCCTGATGGTGGAGAGGAGATGTTTCAGCTTCTCCTGCCGGCAGTTCTCAAAGAGGAAACGTTGAATCAACTTCACCAACAGCAAGTTCATCAGGGCGTCGAACGGACCACTGAATTGGTCAGGCGCCGGTGTTATTGGCCAGGAATGTCCTTGGACATAAAGAGATGGGTACAAGAATGTGAACGTTGTCAAGTCGCAAAAGATTCTGGCTCGGCGCCACATAGCTTCATGGGCCATTTGTTGGCATCCAGGCCAAATTAGATTGTGGCTGTGGATTTCACGCTGCTTGAACCTTCTCAAAGTGGCATTGAAAATGTTCTTGTCATGACTGATGTCTTTAGCAAATTCTCCATAGCTGTTCCCACCCGGGATCAGCGGGCTTCTACCGTTGCCAAGGTTCTATTGAATGAATGGTTCTACCGATATGGCGTCCCGAGTCGCATCCACTCAGACCAAGGACGTTGCTTTGAGAGTCTATTGATCCAACAACTTTGCTGCTTGTATGGTGTCACCAAATCCCGCACCACTCCATACCATCCTGCTGGGAATGGGCAGTGCGAACGGTTCAATTGAACTCTCCATAATTTGCTTCGCACCCTACCAGCATCACGGAAACGGGATTGGGCCTCTTGTTTGCCACAGCTGCTTTTCAGCTATAACAGCACGCCTCATCAGGGAACCGGCGAGTCCCCTTTCCTTTTGATGTTTGGGCAGGAGCCACAGCTCCCTATCGACTTCCTTCTTGGTCGGGTCAAGGACCCCGTTCCAGGTGAAGTACAGGATTGGATTATTGAGCATCAAGCGAGACTTGAGGTAGCATTCGAGGGTGCTAAGGAGCGGCTGTTGGCTGCTGCAGGCCGCCGAAAGGAGCGGCATGATCAGAAGGTCAGAGAGGTGCCACTTCAGGTTGGTCAGTTGGTATATGTGCGGGACCATGGTGTCAGGGGTCGGCACAAGATTCAGGATGTCTGGAGTTCTTTGGTCTATCAGGTAGTGAAAGCTTCAGGTCAGGGCACAGTTTACACCATCGACTTGTTGAAGGCTGTAGTCAGGCCTGAGCCACTTGTTCTACCTCCAGAGGGGCAACCTCCCTCAGCTTCGCTGGAAGCTGATAGCGACTCTTCTGTTGGTGATCTTTACTTGTTGGTTCCAGAAACCCCGTTGTCCCTTACTCCAGTAGTGCCAAGCTTAGTTGGCCCCTCAGGCCACCTTTTGAGAGCCCAAAGAGAAGGTGGGTCCAGCTCTGGTGCAGCTCCACAGCTGGGAGGTCCTGGACCTGCTCCTTCGCACTCACCTAGGGATCAACCCAGTTTCGGTCAACAGGCTCCGCGTCGTACACCTCGTTGAACAGCTGGTCAGCACTCAAATGTCTATCGTCTCCCACGCTCCGCCGGTCAGGTAGATGACATTGTTGGTGAGCGGCCCATGCTTAACGCTCAGGCTGCTTATTTTAGGCCTTGGAGCTGAGGTTTCGTTGTGGTTCATTGTCGGGGCGCCGATGAAAATAAAGGGGCGGTAGATGTGACCGGGTGAGCCATTTCCCTCCTGGTCACTGCATGACGCTGTGCCAGCTGTGTGCAGGTTAATTGGGGCGGGGCGGTGTGTGTGTGTGTGATTAAAACAGGTGTGTTGGTCACCACTCTCCCTTTTCTGATTCTACACTGCGGCGCGTCTGGTGTGTCAGGTCGCCGTGCATGTCCGTGTCTCCTCGGCGCAACATTAAGGTAGGCATCCCGTCCTAACTGCCATCTTGTTACTTTTATTTGGCCCTGGGGCTTCATCCTCCCGCTCCGTTGCAGAGGCATGGAGCGACGGTGAGCCGGAGGGGGCAAGCAGTTCGGTGGGAGCGCGTGCTTGGGTGCAGTAGAGCTCAGAGGTAGGCTGCTCTTAATTGTCTGCTGTTGCAGTTTGCCTCTCAGTGCGCTAGTTGTGACATTCTCTCTCTTTGTCGCTGTACAGCGGGGCGCTGTAGCCAGCGTCTCCCACTCT
This sequence comes from Centropristis striata, assembly GCF_030273125.1. Lineage (NCBI taxonomy): Eukaryota > Metazoa > Chordata > Actinopteri > Perciformes > Serranidae > Centropristis > Centropristis striata. The sequence goes on along the minus strand of NC_081528.1, from coordinate 15,492,005 downwards.
CCTAGTTCGGCACTTATCCGTTTGGCGTCCTGGTGTGTATCCGGTCATCGGCCACCACGACGAGGTCTGCTGCTGTCCTGGCTCTACTAAGTGTGGACTGAGAAGCTCCACTGTCTCGGGTCACTCCACGTGTCCACAGTTTCGGTCCTTTGTGGACGAGATTCAGACAAATTAAAGCCAAGTTTGGCTCGCTTGTCGCCTGTCTTTTTAATTAGTTTTTATAAGTTAATATTAATTTCAAAGAGTAAAGATTTCGTTTGTTTAATTAAGCTTGTTTCTGTTTAGGGTTTGATTAATACTAGTTTGGGTTATTTTTCTCATTATATTAGGTTGATAATTATATTCTTTTGTTTAATTTTTGATTTGTTTCTATTTAGCCTAAGTTGGGTTATATTAGGATTGTGTTTCTTTTGTTAATTTGTTTAGAGCCTTTTATATTTCTATTTTGTTAATTGTGTTACCCCTTTGGCTCTTTTAACTGCGATGCCCCAGATGTCCCCACACTGTGCCTAATATTAATTTGTGTTTTCCTTATTTTACTACAGGTGCTTGGTCCAAGCGAGCAGCAGCCTTCCCCTGGTGGTGGTGTTTGACACAGTTTGGTTGCAGTGCACTGGTGGTTTAGTTTGCATTTACCCCCTTTTTAGTTCCCTGCCACCGTGGTAAGCCCAGCCCTGATTGTTATCTTTTGTTTTCCCCCGCCAGTGTGGTGGCCCCATCTGGGTGCACTTGTTTCACCTTGCAATACCCTTATTTTAGTTATTTTAATAATTTTTGTTAAATAAAATGTATTTACTTTGAAACCACGACCTCTGGCCCGTGTGTGATTTCGGACCTGTGTTGGCCTTTGTAGGGCAATTTCCTGGGTTAGAATCCCAGGTGGCGTTGTTGGCAACTCACATTACACATATACACGCATACACAAACACACTCACACCCGCTCCCGCCACATGTGCTACTATGCAGCCTGTTAGCATTGTGCTACTGTGCAGCACTGCTGCTCTGTTACACGCCACTATCGTCTCCTCCCACTTCGTTAAGCGATGTTGGACTGCAATGTGAATGGACCAGGCAGCAACCTCCGGGTCTGAGCAGGGAGGCAAACCAGGAAGTACCTTAAGCTGCATTCCACCGAAAATTCCAGCAGGGGGCGCTAAGTTTGGCTGCAAAAACATTTCTGTCCATTCATTTCAATGCAAAATCAGAAAACTTCACACTTGATTTATTACCTCAGAATTTTTTATGACAACACTATAATCTCAATCACTAGTAAAAAATATTCTCCAGGACAATCTGATGTGAATAGTGTAAATAATGGCCCCATTTACAAGAAAATAGAAGATAAAGAATCGTAGGATTTTGGCGTGGCTACCTTTGATTGACAGGTCACTAACAAGACTAGCCGTCATCAGAAGAAAAGCAGGACAATGCGTATCCACGGCAACGTGTCAATAAAGTTAAATATAACGTTATATAGATATAAAAAAGGAAGTTTAGCGGTTTGGTCTCATAACTTTGAGCCCTTCACTGTATTTTCACTTAATGACAGTTTCTTTGAATGTTTTGTTAATAAAAAATGTCTTGTTCAGCGTTTGGTTGGACTAACAGACACTCCAACTTAATGCTAACATGAATTAGAAGCTACTTTTCTCAGTCAGGTTGAGGTGTAGAGAGACGTGTAGTCAGTGATCAGATCCCTCTCACTCCTCCACAGTGCAAATATGGTCTTCTCTGTGTATCGGAAACAAGATGGCGACACAAGATGGAGACGAGTGAAACGCTGATGCTGATGCTTCCAACAGGCCACAAACCAATGAGTGATGTTATGGTCACAACGTCCATTATTTATACAGTCTATGTGTTACACGCCACTACCATCTCCCTCCACTTTGTTTCCGCGATGTCGGACTGCAATGTGAATGGAAACCAATATAGCCTGCAGCTTCTCAACACCAAGTGAAGCTCCCGTGTATTGCTTTCTAACTGTTGTTAAAATGAGAGTTAAGCCCAATGTGAGTAATATCAGCTTCGGCCCTGGAGGAGAACACATCTACCTTGTGCTTTCTGACCACGGTCCGGAGCTCTAGACTGTTCAGACTGAGGTTCCATTGGAAAATATCGGACCTGTATGCGATTGAGGACCACAACTTTTTTCGGGCCCGGGTGTGATTCGAAAAAAGTCAGATTCCATGTGATTTGTGCTGTTTACACTGTCATAAAACAATCAGACCTGAGTCACACATGAGCAAAACATAAAGATTTAGGCCACATTTGCCTGCAGTCTGAACGTAGCCTAATATGTGTGTGTGTGAGTAAGAGAGAAGGGGGGCAGGTATGGACTCTATCTATTCTCTCTCATGTGTCTTAATATGGTAATGTTTGGAGATGGTTCACTGTTTACAGTAGCTGACAAGACTGGGCTATTAGTGACGGCAACCAAGCATGGACACACACACACACACACACACACACACATACTTACACACACACGCACGCACGAATGCACACACACACTCACACACACACTTACATTACCCTTTCCTAAATTTCCAATGAGTCCACATCAGAAGTAAATACAGAGAGTGTGTGTGTAGTCCTGCCCACTAAACTGCTAAGTAAGTAATAATTGATTTGCTACATGCAGAATAAATCTTTTAGAATGTTTGATGAATGTTTTTTTAAAAACTTGTTTTTCAGGTCGTACCTGCTATCTGGTTCAGTACTGCTACCAGGAGCCTCCAGCAATGACAGTTATAGGTGTATTTAGAATTTTGCTTTACAAAAGGACTGTACCACAGCAACTGCATTAGCGTATCTTCTACTTCACATCCATGCCAGCACAATTTATAACAATGCAACAATGTAATAGTGTATGGTCAATTTTCTTCAACGTACTGAGTATAATGAAGGCCCTGTGTATTATCTAAGATCTTGTATCTGACACAATTTGAGATTTAAGTGCTATGTTTAAGTGCTGCTTTCCATTGTGCTGTAGTTATGGAAATATCCACGTCACTTTTCCACTGTATCTTAGTTTGGAGGTTGCTGTCAGAAGTAGCAGAACATAACAACCTAATCAATGCAGAGACTGTGACTCTCCTGGCAGAACCTCCCATTAGTTTGTATGTAAAGGCTAAAACATCAGACCTGGGCATTAGGGGGCCCACAGGCCACATCCGGTCCATGAGGTTACCCAGAAATTAGAAGTCAATACAACCACAGTGCTTTTATTTTGAAGGGGATTTATGTATGTGCGTGCAAGTTAAAATAATAAAAATAAATAATATAAATGGAAAAGTGAGATATTGATTGGAGATTTTACTAGTTTTACTACTATATTTCACTTACTCCACATTAACAGTCTTATCATAACATGTATTCTTACCAGTAGCATATAATTTACTGCATTTTATAAAGTGATTAAATTAATATTGAGCAGACTTAAGTTTTGAGTATTGGTCCGGCCCTCCGCAACTAAATTTACTTAAAAATTAGTTGACCACCAGAACAAATTTCTCTGCTCTTGTGAAGTATGTATTAGCTTTAAGTCATTGTCTTGTTAGATTAGAATAGAATAGAACAGAATAGTTTTTATTTGTCATTGCATAGAAGTACAGCGAAATTTAAAAGAGCAGCTCTCGTTTTATAGCAGCAGAATACAATAATTCAGAAAGAAAAGAAAACCTATAAAAAAGCACAAGAAGAAGTAGGTGGGGATATTTACAGGGACATTATGGGAGTTATTAGACATAAAATAAATATATTGCACTGTTGTTCCACTGTATTGAAATGGAGTCTGAGGTTAAGGGTTGGAAAGGTGATGACCGGTGTGGGAGGAGTTGATGCAGATGCTGCGAGCTCTGTGTTGTAGATGAACGGTCACTGGGCGATTTTGATGACCCTCTGGAGCGCCTTCCTCTCTGCAGGAGTGCAGCTGGAGAACCACAGCGAGCACTGATTCCACTGAACAGCAGTAGAAGGACACCAGCAGTTTTCTTGATAGGCCACTCTTCTTGAGCTCAGCCTCAGAAAAAATAACCTCTGCTGTGCTTTCCCCAGAAGAGCAGTGGAGTTTGCAGTCCAGGTCAGGTCCTCTCCGATGAGGGTGCCCAGAAACATGAAGACCAGAACCCTCTCCACCATGTTCCTGTTGATTGAAAACTGGCTGTGGATCCGGTTTACACCTCCTAAGATCGACTATCAGTTCCTTTGACTTGGAGGTGTTGAGTGTGAGCGTGTTAGTGAGAGTATGCCATCTCATGTCTTCCTGAGATGAGCCCTATCACGGTGGGGTCCTACTCAAGTCAAGTCAGAAAGGCCACTATCCATCCAGGAAGAGAAGCCTCGCGTAGCTCCCCCGCTGTTCCACATGGGTCAACGTAGTGCGTAGAGCGGTGGTGATGGCGTCCTCTGTAGCCCTGTTGGCTCTGTAGGCACACTGGTTCCCTTTGGATTGGACTGGATTCCCTTTCCTCTTTACAGAGAGTTGCTAAATATATAGCCTTCTATTTCTGTTTCACTCATACAACATGCTTTAAAACTTTGTAAATGTTTTAATCACAAACCAGGGACCCGTCTTCGAACAAGAGGGTTGTCATGACTGCATGTTGCGAGGAGAAGGTCTATGACTGTTGTTTGTGCCTATCCAAATAACGGTAGTAAAGTGCCAACAGTAGCTCATGAACCATTTTCTTTATTTTCTGAGCCCACTTGATGGCACTTGTTGTTCAACAGAGGGCTGAAAACACACTCAATTACCATTGCTAGAATCTTTTTTTTTAAACCAAGTGTGCCATCTAGTGGGCTCAGAAAATAAAAAAAAAATGGTACATGAGGCTTCACTGGCACTTCTACCCCAGTGACTTGTTAATGGACTTCAATGCTAGTCATGGATTGGCCATAGCAAACACAATGTTTGAGCATAACGATGCTCACTAGTGTACTTGGTACTAGAGCACAAAATGCCAAAGATAATTTCAGTGAGGGAGGCCATCAAACTGAAGAAGAAGGCCTTTCATGCTTGGCTAGCTCAGGGGTCTCTTAGATATTGTGTGATTGGCTTTTTTATGTTGCTTTTTATGAACAAATACTTTGTGAAATGTACATGCTATCCATTTATGTTGTGCATGCGTGAGTGATGCCAACCTCTTCTATGAAATGAACTCCAAATTCCTTCAACCTTCAATAAATATGGATATGCTACTTAGTTATAATTATAAAGTTAATATCAGTGTTCCAAATTAATAGTTTAGTCACTTTCTGAGACTGTTTAGTTTAATTTTCTCTGTTTTGTGGTGCCCCATCTTGTGGTGACTTAGAGTAAATCAATTTAGTTTAATACAACTAGAAAATTTCCTCTGGGGAAATTTTGAAAGGGCCACGGGGGCTACTGCCGGTGTGTGTACACTATGATGAGATTCTTCAGAGATTTCAAACTATGCCCTTTAACCTCAAAATGTGTGTGTGTGTGAGAGAGAAACATGTATGTGGAGGAGTGTGCGCGCATATGCGCGCATTTGTGTGTGTGTGTAGCGAAAATCGCATAAAGTTACACGTGTGTGTGTGTAATTAAAATCACAAAGTTACGTGTGTGTGTAATTAAAATCACATAAAGTTACACGTGTGTGTGTTATTAAAATCACATAAAGCTACACGTGTGTGTGTGTAGCGAAAATCGCATAAAGTTACCTGTGTGTAATTAAAATCACAAAGTTACCTGTGTGTGCGTGTGTGCGTGTTTGAAGCAGGTGTATGCATGTGTGAGGAGTGTGCGCACTTACGCGCATGTGTGTGTGTGTGAGTATCTGTAACTGTAATCACATCAAAGATCAAAGCAATCAACTGAACTAGAAAATTTCTAAAGAAATTTTGATTGTGTGCTTGCCTCTGGACCATCATTCTCGTGGCTCAAATCAACAGTCAAACTGAGACTCTGTCCTGAGTTCACAGACACCTCATACAAGTCTGTAGGACAAACGGTTCACAAGTTAGTAAAAGGGGGCGTGGTCACTCAAAGGGGGCGTGGCTTGAATCAGCAGTTAAACAGGAACTCTGTCCTGAGTTCACAGACACCTCATACAAGTATCTAGGACAAACGGTTCATTAGTTATGAAAGGGGGCGTGGCTAATCAAAAAGGGCGGGAATTTATGAAACATTGTTATGTATAAGTGGTCAGTGATGAACCATCATTATGCTTGGCAAGTTTGAGGAAGATTGGACAATGTATGGTCAAGTTATTAGGTCTGTTTACTTAGAGTAAACTGACAGTTATCAGTTAGAATGTCTGTGAGGGAGGGGGGAGGCTTTGGTAGCTAAGCAACCACGTGGCCAGGTGGAGTCGACCAATAAGAGCAGAGCAATCAACTGAAATTAACTGCTGTTGGAGAAAGTTCCGCAGACAGAGGTGGACAAACTGAAAATTCTGGCCTTGAACAGAAAGCATTTTTGGCAAAACCATAATACCTATCATTGATCCGACTTCACTTTGAGCGTCCTGAGTTCTTCCTCAACGTCTACATATATTTTTTTTAAAGAAAAATGAAAAAATTGCTTTGTTAGAGCGAATTCAAAAAACTCTTACATCTCCTTTTTTGAGATATCATCCTGCGTTTTAAATATGGGAGCCAATGAGGCTGTTTTTGGGTTTTGGTGGTGCATCTCTGCATCTCACGCCTAAACTATAACTCTGACAGCTTTACCAGAGGATTGTGAGTGAGAGGACAAATTTTCCTACGTTTCTATGTATAAATTATTTCTGTAGAGTGAAATTTGCGGCCTGGAGCGCAGTTTTCAAATTTATTTTTGGACAATTCGTTCTCTCCCTCTACACTCTGTTTGGTGACATCACCACTCTGGACTCTCCATAGGGTTACATTGGGGGGATTTTTTGACGTGTTTTTTCCCAATAATTTGAAAACCGTTTGTCGAAACCCTTATAAAAGTCATAGCACCCTTGTCATGGGTGAGCCGGTCGATTTGATACCTTTTTTGTGTATGTGTGGCCAAAACTCTGGGAGGAGTAGTCGACCGAAAAATGACACGGAAGAAACGGAAGAAGAATAAGCCCGGTGAATAATAGTTAGTGTGCTTTTGCAAGCACACAAAATTAACTGACACCACCTGTTAAAGTTCCGAAGGAGTGACAGCAGCCAGAGGTGGACTGGAATTTCTGGCCTCGAACAGAAAGCATTTTTAGGCAAAACCATAATACCTATCATTGATTCGACTTCACTTTGAGCGTCCTGAGTTCTTCCTGAACGTCTACATATGTTTTTTTTTCCAGAAAAATGAAAAAATAGCTTTGTTAGAGCGATCTAAAAACACTGTTCCATCTCCCTTTTTCAAATATCTCCCTGCGTTTTTAATATGGGACCCAATGAGGCAGTTGGTGGTTTTGGTGGCGCATCTTTGCATCGTACGCCCAAACTATAACTCTGACAGCTTTACCAGAGGATTGTGAGTGAGAAGACAAATTTTCCTACATTTCTATGTATAAATTATTTCTGTAGAGTGGAATTTGCGGCCTGGAGCGCAGTTTTCAAATTTATTTTTCGACAGTTTTACCTCTCCCTCTACACTCTGAGCGATGACATCACACACTCTGACACGAACATTCCGTGCAATACACACCCATTATAATCTCAGAATTTCTCCAAAAATGATCATGGTCATTGAACAGGGATTGATAAAAAACTATATGACCTATCGAAACGTGGATTAATACACCGATACACAAGGCTTGTGTCTACTGTTTAAAGTTTAAATGGAGTCTCTAGGTGAAATTATGCCGGAGAAGTAGACCTTTAAAAATCTCCAATTATTGTTCTTTTTCGCTCATTTTTTGTCGACCGTCCCATTCATTTCAATGCAAAATTTTGGGCAGTTTTTCGCGACTTACGTCGCGAAAAATTCGTATTCTGTAGAGAAAAGTAATAGCACACCGATCCCGATCAAACCGCACGTTTTGATATGTAATTTGTCCTGCAACTCTTTAAGTTGTAGGACTAGTAGCGGGACGAAATTGCGTCCGCAAGAGGAATAAGAAGAAATCCACAGTATAACAGTAGTGTTATACGCTGTTGGTCCCTACAGCTATTGCTGTATGGGACCAGTGCTCGGTGCGATTGCCCCGAGGCCCTAATTAATAATTATTTATGATGATTATTAATATCTAAAGCATAATTTGGTTTGGCACTGTCTGGCTTTATCAATGGGGCTAGAATTATTCTTCACCACTGGAAGAGTCAGATCTGTTCAGAAGTTATTGATTCGGTTAAACTAATGACGGATAATGATATGATTAAAGAATGATGATGGATTGGCAGGTCTGGGATCCCTTTATGATTTATAGAAGGAATGGCAATAGGAGCCTATGACATGAGAGGGGAAATACTAGGATATAGTATCTAGTATGAAGGATGATTTGCTGTGTTATGTTTATGTGCAGATATATGTTATTTTTTTGTTATGTATCTTTGATTGACATGGTTGAATCTTTGTGTTGAAGTGTTTGTTCATTTTACAGACTCTCATGATTGTGTGTAACTGACCACATAGTGAATTAATTTAATGTCAGAGGTGTTCTTTTTATAAAAGTCTGTAAAGACCAGATGAACAAACATCTCGATAAACAGGAAAGCTGAGTTTATTAGTCATAATTTATTAAATGTATGTTTATGATATGTTATGTCATGTTTTAATTAATGACACTGAAAAAAAAATATAAGATTTGTCTGAGCTCAAAGTATCCAACATAATTGGCAGCCACATGAGGGCAACCATATTCAAGCACATTGATGGTGCCTGAAGAAAAATATATTTTTAAGTTATATATGTAGCTCTGAGTAAAAACTAGCTCAGACAAACAGGGAATGCAATAATTAAAAGGAGAAGAAATTAAGATGAAACATGCTGTATGGTATTCTGTGATTACTCTAAATTAATTCAGACTACGTTTTATGTCTTTCCTCCAACTGTGCACTTTTTGCCTCTAATCAATACATGACATTGCCTCTTATATAAATAACCATTAATTTAGTGTCACAGGAAGTCAGCTGACACCACAGTAGGCTGTGGGCAGTTTCATTCTGTTTACATTGACTGACAGCACCAGAGCAGTGACTGTGTGTGTGTGTGTGTGTGTGTGTGTGTGTGTGCGTGTGTGTGTGTGAGTGCGTGTGAATCCATCTTGCTACACTACAACTTGTCAAAGCAGGAAGAGCTAAGATTAGTAGAGCTGGAATTGGAAGTGTGTACAGAGAGATCTACTCTGTTTCTACAGCTGCTTGTGTCTGCTTTTAGTCAGCTCAATTCTCTAACTGTATCTTGACAGTACAGGTTCAAAGTAGGTTAAAAATAATTTTCATTAACAAATTTATTGTCAAGTGCAAGAACAAAAAAAAATATCATCCTCTATTTATATAAAGGCTAATAAACATATACACTGAACAAAAAAATAATCACAACAGTTTTGTTTTCGCTTCAGTTTTTATTGAGCTGAAACTAAAGATCTGAGACTTTTATTATGTACAACCATTATTTCTTTATTATGTATAACCCCACCGCCACCATGGGCCATGTTATTTACAATGTTGATATCACCATGCTGCTCTCCAACATGACGCCATACATGCTGTCTGCCATCTGCCCCAATAGTATAAAGTTAAGAGAACGTGTCTCCAAAGTGCCAGACGCTATCAGAGGTACCCGATAGAGAGACGCCAGAGAGGTGGCGTCCCGGTGGCACACATTCCGTAACATTACATTACATGTCATTTGGCTGACACTTTTGTCCAAAGCAACTTACAATAAGTGCAATCAACCTGATGGTACTAGCCTTAGACCACAGGAATCAAGTAAGTACATCACTTTTGAGAGCCAACTGTAAACGCTACAGGAGTGCTATACGCTGAAGAAAAAGAGCATTTAAAAATTCTCTTTTTATTAAATTAGGCGACCATGACTTAACCGAGGTATTGTTGTTGGAGGTAGGTCTTCAGCCTGCGGTGGAAGATGTCCAGGCTGTCTGAGGTCCTGATGTCGGTGGGGAGCTCGTTCCACCATTTGGGTGCCAAGACAGACAAAAGTCTGGAAGTGGTTTTGAGGCAAGTTGACCCACGCAGAGTGGGAGTCGCCCGCTGTTTGGCTGATGCAGAGCGGAGAGGACGGGCAGGGGTGTAGAGTTTGACAAGGTCCTGGATATAAGCTGGGCCTGAACCATTAGCAGCGGAGTACGCCAGAGCTAAAGTCTTGAAGCGCTTCCGTGCAGCCACTAGTAGCCGAGGGAGGGAGGGAGGAGTGGTGTTGATTGAAGATCAGCTAAGCAGCTGCATTGTGGATGATGGCTTTGGCAGTCAGACCTGCCATGAGGGAGTTGCAGTGGTCCAGGCATGAGATGACCAGCGCCTGAACCAGGACGTGAGATTCCTTCTGGGTGTGAAATGGGCGGATTCTCCTGATGTTATGCAGCAAGAATCTGCAGTGAGGGACAGTTGGTTGTCAAGAGTCACATCAAGGTTTTTAGCGGTCTCGGTGGAGGCAACCACTGTTTTCTCGACAGTGAAGTTCAGTGGTGGGAGAGCCCTTCCCTGGGAGGTAAAGGAGCTCGGTCTTTTTCAGATTGAGTCTGAGGTGATGTGAGGACATCCACTGGGAGATGTCTGCCAGACATGCAGAGATACGTGCTACCACACCTGGTTGAGTGCATACCACAGAGGCTTAGTTCTTGCAAGCAGGCAGCCTTGGTTCACATCCGGCTCGGAGCCCTTTCTTGCATGTCTCTCACCTACACTCTGAACATCTTTACTGTCAATAAAGCTATAAAATGGCCCAAAAAAGATCTACCCGGTAAGGACGACAAGCATGCAGAGGAGCTAAATAATTACCCTTCTACACTCCCTAAATGTTATTGGACCAACTTATTACAGTTATAGTTTTATTTTATCTGATGTGAGAACCAAAAGACAAAGGACAGACATGGATGATGTCTCAAGTCCATAAAGTAATATGCCCCCCCTTAATCCTATAGGTGTCGGCTATTCTCTTTGCTGGTTGACCCTCAGTGACTGCAGTTTCACATTCAGAACCTCACACTTTATGGGGATCCTCTGTTACCCACCTTATCAGCCAACTGTTCAATATCTCTGTCTCCATACCTACCTTAACCTCTTCACACACAGAAAACAACCATCCAACAACTGAAACAGACACAATATATGTCAGAATGACACAGTGAAAAACATAAGCTGCAATACCAGCCTCTGACTAATACACACAACACACCCTGCTTCACTCACAAAGACAACCACTACTTGACTAAACTAATCACACTATAGGCATCATTTTTCTTTTATGGAAAAAGTATAGCTTGATACAACTCAAACTACTTTTTCTTTACTTGTGACTCATCACATAGCGTATTACTGTTTTTTGTGTGGTCCTATACCCTTCACTTTGTTCTCCAATTGTCAAAAAATTATAGACCAAATTACCCCTACACTTGTGTGAATCTGATGTCATAAGAGTCTGGTAACACAAAACCAGACAGGTCAGCATTTTTACTCTAATATTAAAATCTGATAAGCATATCAGAAATGGGTACATGTAACAACAAAGACAACAAAAGTGAATTTACATTATTTTATTTTTCAATGTGAAATAGTCTTGTCCTTTTGTTATAAACATTATAAATACCATGGAAGCATATCATCATCCATCTGACAATACACAAACATAAGGCTGGACACACGAGTCAGTCCATTTATCCTGTAAAAAATCATTTTCAGATTCAAGAGTCAACATTCACCTTTAGTTCAAAATAAAGTTGCTCATCTTCCTACCATCTACCCAAACACCTTTCCCATATTTGAGGAATATCAATATCCTGAACAATCGGTTCTATCCACTGTTATATAGCCCAAGAGCTGTCCATATACAGGTGCATTTCAATAAATTAGAGTATGATGGAAAAGTTCATTTCCAGTAGTTCAAGTGAAATAGCCCCAATATACTATATTGAGTCATATAGATGGACATACTTTTCAGAGGCCAACATATCCATATTAAACACTTTTTTTTTAAACAATTTTTTTGAGACACTGAATTTTAGGTCTTCATCAAATGTAAGCCATAATCATTATACTTAGAAGAGATTAAATAAATGAAGACATGAAATGTTTAAATCTGTGTGTAATGGATCTATATATGTTATTTCCACTTCTTGAATTGAATTACTGACATAAACGTTCCTATCATATTCTAATTTATTGAGATGCACCTGTATATGTCCAATGAAATTGTTTAGAAGCCAAGAAAGTAGAGGAAAAAGTAGAGGGTGGTTTGGGTTGTCAGAATACTGCATTCATTCAATTCAGACTCGGACAGAGATTTTTTTTTTCTCTCTGAGACATAGGGACATTCCAGTTGATAATGATGATGATGATGATGATGATGATGATGATAGAGAGGTGGCAGAGTAGCTTCAGATGTGTTGTTTGGTCTTTGGGAAAGATCAGAAGAAAATCAACTGCAATAAAGTTTATGTTTGATAGTTTTTCAGCTCCTGTTTTCTGCTTAGTCAGTAGCAGCTACAGCATCTTAACATGACAAACAATGTAGGACACATATTTGCTTGGAAGTGTTCTGATTTGTGTCCAGGTCAGGCTGGCTGAGCGAGAATGTGGGCTGCATATTTGTGAGGTAGGCAGACTAGCAGTGGAAGGGTGAGAAACACTAGCTGTGCAGACAAGCAGTCATGGCCATTATTAGGAACTGGTCGATACCAGAGGAGGGGATTTATGCCTTACCCCCTCATGTTGGAAGCAAATGTTTTTATTCACTAAATGAAAATGTACCTCATGCTGAATTTTGCATTTGAGTCATAATTTCCACCGTCTTAATTATGTTGTTTTTTTGACTCTGCTTTTATTTAAGAATTAATGTTTTTTAGGGTGCTCATACACATTTTAGGATTTTGCACTAATAATACGATAACCAGCATCACATATACAGGATGTCATGACCCTCATCCAAACAGATTACACATCTCTAAGTCTCCTCTTCAAATTAAACCATAAAAAGTGTTTTCAGTTGTCTTGATGTGATGAACAGAGGAATGTCTAGATGTAGTCATCATCCACAGGTTCTCCTGGTGTATCACAGTGATGGAGGAAAAGGACCACGACTCTCTGAAACACTCCTCTTTTGCTCTGCCGCCGTTCTGAGATCTCCTCCCCAATCGTTTCCATGCAGATGTCTGCCGACAGCTGGCCTTTACGCCTGGGTGCGTAGATGGTGGCTAACACATGACAGAACAAAAAGGAAAAGGAGACCCAGTTAAAATGTATAAATAAATGTATACATAAATAAGTAATAAATAGTCAATGATTAATGTATGATTAACTGAATGAAAGTTGATAGAGCTGATACATATAATTATTCAATTAAACAAATTATAATTAAATAGGGCATAAATGTATATCATGAATACATTTCTAAATTTTCCTTTCCTTTATTCTTCCTGATATCCATTTTTACTGTAAAATAGTCAACTTTTCATGTCAGAAAAACAGTCCTTTTTCAGCTTTGTGAGGATGCATTTTGTGGCGTCTTCTCCTCTTCTTTTTTATCACAAACCACTGCACATGCTACAGCAGCTGTAGCGAAAAGCTGCTTCTTCTCCATTTTGTAAATTTTTACTAAGAGCATGATGGGAAAAAATTGAATTGTAGGGAGGAAAAAAAAAGAATCTAGTTGTAGTCTTGTAAATAGTTACCCTGCAAGATTCACAGTCTGTCAAAAATCTCATTCTGAGACTAAAAACTCTTAACACTTGTCTTTAGATGTGAGCAGGTGTGAGCTGATAGTTTTCCGGGAGTCTTCTGGTGTATACGTGAGATTACTGTTACAGGAACAATTGTGAAGACTGGTAAATACCAATACCAAGAATTGTGTACTTTTAGGGAAAAAACAAACTGAGTGGCTGCTGTTAGGACAGATTGATGTATCGATTGCACTCACTGCTTTCATCGTCCTCAAAGTCATAGCGGGCGTAGCTGTTGGGATCAGCTGCTCTCAGGGTCCTGAGCCAGGGGAAGTCTGTTATCATGCTGTAGGGGGCGCCGTCCACCACTCCTGAACAACAATGACATAGAAGACTGTTGTTATGAGCAGTGGTGGAAGAAGTATTCAGATCCCTTACTTAAGTACTATTACCACACTGTGAAATGACTCCACTACAAGTAAAAGTCCTGCATTCAAAACTTACTAAACTTACTTAAGTAAAAGTACAAATGTATCAGCATCAAAATGTACTTCAAGTATCAGAAATAAAATTACTTGTTATGCAGGATTAACCCAATCAGATTGCTAAATATATTCTGAATATAATATTGGATTAATATTATGATGCATTTATTTAAGCAGCATTTAATTTTAGCAAGATAGTGCTCATTTTAACTGCTTAATATACTGTTATGAGGTTTAGTTAAAAAACAACAACAAGTAAAATCACTTTAAATGTATTTTTTCTTTTAAATGCCGGCTTGAAAAGTAAATAAAGCTGCCAGCTAAATGTAGTGGAGTAAAATATTATAGGGACCACAATGGAAATAAGCCTTAGGGCTTTATTGTGTCATCCCTGACTATTTTTTATCTATTTATATTACGTATGACACAGGTTGCTGTTTCATATTTTTTATATCAAGAATGGTCAAATAAAATCAATCAATCAATCAATCAATCAATCAATCAATCAATCAATCAATCAATCAATCAATCAATCAATCAATCAATCAATCAATCAATCAACCAACCAATCAAAAAGTACATTATTTACCTCTAAATGTAGTGAAGTAGAAGAATAAAGTTATATAAAATGGAAATACTCAAGTAAAGTACAAGTACCTCAAAATTGTTCTTAAGTACAGTACTTGAGTAAATGTACTTAGTTACATTCCACCACTGGTTATGAGTAAGATGTATTTGTTTGTTGTATTTAGGCAGGCAGCAGGAGGCAGGGTCAGAACTGGCATTACACCAGATTATTACTTCTAGCCGTCATCAGTTGTACCTGTGTAAATGGGTGGGGTCAGATACAACACTAGGAAGATGCCACAGCAACACATCTTGGCCTTGAGTCCCCACGATATGATTTTATTCCGATACTTGAGTCACAATACCATATTATTGCGATTTTAAATCACTGTGCGATACGGTGAGTATTGATACAATATATTGAGATTTAACTGTTTAACTGCATTTTGTGTTCACAAAATTAAATTAAATCAAGAATTGTTTTGTCCAGTCAGAGAAAATTCTCAGTGTATTCATCTCACTTCAGTCTTTTTATTTCTCCACAATGAGAGTCAAACCCACAGACTGACCAACAAAGTATTCAGTCAAACTGAACTCAACTGATATCAAACATGTATGGACGACAACAACTGCAGCATTTGATCAAACTTTCAAAAACAGCAAGCTTCACTACTCTAAAATTTTTTTTATGAATCATTAAAAAGCCGAACATTGCAGCGTTATTTCACCAACTCCCTGACACACGGTACCTATAGTTTGAAAAAAACGCAAGAATACTGCCGGGCTATCGGAACGCTAAATATCGATACTTGGCGGTCATGAATCGATGTAATATTTCCACGCAAAATATGGCGATACTATGCTGTATCGAGTATTCCCCCCACTTCTACAGGGAAGTCTAGTTCACATCTTACACCTCAAACAAATCACTGAGGGCCGCATTTACTGACTGAACATTACATATTTTAGGTCTCCAGTCCAGAGGTTGCATTAGACTTTTCGGTTCTCAGGTTTAATAAAAATTCTGTCAATCTGATTTTTATCATAATTTCATCTTTTAAAAATGATGAAACATAATTAATACCATTTCATTTTCACTTTTTTAATATTGAATATAAAAAAAATCTTGGAGGCCAGGGCATGGAGAGAAAAGATCAACAGAGCCAGTGGCCGTGCGATCACTTTTTTAATGTCAAACCTCATTAATCAACGACATCACAATTACTGTGATACTTCGGACACTCAGCTGCCATGACATTTTGCTATTGTATCTAGCGAATAATGGTATTGTAAATCATACTGTCTGGATTTATAAATATGAACTAGTATTCTGCCCAACTAAGTCTAACTGCAGTAACTACACGAAGAGTAAAACTGAGAAAAACAGCTTTTTTAACGTTTTTAAACTGGCCAGCCAAATGGGTTTTATGTAGGTAAGTGATACAACACTTATTTCTACATGTATTGATGATGTCATTTTGACGCTGAAAAATCATTACGATTTATTTGACCTTTGACCACAAAAATTTAGTTACTGCACTCTGGTTTGCTGTAAAAGGTTCTAATAGTAAAAGTGCAGTAGTTGTGTTCCTTCAGCTTTTATATTTTGTTTTTTAGTGAATAAACATTTTCCAATTGATTTTGTGAGTGTATTTAAAAGTATTTAACAACTCTATTCAAACATTTGTCTATTTTAAACTTATTATAAAGTAATGTTATATTTTAGTCTTAAAATAATTTTATCTCACTTTTTTTACTTAATTACTATTTAGATAATAATTTCCCTATCAAATAAACTTAATCATTATTATATAATAATTTATATTATTCTTGTCTTCACTAATAAACACAATGAAGAAATACAAGTATATCACACTCAAAGCAGACTGTCTGCTTTGGTTTTATGTTTACATTTGTATATATATCCAAAGCAGACTGTGGTAAGTGCAATTACCGCAGTCTACTTCAGTTTTGAGTTGGATTTTGTAGTTACTGCAATTTTCATAATTTTATTTTATCATTATTTCTCTGAATTAAAGCAAAAATGAAATCTAACTCAATTTCGACCAAAAATGTAGTTACTGCAGTATACTGGGATACTGCCATACTGCCTCATGCCTAAGTAGAGATCTCAAAACTAGAAAACTCTGAAAGTTAATGCTGGTGTGAGCGTATTACCCTCCAATGTATAGATGTCCCGCCCCCAGGGGTATTTGGGATACTTCTTCACATCCTCTTCTGTCCTGGTGGCCTCTGGGAAGAACTCATACTTGATCAACTCTCTTAGAGAAACAAAGACACACAGAGATCGACTTATGATCATGTTCAAACTAAACTTTGGCTTCAAACTTTTCACATAGTCAGTGACAAAGTATACCTTTTCATTTCATTAGGTTGGTAGATATAAATTTCTGATTGGACTTGTCATTTTTTTTGGTCTCACTTCAGGACACTCATTTTTGCAACCTATGTCTTCAATATTATGCTGAACGCAGTTTAACTAAACAGGCTTCATTTGTCTTTCTTTCCGTTTTAGCTTCATTCAATGTTAATTAACCACTCTGACTGTGTAAAAAAACAAAAAGAACATTATAGGCACTTTAAAGCAACCATATACAACAGTTCTGCCAAAGACTGTACACCTACAGTAAAATTTAAAGGCAATATGGGAAAAGAGCCCAATCCTAATGTTTTGTAATCTTTGTGCTGGTTCTGAGGCAGCTGAATATACTCTATAACTGATATACATACTTCATATAGTAAGTAGCAGATAAAAGACCAGGGGCCTCATGTATCAGCGCTGCGTAGGCTGTTTTTCCCCATACACACCACATGTATGAAAAGTGAGCTTGCTGTGGAGTTGTTTGGTGGAACTTTTATGCTCTATATAAAATGTTTTTCATAGCTAAACTAAAACTACACCAACTGGCTTTGTGTTTACAGTTTATAGCTCTCTGACAATGGAGGAAAATGCTGTTTTCCACCCTCAATAACCCGTTCTAAATATGAAGGGATAGATGATTTTTATCATCTATTATTATATTTTATATTTCACCTGCGTACTGCTGCTTACTTGTGCAATAATAGTATGCTGTGTATGTATGTTAAGTCTATATATTTTACTATTTCCACAATTTTTATATACATATATACTGAATTTACCTCCGGGGATCAATAAAGTTGATGTTTCACAGATAACTTTAAGCCTTAATCACTGTGTCAAAGTCCCTATCGCCGACTGTTTCCCCTTTGGTTTAACATGGAGATGTTAAGGCTGCAGGTGCACAGGATCCATGACGCACAGGTCCCTCTCCCCAGAGAAAAAACATGCAAGGGAAATCCTTTCAGAATAACTCAGATGTGGACAACGATAAAATCATCTATCTCCTCATACGAAGAATGGGTTATTGAGGGTGGAAAACGGCATTTTATTTTGGACCAGGGCTGAACTATCTAATCAAAAAGCTTTTTGTTTGGTCTTTGGGAAAGATCAGAAGAAAATCAACAGCAATAAAGTTGATGTTTGATAGTTTTTCAGCTCCTGTTTTCTGCTAAGTCAGTAGTAGCTACAGCATCTTAACATGACAAACCATGTAGGACACATTAGATTTGCTTGGAAGTGTTCTGATTTGTGTCCAGGTCAGGCTGTCCTAGATTTTTTTTTTTCCAATAATCAGCGAGCATTTCGGTGGTTTAAAGTCATTTGCATGTCATCTGCGTATTAATTTGCAGGAGGAGCTGGGGTGTGGTTGGTGGCTTGTGCATGTGTGCTCAGTTCCAGCTGTTTGGGATGTATCAAGGAAAGGTGATCAGAACCTGGCGTAACCACAGTTTGATACATGGAGGTGAGTTTGCGTATGTACTTTTCTAGTTTTGGGAGTATGCCATCTTTCAGTATAAAAGCTACGCACTCTTTGATACATGAGGTCCATGATCTGTAGTGTTTCAAAGGCCCTTTGACTACATCCACACTGATATGTTTTTGTATTAAAATGGCAAGACAAAAAACAATCTGCATCCTCACAAGCATTTTAGCACTAGCATTTCAGGAACAATTTGTCCATATTAACACGCCTTATATTGCATATCATATGAAATAGCATGTGCGTGTCAGTGTTATCATTAAGAATGAAAGGCTGATAATGACGCTGAACATGGAAAATTGTTGCAAATTTGCAAAATTGCCAATATAATAGATATTCTCCTGCACATGTAGGCAATTGTAATGCAGAATTTATATGCAGCTGCATAGAAAAAAAGTTGTTATCCATGTTGAATTAACCATTAGTTAAGGGTAGTTAAGGGTAAAGTGGTTAACTCTCTTCAGTAAAAGGAGTACATGAAAGGGGCTGTGGCTCAGATAGTAGAGCCACTGATCAGAAGGGTCTTTGAGCCCTGGCCACGGCAGTCTACATGTCTAAGTATCCTTGGACAAGATACTGAACCCCAAATTGCTACTGATAAAACACTGCAACTGGTTTCCACACATAAGGCTTAGGGGCATATTGAGGCAGGCTTAATCAGAAATCACAATCAGAAACAATGCATTGACGGCCTACAGATTACCTTCTACATGATTACATTCTACATTAGTGGTGTTGTGCCCAATTGGAATTGTTAATTCAGTACTCAACACCACTGGTGAACTGAATAACAGAATTGAAGTAATATTTGATGTGAAAGAAAATCCTTGACAACAATCAGGATTAATGTGTTAGACTGAACTACCTACATATATTAAGAAGTCTGCTGTTGCTCAACTGATTTTTGCAAATTAAGGTCTAAGTACAAAACAGAATCTCAATTTATTTATGAGCAAAAGTATTGAAATTGTGCATGATTTGTATGTTAGCTTTGGGATAATCCAAAAGCTGTGCCGTTAGACTTTTTTTATAGAAGATATCCATCTCCTCAATGACTGGATATTCTGCTTAATCAAAGTACATTCAACAATTTCTCACATAGGTTAAAATGTACAAAAACAATTGTTGAACTCAAAAATGGCGAGGCCATAAAGTGATTGATTTGTGATGGAGGAGATAACTCACTGGCTGATGTTGGCTATGGTGTCCATCCAGCTGCGAATGCGAACCTTGTTGCGTATATTGGGAGGGTTGCTGAACTCGTGCACTATGGCGATGTGATAGGGATAGGGCCCCTGGAAGAGCTGACGCTCCAGTGCTACCGAATCAATCTGAGAGGGAGACAAGTAAACAGACAAATAGAGTTCTCCACTGAGTTGAAAGAAAACAAGGGAAGAGAAAAGAGAGAGAATATCAAGTACAAGTTGAACCTCTTAAAAATTATGGAAAGCATGCCTCCCTTTGCTACATAAGTAAGAGGTGTTATTTTAATTTGCTGGAAAAACCCCCCAAACAAAACAAACTCAAGCTTAACTCTACTCACGCTTATATTTACACCCACAGGCATTTAAAGTCACCAACTAAAACTAAGCTGCATGTGTTTTGGACTGTGGGAGGAAGCCGGAGGACCCAGAGAGGATCCACACTGACACGGGAGGATGCAAACTCCACACAGAAGAGCTGGAGGCCGCATTCAAACCTTGAATCCTCTTCAACCCATATTCCCGTATTCAACCCACTGAACCACCCTACTTTTTATATTGATTGTTAAAATTAAAAATAATAATAAATGTATGTGTATACCCTAGATTGAATCTAATCAACATTGTTTTGTGGCAGACTATCAATAAATGTCCTATTGTATATCTACAACCCTAGTATTAACCTTGTAACGTGTCTAGCGTTAGTAGATGGGAACATATTGCAGTTGGGGGACATGGGGCCATAAGGGGGTGGTAGCAGACCAACAGATGCCACCAAGACCTTGGGGAACAACACCGTAAAAACCCATGCTGTGTTTTGGTATCAAATTCTTTTAATATTTTAGAATTGCATGTTTTGACAATTGGATGATAAGCACTTTTAGAGACTGCTGAGAAACTCCCGTATAGTAAAAGGTTGTAAAGTTACATGAGGTTTTGATTATCCTAAAAATCGCAGCAGCTAATTTTATACAGTGGAGATTTTGTCAGCTCTATCAGACACAAAAGTATTATGATATAAAAGGTTAAGGAAAAAAAATCCACTATATAATGAAAAAGTGTGATATATTTTGATACCTGCAGAATGATCAAAGTAATAAGCAAGCACTTAGCATTGGCCTATTGCCTGAGAAACACAGTGAGAGTTTAGGACCATTTTTATAGAGAACTGGGCCGGTGGATTTTTAGGGGGGAGACAGCAGGGCAACAAAAGATGCCACATAAAAGTGGTAAAAACCTATTTAAAGCTGGAACCTGAAGAATAATTTGAGATGCAGCTCAGCACTGTGTCATAAATCTGTAATAAGGATTAATCACTTAATACATTCTCTAAAATGATCAAAGTGTATAAGGGTTTAGAAAACTACTCAAAGATGCTTTACAAAGAACCAAAGCCAAACCAAAAACAAAACAAAACAATACAACGAAGACATAATCTAGGAAAAGAGGAGGATGAGAACAGATTTTGTTAACTAATAAAGTAACTTGTAATCTAACTTAGTTACTTTTAAAATCAAGTAATCAGTAACGTAACTAAGTTACTTTTAAAAGGAGTAATCAGTAATCAGATTACTTTTTCAAATTAACTGTGGCAACACTGTGTAGGATGCCCCTGTATGCTCCTGCAGAAGCAAGGTTTAAAATGTTGTAAGAACTGGGTGATGGTGGTGGGTTACCAACCTGGTGCATGGGGCGCATGTAGATGATGCGATTCCTCTCAGGAGGCATTCTCAGTATCTGATCCAGGACCTGCTCCATGTCCAGCTTCTTACACTGGGCATAGTCGAACCGGTTCACTATGGGCGCACATTCTACACGAAGCTGCTTCAACACTCGACACCTGGTGGCTTCAGAGAGAGGGAGGACACAGAGAGAGCACTTAATGACTGGGGGCTTTCTGACTCTTCTGCCAGAAGACCATTCACTTTGTAACGCAACATAAAGTTGGTTTGGAAAACTGGATTAATATGGTGCCTACACAGAACCACGTATTGAAGGGGAGTAATGAACATGTTCTCGTGTTTCCTTCATTTATATATCAACACAATTACTGTAAAATAAATATGTCTGCTAATATAAGCTGAGCTTTCAACACTAATGTCATTAACCGACAGCTCAAGCTTTTACTTGATATTCAACATGGCAGACATTGTGGGAGATGTTGTGTCATGTCTGTTGTGTAACTATAGGCATATTTGCAACTTAATTAATACTGTATAACACTAACAAAACCGTTGTTTCATTCTTGCTAGAATGACAAGGGCACTCAGTCAGTGCATCTATTTAAAAAAAGACTGTTTAAATTATATTTGTGATCCCTTGAAGATGAAAGTTTTTGGTAACCTCCAAACAATTTATCAGACTGATATCATCTCGAGAATTACAAGTAAGTCTAACAAGACCCAAGCACCCCATGCTCCTCAGAACTAGAGGCATTGAAGCTAACATTCTAAACATTAAATATTAGGAACTACCACTTACAACCAAAGATTGATTATATAGTAAACAGAAAAAATGTCACTGATTTTTGACAACAAGATTCCAAAGAATGTTTAGTCCGTCTTAATCCAAAAAAAAAAAAAGGGAAATAGACAAGTTTACAAAATAAGTTTCCTCATATAGTACAAAACAAGTGGGATAGGTGCTACTTATAGCAATAAATGCAGCTCTTTTAACTTTATTATATTTACCCTTTAAAGTCAACAGGCCATTTTTTGTGGTTGGCTAAACTCCTTTAGCACGAAGGGGTAAAGAAAGGAGCAAAAATAGTATTAACACTTGTCCAAGAGGGTTTAGTTGAGGATCATTAGTACGTATTTAGTCAAAGTCCGTGTCTTTTACCATGAATGAACATCATCTTGGGGCAGTCTTTGAGGACAAGGTCAGTGATTCCACAGTTGGTCAGAGTGATGCCCACCAGGTTCTTACTCTTCAGAGACAAAATCTGTGCAAGCAAAAGCAACTCAGTTTGTCAATTAGAATAACAAAAGCATACACACTATACACAGTATACAATTGTTAAAGCCAATGTTAACTTTCCTTCACATGTGCATCCTGGCTCAATGGATACCCCATCTAACAGCATTTACAAAAACAAAGCAACAGAGGAATCATTGCATTTCTGTGTTTAGACAACAAACATGAGGAAAAGGTTCCTGTGACCTCAAGTCTGTCCCTCCCTCTGCCCCCCCACCTTGGTTCACCCTTATGGGATAGAAACCTTCATCATTTACTTTGAAATTCACTATGTGTCAAGTCAACTATGAGAATTATATATACTATGGACAGTGCACAACATGTGCATTTCCCTTGAACAATGACAGCAAATGATTATTCACACAGATAAACAGCTGTTGTCCACTATAATGTCACAGTAAATGTGTGCATGTACCTGTATGTGGTCATCCTCAGTGACTGGGTCTGATGTGCTGGTTGATTTGTCAACCATTCGCTTCCTCTTCACTGCTACTCGAGGCCTGGCTCTTGAAAGATCTGAACGGAAACAGCAAGAATATCACCTTAACAACAGAAAAGTAAGCATTGATTTTGTGAAATCACAAAAATGGATTGCGGCTGATAGCGCCATTAATTGCACATCACTTGCAACTTCTAGTTTGCCCCGTGATACAGTCCCCATATACAGAAGATATTGTGCTCATTATATCACAGTGCAAACACGCCTATAGAGTTTTGAAGTGGAGCGCAATTTCCCCCCTTTTTACACATAATTGCACTTATCCAAGTGGCAGGGTATAAATGCGCTGGAGGTTACAGCGTGGGTTGTGAGGGGTGGCGCACTGAATAAGTCCCAGTCAAACGGTACTTGGGCTGGGCTTTTTTTTTTTTTTTTTTTTTTTAAATAGATCCGACAAGGCTCATTTAAATGCAAAGACAAGTATGTCTTTAGAGATAAGAGAGACAAAGTGCGTATTTACACGCAAGGCACAACAGAATCAATTTTAAGATTCTTTTACTGGTTTATAAATCTCTTAATGGTCTTAGTCCTGCCTATTTATCTGATTTACTATCATCCTATGAACGCTCGAGGACCCTCAGGTCTTCTGGGAGTGGCCTTTTAATAATATGAAAAGTAACGAAAAGAACGAAACCCACGGTGAGGCGTCGTTTTCTCACTGTGTCTCCCTGAAGACCATTGATTGATTAAATCTCAGAGTCACACCAGCTGATCGGTCAGGACCTAATAATAATGAGTTTATTAAATATCGTTTATTTCTCTGTTCTTTGTCACATACAAACAACTTTCAATTCATTTCAGAATTCCAAGGGGCGTTATCGACGGGTGCAGACAAAATGACTGATTAGCCTTACAAGCAATCAGTGCAATGAAACATGACCTTTAACCAATTATAGCAAGGAAGTATGTGACGTAGTGTTGAGTGACACGCAAGGTGATGGTGCTGCTTGGTCTGTTTTAAAGCAGGAAAATTACATTAAAATGTGTTTCTGAAAACATTTGAGGCGATAAATAGGCAACACAGTAACTGAATCTTGATTCATATTTTATCAGTGCTGTGCAGTTTGACAGTTTGATCATTAGACGTCAGTTATCTAAACAAAGCAGCTGATTGGTCCGGCAGATAAGTCTGGTTTCCAGGCTACATCCATTTGAGATTATACTCGATGCTGCATAACTTTAGATGTCCTCTTTTATCTCACACATTCTTCTTGTCAAAACCTGGTGCCTACATTACCCACAATGCAATAGAACAGCAGATAGTTCAGTTGTTGAACCAGGTGTGTTATGCTAATAGTGGCTGAAATGAGGAGCAGACAACAGTGGTCTGGTAAACTCACTTATAGTCTCACTTCAGAGAGCTCACTCTGGACACCCCAAAGGCTTTATATAACCAGTTTTACAATGCACTAGAACTCCTCAACACTTGCAAACACTGCAACATTGAGCAAGTTCCACTTTAAGAAATGCTTTGCTCTAGGTAGCACTAAAATATGAATTTAAAGTAATACAACGTAAAATTGCATTGGTGTAGTCAGTTTTCTTAGAGGTATTGAGATAATTAAAGCTCTACAACTGTACTAGCATACACAGTTGATCTGTTCTTGTATAAACTTTACACATTTATCATGTCTTAGTTACAAAACAGAACAATGACACTGCCATCAGCAAAATTTATATTAATTTATGAACATAAAACCCATTTAACCAACACCTTAAACCAACATATATGCATCATATAATACTTGACTCATCATCCTTTCCCTTAATTTCATTTCATTTTATCACTTTGATAAATTCATTTTCACTTCAAAAAACAATTAAAACACAGCTATTCAAATAATAAAAATGTATAGCTCCTCACTAAAAGCCCCAGCTAGCTTATCGTTCTTAAAACATTCTGATGTGGTCACTGTAGGGCTGGGCGATATATCGATATAAAAGATATATCGATATATCGATATATTTTTAAATGTGATATGGAATTAGACCATATAGCAAATATTGATATGGTTCAATTTTTTTCTCTTTATATATAAATGCTGCCCTTACTTGGATTTGTCATATTTCGTTTTTTTTAATGTTGGTTATTCTTTTCTCATATAAATATATTTATTTCAGAAAAAGATTGGCCTATTTTATCTCATAGGCTATTTTTATTTAAGATATTTTTTATTAAAATGTGCACTTTATGGAGCTTTGATTTAAGAAAAGGTACTCCTGTTGTTATACAGTATATATGTTCACTTAAATAAACGGTTTCAATAAAACTACTTGTGACATGCCATTTTTGACTTTGATTGAACATTTGCTCTCACTTTGTGATAAAAAAAATATCGGTATATATATCGTATATCGATATTCAGCCTAAATATATATGACGGGATATGACTTTTGCTCCATATCGCCCAGCCCTAGGTAACTGGCCTTTGTACCTGAACAAAAACACAACTCACTCCCCTGATGTGATGAGTTCAGTCTTACCTGTCTCAGGTATCAGGGACACAGAGGACATACGAGTGCAAGATCTGGTCAAAGGTCGTCTCGGGACAAAGCCCTCGTGCATGGCCTGGCCCTGCTGTGAACCTAAACTAATAGCAGAGGCAGATCCAGCAGGGGCAGGTTGTCTCTCTCCCTGTCCAGTCAGCAGCGCAGGTCTCCTTGAAGCATGGCTTACAGATGCACCTCTGGGCTCCAGACTTTCCACACAGGGAGGACCAGTTCTATGCCTCACTCCAGTCTCCCTTAAGTGACCGTCCCCCGTTTGTGCTCCAGGGGGGCCGTCTGTACTGTCATTAGTCCTGGCAGTTCCTGTAGTTCTGTCAGTGGTTGTGATTGCTCTGTTGGTGGTTCCTACAATCCTCCTTCCACAGCCACCTACCTGTCTGGATGTGGTGGCTCCAGGTCCATCCCTGCCAACAGATCCAATCCCTGACCTAACTCCTGCCCTCGTGGTTTCCACAGTGTCCCGTACTGCCCCACTGTCAGCCCCAGGTCTTGCAGTAGTCTCAACTGTAGCAGTAGTAATTCCTTTACTACCAGTCCTCCTGCTGTTCTCAGCAGCAGCCTTCATGTCTGCCTTGATCTGTTCACTGCTCACCTGACAGCTTTTCTCACAGCTGCTTTCTAACACCTGAGTCTTTGTCTGATCTACAGAGACAGCCACATTGTTGCTCCGCCTCAGAGGAGTCTTTCCTTTACCTGGAACACAAACAGATTTATGTTATATTGGTTTGGTAAACAAAACTCTTCATGCATGTTTTTTGACCATTTTCAACAGTTTTCAGTCAAGGATTTGTGTGCGTGTTTGCGTTTGTGTTTGTGTGTGTGCGTGTGCGTGTGGCCACATACTGTAGTAGCATGTTTTACATATTTTTATTTTGCTGAACAAAAAAAAGGTTAGCCTTTTTACTTTCACATAAACCCATATCCTGTAGCAGTGTTCCTGACCCCAGTCCACACTGTGAATCCAATATGACAAATGATGGTAAACTCAGAAAACAAGTGTGCTCTGTGTTGTGCTGACACCTTCTGTAAAGGAAGCTGGCTGCTGCAAGCAGGAAGCTGGCATTAGCCTTGAAACAAGGCCTTCCTCTTCCTCACTGTCAGAGTCTGAGATGACCAGTGGGTGCTTTGGAATAGTGGCACCAGCTGGTCTACCCTGCTGCACTAAACCACTGGGACCTGGAAGTGAGAGGACATAGGAGACATCAAATATTATTAATTAATAGCTTTCTAATTTATATAACGGGGAGTCTAGGAACAAACCTGCTTGCTCCTCATCAGGAGGTTGTGGTGTTCCAGCTGGACGACTGGGTCCTGGGGTCACGTCTGCTTCTTTACCTCTCACCTCCCCTTCTGCTCCTTTCAGCTCTATTTGAGGCTCAGGCTCAATGTTTTCCTCCTCCAACATCACCTCCTCTTCCTCTTCTTCTTCTTCCACTTCATCTTCCATCCCATTTACTTCCACTGGTGCTATGGTACAACAGTAACATGTCAAATTTAGATTGCCATGACTCTGACTCACTTCAGATTTAGCTGACTTTGTCTTTGTACTTAAGATATAACTTTATTGATCCGTCATAGGGCATCTGGGTATTAAAATATCAGAAAGGATTCAGGTGCGCTGCTCTTACCTCATATGTTTACCCTCTTTATGTTTCTATAGACGTTTTGGTAATTAATCAAATTTGAAATAAAAGTTAAGTCATTTACAAATTAATATGGGAAAAAGTCAAGGTTTGTAAAATCCACTGAACACGAATGCAGGTATGACTTGCCATTGTGTTGCTGCTGTTGCTGCGGCTGTCTTTGATTGTTGTTGTTGATGTTGTTGTTGACAGGTGGAGGAGCAGGAGGCAGGTTGGCCTCATTATTATGGTGGTGATGGTGGTGGTTGTTGTTGTCATTGTCATTGTTGGAGTTCTGGTTGCTGACAAGTGCTGACGACACGCCAATACCAGTTCCTGCACTCAGGCCGACCCTGGCACAGCCCTGTCACACACACATAAAAAGTATGCATCAGTACATTTGCTAACTTTATGAAGCAGATCAGAGGTCTGTACCACAAAGTGGGATTAGTGGGTTAGCAAGGTACAGTGTGTGGAGTCTAAAGTCAAGGATAAAGCCAGCAAGATCATCATGGTAACTTATATGCTGCAGAACTAACCAGGTCGGGGCCAGCTTTTGTTCAGTTTTGGCTTGCAGCAAAAACCCAAAACTGACGCTTGCCAACAACCGTCTGTCATGGGCTATCTGACTTTGAGTACCCTGATGTGCAAGGTCACTGGCTTGTTTGTGGCCGCTTTGCAACCCGTGGCAAAGTCCTGTTTTTTTGTGACATCTACAAGGGAGATCTCACACACACCCAAGTCCCAGTACTACTCTTCCCTCATCAACAACCAGCAACACTACCAAAGAATGCTATTTCCCACCATAAACTGTCTACTCCACCCCATTGACCCCCACCATTTTTTGAGTCTTCTAATGGGTCGACAATTTTTCAGCCGACGTCCCAAAATGTTGCACATGCATTCTGTCAACAGAAGTGGTGTTGCTCTCTAGCCCTTCTGACTGACAAAGAAGCATTTATAAGCATTTACAAACTGTTCCCAGCATCATCATGTTTGGTTGTTGCGTATACGGTTGTAAGAATCGATATTCCACCTGTGGACTTAAGTTTTATAGGATCCGACAGGATCACGACCGTTTCAGAGCAAACGGCAGCGTCTGTGGCTGTAGGCGATTAAATGTTTGGACTGGAATGAGGACATCATCAATAATGCTGGCGTCTGCAGCGCCCACTTTATAACAGGTAAGGTTATCTATCTTTTCTTTGATGCTGATACTATGTAGAATAGTCATCAAATGCAGCTAACGTCTGATAAGCTGGCATTAGATTTAGCTAGTAGCCTGCTAAGCTAAACGAACGTGCTTGTGTTTAATTTGCAGGTGAGACGTCATTGGACTCTAGTGGCTGTGTTGTTTTGTGTACATAAACACAGAAATCTGGACTACTAGAGTCCAATGACGTCTCGCCTGCAAATGAAGGTTACAGGTGGCGAAAATAAAAGGCCACGACGTCTCACAGTTGACCCGGCACCTGTGTTTCTGCGTTCGCACTGCTTGCAAAAGGGAAGGGGGTTAACCCCGAAGTAGGTGAGACTACACTTCGGCCCTAGGAGACGGCTTCTCCTCTGTGTTGACCGACTACGGTCTGGCAGCCGACCAGGAACCGGTTACACAGTCCATGCGTTTAATCGCCTGCAGCCACAGACGCCGCTGGTTGCTCTGAAATGGTCGTGGTCTTGTGGTCTTCCTATAAAACGTTAGTCCAGCGGTGGAATAGTGATTCGACATGTTGATGCTGGGAACTGTTTGTAAATGTTTATAAATACTTCTTTGTCAGTCAGAACGACTGGAGAACAACACCACTTCTGTTGCTAGAATGCATGCGCATACGTTCTACGTCATCATCGTGTATAAACTGTAAAAGGGTTAATACACTGTGTACATATAAACTACCCTTAAGCCAGGCATGTCCAAACTATTGCATAAAGGGCCAGGCTTCTGCCGATTTTTGTTCCAACAAATCAAGAACACACCTGATTTGACTGATCAGCTGTAAGGACCCTGAGATCAGTTAAGTCTTTCTGGAACAGTTCAGACATGCCTGATTAAAGGCCATTAAGGTAAAAAATGTCCACATCCAAAACATTATATATTAATTATTTTTTCCACACTTTTTTGGGTTAAATCTTTCAATCAACTTCAGTCCTGATCGAAACTACCAAATATTCAATTATTTTCAAGATTTTAACCCTTTATATGACAGTTTAATTACTGACTGACAAAACGTGCAGTGGGCTTTGAAGAGTGCAAGCTGTTCATCAACACACATGTTCCCAGGGCTGAAAAGCATCAGAAGGCGATGTGTTCACTCCTTCCAGAGCAGATGGGTGCAAGCTTGTCCTCTCTATGGCAGGAAGGTCTGGTCAGCTTGTCATCAAACCAGAGGGTGAGGCTGATCAGCCTGTGACTAAGACTGTGACTGTGAGTGTCTGTGTGATTATAAACATGCTGTATACCTTTGGTGGTTCTCTGAACATCTGGTCCAGACAAATGAACTCCAGGCTGGGCAGTAGCTCTACAAACTGGGAGAAGGATTCCAGTTTGATAGCATGACAGCGAACCAGAGTGAGATCAACAAGACGACTCCATCTGGACTGATCTGAGGACAGAAACAGGGAGAATATTACAGCTACAAATAGTATCACATCACTTAACATTGTAGGGATTTGCTTTTCAAAGAATGAGAGATGGAAGAGATCAGCAAGATGACTACTTGGTATCCAGAACCCTCTGTTATATAAAGAAACTGAGCTCAGCACAAACACATGGTTCTTAATATTGAGGGCATGTGTGGACTGAGTTAGGCAAGTGGTGATGAGTGTGTAGAGTGAGTGTGTTCTACCTGTGATCCAGTGGTAAGGGTTATGCAGATGAGGACAGTTGTAGATGAGCAGGTACTTAATATTGGTAAACACCTCGTTCACCACCTTTACACCAATGTCAGTGATGATGCCTGGGTTTTCAATGACGTCAGCCAGACCATACTTCACCATCTCCGAATGACTCATTTTACCTGGATTTATGAACACAGACACAGAGACATAGACACACACAGATTTTTAAAAAACTTTGTTATTTACTGTGAATTCTGAATTTTGATTTCTAAACATTAAATTAATCAAAATTAAGTTCAGTCATTTGGGACACAATCACGAGCCATCTTGAAAGAGTCTGATGAGACTGCTTAACTCTAGAGTTCTGGTGTGTGACATAACCATTCAGAATAATATATTAAGCAAAAAAGAGAGGATGAAGTACAGGAATAGCTGGGAGAACTGCTCATTTCAGTCAGAGAAGGAAACATGCCCAGTGTTCTTTGAGCCAGGTGATATTTGAGAGAAGGAACTAACATTGCAGCAGGAACTCATCCACATATCCCAGATGAAGTGTCTCGAACTGAGGAAACTCTAGTTCAGCCATTTTGAGAGCTGAGAAAACTCCATCTTTAGTCAGTGAAGGCTGGATACGGAGCTCATGAAGCCTGTCAAACAAGGAGAAACCATGTCATTAAATATCTTTAAGGAGAATGTCTTCTATCACTTGAACAATTTCCACAATTTACCTGAAAGCAAATGTTATAATAATTTCATTCATTATCCATAACAGCTTGACTCAAGTGGTGGTGGGCTGGAGCTGATCCCAGTTAGATAAGACTATGATAATTATTCTGACATCATTTTGTGCACTACAGAAAGATTGTCAAGGCCCAGTTCAACATGAACGTTCATCATAGGCAGTATTGTAGTATTGCTGAACTTCTTTCTTACTACATATTCTTTGTTGTTCAATTGTAAAAAAAAATGTAAAAGATGAAACCCTTTGCATGGGCTTGGACACCTGTTGTTCTCCCAGTTAGTTTAAGGAATTAATGAGTGGTTGAGCACCTGCGAGCAGCAGTGATGATGAGGTAGCCCAGGTCAACTTCCAGAGCATTCTTACAGGCTCCAAACACAATGGTGTGGAGGTTCCGAAATCCCCCTGGAGGAACAAATGAAACATATTAACGCTCAGTCAAAGGTGCAGGCTTTGGATGCATTTGACAACATTTTAGTTAGATGCGTTAAATCCCAGTTGCTATTAAGAGGATCCAAATCATATGACATTACCAAATACAAATGACGATGATAAGCAAAAAGAGCGCATAATAACCCCCAAAAGAAATGGAAATGGAAATGGGGAACACAATATGTTATATAAATTCTATTCAGTTCTAGCTAGGGTATAAAATATTAACCCACAAAAATAGGTCACAATTTCTTATGTAGGAAATGAGCTACTTTGATAATGTAGCCCCTTTCATAGTGCCGTCCAGCAAATGTCCCGCTATATTGCCGGAAAGATTTGAGCTGGCTTTTCGCCTTCGGGCGTTCATAGTGAACCTCCAAAGACGCGATCTTTGTTCCCTTTCATAGTGCAGTCTGGCGTCGCGGAACAAGGTGGGAGGAGACGATAGTCAGAGCAGCAGCAGTGCTGCGCAGTAGCCCAGTGCTAATAGGCTAACAGTTAGCTCTGTAGCAGTACAGTGTTGTGCTGCAGCAGCAAGTGTTCAGTTAGCGACCTGTTTGTTTACAACAAGCACCGGAGACACTATGTGTACAGTTAGCATGCTGGTTTGTTTACAATAAATGGCGGATACTGTGCTTTGCCCTGATGTCCCATTCATAGTGGTCCCATTTCCGCCAGTCCCACCAATTTTTGCCCTCTGTGACTCCCTCTGGAGGCGGAAAATTGGTGGCATCATTTGATCCCGGCATTCTGCTTCTGGCAAATTCATAGTGGAGGCGAGACGTTACATAGCCACAAAGGTCCTGGCATGAAATGGCACTATGAAAGGGGTTTGTGCCACAAAGCACAGCAAGCAAAGCAATGTGGAAGATTGCATGTGGTGTTAATAAACACTCAAACCTTCAGCAGTAATCTAATTAAACTGAAAAAGATGTAATAAAATAAATAATTCTATAAAACCCATACTACTGTGGTTAAGCCAACACTATGGTGGTGAGGCTTTTCTCACCTGACCTCCAGCTGTCTTCTACCACATGTTGGATCAGACCTCCCAGGAAAGGAACTCTCACCAAGTCCAGCTGCTCCAGGTTCCGGGCTGATGCCAAACCAGTAACCAGGGGAACATATTTCAGGGAGTTGGTTGGCCCTGCACAATTCCGCATGACAAAGGTTCTCAGGCTCACACATAGAAAGTCCTTAAATGGCTGTGGTTTGGTGAGACGGACCCACTTCAGGTAAAGATGGCGCAGCATGGACACACAGGGGATCTCTGGGACATTCACACCTATAACAAAACAACACTATGTGAGCCAACAGGAACACTCTTCAGGCCTATTTATAATAAAGGATGAAGCTGATTTATATCCAATATATCTGCTCATTGTATTCCTACAATGTATTCCATTGTAGCTGGAATATGGAGGTAACAGCAGAAATTGCCTATTTATTGTGATCCTGCTCACCCACTAGATGTAGGGTCTGAATCTTTGCAGTTATGGGGATGGTCAGTTTGTTTTCAGCAGGAATGGGAAAAGCCCCATTACGGTTGCGGAACTTTCCCAGTATATGAACCTGGGGCATGTAGTTCCATATGGCTTCCACCAGCTCCAGATGGGACGTCTCCACACCCTGAAATGAGGTCAAAAACGTAATTTGACAAAGAATACATGTATAATTGAAAGACCACCAACATTTTTTTTCTGAGTAGAAGGAGTAGCAGGATGGCAGAGAGGTAGAAAGGCTGATATCTACCCATGAGGCCACTGGTTCCATCTGACAGGATTTCAAAAACTCTGCCAGGGCAGATCATGAACTTGGCATTAATGTAACTGCCTCACATTAGTTAAATATAATGTTATTATTCAATAAAAATCATAATTATTTTAGATAATTATTCATATGATACTGTAGCCACCTGAACAACCTTTTAACTGTGAGACCCACAAAATGGTGTTCTGTTTTGTGGCGTGAATTGGAAGTTAAACTGCATTACCTAAAAAAGGTAAGAGCTTAAACTTAATTTACTGAAAAGGCTGAAAGAAGAAAGGCTTTTAGTGAATGGAAAAATTAACAAATATTTACTTTGTGACCTGTTTAAAATAATGAAAAGAGTCTGTAGATAAAGGTATGCAGAGGCAGAAGATTGCAGCAGCAGTGCTCCTGATACATGGGCAAATGCATTGATTAGATTTATTTCCTAAAGGGGCTAAAAGGATATTAATATTACTGCCATTGTAATAAATGATAATGATAGTGACTGTTCACTATCATTATCAGAAAGCAGAATCATATCAGTAATGCCCTTGGTGTTTGCAGTTGTGTATGAAGTCAAAGATTTAAAGTCAAGCAGTTTGAGAAAGGCAGACAGAGACAGACAGACAACATCCTAACCAGCAGATTGGGACAGGCTTGTAGTGCTTCCAAGACTCCGGGTATACTGAAAGCCTCGTAGCCTCGGACTCGTCTCCTCTCCAAGTATCGAGGGTGGAGGCCATATAGCTGCTCCAGATCTGGCATCTTCTTCAACAGGAGCAGAAAGCTTTTGTCTGTGAAGCCTAAACCAGAAAACACAATAACTCGATCAGCCTTTTCCTCAGTGTTCAAAAATAGAATATGGGCGATATGATAAACATTTCCAACAGGCCAGCATCAGCTCAATAACTGTTAATTGCCATTATATCCACAAAAGGTGTCTTTGCTTGCCTGGTCCTGGGTTATCTTGCTGAATAAGAATCTATGGCGGAGTAGATCGATTTCTATACTGTGCTAATTTAGCATTATGCCAGCTGCATGCTGAGCAGCAGTTGTTATTTGTTCTTTGGAGGCATTAAATTAAATAAGCTAAATAAAATGATAGAAATCCCAGATAGCACATATATTAAATATATCAGTTAATTAGCCTCACCACAGTAAAAACAGCACCATCATCTGCAGAACCAGCTGAAGGTTGCTGCTGATGCATAAACATATTTATGTTTATAGATAAAAAAATATATCAGATTTGTGCTCAAAAATGAAAAAAGGCATAACTCTAAAAAAATGTGATATACATAGGTTGTAAATTTGTCTAAATACACTCACCAGTACAACACTGTGGCCATTTTGCTTCACTACAGGTACTCCCTCCTCACCATCAGCAGCAGCTCCACACAGTGTTCAACCTCCCCAAGTTTTGCTCTTCTGTCACTAGAGTGCCTCCCTGTGGCTGCTCACATTAGGGTTTTTCTTTTAAAAGACTCTACCACCAAGCCATTGTCTAAACCCTACACTCTGACATGACTGGCCACCCGAGCACTACCCAGAGGGCCCTGTGATCTTATCACAATAAAAGCTCTTTTCTGTTCAGGTCTCAGAGTGGCAGAAATAACCCCCTTTCACCACAGACTGAAAACACCATTGCACCTCAACAGCACATGACAGAACTTACTAAAGTCTTAGGTTTCTTTGTTTTCAAAAGCAATTTGTCAGCAATTGTAGCAGCGGACATGCTGTTCGTTATTTGTTTGTAAGGGATGTGTTGGCTGTGCTGTGCACCCTTACCTGAAGGCATATACTCCCACCAGCGCCCAGCACATAGATCCACTACCTTGACCACTCGTAGGTACAAAGTTACAGCTTCCCGAAGCTTTCTGGACAGACATTCCATACACATGATATCCTTCATGGGAAGGTACCTACGAAACAAAACAATGTTCAGACTTTCAAAACCTTTTGCATGTTAGGCTAAGGTCAATGTGCCATCTCAGAACTCAACAGCTATTGGTCTGACAAACGATTTAGCGTCTGGGCCAACGGACAATATCTCTGGGGTCTTGGTGTAGCAAGCAGATATCAGTTTTCTGGACTTCCAGGCCGAAACTTCCTCCCCAATGCACCAGTCATTTTTTACAGTCTGATTAGTAACTTAGAGATGCAAGAATGAAGGGGAATGGAGTTGACTGGATTGTTTCTCTGCATATGAATACAGATAAATTATTGAAAAGCTAATAAAAAGTTTAATTGTCCAAAAAACTGCCAACGCTTTCTGTCTCTTTTGTTCTTCTGATTATTAACCTGCATTCAAGCAAAGCCAGCACACTGTAAATGTTTCATGGATGTGTTCAATAAAGACATGAAATAATTGTTTGTGTGGTATTAGGTTAAGCACATTGTGTTTGTCTATACTTGGGACTTAAAGGAATAGTTCGGAATTTTGGAAATAGGACCTCATTTCCAACTTAGCCGGTGTTATATAGGTCAGTGGAGACCGTTTTCAGCACATTTTATGCAGTCCTTATAGTTGCACAAGTCACTGATGCTAAACTGGTATTGAGCTAGCACACGTCAATAGTATCATCCAGTCTGTCACTAAAAACAGCTTTACCTGCTCCGCAGAACACCCAAGACAAATGCATTATAACGTCGGACTATCGATGTACATGTCTGTGTTGATAGAATAATTTTAGAAATTAAACCAACCTTGCATAGCATTGGAATAGCTTATACTTTGTTCCCTGTTGTTGCTTAGGCTACGGCAGCGGCGGAGTGATATTATCTCCAGGCTAGTGAGGCTACAGTGGAAGACGGTTTCGATTTCGCTGGCAATCATGCGAGTTTATTTAGGTGCTGTCATAGCGGAGACAGGATAGCAGGACACTATGGCCACTGCCAGCAATGCTGAGATTTCGGAGTTTGAGGACGACGAAGATGAGTTTGTGTTATCAAATCAGCCATACCAGTTTGGTTTCGTTTTGACGCACTACTACTAACCCACAAAGTAAAATTCCGCTGCTGCTGAGAAACTAGTCCCTCAAAATGTTTTAACATTGAAAATGCAAGGTTGGTTTAATTTCTAAAATTATTCTATCAACACAGACATGTACATCGATAGTCCGACATTATAATGCATTTGTCTCGGGTGTTCTGCGGAGCAGGTAAAGCTGTTTTTAGTGACAGGCTGAATGTTACTATTGACGTGCGCTAGCTCAACACCAGTTTAGCATCAGTGACTTGTGCAACTATAAGGACTGCATAAAATGTGCTGAAAACAGTCTCCACCGACCTATATCACACCGGCTAAGTTGGAAATGAGGACCTATTTCCAAAATTCCGAACTATTCCTTTAATGCTGTAAATTGTACAAGGAACCCTCTGGATAAATAAAAATATTCATTTTTATAGTATTCATTTGTGGTTTCCAAAATCATTAAATAATGACAGATTTCATTATAAATAATGCGAATTGAGGGTTGTGGGCAGTGGATGTTTAGCAGGGCAACAATAAATGCCAAATCGAAGCGGTGGACAAGCTGGGGATCTGAAGTTTATTTTGAGATGCAGCGCAGCAACGTGTGTCAAACTATTCTGGTAAAAAATCTCTAATAAACATTAACTTAATTCATTAATGCCAATTTTTGGGTTGATACCATTTGTTACACACATTTAGTGCTGAATGGATAAAAATGGTAATAAAAACCCTCTAGAATATTACATCAATACACAAAGACCTTTGGAACAACATAGGAAAATCCATGCTGTGATTTGGGTTCAAAAACTTTTCTCAGATTTCTGTATTTTTAGCGATTGAACTTCTGTTCTTCAAACTGCTGAGAAACCACCTTTTTCTCATTATATCATAAAGCCATCCATCCTCTGAATCCTCTAGGTCTCTAGTTTATGGTTGTTAACTTTCATGAGGCTGTGATTATCCTAGAGGTCACAGCAGCTCATTTTATGCAGTGAGGTTGAGACTCAAGAAAAGCCCTCACTGCAATGAACTGGCTACTACTGATGACTAACATCATCCCACATGAAGAGAACTGGGCTCATTAAACCAACAAGAGTCTCAGATATCCAGTGATATCCAGTTTATGCCATTTAAAGCCTGTTTAGGGACCTCAGTATGCACAAAATATACAGTTGGCGGACATAGCACATTTTATTAGGTAACTTTGAAAAAAGTCATTGCACAGTCGCTGCGTCTGTAATCTCTCATCCACTGCCGCTATGTTTTAAACATGCACGGCACACGAGCTCCACTTACACATTTCACTAGGACATGGAGTAGCCAGCCAGTGGTGGAAAAGTAGCTGGCTAGGGGGGTCCGGGGAGAAATTTCTTGCAATAAAAGCCCAAATTTGGGGCAAATTCTCGCACAGTCTAATGCCACTAATCCATCATATATACTGATCTTAATCATTGCATGTTTTAATGAGTTGGCCCACCTGACTGTAAAATATGTAGGGATTATTATTTCTAGGACATTTTAAAATGACAGTGTAAGGCTTTGCAATGGGGCTGCCACTTCAATCAGAGTCCTGGTGACATAGCTTAATCTGTAATGTGATTGAATTGGAGCAGTGCAGAGAACGCTTTGCCCACTGTTTAGTAATGTGATTTCCAGATTCACGTTGTGTAGTATGCCTTGTATAGGAACTGATGACCTCCTTGCGCTTTCCCTGCCTGCCTGCAGGTCAGTTGCATTAACTGCTCTGTAACGTTTGCATGACATATGAGTAGCTACTGTATTTATAACGCATCTCAGGTGCACTGCATGGATGCATTTTGGATTTTACCAAATTATCGATAAAGATAAAGCGGTTTTCCAACATTGTAAGAAGCAACTACCTTATAGTAATGTGACCATGACAATGAACGGAGTCACCCATTAGTTCATTACCCAAGCAAGGTTGAGAAATCACCGGAACCACCAGTTAACAACTTTGCGTCTGTCTATATCACAATTAGACCATATCACATATCGATATAGTTCAATTTTTTTTCTTTCTTTATATATAAATGCTGCCCTTACTAGGGTTCATCATATTTAGTTCTTTTGAAATGTTTGTTATTCTTTTCTCATATAAATATATTTATTTCAGAAAAAGATTGGCCTATTTTATTTCATAGGCTATTTTTATTTAAGATATATTTATTTAAATGTGCACTTTATGGAGCTTTGATTTAAAAAATAAAAAAAGGAACTCCTGTTGTTATAAAGTATTTATGTTCACTTAAATAAACGGTTTCCATAAAACTACTTGTGACATGTCATATTTGGTTTTCACTTTGACTGAACATTTGCTCTCACTTTGAGATAAAAATATCAGGATATATATCGTATATCGATATTCAGCCTAAATATATAGGGATATGACTTTTGGTCCATATTGCCCAGCCCTAGTTCAAACTTGACTTTGGAAAAAAATGACAGCCCAACTTTGCTAAGCATCCAAGAGATGGCTCTGCTTTAAAAATAGCAATGCAAACAAAGATAATTCATTCATTCATCAAGCCTATAAACACCTGTCTTGTTGTTTTACTGACATTTTAGGATTGTATCCAGTTAGACATTGACCTAATGAAGTGACTTGCTGTTGTAAACAAGACTGTTGCTGCTCTCTGCTATCATTGAGTTATATTTACACAATATATAAGAAATTGTACACAGTCTCACCCATGGTGCTAGTCCTAGTCATGGTAATAGGCAAGGATGACTATGAAATAACATTCACACTGTAGAACCACATTCAGCTCTAGTATAATGTTGTACAAAGTGTAGGTGGAGGGTAAGGGTACCTGAATATATGACAGAGGACTTCATGGGACAGCTCATTGATGTAGTCTTTGGGCTCACTTGGTCTCAGGACAAGTTCCCCTTCACCACTGCCCACTACAGGCTGGAGTTTAGAGGCCTTCCTCCTTGGACCCATCACTTTTGCGTCACTATCCAGGATTACACCCACACACACGCATATGCTGACATACACGCTCTCTCTCACACACTCTCTCTCACACACACTCTCTCACACACACTCTCTCACACACACACTCACACACACACACACACACACACACGCACACACCTTCCTACAGGAGGCTCTCTTTCCGGGGCAAAAGCCTTAGTTCTGGACAGAAAATCACAGAGGAAGACAAGTCAATGGGAGCAAGGGCCAATGATACAGTGACATGTCTAGGGCTAGTTTTTCAAAATAAAAGCCTAACATTTAAGTCAGGTTTACAGCTTTAAACCTCTAACCCTTAGACTGTAAAAAAATAATGGCTGTAGTCTTCGTGACATCACCCATAGGTTCCTGAAGAGTGCAAATGTAGCCTCCTACATTAGCAGCGGTAAAACGCTGCTTACATAAATGCACCAATAATAATAATCCAAGAATATATGAGTATTTCCATTTTATGTAACTTTATACTTCTACTCCACTACATTTTGAGGCAAATATTGTACTTTTTACTCCACTACCTTTAGCTGACTGCTTTAGTTACTTTTCAGGTCGAGATTTAACATAAAAAACACAATACATTTAAAGTGATTAGACATTTTTTTCATGAAACCTCATAACAGAATATTAAGTTGTTAAAATGAGCCCTACTTGAGAAGATTGAAATGCTGCTTTCATAAATCAATAATATCAATAATAAAAAATAATCTAAGCATATATAAAACAATCTGACTGGATCCATTCTGCACACCGAGTACTTTTACTTTTGATACTTTAAGTACATTTTGATGCGGATACTTTTGTACTTTTACTTCAGTAAGTCTTGAATGCAGGACTTTTACTTGTAGTGGAGTAATTTCACAGTGTGGTATTAGTAGTTTTACTGAACTAAGGGATCTGAATACTTTTTTCACCACTGACAGAGTTGCACATTTTAACACAAGGTGATCTACTTGGTGGAAATGTTTTGCCTTTACCTAAAGCCTGTCACGTTACTTTGCAGATAACTTAAGATAAGCGTAAATAGGTGAGATCCAATTGCCTACTGAAGGTAACGTCATTTCTACTGGGAAGCTTTTAGCAAAACCAAAACAAACAGCATTATTCATGTTTAGTAGCAAACTGGCAAATGACTGTCGCCACTAAACGTTTCAGTTATAATGGGAGAAATACAATCAAAACTAAATTAGCGCCATTATTCTACACCTGCCAGAGTCGTTTAATGTTATCATGCTATAAACTTCTTTGTTAGAGCTAACGTTAGCTTTTTAGTTAGCATAGCCGCAGCTAACATTGTGCACATAAACAAAACCAAAAAAGTAAACAATACAGCAAGCACACTGACTGAACCGGTGTGGCCTTTAACAGTACCTTTAGCACTGGTGCTAACGTACCGGCATGTTTCTATCAAAGCCGCTGATGAACCGCTCCTCAAACATCCTGAGAGTACAGATCTGCTTTACGAGTTGCCTTCTATCTACTATTCTTTTTCCCTGTGATGTTTGTCTTCTTCTTCCTGCTCTTCTTCTTCTTCTTCTTCTTCTTCTACTACTACGTCTTCTTCTTCTGGTCTTCTGTGAGTTTTATTAGCGGCTGGTAAACCGGCTTCTACGTCCAATACCGCCAGCTATTGGACTGGAGTGTTGAACAAGTGATTGGCAACCAGGCGGCAACCTCCGTGTCTGAGCATGGAGGCAAACCAGGAAGTGCCTTAAGCTGCATTCTACCGAAAATTCCAACAGGGGGCGCTAAGTTTGGCTGCAAAAAAATCTGTAGATTCATTTCAATGCAAAATGAGAAAACTTCTCACTTGATTTTTACCTCAGAATTTTTTTTAGGACAACACTATGGTCTCAATCGCTAGTAAAAGAATCTTCTTCAAGACAATTTGATGTTAATAGTTCTAATAATGGCCCCATTTAGAAGAAAATAGAAGATAAAGAATTGTATGATTTGGAGCGGGCTACCTTTGATTGACAGGTCACTAACAAGGCGAGCCGTCATCAGGAGAGAAGCAGAGCGTCAGCATCAGAACGTGTCAATAAAGTTATATATAACGTTATTTAGATACGTTTAACTTTGACCCTTTCACTGTATTTTCAGTTTATTTGAACGTTTTGTTCATTAAAATGTCTTGTTCAGTGTTTGGTTGGACTAACAGACACACCAAGGAGTCACTGTTAAGTTTTCTGAGGTCAGTAACATACATTTTGTTTTTGTTTTTTGCCAAAACTAACATCCCAGTTAATGCTCCAGTTAATGCTAACATGAATTAGCAGCGGCTCCCCTTAGTCAGTCAGGTTGAGGTGTAGAGAGGCATGTTGTCAGTGTCGTCAGATCCCTCTCGCTCCCCGTATTGGAAACAAGATGGCGACGCAAGATGGCGACGAGTGTAACGCTGAACTCTATGCGTCAAACGGGCAGTCCACAAACCAATGGGTGACGCCACGGTGACTACATCCATTATTTATATACAGTCTATGTTGGCAAAAAAACCTAAGAGAAGGGGCTGACTGCAGTGTGCAATTCGGGGCGGAGCTCAACGTGCGTCAAGGTGGGTGGAGTCAAACATCGAGGTGGGTGGAGTCAAACATAGAGGTGGACAATGGCTGTATCCCAATGTCAAGGATTCTTCCTTGGTAGGATCTAGTTATGGGTAGATGAAGCCTCATGAAGCCTTGAACCTTTCCAGCCAACTGGTTCGAGAAAAGGTTCATATCTTGAGGCTTCATGTGCTCACAAACCCCCTGCTGGTCCACATTGTCATTGACCTTTGAGCTGTTTGTGAGACCTCTTGGTGCATGGGAATAATCACTGCCAACAGAAATAAAAACACCTTAATTTGATTTAGTGTGGATTTTATTTATCTGTTGTTTTGATTAATATGTGGGTAATGCTAATAGCAGTGTATTAGTAATTATTATTAATAATATATAATAATCATTATTATTTACTTTACCAGCATCATTTCAGTCAATGATAAAATAAATCCAATAGGACATGAGGTGTTTGTTAAAAATGTTACAGTGTTTTCAAAGCATGGGACAGAGATGGGACATCAATTGTGCTTGTGACTTTATTGATTGCAGTTTAAAAACTACAATTTCTCCACTGTGCTTGGACTCAGTCGGTTTCTTTTTTTGGAGACAACCTCTCCAGCTTTCGAAAAAACTTGTTCGCATGGGACTGAGGAGGCAGGGGTGCACAAGTCGAACCATTTCCTCAACCACCGAGGCTTTGAACGTCATCAATGACGTCACTCGCCCTAAACAACACAAGCGCGCTCCACCAAAGACTTCCGGGATTTCTCGACACACGCTCCGAAGCATCGGCACGATCCGACCCATCACTAGTAGGATCCTTCTTTCAGAGTCGGAGAGCAGGAGACATCCAAGTTCTCATTTTAACTGTCATTTTATTACAATATGTCAAGAAATGTGCAGTTTACAGAGTCTTTGGGTTCAATCTACACGTCCCTGACATGTGTTAAAATAATTGATTATTTTCTATATTGGTAAATTATTTTATGCTTTATTTCTGCTTCTCTGTCTCTGTTCTCTGTGAGTGACGCAGGTCACTATCAAAGGTCAAACCTTGACTGTAATAAATATCTCTATGCATTTATATTAAGTCAGACAATATGATTTGATACATTGATTGTGTTTGTGTGTTAATATTGATGTAGAAAACTATGATTACTTTAATTACATATATTCCATTTGCTTAAACTGATTAAGATTCTATAAATCACAAAGAATGACATCCAGATATATTGATGCACAGTTTTTGCTGTGTGTGTATGTGCATTTGTGAGTGTGTGTGTGTGTATGTGTGTCTGGAGAGGGGAGACCACAGAAGGCCGAATGAAAATCCTGTGTGAGAATCAGTCATAACAGGGAAAAATGTTTGTGCTAACAAGTTTGTTAGTAGGTCAGGGCAAGGCCTGGTTTCGGCAGCAAGCAACCAGGTGGCATGACGTGCCGTTGTATGCACTAAAACTGGCGAATGAGCGGATCAAGAAGGCGGAACTTCCTGGAAGAAATCGACCAGCATGTTTTGTAAACAAATGTTAGTATTTTAATGGGTTCCAGGGAGAGAGTCGTGGTTCAGACTTCACGAACTGAAACACGTCTGTTTGTATTCAGGGACATGAGTTAATTTTGAACCCGGAGATCTCTGTAAAGTGCACATTTTTTGATGTATTGTAATAAAACTTTGTTAAACTGAGAAACTTGGACGTCTCCAGCTCTTCATTTCCCCATGGTGAGGTTTTTTCTGTTGGTGACAGATTATCAATTTTCAAGGTTTCCTCATGCAATTTTTCTAACAAATGGTGACCCCGACGTGATGGGGAGTGGAAGCTGGAGGACGTGAGTATTAAAATTAATTTTTTATATATGCTTGATCTGAAATTTAACCTGTATTTC
Organism: Centropristis striata; assembly: GCF_030273125.1. Taxonomy (NCBI): domain Eukaryota; kingdom Metazoa; phylum Chordata; class Actinopteri; order Perciformes; family Serranidae; genus Centropristis; species Centropristis striata. The sequence goes on along the minus strand of NC_081528.1, from coordinate 15,448,372 downwards.
TCTTTGGAAATGATAACAGCCTGAATTATTGCTGATACAACTGACATCCAGACTTTGTTGACAACAGCAGGGTACCCTTATCAAGGAAGGTGAGCACAAACCTTTTTAATAAAATCTGTGCAAATTGGCCTAATTGCAAAATTGAGTTGTTGTCAATAGAAAACAGATGTCATAGTTAGAAATACAATATGTCAAGAAGATTTATTGACTTATAAAAAAAATAAAAATAATAAAAAAATAAATAAAACAAATAAAACATTTTATTTTAATTAAAAATTAAAATAAAAATAGAAGAAAGAGGGGACATACGACTGTCCAGCTCGAAGACAGGGGATAACGGTCCCGCTGTAAGGCCTATTGATGTAAAGGAAGACTGGACAAGTCTTGCCGAAAACAGGAATCCGCGGTTGGAGTTCGCTGTATAAATTGAAGAAAAGGTGGATTACGTGATTTTAATCCAGCCTGAAGACAGAGAATACGGTTCTCTGTGTTGATTAAAGGGGGATTTTCTTTTTAGAAAATCCGGCCAAAAATCAGGAGGCAAAGTGTCTCGCTGTATTTCTCCAATCAATATTCCAATCAAAATGTTTTAATTAAGACTGTTCTAATCAAGAAGTTTTAATAACGTGTGTTTATATAATAATCAATCAGAGTGATTAATGAAGGGTTGAAATGTATAGGCTGGGTCTTTTCTCATAGAGTGAATTTAAAGATTACACGTCTGGTGTGTCTACTCTGAGAATTGTCTGTGGGTATTGTGGGAGGTTTGTTTTAAACTATTGATGACTCTGTCAAGATTGTATTTAAAACTGTGTGCTGAACTGAGTTAACTCCAAGTGTCTGAGCGCAACATTTCTTATAAATGTTGTAGAAGCTTCTCAGTCTGGTTCATAACACGGGGCAATGCGTCCAATACAATCTGTGACTCAGCATGTGTGGCAAAGTAATTTATCTGAACATATATATCATAGAAAAAGGTTCTGCATCTCATTCAGTGGAGTAAAAATTTGGAATGGGATGTCTGAAGAATTAAACACTTCAAAGTCAAATTTAAAGAGCAAGTCTTCACACAATATAGGGATGAAAATAGGTGTGTGAGATGAAAAGTGTGTGCTGCGTGGGTGTGTGTGTGGGGGATGGTAACAGGTGGTGTAGGTTAATAATGGTGATAATAAGTTTAAATACTACAGTACTATGTGTTATACATACAAAAATATAGGTGGAAGTATCCACACACTGGTCAAGGCCAGTCACTACCCTGCTTGTACTCAAAATTTGGATATTTTTCTTTTAAAAATATACTAAGTCTTACTTTAAATTCCTTTTGCTGGAGATACATCTTAAATTTACTGTTAGTACAAATTTTAATGCAGTACTTGTAAAAGTGTTTTGTTTTTGTTTGTTTGTTTTTCCATTTAAATAAGGGTATGGATAATCCTTATACCACTGCTAAAAGTTTAAAAGACTGTTTCTGTCTTGACCTTCCCCCAGAAGTTGTTTTGAGCATGTCTGTGTGAGTGATTTCTGTAAGAATGTTGAAACTCTGTTTCAGAGGGTTATAAGTTTTTTCACTACATATTTAAAAAGTACTATTCCAGATCTGTAATAAGTACAAAATAATTGGGACACCTGCACAGTCTAATGAAATATTTATGTCCAGTAAAACAGCTTTGCCAGTTTCTATTTTGGTTAAAATTTTACCTGCTCAGTTTTTATTGTATTTTATTTTTACAAAGTCAAAGGTGATTAATTGACTTGTTCTGTAGTCACTTTGTTTTACTTAATATATTTGATAAAATGTATTCAATATAAATGTGTCCTTGATTTTGAGGCAGTTGTTTAAGTAACTTTAAATATAAAAATGTTTGAGAAGTATTCTACTTATTTTGATCATATTAAATATAATCTTTATGTGTATGTAATTCTAAATCAAGAGAATTTTGTCTGTTTCTAATTGACAGGCACTTCCTTTTAAGTTGTTATTAACTCAACTTGTAACAGTTAGATTTAATTCATAATATTGTGTGCAATCTGTTGCCTCATTTTTATTGAGTAGCTATTGTTTTTTTTGTTTTTTTTACAGTGTACAGATATTTAAAGTGTTCTTAAATTTTTGAGTAAAATTTTGTTCTTGTTTATGAAAAAACAAATAGACTTTACTTAATTTGGTTAAATAAATATAACTTAAAACTTGGATGGAATTAAGTAAATGTTACTTAATATCTTCAGAACTGTTATGTTTTATGGAATGTAAAATTAATTGATACTTGCAAGTGAGTGTTACTTGATATTGCAGCATTACATTTTACTGAAATCATTTGTGTGCAAATACTGACAATATATCTTTTAAGTAAATCTTTTGAGTTATTTTCAGTGTGGAAAGAAAAAGAGAGGCAGAGGCTCCAAGGTTGCCTGGTGTTGTTCTCTCCTTCAGGCCTGATTGTTTTGTTTATGGAGACATAACATTTTTCTTTTCAAATTAACAGTTACACTCACTTACCTATTCTGACTTTTATCTTTGGTTTATGTTTTTTTGTTTTCCTTTATGAGTTGTGCTTTGGGTGGAGGAGTTTTTTCCTGCTCTGTGTGGAAGCGTAGTATAATTGTAATTTACTGGTGTGCAGAGTGTTACTGTAATGTAAACAAATGTTCCCCTGTTAGGCCAAGTGGCGTTACCCCTTTGGGTTTCTTCTTATTTTTTGTTTTACTAGTGCTGTGGTGGCTCTGGTTAGAGCATTTGTCTCGGGGCACATCATGGTCAAGGGGATGTTGACCAGTTCTAGTTGCTTCACCTCGCCATGAGTTTCAGTGTTTAAATACCCACCGCTGGTCATCCACATGAAGACTAGGGTTGAGATTAACTAGTTAGTAATGGTCAGGTAGTCAGAGAGAGGGGAGCATTGTTTACTGTCTAGGCCATAGTGTTTGGCTTGTTGTGTATTGATTTTTTGCACACACCCAAGTATGACAAGTGTTGATGAGTTATTTTTTATTTTTATTTTGTTCTTTATTTTTTATTTCTCCTTGTTGGCTTTCTGCACAAAAAAGCAGCTGTTAAAAATAGCACAACATTTTGGCCTTGACGTTGGTGACAAAATTATAAAAGACGGAGTGAAACTTGTCTTGAAGGCCAGTTAAAAAAAATAAATAATAATTTAAAAAAAAGTAAAAGAGGGGGGATTTATCAGAAGTCCCATCAGCATATTTAAATTTTGTCCATTCATTATATTGCAAATATATGTTTATATAGCAAATTGCAGCCGTTTTAAATGCAGTCTGTTTTTACCCCATTGGTCAAAGTTATGTTTTGGAACTGAAATAGATTGTTAACGCAAGTTGCTCAACTTCCTGTGTAAGTTGATGTGATATCTTGCTAAAAGATAGATGACAGGTGGTTGAAATCAAGTGAGTGTAATAGATGGAAAAGAGTACGTAGGGGAAGAGAGACAAAAAAGAAGGTATTAGTATGTGTTGACAAGAGAAGAAAAGAGAAGAAAAGAAAAGGGCAACTTGCTTGCTACGAACTGTATGTAATTAAAACATTTTTTTTTTTGGATGTTTGAACTCACAATCTGCCTGAATTTATATTCTTGCCCCAACATTTCATGCAATTTATTCTCCGATACTGATTCAGTTATCAGTGTACTGAGATATTTTGTTACATTTTGGTTTCATTTCCACTGAGTGTGCGTCAATATTCTACAGTAAATGTTTTAAAGGACCAGCCACTGTGGGTGAAAGGGGGGTGCCCCTGGATTTACCACAGTTGGACCATGTGTTCTTTTGCTGTACATTAACTGCACTGGAAGCCTCATGTCCACACAGGTCCAGGAGACATGACAGCTCCAGACAGAGAAAAACTCTGGCAGGGTGCAAGACCCTCCGAGAGTGTGTGTGGCTGAAGGTCATCAACAGGAAGTGGACAGAACCACGTTGGGCAAGTCCATATCAGGTTAAAAAAGAGCTGTGAGAATCATACATTCATGAAAAAATCATATTCATATAATCAATTGTTTTTGACATTATATACTGCAAAAAATGTTTGATAAATGGGTACAGAAAGATTGTTTTGGATACGGCTGTGTTGTTCTGTTTGGCTCTGCTATCTCTCTTTATAGTGCTCTCTGTTCTGTGTCACCTGGAGCCGAGGGGGAGAGTGGACGGTGGTAATATTACTATATTATGTACAGAAATTGACATATTGATGACACAAGCATAGTGGTGTTGTGTGTTATGTGTATTTCTCATATCTGTTCTGTCTGTGTCTGCCTCATCTCCATGGTCATCGAAGGTAAATCCCTTTCCCCATATCAAATGACATTATCCACTCTGAAATGCATGCTTTGCTGCTCACTGATATTGCTACTATTCATAATTTTGTTTGAGTTGGCCTAATGAATGTTAGGCCAAAAGAGGGAATTGTTAAAATAATTGATTATTTTCTATATTGGTCAATTATTTTATGCTTTATTTCTGCTTCTCTGTCTCTGTTCTCTGTGAGTGACGCAGGTCACTATCAAAGGTCAAACCTTGACTGTAATAAATATCTGTATGCATTTATATTAAGTCAGACAATATGATTTGATACATTGATTGTGTTTGTGCGTTAATATTGATGTAGAAAACTATGATTACTTTAATTACATATATTCCATTTGCTTAAACTGATTAAGATTCTATAAATCACAAAGAATGACATCCAGATATATTGATGCACAGTTTTTGCTGTGTGTGTATGTGCATTTGTGAGTGTGTGTGTGTGTGTGTATGTGTGTCTGGAGAGGGGAGACCACAGAAGGCCGAATGAAAATCCCGTGTGAGAATCTCTGTAAGTCATAACAAGGAAAAATGTTTGTGCTGACAAGCTTGTTAGTAGGTCAGGGCAAGGCCTGATTCCGGCAGCAAGCAACCAGGTGGCATGACGTGCCGTTGTATGCATTAAAACTGGCGAATGAGCGGATCAAGAAGGCGGAACTTCCTGGAAGAAATCGACCAGCATGTTTTGTAAACAAATGTTAGTATTTTAATGGGTTCCAGGGAGGGAGTCGTGGTTCAGACTTCACGAACTGAAACACGTCTGTTTGTATTCAGGGACATGAGTTAATTTTGAACCCGGAGATCTCTGTAAAGTGCACATTTTTTGACGTATTGTAATAAAACTTTGTTAAACTGAGAAACTTGGACGTCTCCAGCTCTTCATTTCCCCATCAACGAACTGCGCAGAAAAATGGTGAGGTTTTTTCTGTTGGTGACAGATTATCAATTTTCAAGGTTTCCTCATGCAATTTTTCTAACACATGATAAAGGCTGGTCAGATCATGGAGATCATCCAAATGGCCGCTACCGTAATCATTGTTGTTGTGCTAATGATCACATGGGTGGTCCAGTAATTTAGCTAGTTGTTCAATTTAATTGAACACTGTATAGCGTGAATGTTACAAAGTCAATCATGCACAAAGACAGTCTTATTTACTTCCATGGTTGATCAAAATGTGTACTGCGAAAAGATGAGAGCACCGGAGCTAAAGGACTAGGGGCTTCTCAAACGACTCCACCGAGCTCAACGTTTGACTCCACCCACCGCAACGTTTGACTCACCTCAACCTTTGACTCCACCCACCTCAACCTTTGACTTTTTTTTCAATTTTGCCAATTGAGGTATAGGGACAATTATTATTTGAAAACATTAGATAATTTTTCTGAATTCAACATATGGGACTGTTTATTAGTTTTATGTGTACTCCAGCTCATGTAGGATTTGAAGGAAATGAAATGGCAGACAGTGCTGCAGAAAGTGCTTTGAAGAGAGGTAATAGAAACATTTATAAGGTTGAGAACTGAGTTAAACTGCTTAAACATTTCCTTTTGATATGAAAACACTAAACACAAAACAAGAATATTGTGTTGAGAATGAAACGGTGGACCATGTGTTGTTACAATGCTATCAATATGATTCAAAGAGAGACATATTTAAGAACAAATTTAGAAGAAGACAAAATCAGCATTGTACTTAGGTGATTGGTGCATGTTGGCAACTCCTCTTAGAATATCTAGAATTAACTAGATTATACCATTTATATTACTGAATAGGTTACAGAGAAGTTTAGACCGTATTTAACATGATTAATTTTATTTGGTAACTGTGGTATTACAGATTTAATCAAAAGGTTGTAGGCTCTGAATATACAGGTGCATCTCAATAAATTAGAATATCATGGAAAAGTCCATGACCAGAATAGCCCCAAGTGCATATAGATGACATACTTTTCAGAGGCCAACATTTCCATATTAAACATACTTTTTAAAGTTAGTCTTTTGTAATATTAAACATTTTTGAGACACTGAATTTTAGGTTCATTAAATGTAAGCCATAATCATTATAAACAGAAGAAATTAAATAAATTAAGACATGAAATGTTTCATTTTGTGTGTAATGAATCTATATGTGTTAATTTCACTTTTTAAATGAATTACTGACATAAATAAACTTTTCTCTGATATTCTATTCTTAAATTACTTCTTGCAATTAATGGTGGTCTGCTGTTCTTGCACTGAAGAAAAAATAAATCACAGTTTTTTTTATTTGCTTCAAACCTTTTGTATTCCTATTTATTGTTATACATGCATTTGAGAATAAAATATGTTGAGTTACTGCACTGTAAACATATCTAAAATTGCCGTTTCATCATATCTGCTTAAGTGCACGGTCCTATATGTGGCCCTGTGGTAGTGTCCATGAAAAACTGTAGCCCCCTCCAGCATTTAAGTTGCCCATCCCTGTTCTATTTCATTGAGATCTGAGACGCACCTGTACAGTTTATTAGAGCGCAAATCTAAAGTTCAAACTCCAGATCAATTGGTGGCGGTAGTGCAACCGAAAGTTGAACAAGAAGAAGAAGAAGAAGAAGAAGAAGAAGGGCTCTCTCTCTCTCTCTCTCTCTCTCTCTCTCTCTCTCTCTCTCTCTCTCTCTCTCTCTCTCTCTCTCTCTCTCTCTCTCTCTCTCTCTCTCTCTCTCTCTATCTCTCTGTGTATGTGTGTGTGTGTGTGTCTGTGTCTGTGTGTGTATATGTGTATGTGTATGGGGTTAGCTGGAGTGTTGCAGAATGTTTGAAAAACTTTTCATCTCGCTGTTTCTCCTCCTTGTTTCCAACCATGAGCCCGCAGATGCACAGAAGAAAAAAGAGGTAATGTTAACACACGCCCAGGAGCATGGAGCGGAGGAAGTTCACTCTCGGTGAATGTTTTGCGACATTAAAAAAGTTGTTTAGCGTCCGTGCCAATCGTAGAAGCTAGGCTAACAGCAACCAGGGGTTTCTAACAGTAACGTGGTTTTGTATGCCACTACTGCGTAATTGTTTGTTATCTAGCCTAGTTTTCAATGAATTAACGTTGCATTATTTGATATTCACTCATAGACACCGATAACAACTTGGTGTTGGACTGGCTAATTAAAAGACAAAAGTCTGAAATTCACTTGAACCTGCTTTCAGCACACACTCACCGTTTAGATAACGTTTGCCTACTTAACACTACAAAATACTGTTAAAGGTACGGGCTCATGTCTCCACTGCCTTTCTTTTTCTCCATTGATAAAAGATAGATTTTCACTGTATGCAACAGTGGCTTGCAAAAGTATTCATCCCCCTTGGATGTTTCACTCTTTTATTGATTTTACACATGAAAGTATGGTCAATATAATTTGGCCTTTTAAAAATAATTTGCAATTTAAATTTAAAACCCCTCTTTAATATCAAAGTGAAAACAGATTTTTACAAAATATTATCAAATAATTAAAAAATATTTAAGGTAAAATACACGATTGCATAAGTTTTCATCCCCTTTAAAGTAACTGACCTAATTCATCTTTGATCATATCAGACGTGTTTGATATTATCGCAAGTGGCAGTGGTGTAACACAATCAACAACCAATAGATGAGCACAGGAAAGGGTTTTTTTTTTCAACACAAACCACTGCACATACTAGAGAAACTGTAGTTAAAAGCTGCTTCTCCATTTTGTAAGTTTTTACTAAGAGCATGATGGGGAAAAAATGCTAAAGAATCTAGTTGTAGTCTTGTAAATTGTGACCCTGTAAGATTCACAGTCTGTCTAAAATCTAAGTCCGAGACTAGGCTGGGACTAAAAACTCTCAACACTTGTCTTTAGATGTGAGCAGGTGTGAGCTGATAGTTTTCTGGGAGTCTTTTCCCAAATCTTTTCAAAGTCTTCTGATGTATAGGTAGCATTGTATTTAGCCGCTGATGGCACTCCAACAGGTCTGCACAGGGCTGTTTTACAAAAGTGATGCTTGACCTTGTCTAGTCAGTACTGTTTCACATTTGCCAAGCAGGGTTGAAGAGGCGCGACGAGTAACCCTTTTCCACCAAGCCGAACCTAGTTCCTTTGCTGGGCTGGGCTGGGCTGTACTGATGCTGTTCAAACTGTCTCAGAACCTGTTTACTTTTCTACAGACTCAAGAGCTAGGGGTGGGCGAAATGGCCCTAAAACAATATCACAATATTTCAGGGGATTTTATCAATAACTACATTCTTGACAATATGAAAAGTATTGAAATATGGAAAATATGTTTTTAAAAAATTATTTTTGAGTCTATATAAATAAACAATTATACAACAAAATAACAAAATATATCATAAATCTAAATTTTAGTGTAAAGTGCAAATTTCAACAGTTGCCGAATACAAAAAAATGTACTCCAGTGCAAAACAGAAGTATAAAAAATTAATAAAAATAATACTGCAAATGTCAGTGGTGGAATATCAGTAAGATTAGCATTCAATCGACATTTACTCAAGTACTGTTTTTTAAGTTTTTAAATTTGAAGCATGTCTGCTTAACTTGTGTATTTCCATTTATGTTACTTTATAATTCTACTTCACTAAATTTTTCACATCAAGATTTATCGCAAAAAAAATGTTACTAAACATTTTTATAAATTACACTACATAAAAGTAAAAGTAGTTAAAAGCAACGCCAGCAATTCACCACAACACGCCAGCAATTCGCCACAACACGCCAGCAATTCGCCACAACACGCCAGCAATTCACACAACACACCAGCAATTCACACAACACACCAGCAATTCGCCACAACACGCCAGCAATTCGCCACAACACGCCAGCAATTCGCCACAACACGCCAGCAATTCACCAGCAATTCGCCACAACAAGCCAGCAATTCGCCACAACACGCCAGCAATTCACACAACACACCAGCAATTCATCACAATATACCAGCAATTCGCCACAACACGCCAGCAATTCATTACAACACACCAGCAATTCATCAAAACGGAAAGGGTAGGTACATATTGGACACTGATCCTCCTCCTGATTGGTTCCTGCTGTCATTCGCTTCTCCATAGTCAAACCGGCCGCCCCTATATATGTAGTGCGCCCGTATTGTGATATCTATGGTAAATTCATTGAGACTGTTCAGAGTGAGCTGACATGAAGGATAAACACTTTTCTGTCATTCTTTCTCACTTTGCATTATAAAACTCTTACCTGCAGAGAGGAGAAGAAGTATTAACTTTACATGAACACACCACGTCATATAATCAAATTGCGTCGCGCAGAAAATGTATATGTTGTGTCGGCGAAATTCACAATAAAATGTGCTTGGATAATTACTGTACAGTAAATATCAAAGGGCATTTTATTCTGATATTCCACAGTGACACGTTCCGTAAGTTTGTGAGTGAGAAGATACCCAAGGTCCTCCAGAATGTATTAGACTGGAATTATTGATTGGAAACAGATTCTTTTTTAATATAATGTAATATATACTGGGCTACACGGTGGTGTAGTGGTTAGCACTCTTGCCTCACAGCAAGAGGGTCAACAGTTCAGCGGCTCTTCTGTGTGGAGTTTGCATGTTCTCCCTGTGTCAGCGTGGGTTCTCTCTGGGTACTCCGGCTCCCTCCCACAGTCTAAAAACATGCACCTAGGTTTAACTGGTGACTCTAAATTGCCTGTAGGTGTGAATGAGAGTGTGATTGTCTGTCTCTATATGTCAGCCCTGTGATCTGCGACCTGTCCAGGGTGTACCCTGCCTCTCGCCCAATGTGAGCTGATGGGATTGGCCCCAGCCCCCCGCGGCCTGGGGCCGCGGGGGGCTGGGGCTGGATATCTGGATAGCCCCAGATATCCAGTCTGGATATCTGGGGCTATCCAGACTTATCCTGAGTCTGGATAAGCGGTTAAGGATAATGAATGTATAAATATACAAGGGAATTGTATTGTGAATTTCGCCGACACAACAAATGCATTTTACGCGCAACGCAATTTGATTATATCACATGGCGTGTCCATGTAAAGTTAACATTTCATCTCCTCTCTGCAGGTAAGAGTTTTATAATGCAAAGTGAGAACGAATGACAGTTAAGTGTTTATGCTTCATGTCAGCTCGCTCTGAGCAGTCTCAATGAATTTACCATAAATATCACAATATGGGCGCACTACATATAGAGGGGCGACTGGTTTGACTATGGAGAAGCGAATGTAGGCAGGAACCAATCAGGAGGAGGATCATTGTCCAATATGTACCTACCTTTTCCGTTTTGATGAATTGCTGGCGTGTTGTGATGAATTGCTGGCTTGTTGTGTGAATTGCTGGCGTGTTGTGGCGAATTACTGGTGTGTTGTGTTGAATTGCTGCCGTGTTGTGATGAATTGCTGGCGTGTTGTGATGAATTGCTGGCGTGTTGTGATGAATTGCTGGCGTATTGTGTGAATTGCTGGTGTGGTTTGCACTTCAGGGCCACCGTACAAAAAGGCTGTAGTTTCAATAAATGGACGTACAAGTGCATGTTGACTGAAGCTACATAGCTCCTTCTGCGGTATAGGGTGTTTAGCTATCTGGTGACGTCGCTACGTGAACAGGTACCGTGTGTGTGTGTGTGGATGTGTGAGTGAGTGAAGCAGATCTAAATCTTAGACCCATAGCAAACTCGGACTGTCACTTTTTCCTCAAATCATGTTTGAACATATTCATGTAGACAGCTGTAATGTCGTTAACTGTCGGTGAGGTGAATCCATGAGCTAACCGGTGACTCCGTCCATGGTTATGGTAAACCGCCTTCACAAATTAATCACTCATTTTTTTTAATCTCTTCTGAGTGTACCTTAACAGGATATTTTTCAAGTTTTTTAATCCTCTTAACTAGGGTTGTCAAAAGTATCGACACTCAAAAAAGTATCGATACTAAAACGTTGTATCCGGATACGATACTCATTTTCAAAAGTATCAACCCCCCCGACCTTTCGTTTTAAACTTACCTATTACTGATGTTATTGTGGCCGGTGGCTCGCATTAATGTTGCCCGTGTTATTATTAGCCATTAGCCGCAGCTAGCAATTAAAGACTGACGTCACGTTAATGATTATAAACAACGTAAATAAATAAATCGGGCACGTAGTATGCCCATATTACGTTTATTGACACAGTGTCAGTATACATAAGCATAGAGTTTGGATAAATGTTGGTGACTGAAAAGTGTTATTTTCTCTCTTGAAGTCCCAGAATGAAGCAGAGAAAAGTCGACTTACCAAGCTTTCCTAATATTGTGCACAGCATACAACCTCAAAATATTGTTCTAATTGTTATTGTTTATTGTATTTATTCATTTTTTGCACAACCTGACAAACCTGAAGCTTGACCTGAAGCTTGTTATAGTTGCAGTTTCTTTTTGCACAAATGTTTTTTATTATAAATATTTAACCTGTGGTTCTGTTAATTTTTACATGTTGCATTTTTCTTGTTAATAATTTTGGGGTCTTTGTTTTTATCCTTGTGGTATCGAAAATGGTATCGAATATCGGTATCGAGTTGAAAATTTTAGTATCGTGACAACCCTACTCTTAACACAGGAGTGGACATGTGCTGCTTTTTGCAAATGCATGTTTTTTTACTATTGCAACAATTCAAAAGAATGACAAATACTGTCCAGGATAACCTCAAAGGTACTGCATGCTCAAAAAATATGCTGAAAGCATAACATGGCAAACTGAAGCCCAACAAGAAACACCTGATGAATGTAAAATGACTCAATAATACTAACAGCATGTAGTGTCCAACTTAACACTAAACATCCTGTTTAAACACCTCAACACTAAATGATTGACCTCATCATCACAACAACAACGGACACATTGTACAACAGCTACATTGGTTACTTCAATAAGATCATTCCCTGGGTCCTTCACACTTAAAGTGAATAATCTCACACACGCCTCAGCCGCGGCTCTCCGCTCCGCGAGCATTAGGTTGCATTTCTATTTTCTCCGCGAGCCGCTGCTAAACCTCGTAAATCTCAACAGAGCAGATCACACCAGACAGGAAGTCCGACTCAGAATCAACGTAATACACTTCCGCCCCCTTTCAAAATAAAACACAATACGCAGTTCACGTAGCCTAAAACTACTTCACATAAACATTATGTTATGACCGAGGCACCAGATCAGCAATCAATCAAACGATCTCAGAGGGTCGGCGACGTGGACGAGGAGAGACTGATTGTTGAAGTGGAACAGCATACATCATTTATGACATAACACACTCTTTTTATACTGATAGATGGTCGGATCAACAGATCTTCCACGTCAGAGAAGCAAAGTAAGCTGTTGGTTGTTGTTGTTTACTTAATACACACAGTTTATCACTGGATCTCGCGGTCTCTTGTATGTTCTTCTTGTTATCTCGCGTGTATACGACTGGCTCGCTATGCTGCTGAATTGACACCGGGCAGAAGACGGAGCAAAACCGTGGCCAAGCCGTTCCGCGCCCAGTGGAAATCCCCAGTAAGTGGGATCAAAACAGCGTGATACAAAAAATAAATTACTTGTACATGTACTGTGAGGGGCGAGTGGGAGGAGTCTCTATGGTATCTGAGACTCGATGTCTCCATGGTAACTCATTCACATCAACAGTAACTACGGATAACTTTGGTTTGTTGAAGCTGAACTTGACATTCAAAAGACTCTTTAGTGATTTCTGCTCACGGAGGGTTGATTCTGCAGCTTCCTCACTGATTGATTTCACAAACTAGGGGGTGGGCAGATGGTCATACGCACAGAACGTTCGGTTGTTAACCGTGCGTTAACAAAGCCAATGGTGTTAAAAGTAATTTGCGTTAACTATTAAAAAACTAGGGTTGTCAAAGTTAACGCAAATTACCCTAGTTTTTTTTATTTGCAAACTGGCTTGCCTTCATATGTCTGTAGTATCAGGATGTCTCAGTGCTTTTCTTTTCTGTTCTGCTGTTTTTTCTGACACTAGCGGCTGTCTTTTTGTCCGTGTAGACCCTGCTGTCCGAGAAGGTGACTCAGATGATGGATTGGGCCTCCAAGCGGTCAGTAATCAGGATGAATGGAGATAAGTTCCGCCGCTTTGTCAAAGCTCCTCCCAGAAACTACTCGGTGGTTATCATGTTTACGGCACTGCAGCCACAGAGACAGTGTGGAGTCTGCAGGTAAGAAGCAGAAGGGGCAAAAAGGCATTGCTGTTGTTTATTTTTGATGATATTTAAATGCATCTTTTCACTTCAGACAAGCTGATGAGGAGTTCCAGGTGCTGGCCAACTCTTGGCGTTATTCCTCTGCCTTCACCAACAAAGTCTTCTTTGCATGTGTCGATTTTGATGAAGGATCAGACGTCTTTCAGATGGTGAGACAATTTTTTTTTTTCCAAGACATGAATTATGCTCTTTGTTATCTAAAAAGTTTGTCAATACATTAACATAAAAGAAAAAAACAGAAAAGGTGTGTCGTTGTTGGGTGTCAGTAGCCATGTTTCCGTTAAAGTCTAACAATTTTGAAATGTAGCATTAAAGAAATTAAGCCACCAGATCCACTTCAAAATTAGGGATGTTTCCATCAACTGGTTTAGAGCAAATAAACTAAGCTGCAAAGTGTATTGCTGTAAACTAATCCCTCAGTAAACGGTAGAAGAAGAAGAGATTATCTGACAATTTTGGCCATGCACGAAAGAATATGTAGAGAAGACATTTCAGGAATTGGATTTAATGTCAGCTTGTCTTGACCGGCAGAGGAGAAACAGCAGTTGTGTCAAGCAAGTTAAATGTTTGCTACATCAGAACTTATCTCACATTTTGCGCATTAACTATTTTTCAAAAAAAGACAAACACCTCAAGCGAGCGTAAAAAACTTTTATGCATATTTATCAAATTTTGGTGTTTCCATCAAGCTTTTCTCATGCAAATCTTAAAAATGTGCATAGAAATTAATTGATGGAAACTCGACTATTGAGAGCCTTTCCAGACATTGGACTAGCTGATTTAATTTCTTTCAGATTCTCAGCATTAATTTGTACAGTAAATTGAGCTGCCGTAGTGGACAGAAAACCTACAGACCATAGCGCATAGTTAATAACAATATTTCTTTTGTGTTTATTTGTTTTTCCTCTGCACTTTAAAGGACTATTCTATAAATAGAAATGTTATAAATCATATGTAGTGTTTATTGCTGCTGACATTTTTTAAACCTCACACTTGTTCAGAAACGTTTGGATGCACAGATGGGTGCTTCCATTAATTGGCCAACATTCTCTTTATATATGTAATTGGTGGACCAGCGCAAATCACATAATGCCAAACTGTGTGTCACTAAAAAGACTTCACCATTCTGGCATTTCTACCAGGAAAAGGCAATAAATTGGCATGGTATGTTCCAAACGCTGGCTTGTTGGGTTAAATGTTTGACTGCACCTTTAGTCAGACATGTAATCCATAATACAAGCCTGAGTCCAAAGAAGTTGGGGTGCAGTACAATATGCAAACAAAAAAAAATGCATCAAATTCAGAATTCAAAGCTTATATTGTCGAGGTCCGGTGACATTGCCTTTGTCCAAAATGTTCGTTACTGACCTCAGAAAAATGAACAGCGACTCCTTGGAGTGTCTGTTCATTGGAGTCAAACCAAACGCTGAACAAGACATTTTTAATGGACAAAACGTTCAAATAAGTCATTAAGTGAAATTATATGTAACTTTATTGACACATTGCAGTGGATACGCATTGTTCTGCTTCTCTCCTGATGACGGCTCGCCTTGTTAGTGACCTGTCAAAGGTAGCCACGCCCCAAATCATACGATTCTTTATCTTCTATTTTCTTCTAAATGGGGCCATTATTTACACTATTAACATCAGATTGTCTTGAAGATTTTTTACTAGCGATTGATTGAAAAAAATTCTGAAGTAATAAATCGAGTAAGAAGTTTTCTCATATTGTATTGAAAATAATGGACAGAAATGTTTTTGCGCCCCCTTCTGGAATTTTCGGTACAGTGCAGCTTAAGGCACTTCCTGGTTTGTCTCCCTGCTCAGACCCGGAGGTTGCCGCCTGGGAGCAACCAGTCATAACCAGGAAGTGTGGAGTCCTTCCAGTGCTGAGTATTTGCGCGACCATCCAAACAACAAGTAGAAGGTTGAGGTCAAATTGCATTCCAGCTGAAATCTCCTTGCTACTCTCAGAGTTTTACCTGTTCTGTCACGATCGGGCTGTACAATTGCTGATCATAGGCTCTTATCACCTCAAAATGGTATCAGCCTTGGAAAAATTGTTATTTGAAACTCCTCAGCAGAATATAACACAGCCTATTAGACCGAAAGATGTTCAAGGCCAGGAGGCTTCTCTATTGGATGTTCCAAAGTCTGTAAAAAACAAACTTTCTGCAAACCCTACTGCAGACATTATGCCACCAAGTTATTCATTACTAGACATGGAGTTTTGTGAGCCATCAGTTAACTTCCCCTGTGAATCCTTTCTTCATTCAGCCACAAGAGGGGGCTGTTGCCTCTGATGAAAAGTTTTCTGATATACAAAAACCATTCAGGTCACCCAGGATGAAATCAGTGCCATAGTTAAAAAGAAAATTCTGTCACTTTTGGACATAAAAAATCAGCCACAAAGAGGCTAGAGAAAACACCCAACATTCTCTGGCAGTATAAATGCTAATTGTGAAACTTGCCTACAGGGACTAAAACAGCCAATGAACAACAATATAACTATTTGAGAACAGAATTCACCATCGTTGATGGGTCTTCCAGCAACCAAGGAGTGGTTCAAGAAGGAGCATATTAAGGTCATGGAGTGGCCTAGCCAGTCTAGCCTTAATCCCATAGAAAATCTGTGGAGGGAGCTGAGCTTCGAGTTGCCAAGCGACTGCAGGTCCTCTCCAAATCCTTAAGGTTTTGAAGCAAAAAGGAGTGGACTAAAATCCCTCCTGAGATGTGCGCAAACCTGGTGACCAAAGAAACTTTTGACCTCTGTGCTCGCCAACAAGGGTTTCTCCACCATGTTTCATTAGGGGATCAAATTCTGTTTTCACTCAGTCAAATGGAAATAAATTCATAATTTTTGTGATTATGAATGTGATTTTCTGGATATATATTTTTTTAATATTCTGTCTCTTATTGTTAAAATAAACCTACCATAAAAATTATAGACCACAGAGGGATAGGTGCTGTGTGGGCTGCCACACATGCCAGCTGTTACTGTGTAATGGAACTATGGAGGATTTAGACTTAGAGATTTAGAGATATTAAACAGAGTCACCAGGGGTATTTCAGCATACATTATCCAATCTGCCCCAAATTCTCATGCGTCATGACATCCACATGTCAAGATTAACACATAGTCATAGCACCTCCCACTGGCAACAGGAATTATCATGTGATATACATGTTTAATACCATGTTGTCCTGCTCCAAGTCACCAGATCCACTTCAAAGTTGGTCAGAAAAGCATTGAGATGTTGATGATGTTTGTTTGTGAAGATTGTGATTTTGAAAGGGTGTTGCTCTGGTAGCAGGTAAAATATTGATTACACACCATGGAACAGGAGGAAGTTGTTTTTACTTTAATGTACATCGTCCAGTGTACCCCAAATCATGCGAACCCAGTCCTGAACACAGCCACACATCAATATTGATGTATAGTCATAGCACCCCCTGCTGGCAACCAGAAGTAATATCCTGCTCATAACTATTTCATCAGTCATCAACCATAAGTCGTGGACTCTTTTGGAAGGCATTCATGAACTTGGTAGCCCCCCATCATAACTCATGCAACAACTACTCATGTAGTCACTTGAAAACAGACAAAGCGCTAGGCTAATGTGTCAGTGTCCGGCGGTTGCAGAATATGTGGTTTCATTGGCCACATCCTGCTGGCACCCCAACCTGCATGTAGGAGCAAAGACCCATCCAACGCTGCTTGCAGCTTTAATTCTTATTGAATCCCGCTGCTTCACAAATTCAATGTTTTGATTGTATTTGTACACATTTAAATGTTTTAATGTATTTGTGTTTGTGTTGCAGCTTAGTATGAATTCTGCTCCAACCTTTCTCCACTTCCCATCCAAAGGAAAACCTCGCAAGTCTGATACCTATGAGCTGCAAGTCAGAGGCTTTGCAGCTGAGCAGCTGGCTAGATGGGTGGCAGACAGAACTGATGTGCAGGTCATTGCAAAACGGAGCATTGTGTGATCCATCATTGTGTTGCTACAATGAAATAAAGTGTATATTCATGTATGTCTGTTTTTCAGATCCGTGTTATTCGTCCTCCCAACTACGCTGGACCTCTCCTTCTGGGCTTCCTCTTGGCTGTGATTGGAGGACTGGCATATCTGCGAAGACACAATTTGGAATTTCTCTTTAACAAGACTGTCTGGGCATTTTCTGCGCTGGTAAAAGCAGCCAACACAAAGCAGCCAACACAAAGCAGCCATCCACCCACCACAACACATACACATACTGGTTATTCTCCACCAAGCTTTTAAGCTGAATTTGTCCCTGCCAGTTAGATAATACTGTAGAAGAATTGATTATGTGGATCATAAATCTTCTGCCATTCAGCTTATCATAACGTTCAAAAAGCAACTCTTCTCTTCTTTCCAGTTCCTCCATATTCTCACATGGTGATTGTATTTATTACTCAGTGCATCACATGGCATGGTTATTTTTGTTCATGGCTTAATATAAATCACATACATGGTACGTGCTGGATTTTAAAAGTATTCAATTTAATTTGTCCAAAACTAAGGCCTCAAAAGTATTGAATTCTTTACAAAGTATTGATTTTAATTTCAAACATCTCAATTTTTTTTTCTTGTCCTTTTGCAGGAATAATATAGACTGAAATGACATAAATAAATGTTTCCCCTGTGTTCAACCTTACAATGTAGCCTAATCTGCAGTCATCAAACCCATCAAAGCACAAGGCGAAATCTGAATCAGTAGCAGTTAATTTAAGTGAAAAGTTTAGAAAACCTTATTGTTAAATATATTGGCCAAACATTGCCAAAGTGTGCGTATTGATGAAACCAGCTGTGTTGTTGATGTGTGTCCTGTTAATGCATGTAGAGGCAACCAAGTTTTAGTATCTTATCGATTAGACACTTGCTGATCACCATGATTTTTCAAAGATTGATACTTGTAAACATTTAGTATGTGGAACCTTTAAGATTTAATACTTAAACTTAAAAGGTAAAATGAAGACAAACAAGACTCATTAGTCTTTGACTTCCAAGTCCAAGTGAAGTCTTTCATTGCAGGTCATTAAAACAGTGACGTGAGTCGACTGAGGTCTAAGTCCACATCTGTGCTCTTGAATGTTTCACTCGTTTACAATAAAACACAACAGAAACAGTTTGTTCTTTGGTCTGTTCCAACAGGATCATTAAATTAGCCTCCAACAGACACCATTGACATGTTAAAAGTGTCTTATTCCAAAGCCATACAGAATGAATACTGAGCTATGAATAGAGATTCTCCACTGTTTATTTAGCTTTGCTTTATAGAAGAATGTGAGTGTTAAAAGGAGAGGAGAAATGCAATGTAGTGATAATAATACCTCTGATAATCTCCAGTACAACTACTGTTAACAGGGAAAACATTGAGAAAAATATCTAAATGTAGATGAAATGGTAAAGTCTTTTAATCAGTATATCCTGATCTTGTCATGGTGCTGTGTTTCAGTGTTTTGTCCTGATCATGACTTCAGGCCAGATGTGGAACCACATCAGAGGACCACCTTATGCACACAAGAACCCCAGCACGGGACAAGTTGTAAGAAAAAAGCCACACTTTTTATTTAATGTTATAATATATCCTTTGTTATATCCTTCCCGATCTAATATGTGAACTGTGTGTGTTTTCAGAGTTACATCCATGGCAGCAGTCAGGCCCAGTTTGTGGCTGAGACGCACATCGTCCTCCTCTTCAGTATCCTTCAGCTGTGTGTTGACAGACAGCACACACTGACTACTCAGAACTAAACAACAATTCTTACGTCTATCAACTCTCGACAATGCACAGATTAAACAAAGCTCAAGAAATTATGTAGTGCATATGTAGGTTAGGTGTGTATGAACTGTATATTAGTATGTCGGCAAGTCGTTCTGCTCTTATAATAAAGTCAACAATAAGCACAGCATACTGTAGTCATAACTTGTAATCTTATGTTTGTTATTTTAAAGGTCCTTCTTGGGACAGGGATTGAGAATTTGCGGTAGTTTTAAATGCTGTGATACATTGCATTGTATTATTCTCTATGTATACTGACCATCACATGCATGAACATAAAGTGTTGAAATGTTGTGTTAATGATGTTTAAACCTTGACCTTCCTGTCAGATGCTGCTGTTACCATGGGAATGGTGCTGCTGTGTGAGGCTGCTACCTCTGACCTGGACAATGGAAAGAGGAAGAGTAAGTTACAGACAAACACACTGATCCTTTTTGCATACATTTAATATTTTTTAAAAGTTGTTCAAATGTTTACCTGAGAGCACAATAACCATTTCCCATTATTAAGCCAGGGTGCGACTATAGACTGTATAACATTACATTATTTCTATTAAATAGGCTTGTGCTTTGCAATTAAATTAATGTGGGATTATTTTTTGTATTAAGAAATAATAGTACCAATAAAAAATTGTGAAAGTTACACATTTTTTTTTCTTTCCCATTTGTGGCGCTGGCGTGGCGCCCCCCATGGATGGCGCCCTTAGCCGTTGCCTATACCGCCTATGCCACAGGCCGGCTCTGCTTTCAGCTGCCATTTTGAGGTGGGCTGAGGTTAAGGAAATGCTGTTTCATGCTCCATTCAAAATCCTGTTAAATGTTCACAAATGACAAAGTCCATCTGTTGAATTCCTGTGGTCCCTACACTAGTATCCCTGTGCCTGATTCTTCTTCTGAGGCCAACTAGGTAGGCTGCAGGGTGCACTGGAATCCATGTGTCTGGTTCCTCGGGTTAGGCTGATGTGATTATTGTCGGTGGATGGCTGGGGACACCGGCATAAATAAGATTTTGGTTGAAAGTTGTACCGGATGAGTCGGTCTGTTCAGCTTCCGAAAGTTATAGTCCCATGCATAACTACTGTGTATCTATGTATGTATGGAAGCAGGATTTAGGATTCACTTTGGCATCCAAATCCAGTTAACTGGTTCCTCTTTAAGACACATTCCAAAGAAAGATTAATTTATGAATCCAACATCACGACTGGTGTTGATGTTGGAAAAACGTGGCGGAAGGTTACCAATGTTGAGTGCACCATCAGAATTGATGGAAGCAGGATTTAGGATTCACTTTGGCATCCAAATCCAGTTAACTGGTTCCTCTTTAAGACACATTCCAAAGAAAGATTAATTTATGGATCCAACATCACGACTGGTGTTGATGTTGGAAAAACGTGGCGGAAGGTTACCAATGTTGAGTGCACCATCAGAATTGGGCTGCATGGTCGAGTCACCACAAGAAAGCCATTTTGATGCAAATGCCACAAAGCATCCGGCTTACAATACGCCAAACAGCACAGAAACCAGCCTCAAAACTTCTGGAATCATTTGAAGTGATAACACCAAAATGGAACTTTTTGGCCACAACCATAAGCATTGCATTTGGAGAGGAGTCAACAAGGCCTATGATGAAAGGTACACATTATCCTTAACCACTTATCCACACTCGGGTTGCGGGGGCTGGAGCCAATCCCAGCTGACATTGGGCAAGAGGTGGAGTACACCCTGGATAAGTCGCCAGATTATCGCAGGGCTGACAGGCAAACATGCTCTCATTCACACCTACGGGCAATTTAGAGTCAACAATTAAACCTAAGCATGTTTTTTTGTGGGAGGAAGCCAGAGTACCCTTTGAGAACCCACGCTGACACGGCGAGAACATGCAAACTCCACACAGAAGAGCCGCTGGCCGGAGTTGAACCGGCAACCTCTTGCTGTGAGGCAAGAATGCTAACCGCTACACCACCCTGCAGCCCTGAATGCATCATGTTATCAGAAAACACTGGAGGAAAATTTTCACTCATCAGCCTGGAAGCTGCGCATGGGATGTACTTGGACGTTCCAACATGACAGCGATCCAAAACACAAGTCAACCTGTCATTGGCTGCAGCAGAATAAAGTGATGGTTCTGGAGTGGCCATCTCAGTCTCCTGACCTCAATATCATTCAGCCACTCTCAAACGTGTAGTTCATGCAAGACAGCCCAAGAATTCATAGGAACTGAAGGCTTTTTGCCAAGAAGAATGGGTAGCTTTACCATCTGAAAAAATATAGGGCCTCATCCACAACTACCACAAAGGACTTCAAGCTTTCATTGATGTGAAAGGGGACAACACATAGTATTAAGGACTGGGGTATGTAAACTTCCGATCAGGGTAATTTGGGTAATTTCTGTCTTCATTATAATTTTAAAAGAGTAAACACAGTTGTTTGAAAATAAATGGCTTCACCGAAGCAATAACCATGAGTGAAAGAAAAGTTTTTGTGTTATCATTTATATTCTCAGAAAAATGGCCAAGAAATCATAAATTCTGCCAAGTGAACTTAGGAGCACAACTGTATGTGTGTACTGTGCCTTTAATAGAGCTGTTGGTCTGAACGTAATGACGTCAACTGACGGAGCTATGGGCATGTCTGTTTGTGACCAAACATAAAGGCGACTGTTTGTGCTAAACAGAATCCTGAATAGGTTTGCCTAGATGCTAGATGCAGTATGCCAGATGGCCCTACAACATTTAATTTATTCTATTAAAATGTGCAGTGGTGGTAATACATCAAATGAAAAGGTAGACATACTGGCTAAAAGATCATAATAATAATATGCTGATAACGTTGCAAAATATTAATGCACAATCACCTTATAATACAATGCACAAGCACTGAAATGTTCTATATAGCAAAACTGACTCTCTGTCTCTCTCTCTCTGTCTCTGTGTCAGTCATGTGTGTAGCAGGTATTGGATTGGTGATGCTATTCTTCAGCTGGCTGTTATCCATTTTCAGAGCAAAGTACCATGGATACCCATACAGGTATTTATAATAGTTTTCTATGACCTGCTACCATTGACTGATGCCTTATTTCCTGTTGGCTAAAAGTCCTCTTGTCTCTGGTGCAGTTTCCTGATGAGTTAGAGCTGCAAGCTGCGTTATGAGAAGGAATTTCCCCAAAGTGCAGTGAACAAGGAGGATGCTTTTCAGAGCAATGGCACATTTCTGTTTGCTAAGCTAAGGCTGTGTTTGAATCTGTTGAGCCAAAGGCTGTGTTTGAACCCATATATAAACATACTAAGGGTGTAACAATTGTTGAAATCCATGATTAAATTCGACTTTTGATTTTAATGTTTGGATTATTTTACATTTTCAATTTAAACTTTTTTTTTTCCTCAACACTGACGGCTATGCCATTGTTAGACTACAACGTTTTGATTTGTAAAGATCAACAGATGATTGGTTTTATGCCCTGAAAACTTAAACTAACAGCTACATTGTATTAAGTGTGCTGTGAATGCCATCATTTTTTGGGAATGTACCACACTCAGGGCATTTTTTTTTTAATTTATTGAAATCTCCTGTTGTTGATATTGACAATTAAAGTTGAAGGCTCAGTTTAATCAATTTTCAATTGAGAATATAAATTGTTTCGCCCCTAATATTTACACATTGTACATTTGCAAACAGCTAGGATGCTGTGTACAACTTAAGTGCATCAAATTCAGAATGAGTGTATATATGTGTGAAAACAAAGGTATTCCAGCTCAAGCATTAGTTACCTTGTTTTGTACTGTATCCAATTGAATGTAGGTTGCAAAGGATTTGCAAATCATTGAATTCTGTTTCATTACATTTTTTCAAAGCATCCCAAAACTTTAGGAATCAGAGTTGTCAGAAGGAAAATAATTTGCCAACATTGGAGCTGTCACCAGATTGTATTATAAACTGTCATGTGCTAAAAGGTGTTTACTAGATAAAAATCTAGCTTATAGTGGACACAAATCTCCGTCTGTATCTTTATTTTTATGAGAGATTTGCTTAGTAGATGTTTGTCCGTTTCTGAAAATTGAATCAGAGTAACTGTAACATGGTAGGTGTATCTGCATATGTTGAGTTTTCTCGTTTGAGAAAAATTCAAACGAAATAGAGAAATTAATATTTTATATTGTTTGTTTTAATGATGGTCTTGCCATCCTTTCATTAATTTTTCACAATACTGTTTGTTCTCCTTGTACGTAGATGGATAAGTTGTTTCCTCGTAGCCAATCAAATGGTGAGGCAGTGGAATGTAACTAAGTACATTCACTCAAGTACTGTACTTGAGTCAAATTTTGAGGTACTTTTACATTGCTTGAGTATTTTCATTTTTATAACTTTAGAGGCAAATATCATCCAGTACATTTAGCTAACAGATTTAGTTACTTTCAGGTCATATAAAAAGAAAAACATGATCTATTTAAAATCACTATGCATGTTTATCAATGAAACCACATGACAGTATATTAAATAGTCAAAATAAGCCCTACAATGACAATGCATAAATTTGGCAAAAACAATAATCCAATAATATATTTGGAATGTAAAACAATGTGAGTGGGTCCATTCTAGGTATCGAGTACTTTTACTTTAAGTACATTTTGCTGCTGATATTTTTCAAAGATCTTTTACAAACCTGACTCCCAAAGAGTTGTTTGCGAAAAATGGAATGGAGTTATTTGCAAATCCTTTGTACTATATTCAACTTACTTGAGGTTGTAAAGACACAATATCAAATGTTCAAACTGGGACATTTCTTTTGTCATAAATATGTAGGCTCGTTCTGAATTTAATGCATTGTGTTTTTATTTGCGTTATATACAGTGTTGCAACTTTTTGGGTTATCGGAGTTGTATGAAAATATGTGTTCATATGTGCCTTAAACTGCCAAGTCACTGGGGTGTCTGATAACATGTCTTATAAAGCTTATAATGAATGAATAATAGTGAGTAATTGTCAGTGAATGTAATCAATATTGTCATTTTTCTTTTTTTGTTTCCAGAGTATTGCATACAGTCATACATTTCCAAAAAGTAATTCAGCACATTCATCATACGGCTGATTCTATTTGTGACCTGTATTACATTAATACTCTGTTTTGTTGTTTTGCCCATTTAGAATATATATATATATATATATATATATATACACACACACACACACACAGGATCATCTGAATAAATTAGAATATGATGGAAAAGTCCATTTCCAGTAGTTCAAGTCAAACAGCCCCAACCAAGTACTGAGTCATATAGATGGACATACTTTTCAGAGGCCAGCATTTCCATATTAAACATACTTTTTAAAATTGGTCTTTTGTAATATTCAATTTTTTTGAGACACTGAATTTTAGGTCTTTATTAAATGTAAGCCATAATCATTATAATTAGAAGAAATTAAATAAATTAAGACATGAAATGTTTCTGTGTGTAATGGATCTATATGTGTTATTTCCACTTCTTGAATTTAATTACTGACAAACTTTCTATGATATTCTAATTTATTGAGATGCACCTGTATATATACATAATATACAAATATGGTTAAATGAAAAAAGTATACATGCATACGTATACACAAACATACACCTCTACTCCAATATACATGTATTGAAAACAATACAGTATAAAAAAATAAGTAAATAATAATGAATGTGATCAATCTTAAATCAATCTGAGCTGGAACCAGTTCAAGTATTCATCACTATGGTCAGTTTGAATTACTGGTGCACAAGCCGTGAAATTGCTTTTTTCTTTCATTCATTTTTTTATGAACCTATTTGGAAGTTAACACTGTAATGCGCTTGTAGGTGGTTTTATAAGGTTTAAAGTCGCTGCTAAGCAATGTACTGCTGTGGACTCCACATTAGTTTGGATGACACAATATAAATGTGAAGTCACACATTAACATAGACAAACTGATGGTGGAGGTCCATCAAGTCTGGAAACAATCCATCATGCAACGTGTGGCCAGAATTCCTGCTTTCCATAGAAAACAAATAGGATCTGTTGACTTCACTTGCATCAATGGACCTTGTGGCTCTCCACCATAGCAGATGGAGGCCAGAACTCCTAAGTTCTACAGGGCAAATAACTGGAGGGGCATAGTCTCTTCTTCTACTACTGTTTATTGACAGATTAGCTAAGAGCAATACATTACACTGCCATATTCTGACCAAAGTATGTTTATGCGGCTTTCTTTATTCGCTCTAAACCCGTTGATGGAAAAGTCCCTAATTTGCATTTTCTTTAATGCGACATTTAAAGATTTTGCTTCAAAATGTTATTGGACTTTAATGGAAACGCGGTTACTGAAGTCGTTCTCTATGCCTTCTTAAAAGCCACCAAACTCAACTGACAAAACAGCAATTTACCTTGCAGAACATTGGAGTGGCTGGTGCAACGTTCTCACCACCTCCTTCTGTTAATCTGTTTGTGTTGTGTTACTTTCAGTTGGGACTAATTTGGCATCCACAGCAGTTCATTCTTTGCCGTCATTGCCAAACTTATCACTTAATACATTGTACCCTACATCACTGCTGTTTGCCAAGGTTGAGTGTACGTTTCCAGTCAATAACCCTGAAAAGACTGATTGTTGATCATGTGTGGTTTATGAAGTCACTTGAAAATCAATGAATTCTCACTCGTACTATATCTGTAAAGAACTGTTATGTTAAAATGGACTAACAGTTGATTGCAAGCTAACTTTTTTCTGTTCTTGAAAAGAAAAATGCTTTAAATGTTTGTTGTTGCTTTACAGGGTTGTACCAGGAGAGAACAGTTGATCTCTGGTGATTATTATATAGTGATAATATTAAAGTGCCTTAATATCCCCAGTGTTTATCTCTTCCTCTTTTCTTTCTGAGAACACTCAGTATGCACAATGCAAGCATATCCACGATGTAACTAATTCAACATGACTTACCTAAACCAAACAGACTTAATGTCGTCCTTAAGTCTGCCATACAACCCCCCAAAAAAGTTGACCCTGTGAAATACTTAATAAAACGGAATGTAATCAAAATCCTTTGTGAATTTTTCTATTTTTTTTATATTTGAGTACAAAGACAAGATATCCAATGCTCTAACTGGAAAACGTGTGTGTGCGTGTGCTCGCGCATTTGTGTACGTACGTACGTGTGTGTGTCCACACAAGAGCGTGTCATAAACATGACATGGGATGTGTCATGAACATTAATGACACTTTGAAGTAACATTAATGGTCATGATACTTGCCATGTCATGTTTCTGACAGGCTTGTGTGACTCTTATGTAGACATCTTCAAAATAAAGTGTTACCATATCTTGCTTAAGTCAAGTGACTTATTTTTTGAACAAGTCACAAAGGCATGTTAAAAAAATTGCCTAGGTCACTCATTTCTCTTAAGTTACATAATTTACACACAGTGTTATTACTATGCCAATAGTCATCCTTTGTCACATCCTTTTTGAGTGAAATGATCAATAAATGTCATATGTTACACTTTTGGTGAAGTTTTTTGTGTTTCCTGCAAATTTATTATTATTATTATATGATAATAATATGATTATTTTAACAGGGTGACGATATAACAGAAGGAAAAGTATGAAAGAAGTTAAGTCCAGCAGATGGCGGTAAATGCAACAAAAAGTATGCCTACTGCCAATAAACACCAAAGAAGAAGAAGAACATCAACAAGAACTAGAAGAAAAGGAACCCAGTAAATATAACAAGATGGCGGAAAGTGGAGACATCAACGATGTTTCAGCCGCAGAGCCTTCTAGATTATTTGACTTATTAGATGGTGGATGGAAGACGTTGGATGAGTTAGAGGTAACCAACGAGCCGCTGGGCTCCACCAGTATCCAGCTCCGAGTCAGACGCGCCATCACAATGTTGGAAGAAGCGTCTAGCATGGCGGCTCAGCTCGACCTGTTCAGCCGCAACGAGGAGCTGGAGGAGGTGGCCACGGCCGACCTGAAGTACCTGCTGCTGCCCGCACTGCTAGGAGCTCTGACTCTGAAGCAGACTAAAAGAGACAAACGGCTAGAGATAGTCCAAACAGCTCGGGCCTACTTTATGGATTTCTTGAAAAGATGTAAAGAGTATAGCGTGTCACAGTTTGAGCTGCCAGATGTGTCGAATGAAAACACACCGGAGAACGGACACGCTCCAGCCAGGGTGAGTGGGGTCTGAGCCTATTTTGGCCGGTTTTGAATACTTCTGATTTTACCCTTCATGTACCACATACAAAATGTTTACTATACCCATATTTGGTATCCTTTTTTTCTTCACCTATATGATCTGACAATGACTTTAACCTACTTTATCAACATATTGAGCCCAAAAATCATGAAATTCGAGTTGAAAAAGTACACTATTTACTACAATAAAAACCACAAATATACTCAATGAACTGTTCTGGAACTTGAACATGTAAACATAAGATACAAATATGAACATATAAAAAGGTAAAAATTTAAATATAATAAAATTATAGACAAAAAAGTCCCATAAAAACATGTATATTTATAGTTTTTTTTCCCCTTGTTAGCTGCGACTCTTCAAAACAAACTGCGAAATTACACAGAGAGCTACACCAACGCTCAAATATTTCTGTCAAACAAAAATTGGGAGAAAGTTTCAAGTCTGTGCTTGGGAGTGAAGATGATAGCAGCGCTCCATGTGACCTAGTTTTGTTGTTAAACGTCACATGATCTGATCAGGACGGCACGATCAAAGATCCCAGAGGGTTACTCCAGCACCAACGTCAATGGCACAAAATTCATGGATTCATAAGACAATGCGTGCGTTCAATCATCAGAATTAACTAGTGCATTGAAAACAAATATTGGCTTCCGATTCAGCGGTTCATTTATCCTTTATTTATTCCTCGAGGAATCATTGAGGCCAACCTCTCATTTACAATGATGTCAAGACTACAGAGAAAACACAATGAAGAACAAACAGCACAGACTAAACACATGAAAACACATTAAAAACAGTTATGGTGAAAGGCAGAGTTATTGGTTATCATAGTTTTAACTGGCCCATAGTTATAATTGTGTTGAGTTTGAGTGAATGTTGTAAGATGTTCCAGGTGTTGTAAGATGTTCCAGGTAAGATGCAGCAGAAAAACTGAAAGCAGTTTTTCCAAATTCAGTATTTGTCCGGGGAACATTGAGCATTAAGCAATCACTAGAGCATGTTGGATAATTACTATGTGACCAGTTTAATAAAGTGCTGAGGTATGGTGGCATGTCGCCTATTAACTGGATATTTTAGGGAACCTTGCCTAACTTTGCTGAGCAACCGATCCTAACTGTTATGAAGTAGGGCTGGGCGATATGGACCAAAAGTCATATCCCGATATATTTAGGCTGACTATCGATATAATATATATATCCCGATATTTTTATCGCAAATTGAGAACAAATGTTCAGTCAAAGTCAAATTTGACATGTCACAAGTAGTTTTATTGAAACTGTTTATTTAAGTGAACATAAATACTGCATAGCAACAGGAGTACCTTTTTTTTTTTTTTTTTTTTTTAAATCAAAGCTCCATAAAGTGCACATTTAATTAAGAAAATATCTTAAATAAAAATAGCCTATAAAATAAAATAGGCCAATCTTTTTCTGAAATAAATATATTTATATGAGAAAGAGTGCCAGCGTGATAGTATTTACACTTAAATTATTATTAATTATAATTATCTTTGTTTTTAATATATATTTTGATGAAAATGTTGACCTATTAAAGTTGCATTCCAAATTTTTGTCAACTCCGTCAGATTTCTACAAAAGCTTAATTTAATCAGATATTAAAAGATATCACACTGCCTGCTTTTAGAAAAAAAAGGTGGAATAGCTGCTCAAGGACTGTTACGTTTTTTAATTCATGAATAACATTGCTGTCAGCGGTGTCCTACCTATAGGGCGAACCCCAGAGCCCTTGTAAATTAAAGCTGCGAGCAGTATTAGACAGGCCATTATAACGCATACGAATTTTGGGGGGATTAGATAATGCATGCTCAACTTAAAACACTTTTTGTTTCATGGCAAATGAAGGAAGTTGGCCATGCCACTACAGAAACACTTTACTGAAAATGCACAATCTTCACAACGAAGCATCATCAACACCTTGAGGCTTGTCTAACCACTTCTTGGATAGATCTGGCAAATAGGCTCTGAGCGAGACATCACAGTATTTAAAAATATTGTCTGAATGTGTTCCACATGTCAATGGACTGGACTCTTATCAGGGGTGCACATAACTTTTTCGGTCTAGATTTCAAAGCATCACCTGGAGATTGGTACTCAACCTTTGCGTTGCACAGTTATCCTACAAGCTGTTAGAGGTGGGGGGGAAATCGATACAGCATAGTATCGCAATATTTTGCGTGGCGATATAATATCGATTCATGGCCGTCAAGTATCGATACTTTTTTGTCATAATTAATGGAAAAAATGAAGTGAATTCTTTGGTACTTAAAATGAAATCAATTGCTTTTTTGATCCACTAGATGGTGCTGTTGAGTATTATTCTGGTGAGGTCAGTAGAGGTGATGGTCAGCGTGACAGAAGAAGCTGGTACAACAAAGATGGCGGCACCGGAGATAATAAATAAGGAGAGCCCCGTCCACGTTAATGTCGCGTTAAGCGTGTGGATTTATTTTGGATTTTTTTCAACAAGGAAGGGACGAATGAGATAGAAATGATACATGGAGTTTGCAAGGAGTACTTGGGGAATACAACGGACTTGCGGGCTCATCTAACTCTGCACCATCCTGAGATCGCATTAACTGATGACGCCAAAGCTAACGCTACATCAGCGCTACCGAGA
Source organism: Centropristis striata (assembly GCF_030273125.1). Classification (NCBI taxonomy): domain Eukaryota; kingdom Metazoa; phylum Chordata; class Actinopteri; order Perciformes; family Serranidae; genus Centropristis; species Centropristis striata. The sequence continues at coordinate 15,418,177 of NC_081528.1, read as the reverse complement.
AACCAGCCGACAAAACTGCCTCTCAATTCAGAACGCGCAAAGGAAATAACACAATCCATTGCTTCCTTCATGTGCAAAGACTTGAGGTCATACAACGTTGTGGAAACGATGGTTTTAGCTACATGGTAAAGACACTGGAACCAGGTATGTGACTCCGTCGCAACGTTATTTCACGGACACAGCCGTATCAAAGCTATACACAGCAGTAAAGCTTGAAGTTGAGGAAAGTTTGGGAACAGCAGATATACTTGCGATAACTTGTGTTGCGTGGACGTCGCGGGCAGTAGATTCATATGTGACTATAACGGCTCATTGTGTGACAGATGACTGGAAGCGTCTGTCTCACGTTCTTTAGACTCGAGCAGAACATGAAAGTCACACCGGAGCAAACGTTGCACTGCATCTTTGATATCAGTTCAGTTCAGTTTGACTGAATACTTTGTTGGTCAGTCTGTGGGTTTGACTCTCATTGTGGAGAAATAAAAAGACTGTCTTATTTGACAAAACAATTATTGATTTAATTTAATTTTGTGGACACAAAATGCAGTTAAATAAGTAATTTTAAACAGTAAAATCGCAATATATTGTATCGCAATACTCACCATATCGCAAAATGCTTAAAATCGCAATAATATTGTATCGTGACTCAAGTATCGCGATAAAATCGTATCGTGGGGCCTCTGGTGATTCCCACGTCTACAAGCTGTGGTCATCACTACCCTCCGGCTGCTCTCCTCACTGGCCTCCGCTCTTCAAACATGGTAGATGATGATGTAGGCCTAGTTCTCTAGTTCTTTCTCCCTGGTTGAGCCTGTGATTAGCTGTTTGCATCCATAAGTCAACAGCTGGCTTTGGGCCAAAGGTCTCTGCTGTCATCTTGCTTTTTTATTATATTGAGATGAGAAAATCCTCTCTCACATGCAGCACTGCTTAAATCAAGTCAAGTCAATTTTATTTATATAGCCCAAAATCACAGATTTGCCTCAAAGGACTTTACAGACTGTACATGGTACGACACCCTCTGTCCTTAGACCCTCACATCAGCCAGGGAAAAACTCCTCAAAAAACCCTTTTAACAGGGCAGTGTAAGGGACAAAAGAAGGACTTTCTGAATGTTGGAGTAACTATATGTATTGCTTTTCGCTGCACGATTATGGCCAAAATGATAATCACCAATATTTTGATCAATATTGAGATCACAATTAATTATCACGATTTATTGTTGATTTAACAAAAACAAATTTTATTGTCATATAATTATGCCTGCTTTCTCATCCATATTGTGCTATATTCCTGCTAATGTACAAATATGTGCATCAAAACGAAATTGCTCTTATTCACCAGAAATCAGTGCATCTCCTTTAAGAATAAATAAGGAGCCAGGGGTAAATCCACAGGTAAGAAACGAGCACTACAAAATATACACGGACTGCAAACTCGCTGCCAGGGATTGGCAAGTTAACGGAGCAGATACACTGAACAACTAGATCTCTTCCTCCTCAGTAGCTGTGGGCCGCCATTTTGAATTCCCCTACCGGCATTTCTGTGATTGGCTGAACAGAGGGCGTGCTGGAGTCCGGGGCGTTCCCGGAATTATGACAGCATCGCTACAGGCTGACTTCCTGTTGGGTTTTAGGGTATGGGGCTTATTTTGTACATGTTACATCCGCCTACAAAATTATTACGTCAAACCTGGCTGAGGGGAAGATTTATCATAAATTTGCTACGCCCACTTACTTCTCCTCATGCTCACATTTTGCGCTCGCACTCAGATTTCTGCTGCTTTCTTTCAAAATGTGTGCGTGCACTTAAAAATCACATGCTTGTGCTCACATTTCTTCTTCTTCGACACAAACATTTCGCTCGCACTCAAATATGTCCTGTGCGTGCTCAGATCCAAAGTCTACACGCTCAGATCTCAACTCTGCGCAAATAACAACAACTTCCTTTGTCGTTTTATGGCAAAATACCATATTTCCTCCCCATGCCACACACTTAAATAATGAGCAGAGCTGTAAATATGTTTTAGTCGTAAAGGTCTTAAGATATTAACGTGAAGGATCTTGTGTTAATGAATTGGCTGTATTTTTGAGTTGTGTGACATTGAGATTTTTGCATATTTTTTCAATTAACGTCTGACTGATGTATATTTAAGTCTGCTGTCCCTATATCCATGGAATTGAGATAATACCATGATGGGAGAAGAGTTTGTAAAAATGTTACAGTAAGTTATTGTATTGAAGTGAACAATTATTTATTAGTAAGGTAGGGGTGGCGTTGTCAAAGCTATGGGTATCAAATATCTGTTTCAAGTACACCTAGGTCACGGTTCGGCTGATACCTCTGTTGTTGTTTGTTTATTGTGCATGTATCTGCTTGTATGACATAGTGTCTTACAGTCTCTCCCCGAGCTAGCTGCTACAGCCTGAAGTGTGTATTGTTTCCAGAGTTATCCTTTTATTGATGTGACATTGGATTTTTTAGTTTGTTGTTTTAGCTGATTTTTCTAGAAGTTGACCAGTTTTATTGCCACATTCAAAATGTTGTTGACAAAGCCTTGAAAAGATTATATTCTATTTTTTTGTTGAGAGGATTGTTAAATTTGTGTTAAGTTTAGTGGGATTATGTTATTAGGTGTTGATGTCCAGTGTCTCCTGAAAGGTTGCCTGTCTCTGTGATAATCTGCCGACCTGTCTGCTTCCACCCAATGTCAGCTGGGATTGGTTCCAGCCCCCCGCGACCTGAGTTTTTGAAAAGCAGTTATTATGAATATTGTGTAGGATGAGGGAAGAAAGCGTAAAAATTCATATGAACAGTAGTTTTATAGAGAAGCACCAAGTGTCTTTGAGCAGAGCACAAGAAAAGTCATGCACACGAATCAGTTTAAAGAAAACTTATTCAAGTATTATTTAATCTATTTAATAATATGTGCTTTTTTCCTTCAGTCCATTCCCTGCCCGCCAGACCTGGTTTCCATGGCAGCACAGAGACAAGCTAAGATTGAGCGATACCGACATAAGAAGGCGCTGGAAGCCCGGCTGTCTGAAGTACGGAGAGCTGTGGATGGTGGACAGGCCGACGATGAAGTCAGCCGAGATTTCTACCTTCTAAATGTCCAGAGATGGGTCACTGTTTGTCTGGAGGAAATAGAGAGCATTGACCAGGAGGTGGAGATACTCAAGAAGATGGATGGTCTTAAGCACAGCGCCACCAAGCAGCCAGCTCAGCAGATGAGGCCTCCCATGCAACCCTTCATTCTTACCAAGGACGCTGTACAGGTGAGACTGTGTTTCCTTGACACTTCTCTGAGGTTAGGGCTTGTGTCAAGTTTTTTACGGATGTTAATTGAAATGACTTCTAATAACGTTGTCAACTTTTGTTTTAACATGGTACGTGATTGTGTTGGTTTCATCCACAGGCTCAAGTATTTGGGGCTGGTTACCCGAGCCTCCCCATCATGACGGTAGATGACTGGTATGAACAGCGTCGGCAACAAGGAGTTTTGCCTGACCCGGGGGTCCCCAGGAGGGTGGCTGTGGAAGAGGACACTGATGCCAAGGAGAGGGAAGACAAAGATAAGGAGAAAAAGGCTGAAAATGATGATGAGGATAGTCTGCTGAAAGCCAGAAACTGGGATGACTGGAAAGACACTCATCGCAGAGGTTATGGAAACCGCCATAATATGGGCTAACTGTGTCCAAACAGACTTGGCATTGTCCTCATTTCTATTCTAATCCGTAAAGGAAACGGACATTCCTTAAGACTGTTGTTATGAGAATGTCACCACATCAAGAAACACAACAGGATTGCCAAACAAACTTGTTGAGACTACAGCTGACTAACTGATTTAACATTTCCAGGGTCGGATTCAACAATCATCTGTGGTGTCATGTTATCAGTGCGTCTTAAAAATCTACAATTTTTGGCTTGATACAATGGAGCCCAGCCATTATGCCAATGTGTCTGCTTTGTGGTGTGTATTCATTGAATGCTGTCATTGGAAAATAAAGAGACTGTACAAACCATGTAGCAAGAAAATCAGTGTACATAATCTAGTAAGAATCACTAGCCACTTTCATAGTGCAGTCCCACATATGTCCCGCTATATTGCTGGAAAGATCTGTGCCGGCTTTTCGCCTTAGGGCATTTATAGTGATCCCGTAAAGGTGTGTTATTCTGCCCTTTCATAGTGCAGTCCGGCGTCACGGAACGAGGACGGAGGAGACGATAGTCAGAGTCAATTTTGAGGGACTTGTAACAGTTTATCAAGTAATTAAATGAGCCCTGTCTTTACAAAATTAAACAGTGCTTACATAAAAGCATCAATAAAAATAATTATATTTAGAATATATTAAACAATCTGAGTGGGTCAATTCTGCATAATGAGTACTTTTTCTTTTAATACTTTTAAGTACATTTTGATGCGGATACTTTTGTATTTTCACTTCACTAAGTTTTGAATGCAGGACTTTTACTTGTAGTGGAGTAATTTCACAGTGTGGTATTTGTACTTTTACTTAAGTAAGGGATCTGAATACTTCTTCCACAGCTGGTGACGTGCGACAGAGCAGCAGCAGTGCTGCACAGTGCTAATAGGCTAACAGTTAGCTCTGTAGCAGTACAGTGTGTATGTGCTGCAGCAGGATGTGTTCACTTAGCGATCTCCACTTGTTAACAAAAAGCACCGGACACTGTGCACAGTTAGCGATGCCGGTTTGTTTACTATCAGCAGAGGACACCACCTGTACAGTTAGCATGCCAGTTTGTTTACAATAACCGGTGGGCACTTCCAAGTTGTGACTACCTCTGGAGGCAGAAAATTGGTGGGATCATAGTGGAGGTGAAACGTTACAGAGCTGTAAATGTCCCGGCATGAAACGGCACTATGAAAGGGACTAGTGTTTAGCTGCAATCACAACCATCTACAGCCCCTATTCCAAAGAAGTAAAAAAAAAAAAAAACAATGTATCAAATTCAGGATCAAAAGTGTTTATTTACAAACTGAAAAGTTTAACATTTTGAACATTAACCTCTTAACATTTACTTGGCCGGGTAGGTTAAGGGATAGGGCACTATCGTATACTACAGTATTAGACCAAAAATGGCTTGGAGGCAAAGCTGACAAGAGAAGAACTGATTTGCTAAAATGTATCTTCAACATTCTAATATCTTGCTTGTGTAGCACGTAGTTTAAACACAACCAAAAGTGTGTGTTAATTGTTTCTACAGTTTTCAATTGAATATACAGAATGTCACAAAGGTTTAGCAAATTCTCACGTTCTGTTTTCATGTGTTTGACTGCATCCCGACTTCTTCAGAATTGGAGTTGTAACAGAAGAGCTGTAGTCAACAAAAGAAAATATGCCTACTCAACCAATTAATCTTTAATAATGTGGAGTGTTGCTGGAACATGGCCTGTTCAGTTGTCTGAGTAGATGGAGCAGCAGTGCGCCAAGCACCATAAAAACTGTTCACTTAGAACAGCTTAGCTCTCATTTTAGTGTCATGCATCAGATTGGATCTGCAAATACACCATCCGTCTCATAAGTTTCACGCTCCGAGTGAATTAACACAGCCCACATACCCTGTAGTCATCATGTAGCTTAATATGAAAAGAAGAAACGTATTACTGTAACAATAGAATAGGTACCTAGTAGTTAGGAAATAACTACAGACAGTGTAGGTTCCTTGTCAAATCTAAAAGAACTACACCATACCTCTGAAATAATAACTGCACGTTGCAGGCTGTAATCTAAAGCATTACCTCAAGAACTTTGACATTTTGGAGATTTCTGTATTTTCAGTTATTGGATGGCAAGCATTTTTAATCTGTAAACTGCTCAGAAACCCCCGTATTGTCAATATATTTGGAGCTGATTGGACTGATTTTATACATCACAACATCACTCTAGTTTTACACCGGAGTGAAGTCAGTTAACACATTAAACTCAGTGTGTCACTCACAAATTTTATATTTTATTTATCACAATGAAGTTAAAAATCTTTTTCTGAACAATGAAAATCCCACAAACATCTTTCTACATTTATAATACATTTAAAGAAAGATAATTCTGTGTGTGTGTGTGTGTGTGTGTGTGTGTGTTTGTGTGTGTGTGTGTGTGTGTTTGTGTTTGTGCTTGCACTTGTGGAACCGGAAGGACCCAGACCAATTTTTGAAAAGTATGTTTTTTGGGCTATTTGACATGAACGACTGGAGATTATTTTTTTCCATGATATTCTAATGTATTGAGATGCACCTGTATTATCTATCTAGAGTAGACAATGTGATTTGTTATGTTTGTACAGTAGGTGGCAGTGTCATAACAAAATGAGGGGTCTGAACTGCTGGTCTCCTGATTCTGAGGTTGTGATGATGGGGCCCTTGAATATTGTTGCCCACAGAAAAGCTGTGCATAATTAGCCATGCTGCTTTGTTTTGATCAGCTGCTGACTGTCATGTTCGTGTTTGTTCAAAGGATGAGGCCGTTGTTAGTTTTTAACATACTTTTATATCACACGTTTGTCAACAGCATCCATGTAGTTATGCAGTCTTACTCTACCACCTTATAACGTCCGATGGGTTGACTACGAACTAGTACTGCCGCCTAGCGGTCAAACATGTAATTCCATCTCATATCATAACACTGACATTGTGCACAGTAAGCGACGGTCGAATGTAATGGAGACACGCAGAGTGAGCGTACTTTTGAAAGGGTGTGGCCTGAGACTTTCCCGGTGGTAGTCGAAACACGGCTATACGGTCCGTGCGTGCGCTCTCCCACACGTCCGCCTAGATGCGCAGGCGTGATGTTCACTGATGCAAACAGCGGAGTCTGACGTATTTTGAGGAGACAATGGCAGCTTCAGGTGAAACAACGGCAGCGAAAGAAAATTCGGTAATTTTCCTACAGAAGAATCCTTTCACGAGGCGACCGCTTGAGGAAGACGGAAGCTTGTAGTTTTCTTACGGATCCAACATGGCTACAGCAGACGCGAAACTCTCTTTAGCTGTAGATGGTGTTTTAAATAGTCTAGAGCGAAAGTTGAAAGGCCTCTCGGCGGCTCCGCTGTCCCCCGGCTCGTAGCGAGATCACCGGCGTTATGGTAGCGGGGTTAATAGCGGCAGCGTTGCGGGATTGTTACGCTACTGTTACGGTGTTACGGTAGCGGGGCCATTAGCTATTAGGCTATAAGCTATCAGCCCCGCTACCGTAATGCTGGTGATCTCACTACGAGCCGATGGACAGTGGAGCTGCCGAGAGACCCGCAGCAGCTTGTTTATTGCCCATAAAATCAGTGGATGTGTGTGGCTGAATGACATGAGGGGGAATAAAGCATGAAAATAAATAATCTTGCAAAAAGCGAGAACTGGAGAAGCAAAGCAGCAAGCAACACTCTCTCACAGACACACACAACAAACATCAATTTCTGTCTCTCTACATACGTCATCTGGTATAACTGATACGATTGGCTAAGAGCTACCTACAGACGCTTTTGATAGACATCCTAAGCGCCCAATAAACGGCTCTGGAGGATCGTAAACCACGCCTCCTCTACAGAGAAATGAACGGCTGGTTTCCAGACTAATCTCATTTGTGATTAGCCTGGTGTTAGCCAGGCTAGTCTAGCCTGCCTAGCCTCCCCTGACTGCACATCACTGATGTACATTATTTTACCAAACTAGAATTCTCCCTAGGGTCGCTTTACTGTAGTTCAACTTCTTCTCATGTGAAGTAATTGGTAGATTACAAAGCTATGCTGTCAAAGTAGCTTCTCCAACACAAGAACACTGCAAGGTCCTGTATCTGTGATGGGGGAGTCAGATTATGTCCCAAGCTGACCAGATATTGTTGCTGAACCAAGACCTGACCAACTGGGTAACCCCAGATCATAACACTGCCCAACAGGCACTGGGTCTCTCTTCTGACCCTGAAGCCCCCATCAATCTGGAACAGGGTCTATCTGGACTCATCAGACCACATGACCCTTTTCCATTGCTCCAGAGTCCAATCTTTAGTCCCAATCCCTTGAGTTCTCTTGGCATTGTGTGAGTGGAAATGCTCTTACTTTCATTATTAAACATAGCCATCACTTCTACTGTTGACTTCTCAAGATTTAATTTCACTAAACATTTAAGTGACAAAATCACCCCTTTTTTTCTGACCATAAAGATAATGGTTCCATCAAATCAATCAAATCAAAATCACTTTATTTATCCCCAAGGGTACATTCAGTTAGTCTGGTAACTGTTAGAATGAGACAGTCTGTTGGCTGTAGGAGCGAGGCTGCTCTGCCCCTTTTTGTAGAGAGCGTCTGTGTTTAGGGACCAGTCCAACTTATTATCCAGGTACCACCTCCATGTCCACCCCGCAGGTATTCACTGGCTGAAGAGAGGGCTTGAGCCTGCGGAAATCTCTGATCATGTCTTTAGTCTTTGAGCTGTTCAGTAGGAGATAGTTGTTGTGACTCCAGTCACTGAAGGCTTTTATCAGATCGCTATATTCAGATTCCTGTCCATTCCTGATACACTCCACAATAGCAGTGTTGTTCGAGTCCGACTCAGAGTTGTATTTGAAGTCCGCTGTGTACAGTGTGTACAGGAATGGAGCCAGAACAGTCCCACTATCCTTCCATGTTTCAATAATGCATTGGACAGTTCTTACCCTAATTTTAGTAGTTTCAGCAATCTCCTTTAGTCGTTTTCTTTGCTCGATGCAGGCTATTCACTTTCTGAAACAACTTTTACACAAGCACAGGATATGTCTTCTCACATTTTTTCTAAAGAAATGAAAAGCTACTCACCGCATCAGTTAGGGTTCTGTAACTTGTTGCCAGCTAAAAGATATTTATCACTACAATAGTTCTCCAATATCAGGCTCTTATCTATCGGCTGAGTTCCTCCAGGTGGGGATCTTTTCTTTGTACAAAAAGCATCCTGATCATTACAGCAATGAAATAAATGATTAACTGACATTAACATCACCAAACAACAATGTAGGTCCAATGTATTTAACTTGTAACTATTCAAAGCAGTATCACTTGGCTACACAACACATTTATTTCTTCATAAAAAATTAAATGTATAATACCGTTTTAATGAAGATTCCAACATTAACCAATGTTTTCTTACTTGGAATTTAGAACAAAATCTACATGCAGACTAAAGCGCACATCTACACACCAGTGCAGAATAGTATTAGCAACCTGTGGGAGCATCTACACTGAGAGGTGCCAGAGCCCACAGCCATAGAGGACGCCGTCACAGAGACCACCACGACCCGGGTAGACCGGGGCGGACTCCACACATGGCGCAGAGCTGCCCAGTCCCCCGGGCCCAGTGAGTCTCCAAGACGACATACCCATGGGCAGACTGAACACACCCGCCAGTGCGGAGACCCCCATGAGGGAACACTGGAGTTAAAAACTAAAAGACTAAAAGACAACAGGACAGGATAAAAATTAAAAGACTAAGGCTACGTTTACATGATGACGGTCTGAACAGAAGACGCAAAAGTGGCGTCGCGTCTTTACTTTTTATTCCGCGTTTAGACGAGCGCTTTCGGGAAGAAATCTGCGTGCATACGGTGACGCAAAAGTGTGTGGAATTGGATTGTATGCATGCCAGGCGGCATCACTTAAAGCGATAAGAGCATCTTTGGGCATGTGGAAGTTTTCACGCCACGCATTTTCATCAGCTACTCCTTCTATAAAGTTATCCTCCATCCACTAGATCTCCCAGGTCTCGTCCAAAGCCGTCTGGCTCGCCTCCGACCAATTGGTGCATCCTAAATGGGATGGAGGTAATTACAGATCCTTCTCTGTTCACTAATACTATCTGTACATATCCTGTACATTTGGTGGAAAGACTCCTGTAAGTTTATTAGAGCTGCCAGAACAGCTTGAAGGTCCGACGCATGGAAATAATCCCACATGTTTGTTTATTTCCCTGTACTGGAGCATGTATGTGACGTAAATGCGTATGCAACGTGAGCAGATCTGAGCAGAGTTTTGCGTCTTGGCAGTGTAGGCGGACACGCTACGGCGGAGCGGATTCAACTTTTCCACTTTGAAGGGTGGTTTCAGATTTTTGCGTTTTTAAGCCCCAAATACGCCTTCACCGTCTAAACGAAAGGCACTTCCGATAAAATATTTTGTCGTTTTTACCCGCAAGCGTCCTCGTGTAAACAGGGCCTAAGAGACAACAGGACAGGATAAAAACTAAAAGACTAAAAGACAACAGGTTCTGATAAAAACTAAAATACAACGGGAAAGAAAATACAAACGATGTGATGAGCACCTAAATAAGTAAATAGATAAATAGGTGAATAAATAAATAAATAGTAAAATAATCAGTTAAAAGCTAGATCAAACAGGTCATGCCATTCGTGACTTTCCAAAGCTTTTTCTTATCATTCTTCAGATCTTTATTTTGAGCTTTATAGAACAGATATTTTTTCTTTTTATTAGCAGCAGTAACATAATTTCTTAACCTCCTATAATTTGCCAATCCAACTGAAGTTCAGCCTTAAAGTCCGGAGAAGTCATGCTCAGGACGGCAGCAGTGTCCTCCGGAGGGGGAGGCTTAGCAGGTGCACTTGGCGGTGTTGTGGCCGCACTATTCCCTGGCGGAGGGGGGTAGGCCTTGTTAGCGCCGCCGTCGGATTGTTTGTATTTTTCTGTTTTGGGGGCATATCGGCCTGTAATGCAGTCCCAACGAGCTTGTGGAGTAAAACTGTAGAAATAGTAACTTCACGAGAAAGGCCCTACATATTAACTTCAGAGAGTTTCACAGCAGCTCCCGCAGGCATGTGTTACTCCATGAGTCACTAAGCCGGAAGTCCCAGTTTGAATGTGTTTCTGAGTGGTCATGTGTTTTTTTTTTTACATCACTAAGTTTGGCGTAGAAATCCGCCTTACAATACAGGCAGTATGCCCTTGTTTAGTGTTTAGCCTCGTGAAGCATTTGCTTCATTTATGGAGCCCAAGAGATGTTTGTTCAACAAGGGCTGAAAACACACTAAATCACCATTGCTGAAGCCTTTTTTTTTAAGCCAAGGCCGCCATCTAGTGGAGTCAAAAAATAAAGGAAAAGCTTCACGAGGCTTCATTGTCCCAACACTACCTTGTATCATCTCCAATAAACTGCTTTAACCAGCCTTTGAATTCAGGGTTTGATTCCCACTTCTTTCTGTATTTTTGTGTGTACAGTTTAGACTGAGACACGATGAAATGTATAAGCCAGCTTATGTCAAAGAGAAGCGCACACACAGTGGATGAAGTAAGTTAAGTGACTGAGGCTGTGTGAGTCAAATGCAGTGATTTATTTTAGTGTAGTGATAAAGCAGATGTCAATAAATCCTATTACCAAGAACTGCAAACAAGAGTTCTCATTCAACACAAGACACAGCGCAGAGGTCAAATAGAGTCGGTGTTGGTGGTGGTGAACGGCAGACACGGCCGGACTACCGGGACGTTTCTTCACCCGGAGAGTGGCGGAGCTGGCCAATGCAGGCTGAGCTCTGATGGCTATTGGGACCCAAGATGCCATTTGTGGTGAGCAAAGTGGTTGTAATATTGTGTGACTGCAGTTTTCCCTCTTGATAATTTAGCTACTTAGAAGTCTGACATCCAGATTGTAAACATCGCTTCACCCAGATATGGAATTGTTTCACTTTCGGTATCATACTTAGAAATTCTTTAAATTATAATAATATAATTTTTGTAATGTTATTATTTTAAAGTAATAATAATAATAATAATAATACATTTTTCTTAATGTTTTCAAATCCTTCAAATAATTAAAAATAAGTGCCCTCTTAAAGTAAAAGTTTTTATTATCATTATTATTGCTGTATTATTATTTTATGAAGTTTCTTTTTTTCTTGTATGCTACTTTGAATTATTGCTAGATGTGTTTCATAATGATAACACTATAATAAGTTTAGATATTTATTTAAGATATTTAACAAGAGCTGAATATAATTTAAGTTTAAGTTATAATTTAATAACTTGAAATTATAATTAGATATTATTATAATATTATAATATTAGCATATGCAGCTACAGAAATACACAAATCATTTCAGTGTATATAGTCAAATGTGAACAAAACAAAAATATATAGTTATGTTTTGTATTTGGTGTTAACCGATGCTACATTGGTACATATGATATAAGACCTTATGTATTCTGAGGATATGCAACCCTGATTCAAAAATGGTTGGCACTGTAAAACATTATTAAAAACAGAAATGCATCTACGTCAGCATGGGTGTTTATATTTAAGAAAAGTTTTCTAGTTGGAGCATGAGAGATATTGTCTTTGTACTGTATTCAGTTGAATGTAGGTCACAAAGGATTTACAAATCTTTGCAATTTATTTTCATTAAGTTTTCCACAGTGTGGAAATGTTGATATTTTTAGTTTTCTTTTCTATCACATGTATGGAAATGTTGGAGCATGTTGACCCAGTAAAGGTGGTTTTCTTCATTAAAGTGAAAAACTACAACTAAAACCTTAAAAAAACAAGTCACCATGTATTTTTTAACAAAGCATGTAAATAATACAGTATGTCTTGTGTTTTGATGTGACCACCACTGAATTGTAGCTATGGAATCATAGCACCAGCATTATTGACAATAACTGATTTGACATATCACCTTGATCTGGCATTGTTTATGCTGTTTTCTAAATGTCAGTTGCTTCTTAGAGTTGTTACATGATCAAATCTTATATTTATATCAAGTAAACTGCGCTCAATGATTTCAAATAGATGACAAAACAAGAGGAAATAATTTCCATTTAGCTTTTTATTTATTTATTGCATTGATATTAGGGAGGCTAATTAACCTAAATTGTGCATATTTATGTGTGGGAGGAAACCAGAGCACCTGGAGTAAACCCATGCATGCACGGAGAGAATATGCAACCTCTACACAGACAATGAACCAGAGCTAGTCCTGTCTCTGTGCGGCTACAGTGCTAATCACTTTGCCACCGTGCAGCCCTAAGACTCAGACCATCTGTGAATAAATAGATGTTGTGTTGTGGAATTTGGAGTGACAGAAAATACAAAAAAAAATGACCGTCCAAACAGTCTCTGATCTAAACAGAGCCCCCAGCAGCTTTTTTCACCTGGAAAGGGAGGAGGTTTGTTGAGAGAAGTATAGGGACCCTCACGGGACACCATACTCCCCCCAAGCTCCCACCCACCCACCCTGTCTCCCCTTGCCAAGTTGTGCTGCAAAGCTGTAACATACCTCTCAGCCCTGCCAGGTAGGATGTTTGCTGGGAGAAGGTATGGGGAACCACTCTCTCTCCCCCCAGCAAATACACCCACCCACCCTATCTTCCCGCATGTCATAGTGCGCTGCACAGCTGTAACTTACCTTTCAGTGCTGTCAGGGAGGGGGATTGCTTGGAGAAAGAATAGGGAACCCTAACGGTACTCCAAACCTCCCCCCAGTAACTGTCCCACCCTGTCTCCTTCCTGCCAACGTGCGCTGCACAGCTGTAACAAACCCACCAAAACACCACCCACCTTGTCTCCCCCCCATGTCATAGTGCGCTACACAGCTGTAACTTACCTTTCAGCCCTGTCAGAGAGGAGGTTTGATGGGAGGAAAAATGGGGAACCGTCACGGTACTCCAAACCTCCCCCCAGTAACACACCCACCCTGTCTCCATCCTGCCAACGTGTGCTGCACAGCTGTGACATACCTCTGAGCCCTGTCAGGTATGATGTTTGCTGGGAGAAGGTATGGGGAACCATACTTCCCCCCCAGCAAATATACAGCTGTAGACCCCCCTCCCCAAATTAACACAAAAATTGCTTATATTTTATGACTGCAAATTCCACAACACAAGTTCAAAATTAAGTTGAGTTACTCACAGATGGTCAGAGTCCTTACATTCAAACAAATACATACTTACCCATACTTTACTTACCAATCTCTGCAACCAGAAGACAGTTTTATCTTCTCTCGTTTCCCTTCTCCGGTTTGCAGCATTCCATGGACTCTGAAGTTGTACAGGCAGGTGTAGTCCGGATGGCCCCAGTTGCTCTCAACTTGCAGCTTCACATAGTTGAAGGTACCTTTTTTATGATCCTGAGTGACATGAGAAATAAGCAGAGCAAGTCAGTTGTGTGGTCGAAAAATGATGTGAAAAAATATATACGTATAATGACTACATTAAGAACATCAGTGTCTTTTATATTTTACCAACTTGTTGGTGAAATTAAAAAATGCATGTTTTGCTGATGCTATAATACTCACAGGCAGTTTGAAAGTCTGTACCTGGTCCCCATCGTGATCATAAAGAAATGTTCCTAGTTGGGTTCCTTCATCATCTAAAGTCTTCATGCCCTACAAATGAGAAAGACAAAGATCCAGTTAAACACTTGTTGTTCTCTGTGTATGTGTCAGTGAAATACACAAGGTGTCTGCAGTATAACAATGGTAAATCTGTGACTTACAAAGACAGAAAACTCCTTTGGGGCACTGTAAATGCTGCCACTTGGGGACACGTTCTTTGAAATGTGACCCAGTGTTACATGGCTGATGGTAACCGGGTGGGACAGGGCGATAAATAAATGTCCATGATCACCAGGGAGGGGCCAGCAGTCTCCCACTCTTAGGGGGTGTCCCTGAGGAGAAAAAAGAGAAATTAGTTGGTATGTTGTGTGTATAATAAATAATAGCAAAGCAATCCAAATCTTAATATCATATGGCCATACCAAGTAGCCAAGTGTTTGGTGTGTGTTCTTACCTGAATTACAATCCTTGGGCTCCTAAGGGGTTGCCAAAGAGAAATACCCAAATACGTTACACATGATGGTGGCTGGTACGTTGCTGTGGAAAGACTTGGTAAAATAAAGGCCCCTGCACACAATAAAACACACAGAGAAAGTTAGCAAGCAAACTTAAAACTAAAAAGCACATATGCAAATTGCAATCTGACAGATGAAAATGATGAGGGGGATTAAGATGTCTTACCCTGCGTCTCCAGAGCAAAATTAGGCATTGTATCTGCCACCGGTTGCAGGTACTTCAACCTATTTTCACACTCCTGCAGCTTTTCCTGTTGCAATGCGAATGCAAATCCTGCTGAATGGAGAAAAATAAAGCAAAGCTCAGGGGATGTTTTTTTCATTCAAAGAACAGACACTGTATAGAATTTGCACACTGATTAACTGAATATGGCTGTTTATGGAAGGAGATATCACTTACCTAAACACAGGGAGACAATAAAGCTCAGCAGGGAAACAATCGTCATGAAGGTCCTGCTGTTGTTTTGTTGTCTTTTGTTGCAGGAGCCACATTCGCTCTCGCCGTCTGCTGTGTCGAGAAGACGTTGTCTCCAGGACTGGAAGGTGGTCCTACGTCGTTTGATATTCCTGGTTGTTATGTATGAGAAATAGTTAGAGCTTTGAAGATGTACAGTATAATGAAGAAAGTGTGAAATATAAATACCATGTGTATATCTACAAGTCTGACAGCAACACACACACATACAAACTTACCTCTGCCTGGACTCCCTGTATCTAATAACGGGTTCGCCCTCGTTGTTATAATATCCCGACAAATCTAATCTTGAGCTTCTCCGTGACATGACTGTTAACAAACAAGAGAGCAGAACAGGGAGTGAGTCACTCAGTGACACAAGTTATGTCATGCACTTTTTAAACTGTTACTGATTTATTTGTAAGATTTATATTATTAGAAGCTACTCAGTGCTAAATACTATTATGTTATTGAGAGTCAGACCAACGTGCCACAGAAAAAGATGTGTTGATTCAACAATTTATTTTTCATTTTTAAGGTTGTAGTTTGTGGTGGATGAGCCTTTAAACATTTTCCTCTTTTTTGTGAATATATTCTGCAACACAGAACATACAGTAGTAGCTTACTTTGTCAGTTATCAATAATAATAATGTAGATTATAGTCTTGCTATATTACTGCTTAAGTGCTGTAACCCAGCTAAATATAGGCTTTACACATGTGCATGAAAATAACCAAAACAATTGAACCAATTGAAGCCGGTATTGAAAATATGTTTCTGGATTGGAATTTTCTTAGTACAATAACATATTTAGCAGTTACAGTCGGAAATGTACAAAAGATGTATGGCAAAGACTGGATTACATTTTCCAGACAGGTGTTTCTCACATTTCTCACACAGTCCAATTTACATACAGTACAGTGGACACAGTTATTGGAAACATTTCTCTCACAAAATAAACATCTCCAAAATGTATGATTTATCACAGTATTTACACATGTTTTCTAACAGAAACCACAAGTATAGTTGCTGCTTCCTGAGTGTGTTTTCTAGGCTATTTAACTGTGAAGGAAAGAGAGAGAGAAAATATGGCTTACCTTTACTGTGTCTGAAGCGTCGTCTACCTCTAATATTGTGAGCTAACAGTATCAGTCAGTTTTTTAAAGTCGCTATCAGTCTGTTTTCCTCAGTAGTTTGATGTCCAGTTCACTGAAAGATCTGAAATGTAATGAAAATTCTATCTACAGAACGTTCCATAGAACTAGCCGTCACATATTCCAAGCTCTTACGAACACACGCGCGCGCGCGCACGCGGTCAGTTACTTATTTGTTTTTGCCAGTTTAAAGAATTTTATGTTAGTCATAAAAATACACAATTAAATTATTTAAAAAATGAATAAAAGCGAAAAAGTCTTAGGCTACTCATTTATAAAAAGTACTAACATTGACATTGTTTCTTCCCCCAATGTTTTATTGAAAATTACAAAAATAAACATTTCTGGCACGTTTTTCACAGTACACATACCTTGCATAAGTGTAGAAAGAATGCTACGTGAACATCAATCAACAGTGAAACTCATAATAATAACATCAATATTGTAAATTCAGAGCAGTTGAAATAAAATAAAATAAAATACAAAAATAAATAGACAAAAATAAAATACATATAAAACAGTCTAAACGTTGTTTTCAATAAGGGGGATTAGAATTAGTTTCAACTGTTCATTTCAGTGGGATTTTTTTTTCAAGATAACTCACATTGACATTAACCTGTGGGCCGAGCAAGCAGCTGGCTGTCAGTGGAGTGCTCATAGAGACATGTATGTCTATGGGAGTTTATCAAATTCAAATATGTTGATCTAGATCTAAATTGTCCCTTTTGTGACTCCCATACTGAGAATATTATCCATCTGTTTTGGAAATGTAAATATACCCGTAAACTGTGGCAAGATATTTGCAGATTTATTTTAGATAATATCACCTGTGACTTCAAGTTCCTCTTGCAAGATGTACTTTTTGGTTTTAAAATGAGTAACATTTCAGTTGAAAAAGAATATTATTTAATTAATCTAATTATAATCCTTGCAAAGTTTTACATCCATAAATGTAAATTTGTCAAAGTGAAACCTTTATTTTGTGTTTTTATGAAAGAACTGGAGATGTACTTCAAGTCAATATCTAATGCTAAAAACAAGAAAGCTATCAAAACTGTGAGATTATGCTCCCACTTCAGTCTTTTTGATTCAATTTCATTTTTTCTTTACTTGTGACCCCTGGCAATCTATATATATATATATATATATATATATATATATATATATATATATATATATATATATATATTTATATATATTATATATATATATATATATATATATATATATATATATATATAAATTACATATAATTTTATTTTTTATTTTATTTTTTTATAATTATTTTACTACTATTGTTGTTATTTTCATTTTCTATTTATGTATTTATTTATGTATTATTTAGATGTTTCTCAAATATTATTGTTGTAATGTTTACCCAGCTACTTATGTTACTGCACTACTGCTGTATATGTTCAATAAATGAATGTGAAATAAAAAATGTCTATGGGAGTGCTGCTGTCACTTGTTCTGCAGCCGAAGAGTCGCAGGAAGAATCAGTGGGATCATGAGTGCCCCCTACCATGAAGCAGGAGAACTGCGGGCCTCACTTAGTGCCTTTTCACAGCCGTTTTATTATTGCTCAGCATAAGAAACACGTTACACACATACAGTTGTTGACAAACAACACTGTACATCATATACTTCAGCTAAACTACTGAAATTTAGTTCATATAGCAAAAGTATTTGATCTTTTTAATAGCGACATACAGAGAGACAGAGTATTTCAACATAAATGTGACAATTCAGTGATTTTTAATAAAAAATAATCTAAAACTGGTGGGGTTCGATTAAAAAAAAAAAAATTCACTGGATAAATATTAATTATTTTTTTCATTTTACATTTTTTTCTTTCCATGATGACAGGTGAGGCACAGCCTCTCCTGCCTCCCCTGACTGCACATCACTGATGTACATTATTTTACCAAACTAGAATTCTTCCTAGGGTCGCCTTACTGTAGTTCAACTTCTTCTCATGTGAAGTAATTGGTAGATTACAAAGCTATGCTGTCAAAGTAGCTTCTCCAACACAAGAACACTGCAAGGTCCTGTATCTGTGATGGGGGAGTCGGATTATGTCCCAAGCTGACCAGATATTGTTGCTGAACCAAGACCTGACCAACTGGGTAACCCCAGATCATAACACTGCCCAACAGGCACTGGGCCTCTCTTCTGACCCTGAAGCCCCCATCAATCTGGAACAGGGTCTATCTGGACTCATCAGACCACATGACCCTTTTCCATTGCTCCAGAGTCCAATCTTTAGTCCCAATCCCTTGAGTTCTCTTGGCATTGTGTGTGTGTCAGATGTTGACCAGATCCAATGATTCCTAAGTCTTTACTTGTTACTCTGGAGTTCTTTTTGTACCTCACTAAGCTTTCTGCTTTGAGTGTTTTTTGTAGTCCATGACGCAGGAGAGACTCACCCACTTGGCAATAATGAGTGTTCATCATGACATTTTGGATGTCATTAATGTTCCCACCCTGATAAAAGTCTTTATTAGAAGCTGAGAGAAAGTCGACTTTTGGCAAAGCATGAGACTGAGACAAAGTGAGATAGCCTGCATTTGTGCGTAGAGTAGGCCTACTTTTAAATGTCCAAAGAATTTGACCCCCTTAGATTCTCTGAGGTCCATAGCACCCCCTCCCAGAATATTTCCAACGTCCCTGTACCCCTGGGTGATCTGTACCTTTAATACTCAAATTGGAAATGCTTTAAATTGATTTGGGGTGTCTGTAAACATGCAAAATAAAGTGCATACATATAGTAACACATATATAAGTGAGTAATTCCTATTAAAAATCATCTGTCCCACATTTGCTCTAGCATCGTCCATCTGACAAAAACGCTCATAAAATATAACAGTTTTAACTGATTCATGGCACAATATAATAATATTAGAATACTAGAAACTAGTTTGTTTGTGTGTGTGTGTGTGTGTGTGTGTGTGAAGCATACCTGGAGGAGTGTGATTGATGCATTTATGTAAGCAGTGTTTGAATCTTCTCAAGGTATTGCTCATTTTAACTAATGTAATATGAAAACTAAATATAATGTTATGAGGTTGTTGTTGTTTTTTAAAATGGCTAATTGCTCTAAATTAATCATGTTTTTTTTTGGGTTAAATCTCAACCTGAAAAGTAACTAAAGCTAGCAGGTAAATGTAGTGGAGTTAAAAGTACAATATTCACCTCAAAATGAAGTAGAGTAAAAAGTTACATCAATTGAAAATACTCAAGTAAAGTACAAGTACCTCAGAATTGTACTTAAGTACAGTACTTACATTCCACCACTGCTGTCGTGTATGGCTGGGCAACAGTAAACAGTAATTTACACGAGTCAATAATGACTATCATGATAATTATTGAATCAATATTTATTTCCTGTTCAAACTGATTGTTCCTGCTGAGTGAAAATGAAGAAGCCTGAAGGTTAATTGTTTTTTTAAACTATTGTTGATAAACAGAACATGACAAGCACTATAAGGCAACTACTACAGATGAAGGTTAGACTTTATTCAAGCCTTGTTGAGATGTACAGGTATGAGCAGCATGCACTGAGACAACAGACACAGCAATGATTGCCAAGTCCAAGTTACACCTGTAACTGGATATGTTCAGAAAAAGGGATTAAGACATTTTAGTGGAAACATTCACTGTTACCACTCTGCATGATGATGTGGTCAACACCGGTTGTAGGAGAGTCCATAGGCGTAATTTATTGGGGGGATGGGTGGGTTGCAACCCACCCAATAATTCAAATCAGCCACCACAACCCACCCAATATGATACCATAATTATTGATAATTAATGTAGTAAGTATTATAAACACGACACTGTGGAAGATTTTCTCAATTTATCAGTAAAAGAATAGTGACGTTTGTGTGCGCCCCCTCCCGCTCTGAAATTTGGTTTTGCCCACCTCAGACCTGAGGTGACTCCCACCTCAAGTGTCTCCCTGTGTCTGTATGAAGCATCTGCTACTGCTAGGGCTCCAGTGCTAGCCTAGATAATTTCCCCCCTGATCCCTGAGCCCTTAAAGAACAGCTGTATAACATTAAGAAAGACATTTAAAATAATTTTCTGTGTTTCCATAAATATGTGTGAAATAAATGTTCTGTTTTTTATATTTTTTGCTATATCTGGTCATATGACATCTTCTATATTCACATGACACCACCATAACATGAATATAGCCTACTGAAAGCCCAGGTTGTTCTGAAAAAAGGATGTAAAATACTTGATAGTAGCTCACAGTGCTGAGGGTTAACTTTCAGACTTTTGGGCCGAACGACTTCAAAAAACAAAAACATTGATTTTTTTTTTAATTTTTTTTTGTTGACTGATTGCCCAATGGCCAATAAAACAGATAGAGGGAGGGCCGAAGGCCAAGGCCCCCTCCTCCTTGGCCCCTTCTGCTGTCAATCAAGGGCCGAGAGCCCTCCCCCTTGGGCCCATCGGCTGTCAGTCAATCAATCAGTCACGGCACAGCCAGAAAATAAAAATGTAAAAGAAACGCATAGAAGTAGCGGAGAAATTAAGAGAAAAACAAACGACAAGCCCTTCAGGCAGATGCTGCAAAATGCGCCAAACTATCTGAAATGTTTGGTGCTGCGGCAGCTGGAGCTGACTCAGCACGGCGCCGCCAGGTGATGATGGAGGAATTAGCCTTTAGGGAGTCTATGGGAGAGAGAGGTGGAAAGATGGCAGCACCCGGCAACATGCGGTAAGAAGCGATAAATGGCTCACATATCATGAAGTCAGGTTAATAACTTTATTTTATTAGCTCCCTCACTTTTTGAACACAGTGTAGTTTGCTTGCTACACCATCAATGTATCTTGTATGGTCGGTGTCTTGTTTACAAACAGTAGCAGGTGCGCACGCAGCCAGGGGGCAAAAGCACAGTTCTGCTGCCTCCACTATGTGTTCAGCACGTCTGAACTTTTAATGAAGTTTAACAGTTATGGACTTTAACTTAATGACTTAATTGGTTGAAGTTCATTGACTGGCACAG
Organism: Centropristis striata; assembly: GCF_030273125.1. Lineage (NCBI taxonomy): Eukaryota > Metazoa > Chordata > Actinopteri > Perciformes > Serranidae > Centropristis > Centropristis striata. Next base: position 15,396,725 of record NC_081528.1, on the reverse strand, counting down.
CAACATGCTAGGCTAGCTGTTGTTACCAGTTTAACATTCTAGTGCCTCGTCATAATTTCATGTTGGTCAGTTCTGTTAGTGTTTAAAGCTGATTTGCTGTTGTCTGTGCTAGCTTGATCAGTTGTTGATAGCTTTCGAGTTGATAAACAGACGAGCAGTTGGACTTGAAAATTATGATATTAGTGTGACAGTGTTACATTTGCTAGTAGGACATTTCTGTCTCTGCAGGCTAATTTACCCACCCATTTTCCCTGCAGGCCTATTATCTTGCTTTGTTGTGCTGCATGTTATTGTATTTATATTAAAAGTGAAACGTATCCATTTTGACTTCTTGTGTTTTGACACTCTTGGATGAGGACTATCTTATGGAGCCTAAATGTAGTGTAGTGTGGATTGATATAGTTCAGATATCGACATGGTTAGGAGGACACTAAGATACTTGGTGAGTTATCAGTTGTGGTGGGCCGGTCGGGGCAAAAATGCCAGGGTTGATTTTTTGTCCCAGTCCAGCCCTGCCCATGGTACAGCAAAGTGTTAATCTGGTCCTGGATGTGTGAGAGGCAGCGATGTGCCGCCAGGCATCTAGTCTGCCAGAAATGCATCCAAAGAAGAAGACGAAGCCACGCTCTCTCCTGATTGGTTGCTCCTACATTCTGTCTGTGTGTTCAGTAACAGACCAGAACAAGTAATAATAAGTAGACTGAGAATATGGCACAGTGGGTTAAATAACACACTTAATAAAATAGGAAAACATGCAACTGGTCAGTGTAATTGTGGGGAGAGGGAGACAGTAGAACATGTGGCAACAGCGTGTCCTGAGTATGAAAGAGAGAGGGAAAGGATGAAGGTAGATATACAGTCTATGAGGTAGAGATGCAGAAGGCAGCTATAAGAGGAGAAAATATATTATATTCAAAAATATAATAGAAGGTGGGAAATCTAGAGAGGGGAGAAACATCCTTCTGAGATTTCTTGCCACAACTGGATTAATGCAAGGAATATAACAGAAGGAAAGTATGAAAGAAGTTAAGTCCAGAAGATGGCGGTAAATGCAACGAAAAAGATGCCAACTGCCAATAAACACCAAAGAAGAAGAAGATGTCCGTGTGTTCAGGCCTCGCTAGCTGAGACTATTTAAAACCACTTCCTTCGTGTTCAGTGGATTAGCAAATGCATCTTAGAAAAGGTGCAAGTCAGTAATAAGATGACGTTACGTCCTGTCCGGCTGTCGTTCCTGTGAGAGAATTTGATAAACATAGATTGTAGATACGGGTTTTAATATCCGCTAGTTGCTGCTGAATGTGTGGTGTGCTGCTACTGTTGACAGTAGTTAAGTGGTGTTAGTAACACAGTTTAATCTCAGTCCGTAATGAAGAGGAGCCAGTGGTGACACGGGGCAGGATGCAGCGGGGATGGACGTTTGGACGCCGTTTCTAATGCCTAGTAAGAATGTCTTGATAATCCCTGCCCCCTGTTAGATCCCACACTAAGGTAAAAACAAACTTTTACATCTCATCTAGCGTTTAAGAAACGGAGACCTGGCTACTTCTCGGTCATATGAATGTTGTGGTTTTCCTAGCTCCTGATAGATTCAGTAGCAGAATAAGGGTCCGTGTATCTTTTGGTCATTGGATTTTCGGTTCACAGAAAGATATTAAAAAAACAAAACAAATTGTGGTAATTTGATTTTCGTTTTAAAATACAAACATTAAAATTGAAATACAAGGCTTTTTGATTCATCAGGTTCAGAGGGGGATAAATTATATTTAAAACATGATTTTATTTCTGTTTTTTTAGTTATAATAACAAATTGAAATCAAAACATCGTCAAAGCAGCTAGTACACTTTAGACCCTGCGACTCTTACTTTGAAGGGGAGTGGTCCCTGTTTCCGACTCTGGACTTCCTTTTTCAGTTTTCATTACACGACTTAGATAATCGAACAAACTTACGTTTTGAGTGATGTGCTTTTTTCACTCAGACAACGAGAAAACAAATATGCATATTTTATTCATGTGACTAAGATTTGAAAAGAGGAATAAACTTTATTTACCAAACATTCGTGCTTTTATTTTGTAAATGACAATTTCCTGTCGCAGTAAATGAAATAACTTTTGTTATTATAACTATAAAACGATGATCAAATACATTTTATATATCCGTCTATCCCCTTCTGACCCTGAATACAAGCCTTGTATTCTTAATGTTAGTGTTTGTATTTTTACATCGAAAATCTAAAAACCACTCGTTTTTTGTTTTTTAAATATCCTTTTGTTAAGCGACTTTGAGTACCTTTAAAAGCGCTTTAAAATTGAATGTTTTACTATTATTATTTTTATTATTATTATTATTATTATTTTTATTTTGTGAACGACAATTCCAATGACCAAAAGATACCCGGACCAAGAAACATTGCAACAATATGAAAATACACCATAACAAGTCTTACATCCAATATTGCCTTAATAAAGGTACTGTATGTAAGTGCCATGATCAGAAAAACTCCATAAAGTAAATGTGAGTGTTACATTCTATGTTGATGTGTAAGTAACATTTTAATGTTGTCAATGTGTGGTTCATTTTAACTTTTCATATACAGTTTGGTAGTTGAATGCATAACAATTCCTCAAATCTATTAGGATGTATGTTATACTTCGAATTCTTATTATTAAATATGGATCTGCAAAGTATCTGTAAGACATATGCTATCAAAAGTAAATTGAAAAACCAAAACAATATTTCTCCTTTAAGATACACTAGTATAGAATGGAAATAATCAAGTACAAGTACCTCAAAATTGTCTATAAATGTCCTTAAGAAATTGGCCAGTCAAAGAACACTGTTGATCATCATACTACACAACTATTACATACCTTCTAAAGATATTTGCTGTCATTTGTTTGAATGTCACATACATACATCTAAAGCAATGAGGCTTAGAATATTAGAATAATGCTTTTGGGCAGAAAAATCTGCTGTTGTGTTGCTGTTTATTTGTTTATTTAAAAGGATCTCCATTAGCTGACACCAAGACGACAGCTAGTCTTCCTGGGGTCCAGACAATAATTCTTAATTACACAGGCATTACCAACTCAAGTCATTCTAAAAAAGAAAAAGAAAAGAAAGAAAGCATTATTCAGTCTTATCACATAGCCCAACCACACTCCAATAAAATGACGATATAATTAAGCTGTTGACATCAAATACATTCTAAATCTAATTTTAAAACCAGCCTTTCCCTTAATATCACAAACCTCACCTGGAAGACTCTAAAATACTGACAACTTCTTGACTCTTGACCAAGTGAGACGTCCATGCATTTCTACAACACTAGTTCTTGGAGAACAACCAAGAACCAGACTTGCAGCATTGTTTTGAGCAGCTTGTAATTTGTTTATAAGACTGTTGGATGCTGCAGACCATACAATTGAACAGTAATCAAGATGACATAAAACCAATAAACAAAGTACTTGATGAAACAACTGGGTTGAGAAACGGAGCACATTTACGCGTTATGGCAAACGCTCTACCCATTTTGGCAACAACTCTGTTGATGTCATCAGACCATGACAATGTGCAATCAAGCCAGAGCCCAAGGAGCTTTACAGTTTTTACTTGCTGTATTATTTGAGCAACTATTTGTAAATTCATTTTAGGATTATGTAGTAATTTATACTTAGAACCAAACACTATACTCATTATATTGAGGATAAGTTTATTTGTTTTGATCCAGTCAAATAATAGGCTGACCTGATCAGACAGAAACTGATTAAGCTCCGAACATGTGGGGGCTGCATGATGAAGAGTATCATCCGCAAACATAGTCACCCTAGTGTTACTGAGTACATGCGGCATATCATTAGTAAAAATTGAAAATAAAAGAGGTCCTAGACAGCTTCCTTGGGGGACTCCACAGTCCGGGGACTACATACTCTCTGTGACCTATCAGACAAATAGCTCCTAAACCACTGAATTGCAGAAGAATCAAAACCATAACTAGTTAGTTAAGAAATCAAAATGGCATGGTTGATAACATCAAAGGCAGCACTGAAGTCTAGCAATACTGTACCCACAAGCATCAAGTTATCAATTGATGTTAACCAGCTATCTGACATTTGTGTCATTGCAGTGCAGGTGGAATGGCCAGACCTATCAGCATGTTGGAACATTGTTGTTAAATCATTATGGGAAAAGTAATCTTGCACTTGCTTACATACAATCCTTTACAATATTTTACTCAAAACAGGCAGAATGCTAATAGGCCTACTATTTGGACCACAGAAAGCCGATTTTATATCTTAAGGTAAAGGAATGATCTTGCCTTCCTTCCAATGTTTTGGGAATACACCATTAATCAGACATCTGTTGAATATATGACAGATAGGTTTGGAAATCTGTGCATCAGATAATCTCAACAGCCTACTATCCGAGTTGTCCGTACCAGCTGGCCCTCCAACAGTCAAGGTTCTCAGTATCATTTCCACCTGCTCAGCATTGACCTGATTGACTTGAAATTTAAAATTACAAAACTTATCCTTCATAATGCATTTTTTATCAGCACAATTGAGTTGGAATCTATAGTTGAATCCATTTTATCTCTAAGTTTAGAAATCTTATTAACAAAATAATCATGAAAATAATTTGCAATCTGACTTGGCTTGGTCAAATAAACTCCACTGAATTTGACAAAAGAATTACAGGTTGTTTTTTCCCCCCATGATTTCATGAAGTACATTCCATATTTTTTTATTATCCTTACCACTGTCTGAGATTCTCTTTTGATAATATTTTCTCTTTTTCACAGCAACCTTTTTAGCCTCATCCCTTTTAGGCATCAAGCTCTTTAATTCAGTATCAATCCAAGGAGCACTTTTAGCTTTAAATTTAAATTTCTTTAACGGGACATGATTGTTAAAAATTCTCATAAAAAGATCCATAAATAAATAAATTAAGAGAGGTATCCACATCATGAATAGCACATACTTCATCCCATTGATTGTTGCCAAGTTCGTTAAGAAAATTCTCCTCATTGAATGTTCTATAAGTTCTTTTCATTATAATTTTGGGACAGGCTCTAGGTAGCTTTGTTTTCTCTGAGAAGGCGACACAGTTATGATGACTGAAACCAGCTGGTACAGAAACGGGTGTAGAGCACATGTCAGTAATACTAGTGTGAATATGATCAATACATGTTGATGTTAAAGCTCCTGTCTGAGTTAGAAATGAGACAACATTATCATAGACAACTCCTTACCCTTTAAGGCGTCCCAAAAGAAACATGGAACACTAATAATGTCTTTTATGCTCTCTCTTCACAGCTTAGCTTGAAGGTTCTGGGATGGATCTTAACAACACAGAACTACTGAAAGCTCCTGGTAGAGAGCCTGATCTGACAGCAGGTGATGTACATTAGAGATTCTCTGCTTTTAATAACCTAAAAATGAGCAATCAGAGGAGCTTGTTTGGTATCATGGGTATTTTGCTTGGCTCACTTACTGATAAAATTGGTCAAAATCCAAAATGTATGTATAAAAGAGGTGTTGGTTGCTAATCACCAAACTTGAGACCCTTGTTAACTTGACTGATGTATCTGAATGATTATTAGTGGCTGTACACCTCCACAGTTTGTCCAGTTAGAACATGAATATGATGCTGGTGATCTGTCTGGTCCAATGACACTCTCACAGTCTTTATGATCTCTTATTTATTTAAGAATGAGATATTGTATGCATATATAGATATTTGTGTGGTAACTGAAAAGAGAAAAACAAATATGAAAGTTTAGACATCTGAAACAGTAATGAAAAAAACAATATGATATGATATAAACAAGTTTGAAAATGACATGTATGAATACGGAGTTGAAGAACAATGAATAACTAGAAAAATTCCTCTAGGGATATTCTGAAAGGTCCTGTTTTTGCAGTGGAAAATGGCTGTATATAATATAAATGCCAGCTACATGCATGTTCATTCTGTGCTGATACTGTCATGTTGATGCTTTTCGCGTTTTGTTTTCTGATGATTGTGGCTTTTCTTTCTTTCTTTCCTTCTTTCTTTCTTTCTTTCTTTCTTTCTTTCTTTCTTTCAGACCAGGAGAATGCTGAGTCATTCTGTCCAGAGAAAGATCAGGTTAGTTCTCTTTCCATCCAAAATAAGTGCAAATGTATATTTTAATATATGTTCCCCTTTTATTGTGTGCCATGTCCATCTAATAATAGTAATTATGGTATGTCTGTGTAGGTATTTATATGCAGAGAGTTGTACTTCACCCTGCAGCTCTGTGGAGCTTTAAAGAATCCTGCAGCTCATAGAATTGGTTGTATGTTGTATGCATTGCTTTGGTGTCCAGCAGCAGGCAGCTGGTTTCAGTGGAAAAAGCTCTGATAAATCCACTGTACAGTACCTGCCCATCACCAAACATCAGATGGTATATTTAGATAGGGATTAGCTACTGTGGAGAATCTTAAATTTTCTCTACATGGACATGGACTTAATTGTGATCCAAAGAGCCCAGTGCTGGGCACCATTTCTCAGCAAATGTCACAATGTGCTCCAGCCCCCCGCGACCCGATTGCGGATAAGCGGTTAAGGTTAATGAATGAATGTATAAGTGAAAATATATATATATATAATATAAGTGAAAGGGTCAAAGTCAGACCAAACCGCTAAACGTCCTTTTTTATATCTATATAATGATGTATAGAACTTTAATGACACGTTGCTGGGAATACACATTTTTCTGCATCTCTCCTGATGACAGCTCGCCCAAAAAATGTCTGAGGTAATAAATCAAGTGAGAAGTTTTCTCATTTTGCATTGCATTTGCTGGAATTTTTGGTAGAATGCAGCTTAAGGGGTGGTCGGTAGCGTAGTGGGTTACGCAGGCGCCCCATGTGTAGAGGCTACAGTCCTCACTGCAGCTGGCCCCGGTTCGAGTCCCGCATCGGACGGCCGTTTACTGCGTGTCATTCCCCTCTCTCTGCCCCCTGCTTCCTGTCTCTCTTCAGCTATCCTGTCCATTAAAGGCATGAAAAAGCCCAAAAAAATACATTAAAAAAAAAAAAGAATGCAGCATGTTTGCCTCCCTGCACAGACCCGGAGGTTGCCGCCTGGTCAGTAGTGCCCTTAGAAATATTTAATGAGGAAAGTGTTGACATGTTCAATACTTATTTTACCTGTTGTATTTATCTTTATATTTCTATGTTGTTGACTGTGAAACCCAATCTCCCTCTGGGACAATAAAATGTATGATCTAATCTTCACTAAACAACTAAACTAAACAATAGGTCCCTTTGTGTCTTCCAGAAGGGATGCAGTTCCTGCATGGTGATGGAGGACCTGGCCACTAATGGTACAGTTTTTACATGTGACGGCAGCAGATATAGCAGTCATCATAAACAACACTGCAGCATGCTGCTGGCACCACTGGCTCCAAAAAATCTATTAAGCTTTAAAATCCATAGTGCATAATAATTTTATAGAGGATGTATAATGTCCAGATGTCCCTCTTCAAAACAGATTGCTCATTAACTTTTTCCAATAATTATCTGGAGCTCTTTGACCATCATCCAATTATGTTTAACAAATTGTGCAGTGAATAGCTTTCATTTGTGCATGGCATCCTGGTGCTGTCATGTGACTTTTAAAATTCAATTTGAAGTGCAATTAACAATCTCGGATTTTTAGTTTTTACACACCCCTACACTTTTATACTTTAGTCAGTACCAAATATATTGAGCATCTCATATTATTCACAAAAACAAACCCAAAAAAACATTGTCACCTTTTTGTTTGCCCTGCAGTTGATTTTTTTTTTTTTAATGCTATGATGGATCAAATAATGTCATGACATTTGACAACTCAGATTCCAAGAAATTTCGGACGCTGCATAAAATGTAAATAACATCAGAATGCAGCAATTTAGAATACCTGTATATTTACAAAAACAACAATATGTTTTGTCATGGTAAAATTTAAATTGGATTTATCTTACAGTGACTTAAATGGTGTAGCAGCAATGATTTGTCTGTCCCCTTGCTGTGCATACATCCTCTGCTGTTGGAAATTCGGAAACCCTCTCTTTAATCCTTTTAAGCCTGTTGGTCGAGCAGCCCACTGTTCAGAGGGTCGTTGGTTCGTTGACTGACCATGGCAGGCTACATTTTTTTGTAGTATCCTTGGGAAGATGCTGAAACCCAAATTACTCCTGATGAACGTGGTGGCAGGTGGCACTGTTTAGGGTAGCCTCTGCCACCAGTATGACTGTGTTTGTGAATGAGCGTCTGTAAGTGCTTTAAGTGATCACAAAGACTAGAAAACAGCTATATAAGTGCAGTCCATTTGCCATTCTTCCTTTGATTTGCATATCCTTTGTTTCTGTGCTGACAATCTTCCCACCTTTTAGGTTCCTGGTCACAGAGGTCCATCTCCCGTTCCTTGCAGAGAGCGGAGACTTTACTCAGAAGCACCTTTAATCCCAGTCTGAAGTGGCTGTTCCATGGCCGCAGTCAAGATGAGGAAGAGGTAGAGGGGAATTTTGTAATCGCCAACAATCTGGTTTCCCGCTCCTCTGCACGTCTCCTGCGTCTGCAACAAGCTCTTCTGACTGTGGTAGCTCAGTGGCAGCCGATTGGCAGCACACAGATGGGTGCTCCCCAGGTGAGTTCTAGGGATTGCAGAGAAACGACATTTGAAAAGATAAACGTGATAGCCAAATTGTAAATTCTTTCTAAACTCTGAAGGTCATTACTAAGTTCTTGAACGCTGCCAAGTGATACTTCACAAACCAAGTAATCAGTCCCTTTTGGCTGCAAAGGATATTCACACTATTACTTGATGAATATACATGTAAAATAAAGAATGCCATGAATTATAAACCAATAAGCACAGTAGTAGACAGTTAATGACTGAATGATGTATTCCAGATAAAAGACTGAGGGATAGCATGGCCAGACAGATGTAATATGAACAAGGGAGACCACAGGCTCATTAAAACTTCAACATTAAACTGAGAAACGGTTCGGAAGTAAAAGAGTAGTAATGGGAACCCCGCTCATGGGCTGTTACAAAAATGCAAGTAGATGCCAAAATGGCCATATATATTGCTGTTCATTAATGAAAATTAATCAAACCAGTAATACATACAACAATTAGGTGTAGTTATCAGTGGGATCAATGGTGCTATTGCGGATGCATGTAAATATAGTGTTGCAGGTGTTGTGGAGGGAAAATAATCAAACCGAACAAAAATTAAGCAGATGCTGGCGCCATTGGGGACAAATGTGGATCAACTAAGAGAGAGCCAGAAGGGCTGGAGGCTGATGGATCAGTGAGCCCAGGTGCCCAAAGTCGGGTACTCAGGCAGTTAGCTGTCCCAGCCTCCTTCACTTCAAGACAAAAACAATCAAGCCATTACTATGACCTAAGCACCCAGCACATATCAGCAGGGTCTGTCACAGTACTATTTATCAAGATATCTAGATTGTTTTGGTGTGAGTGGCTGAGTGTTGGAGATATCCGTCTCAGATATTATGGAACTAGATTGCACTTTGCCTTTGGGGCTCAAAGTGCTAGAAATATATTCGTAAAACTAAACAGCAATTACTCCTACCAGGAGCATGAACTAGTTTTTCTGCATCCTTTTGGGACAGGATGTGTCTAATTTTTGCAATATTACATAGGTGAAAAAAGGCAGTCCTTGAGGTTTGTTTTATATGAGAGCTAAACGACAAACCCTGATTGATGTCTCCAAGATTCCTTACGTACTGGAGGCCAGCAATGAAATGCTGCTACACATATCATCGTCGGTCATATTTGGCAGGGGTCCACAGAAAACCATGGAGTCTGACAGTGTTTTTGCATAAGTACACAACCACTCCACATTAATTTTGGTGACCTCTGCTCTGATTGGCGTAACCAGGTATCATTGCTGCCGACGTGAATAACCACCTTACTGTACTTACTTTTGTCCTTAGCCAGCAGTTTCAAATAGGATTAAGTGTTGCCTGCTCTGGACCCAGAGATGCATTTAACTATGGTGGTTGGTGTTGCTAGCTTCCGAAGAGTGAATTCAATAATGATTAGAGTTGGTTTCTAAGTAGGTGTGTCACTAAGTGGGGAGAATGAGTTGGAAATGTCAAGTGGTTGGTGGTTAACCATCTCAGGCTCCAGCTTGTGACTATGCATACTTCAGACAGCCACCCAGCCGCGTGGGGGGTGTCAGCGAATGGCTAGCAACACTAAGTCGGCCCGAACCATCAATGGGGGACTGGCTAACTGCTGCAGTTTACGTTACTGAATTGGTTTCCATGGTGCGGAGTGGCACTTTCAGTTCACCAAGCCTCACCTCCAACACAATGAATGCGCTATACTTATTATGCACCATTATCAGTAAACAAGGCTGTCAGAGTTTGTTTTTTTGCAGAACAGATGAGAGTAAAATCATTTTGACTATTTATTTAAGACAATAATAAAAGAGTGAGCATGTACATGGACCTTCTCTGTTCAGAAATCACAGGCTGCTGAGCAGTTAGCTGTAACCACCTCCCAGAAAAGGATGCCTATTCTTACTTTTACACAGAGTTTTATAATGAATGTGCGACTATCTGATTGGTCAGAACTGTTGGGGCAGCACCATGGTTTAGACTCGCTCCGGCAATTTCATTGGCACACAAGTTAGTCCTAGCCTCTTGGTGCTTCAGCTTCCGCACACCGCCCTGTGGAAGGAAAAAAGATAACAGCACACTTCTGTATGTTGTCTAGTGTTCGTCAGTGCCTATCTCCACCTGGGTTCATGACCTTGAATTGTAGCACAAAGAGTGCTCAGTATTTCATCTGCTTGCCCTCAAATATGTGGTTATGTGCAAAGCGCTATAGAAGCGTTAAAAGATAAGGTGAAAAACGAATACAAAATTGGTGAAAATGTATAGTAAAAAGTAAAGAACTCTTGAAAAATAAATATTTTTAAAAGCATTTAGACTGAAGAAGAATGTTTTTATAATGTGAGCTGTCATGACCACTGGAATAAAGTCCTCTGATTTTCCACAGTTTTGACTGAGACCATACCCTCCTCTCTTCCTCCCCGTCAGGTCTGTGTTAAAGGCCTCCCAGCAGAGGGTGCTGTTCTCCTCCTGCCCTCCTCCTCCTCCTTGCAGGGACACTATACAGCTCTATGGAGGCTCCTGGAGCAGCGATCCTTGCTGCTCTTCATACATGAATACACCAGGAGGGTTCGCCTAACAGCAGCATATGTATCCAGAGTGAGAGACCTGCTGGAGGATCAGATGAAGAAATCAAATCACACACTTAATAAGGTGAGGCAGGAGTTTGTCAAACTGTTAAAATGTAGCAATGTAGCAACTTTGACTGTCTGGAAGGAGCTAGAAGATGTGAAAAGACAACTCTACACTCTTGGCAGTGAAATTGACCAGTCTTTTCAGTTTTTTTTCCTCTTTGACATAACATAGTGGTTCGATATATCATATATCATATTATGTCAAAATATTTTACTACTGTGGATAAAAGACAGATGTTTGAGGCAACAACCAAATCAATGTTTTCATCTATTTGATAATGGAAATAATGGTTATGTTGTTGCTCTGAATGTATTCTGTGATATTTTCATATAGATATTTTCAGACAAAAATGACACACAGAGATGATGTCAAGGCACCACGAGATCATTAAATGCAAAACATACATTCACTGGCCGCTACATTATATAGACCTTGCTAGTACCAGGTTGGACCCCCTTTTGCCTTCAGAACTGTTTCAATTCTTCATGGCATAGATTCAACAAGGCACTGGAAACATGCCTCAGAGATTTTGGTCCACATTGCATCATGCAGTTGTTGCCGAATTGTCAGGTGCACATCCATGATGTGGATCTCATGTTCCACCACATCCCAAATGTGCTCTATTGGATTGAGATCTGGTGACTGTGGAGGCCATTGGAGTATAGTGAACTCATTGTCATGTTCAAGATACCAGTTTGAGATGATCTGAGCTCTGTGACAAGGCACATTATGCTGATGGAAGTAGCCATCAGAATATACTCGGGGAGGCTGTGGAGTTAAACAATGCTCAGTTGGTACTAAGGGGCCCAAATTGTGCAAAGAAAATATTCACCACACCATAACACCATCATCTTCATACGTCTTCTGCTGCTGTAGCCTATCTGCTTCAATGTTTGACGTGTTGTGTGTTCCCCCCACCAACAACCATGCCACATTCACAGTTTTTCAAATCAGCTTTTTTCCCTATTCTGATGCTCACTTTGAACTTCAGCAGCTCGTCTTCACCATGTCATTTAGTCATGCACCATGTTCATGCAGCTAAAAAAACTCAAGTCAATAAAAGAACCAAAACGGAAACCTCAGGAAGAGCAACAAAGAAGGAATCACTCCCACAGGATAGACAGAATAACCAACGTTGTAGAAAATCATTATGACAGAATGATTTATATTTTAGTGCTTTATCTATGAAGAATGGATCCGGGAGGATGTTGAGCAGTTTCCAGGTGTCACCAAACAGATAGAACCTGAGCCACATACTACTTCCTTCCTAAGATATATTGCAGTAATGGTGTCCTGACCAGAGAATCAAGACCAGCTCCCTCTATGTGTGTTTCATTCTGCGCTTTTCTATGACAGCATACAACAACAAATAGTTGAAATAGCAGGCAAGTCACTGTGTCTGCTAACAGGTTAGCATAGTTAGCACAACTGCTGGCTCAGCCATCGCCATATTGAGAGTCTTTTGCTGGCAATTGATACGCTCTGAATTCTGTGTACAGTCCCTTTAAATCATAATTTTGGCAGTCCTAGAATATTTTTAATTTTATTATTTTATTCTGTTTAGACAGAATTTACAGTTAAGACCTTTTGGTTTTTCATTTTCAGTAGAACAAAGGATAATGTAAAACAGGTGCTAAGAATAGAATATTTTTGGTTTGGCACTGAAACTCAGGAATGGTATCAGCAACTGCATAGAAACATTGATTATCTCTGATGCTTATTCACAAACACAACCATTCTCCTTTCCTTCCCAGACTCCGTCCAGCTGGTCTTCCATTCGGTTTGGTCTTGGTTCACTAAGTCAGGAGCTCCGGGTCCATCTCAACCACTGGTCTTGTCTGTTCTCCAGAGTCCAGTCTGACAACTATCTGAGATCTGCTCTGATCCAGCACACCGGGCTCCTGGTGGAAATCAAACACACTCTGGAACTTCTTGGCCTACAGGCACTGGTTTTAATGGAACATTATATTTATGTCATTCTGTCTGCTATAGCACAGACTGAATTAGATTCTGTACCAAGAGAGGTCCTGGAGGATATATTAGCTGGTACAGACCTGTTTAACCAGGCAGTGGGAGAGCAAAGATCACAGCACAGTGGTACCCAGCTGAGGACTTCAGTGTTACAGCAGGCACATTATTCTACACTGGATTTTAGTCTTCCAAATGCCAAAGGGCATCACCCAGCTGCCTTCTCAGTGAAAGAGCTGATGACAATTTTAGCAGTGCATCAAGCAAACATGGCCGCCAATCAACTGCACTGCTGGGCCTCTGAGCAGAGCTGTCACATCTGCCAGGTCCACGCCAACCACAAGCCTTCCAGGTGCTCTGAAAACTCTGTAAGTCAGGGGACCAGTCTCAGCTATGAGACCACTACACCGAGACCTGAGTGTACCTGGGAGCAGCTGCAGCATATCTACCTTATTTCCTCTCCTCTACTGTTTAGTAATCACCACGCCTGCTTACAGTCATCCTCTCGTCACAGCTGCAATATAAATCCTCCTGTTTACATCTCTGACCTTCATTTGGAAAGTACTGTCTTTGAAAACAACCGTTCTCTATTAGCCAAGCCCACCTCTATTCAGCACAGAGCAGAGGGCTCTGATAAAGACCAAACCAGCCAGTGCCCAACATGCATATCCCACACTGGTCTAGCCCAGTCTAGTGTGGAAGCTTTGCACTCAGCCCAACCAAATCTAGAAAGACAAACCAGTTTCGACAACTATAAACTCTTGCAGACCATTTCACCCCCTTCAACCACATTCCACCAACGCTCAGCCCTGCCTGGGGTATGCCAACAGGACCATTCCTCACTCAAGCTACTTTTTCAGGTGTTAGTTTCCTCCAGTGACCTGCTCGCTTCACTAGTTTCACACTCACCAACTGAACAGCTACTCCCGAATACAATTACAGAAGTGTTATCATCAAATGGAGTGACAAATATGATGATTATAACGGCTCCAATCATAAATGCAGCTGATTCAGTGGAATGTAATAGTCTGAGATCAGAACTGAACAAGGAGCAAAACATGGAAGTAACTCCGCAGGAATGGGCTGATCTGGAAATGACAAGCAGGCAAGAAACTTCTGTCAGGTAAATTCAAGATTAATGGCTCACTGACTGTTTTGTTCATTGTTGATCCACTATCGTTAAGCAATTTGTTAGAAAGAATACTTGGTCTTGGATGTCTGATTACAAAATGAAGTTCCCTTCACACATCCACTGCAACCCTCAACTTGTCTAGACATTACCCAATGGGCTGTATGTGAAAATGCAAATGTCTGAAACGGGTACTGGGAATTAAATTGACAATCCATGTAAAATCCAGTTGAGTCCGTGTGTGACTAAAGCAGGCCATTGTGGTAAGAATGAACAGTGAGTGAGGGAGTATAGTGATGATATTTCTGTCATGCAACTGGTAGGTCTGCAATGTGAGATGACTAGATATTGGAACTTCTCTTGCTAAGAGTCAAGGTCAAAATCTGCAGACAAATGCAATCGTGGGCACAAGACTCGGTTATTTATGACCAAGTGATAAACCGACCGTGTGACCGAAGTGTACTTGCTTCATGTCCTGTCTCCTGCATCCCTGCCACACAGGCACTACCCCGTACCTAAACCAAACAAAGTTTTTTTTCAACACACCTTACATAAATAGTCACCAGAGGTTTGCTACATGTGAAAGGGCAACTTCAGACAATGTTAATGAGTTCATATGAGAAAATAGCTTTAGACACATTTGACACTTGCTTAAACTAATAATAAAGTCGTCTTCACACAGTGATTGGCCAGGGGTTTCAACTTATCTCTCAAACTCAGTTTTTCATTGTTCACATAGCTCCCTTTATCATTTCCCGTACAACACCTTGATTGCTATCAAGGAGAGAATATCGGAAATTTTCATTGTTCACTCATTACCACAGTCTATAGCACTGCATTCATAAATGCATCAATACAAGTAATCTAATAATTTATTAAGAATATGTACTGGAATCTGAGTGTGTCCATTCTGCATAACGAGTACTTTTACTTTTGATAATTTAAGTCCGTTTTAATGCTGATACCTTTGTACTTTTACTTCAGTAAGTTTTGAATGCAGGACTTTTACTTGTAGTGGAGTAATTTCACAGTGTGGTATTAGTACTTTTACTTAAGTAAGGGAGTGGGATACTTCTTCCACCACTGTTTAGTGGTATGTGCAGCAACATGGCCCCACCATTGCAGTCCCTTGTGTTTTTCAACACAGAGTGTGTTTTTTGTTGTTGATGATCTTTCATGGACAGTTGCCTAGTCTATGTGTGATAACTGCATGTGTTTGTGTGCCTCAGCTCAGGTTTTGGAAAGGATGGAAGCCCAGAGAAGGAGGAGACTGTGGAAACAAAGGGGACAATGGAGCCAGATTGTCTTCGCTGGCCTCACTCGGTACAGTGGTTGGACCTCGGTCAGTCGCTGGTGTTTGCTGATCTTTTTGGACAGTACCGCACCCTGCTGTGGACTCTCTGCGGCAAAGCCTTGTCGCTGCAACTGCATGTGCCACTGGCAGGAAACACTGCAGGAAGTATTAACCTCCAAGACAAACACATGAGATTCAAAATCCTGCACAGGATCAGTCAAGCTTCACAGACCGGTGAGAAGATAATGCCCAATCATATTATCAGTTTTTCATTAATAAGAAGTTCATTTAATTATTTCCTTTATACTTAGTACAGTATCAATCAATCAATCAATCAGACTTTATTCGTATAGTACTTTTTATACAAGATAAATGTAACAAAGTGCTTCACATAAAAAAGGGAAAAAAATAATAAAACATAGAAACAACCAAACACCCTCCATCCCATTATAAACAAAGCTCAAACTGAGGAAGCGTTGTGTCCGGTAGAATGTGAAACTGAGCGTTAAGGAAGGCTTCGTTTCAAAGGCTTCTCCTTGATCCACTTTCCTTTTATATTGCAAACAGAATTGCAAAAGAGTGGGGACACTGTTTAAAGTGGAAATAAAACAGTTTGTGATAATTTGCTAATACTGTTTGGCATGTATTCAAGACAACACATTTAATATTCCCAACTGATAAACTTAATTTTTTTATGGTACATACACTAATTCTGAATGTGATGCAGCAACACAAAAAAATGTAAGTTAAGATTCTACCATGCAAAGTCAAGCCATATATCAACAGCATCCAGGAACGCCACAGACTTCTCTGGGCCCAAGCTCATCCGAGATGGAAAGTCTAAAAGTTTGCTGTGGTCTGAAGGGTCAGGGTAAATTGCACACCTGAAAAGGCACCATCAAGGTATGTACATGTTTTGGAGTAACATGTGCTGCCATCGTCTTTTCCAGAGACCTCCCAGCTCATTTAAGAAAGAGTAGATGCCACAAAATGCCCCCTCACAAAGCTGAAAAAGGTTTTCTGTTTTTCTGACATGAAAAGTTGACTTTTTGGCAGTAAAAATAGATATCAGGAAGAATAAAGGAAAGGAAAATTTAGAAATGAATTCATAATATACATGTATGTCCTATTTAATTATAATGTGTTTAATTTAATAATTATCAGCTCTATCAACTTTCATTTAGTTAATCATACATATGGTAATGGGAGTGCACTTTTATCCAAAGCGCTTTACACTACTCTCATTCACCCATTCACACACACATTCATACTGGCCGAGGCTACCAGAGCACACTGGTGCCACCTGCCACCATTTGGAATTCTTTCACACACCGATGAACGGCATCAGGAGCAATTTGGGGTTCAGTATCTTGCTCAAGGATACTTCGACATGTAGGCTGCCATGGTCTGGGATTGAACCACCAACCTTCCGATCAGTAGATGACCGCTCTACCAACTGAGCCGCAGCCGCCCCATCATACATACATTAATCATCGATTATTTATTGTTTATTTATGTATACTTTTATTTCTAAATTTTAACTGGGTCTTCTTACTGTTCTCTTTACTAAGAAACAGCACTCCCATAAATCCCACTTGTGTCCGTAAATATATTCTATCACTATATTTTTATTTAGGACTGAGCTTACTAGCATTATTATGATGTTACTTTTTCCTGTCAAAGTGGTTTTACTGGCCGGTCTGGAACCTGGGACCTTTCCTCTGCTCATCTATTGTTTGTTGATTGTGTTACCTCACTGCAACTTGAGACAAAATCAAACACGTTTGAAACGATCGCAAACCCAAGACTAGGAAAAGACTGATATGAAACAGTGCAGATTACTACCTTAAACTTAATGATGGAGATGACGAGAGTGCCATGAAACGAGTAAAACTCTTACTTACTTTTGGTTTAAACCCAGCATTAGTGTGAGGAGCCTTCTGCTGAAGGTGCTCCTCTGCCAGGCCAGTGTGTCATGAAGAGGTTGGGAGACATTGTCCAGTATGGAGCAGAGCTTGGACAACATCCTCCTCTCTGACACGGCCTTCACAGAGTCCAGCTCCACCACCACAACATCACTGGCCTTTTTGATCAGTTAATGGAGTCTGACCACCAGCCTGCTGCCCCAGCACAAGACGGTGAAGAAGATCCCACTGGCCACAACATACTCATAAAACAACCTTAGCATCAACCAGCAGATGTGGAAGGACCTCAGCCTCCTCAGAACAAAGTTTATGATTGAAGTACACCCTAAAGTACTTACAGGCCTCCCTGGATGGAAACGGGTAACGGCTGTTTTGTCCCTCCTCAGATCCACTATGAGCTCCTTAGTCTTAGTCACAATCAGCTGCAGATGGTTCAGCTCACACCAAGTGTATTTAAAGTTTTCAATTGACTATATGTCAAACAGGATAAGCAAATGATCATTTTTTAGGGTAAAATGTGAACAATTCATTTATTCAACATGATTTTACAAACCATTGAATTGAACTTTAGACCCTTGTGTAGTAGAGCAGGATTGCAGTCCTGCTTGGTAAGTGATCATTTAATGTTTGTAGTGATGGTATTGTTAAAAAAACAATGTTGTTACCATTATTGTCTTTATTGTATCTGTTCCAGATCTGAAAGCTTACATGTGTTGTTTGACAGAGAGGAAGATGATCTACATGACACCTCTGGCTTTTGTTCTGTTTGTTTCTAGACCAGTTTCCTAAGGAGTGCAGAACCATGCTGGAGGATTTCAGTCTCTATCTGTTTGTCATCACAGCGCATGCTCAGTGGGATCATGGTCAGCACACACACACACACACACACACACACACACACAGTCCACTCTTATTACTGGAGCAGATACTACATGTTAAATAACAAGATTAGTACAATGGTCTGGACATCAGAACATTGCACTGCAAGTTTTTCAAAGGTGTCATATAGACCGTATAATAAATCTTAAAGGGAAATTACATTTTATATGAATGCTGAGTCAGTTTTGATGGTATTTTAAGTCCAACAAAGCAATACATTCCTTTACTGAGCCAGCAAGCAGAGTCCTGCTTCTGAAGCTGTACCACCTGTAGTGTGTGTGTGTGTGTGTGTGTGTGTGTGTGTGTGTGTGTGTGTGTGTGTGTGTGTGTGTGTGTGTGTGTGTGTGTGTGTGTGTGTGTGTCTGTGTGTGTCTGTGTGTGTCTGTGTGTGTCTGTGCGTGTGTGTCTGTGCGTGTGTGTCTGTGCGTGTGCGTGTGTGTAATATCTAACAGGTGCACCTTGTCAAGAATTAATTAGTGGAATTTCTTGTCTTCTTAACGTGTTTGAGACATCAAAGCTAAATGTGTCTGTTCTGAAGTATCTAACATCTAAAACATATTCTGGTGTTTAACTCTTTTTTTTGTTTACTACATCATTCCATATGTATCCCAACGTAGTTTTGACGGTGTGTCCGAGGTTTGGACTGGTACTGTCACGGAGAAACAACATTCTGTTGCATTCATTTGTTTTGTTGTGTGTCCTTCTTCAGTGGTGTGCAGAAGTTTAGGTTCAGCTCTGAAAGACAAGTGTCTGGCAGATGTGACTCAGGGCAGTAACTCTGGAAATGTGATGATGACACTGACCATGGAGGACTTGCTACTGCTACCCCCTCCTCTCCTGTCATCTCTGTGCTGCTTTCACTCAAACAGAATGGCATCAGGTAAAAAAGATATACACAATGTTTCCTCCCCAGTCATTCAAACACATCAAAAACATACATTCTTGAAATATCTCCAGGTTTAGGAGTGTGCCAAATCTTGACTGAAGTCTAAAAGTCAGGTGTGTGTGAGGAAATGAAAATTATATTATGAAAAGAGAATTCCCTACAATGCCACTAGCTCTGCTGCTGCTCATTTGAGGGAAGTGGTTCAGTCATAATTGTGTCATACAAGGTTGTGGCTGCAAGACTTTCTCAGTTATTTTTGTCCAGTTGCTGGGTCTTCTGAAGCTGAGCTGTTCACAAACGCTTCCAAATCTACATTAGCTAGTGGTATGTCTGGGAGAACAGGCTTCAGTTATCACTGAAAAGTGCTGGGTGAGCACCCAGCACTTTTCTGAGAAGCTGTACATCAGGGATTTTGGTTTTCCAGGAAGAGTTTCTTTGTCTGTCCTCTTGGTGTTAGATTTTATTGCTTAATACCTCCATTGTTCCCCCCAGTTGTGTTCTGCCTCTGCAATATCTCCTCTGCATCCCAATTCTCCCTGAGTTTGTCAACAAAGCTCCTTTAATGTCATTACTTGCTACCAACAAATTGACTGTTTGACGAAGTCTTCCAGTGGAAGAATTGGACCCAGGATATTGCTATTTGTAAGCACAGATACAATCTCTCTCTCTCTCTCTCTCTCTCTCTCTCTCTCTCTCTCGAACCAGGTTCTTTCAGCCTCTTCCCCTCCAGGCCCTCTCTACAGAGACAAACTGTCAGCTTGGTGTTGGCCACAGTGCAACTGTCTACGATCTGGGTGGTGTCCAAGGCTTACCAGTTCCTCTCCTCTTGGAGCCTCAACAAGTTCCTGCTTATAACGCAGGGAGACCTGAAAGTATGTGACTCCTTTATATCAACCAGAAGACCTTTATGTATTTAAACTGATGGGGATCAAATGAGAAAAACTTCAGATAGACAAACAGACAGTAGGAATATCCTGTCAGCCTGTTAAGTGTTTATGACTGTGATTCAAGTTGTATTTTTGGCCACAAGTCCAGTATTCACTTACCTTTTTGACCTATTAGGCCTAAAATCAAATGAGAATCAGCGTGATAAAGTGTTTCTGATGTGTTTTTCCTCTGTGTGTGCAGGTGCTGAGGGGGTCATTAGAGACGATGGTGCATCAGACTAAAGCTTTGATGATTAATTCAAACAGTAACCAAAACTCCATTCTCCAGAACCACAACCAGCGTCTGTTAAGGCAGCAGTTGAATGCACTGGACAGGGCTATGTCCGAGCTGCAGGTAAAAGCTGTGGGTTATTCTACAAGTTTTTACAACCACATTAGAAAGCTGGCTCATTTCCTGTTTTGTTGTGAGAATGGTGTCCCAATATTAAGAGAACAGCCACACATCAGCTGTGCTTGATGGTTTACACATAGCTGAGAGTCAACTGACAAAAGCATCATCCTGACCTGTTTTCAAGGTCAAGAATGAACTTATACTGAGCAGCTTTTATGTCATAATGACAAACGGATTATTAGAAGAGAAGAAGTCTGAGAAATTGGGATCATTTGTCTGCTTCTAGCTACAATATTTTATGGTCAGAATAAGGTCCTCATACTGCACAAGATGTTGTCTTCCATTCTGCCAGCATTACAGGTACACCTCAAGAAATTACAATATCGTGAAAAAGTTCAATCTTTTTTGTCAATTATTTCAGAAAGTGAAACTTATATATTATATTGATTCATTACACATAGAGTGAAATATTTCAAGCCTGTATTTCTTATAATTTTGATGATTCTGGCTTACAGATAATGAAAACACAAAAATTCAGTGTCTCAGAAAATTTGAATATTACATAAGATCAATAAAAAAAACTATATTTTAAACACAAATGTCAGGCTTGTGAAAAGTATGTTAATTTCTATACACTCAATACTTGGTTGGGCTCCTTTTACATTAATTACTGCATTAATACGGTGGGGCATTGAGGTGATCAGCCTTCAGGTAATCTGCGTCTGGTGTCTCTCACCTTCTTCTTGACAACAGCCCATTGACTCCTATGGGGTTCAGGTCAGCCCAGTTTGCTTTGTCAAGCCCAGTAACACCATGGTCATTGAACCAGCTTTTGGTACCTTTGCCAGTGTGGGCAGGTGCCAAGTCCTGCTGGAAATGAAATCAGCATCTCCAAAGAGCTTGTGGGAGCATGAAAGAAAAGAAAATGTCCTGGTAGATGGCTGCTATGTTGACTGTGGACTTCAGTTTCACAATTTCACAATATTCTAATTTTCTGAGATACAGTTTTGAGTTTTCATTATCTCTAAGCCAGAATCATGGCTAAAAGAAAGACAAGCTTGAAATATTTCACTCTACGTGTAATGAATTTATTTAATGTATGAGTTTCACTTTCTGAAATGATTGACAAAAAATATTGAACTTTTTCATGATATTCTCATTTTTTGAGATGTGCCTGTAATATGGCATTATGCAAAGAATCCAGATGTAATCTGATCCTGAGGCTCTTTTCATCAGACCTTCTCTGCTCTGGTGCTGAAGACTTTCTCCAGTCACTGCAAGAGGATGTCAGGGGAGATCTTTGAACAGACCATGCCTTCTGATGTACACTGGAGACCAAACCTCAGGACAGGTATTGAAAACTGGCTCATATATAAACTCATACAATATATAACAAGATATTTGCTGATCTCATACAGAGGAAGAAACGCACACATACTCTAAGCTGAGCTTGTAACTTAGAAATCCAGAGACAGTGTCTTGAATTCCTTGACACACATTGCTTATCAGAGGAGCAACAGTCAGTCAGTGGCTGGTCAACCTGTTTTCCCGCTTTTTCATTATAATGCATTGAGTGTTGATCAATGTGGGGGGAAATGATTTTAGCATAAGGCTGCAACATAAATAACTTCATATTGCATTATAACTTAATTTAATATAATGTGCAATATAATGTCCTTTTTGCTAGGATTATAACATGGCAGAATTTATTAATGAAATTTGGAGTTTCTTTCTTTTGCAAGCACCTGTACCATGAAACCACCAATAGACGAGCACCAAAATCTAATCAGTGGTTGACTTAACTGGGCTTTTGAAAATGGCTTGAGCTCAATCCCTCAGATGCAAAAGCAGAATGGCATAAAAACAATTAGAGAAGTTGGCCTTGACATTGGCACAGCCTTCTAATACACAATGTTTTTGTTTTTATTTTTGTACTTATTAAGTTTGTTTTGTAAAGCTCATTCCATAAGAAATGCTTTTCAGTTTTTTGAAACATGCATGTTTTAACCTATGAATACTTAAACACTGAAAAAACAGTTGCACATAATAATAATATAGTCTATTAATACAGCACATAAGCAAATCATTTAGATAACATGAACATTGGGCTTCCAATGGAATGCACAGCCATCTTTTTCTACATTTGATTGTGTATTGCTTATTTTATATTTCTCTGTTGGTGCACAGGTTTTCCCAGCAGTCCCAGTGAGTATGCATCTCTGGCAACACAGACTGTGATTGGTCAGGTTTTAGAGGGTGTGGCACCATTGTCTGATGATGCCCGTGTCCAAACTCTGAGTATTACAATGACAGCTTTCATGGAGGCATGGATGGAACACATCTTGAAACAAAAGATCAAATTCAGGTATGTTTCAGTTTGAACTATTTCATTGATATCCACCACAGTGTTATCTGCTAAATTTGATCCAAAACGAATAAGAATGCCTTTGAATGTCATGCCTCTGTATCCTATAGGCCCAAATGCACTGAAAGCATTGATTGGTTCATTGATGCGCATCAGTTGATGCTCCTTTGGTGCCCTGCCGGCATGACATTTATAAGACGAGACCACAGAACCAGCAGTATTCTATATGTTGGCAGAGACAAGTTTGTATGCTTTCTAGACGTCCCCATTTATTTCTCTTGTAATTTTGATAATTCTGGCTTAGAGATAGAAAGAAAACACAAAACGCAGTGTCTCAGAAAATTTGAATATTGTGAAGAAGTTCAATATTGAAGTCCACAGTCAGTGGTGATTTGGGCCATGTCCTCTGCTGGTGTTGGTCCACTGTGTTTTCTGAAGTCCACAGTCAACATATCAGCCATCTAGCAGGACATTTTAGAGCTCTTCATGCTTCCACAAGCTCTTTGGAGATGCTGGTTTCATTTTCCAGCAGGACTTGGTACCTGCCCACACTGGCAAAGGTACCAAAAGCAGGTTCAATGACCATGGTGTTACTGTGACTGGCCAGCAAACTGGGCTGACCTGAACCCCATAGGAGTCAATGGGCTGTTGTCAAGAGGAAGGTGAGACACCAGACACAGATCACCTGAAGGCTGCTATCAGAGCAACATGGGCTTCCATTACACCTCAGCAGGCTGATCACCACCAGGCCAAGCATTATTGATGCAGTAATTTATGTAAAAGGAGCCCAACCGAGTATTGAGTGTATAGAAATGAACATACTTTTCAGAAGCCTGACATTTGTGTTTAAAATATCCTTTTTTTATTGATCTTTTGTAATATTGTAGTTTTCTGAGACACTGAGTTTTCATTATCTGTAAGCCATTATCATCAAAATTATAAGAAATACAGGCTTGAAATATTTCACTCGATGTGTAATGAATCAATATAATATATAAGTTTCACTTACTGAAGTAACTGACAAAAAATATTGAACTTTTTCCCGATATTCTAATTTTTTGAGATGTACCTGTATTTTGCTGTTCTGGGTGTGTGGAGGCCACAAAGCGCAGTTAATCATAGCTATATAACTAACTATATCATGTTCATTTGTTTATGTTTATGCAGCGAATGCATGCGCATTGTGCAAGAAAAATAAAAAATAAAAATTAATTAATAAAAAGAAATACAAAAAAAAAAGTAAAGAAGTAAAAAGGACAGTGGTGGAAGAAGTATTCAGATCCTTTACTTCAGTAAAGTACTAATACCACACTGTGAAATGACTCCACTCCGCTCATTTTAACTACCTAATAAACTTTTAAGTGGTTTAATTTATAAAAATAGGTAATAATTTTAAATGTAACATGTTTTTCATTTTAAATCTTGACCTGAAAAGTAATTAAAGCTGTCAGCTAAATGTAGAGGAGTAAAAAGTACAATATTTGCCTCAAAATGTAGTGAAGTAGAAGTATAAAGTTACATAAAATGTACATAAAAGTACCTCAAAATTGTACTTTAAGTCCAGTTCTTGAGTAAATGTACATAGTTACTTTCCACCATTGCTACCTGCCTCTTCTAACTTATACATATCAGTTAAGAGTCCTCCTTCAGACACTGTATGAGGATTAAAGGGATAGTTTGTGTATTATTATACAAAACTTGGTACAATTATTGTCAATGCCCTCCTGAGGATAACCCTTTAAGGTTTTATTGATAGGCCCCTAGGTGGCACTGTGGTGGCAGTCTAATTTCATATTTGGTACCGTGGCCACACTATAACACTTAAGGCAATGAAATGCATAGGGGTGGTATAGACTGGCCCCTGTAACGCACACACCCCGACGGCAGCATGCCCCGACACGCGTGTACTGCGAGGGCCCGTTCAGTACTGCTTGTTTTAATCTGATTTCCCCAAATAATATTCCAGTCCTCTTCAGATATCTCCTGGCCCGATTCCCTCGCCCAAGTCTGTCTGACCTCAGTAGTGGAGTGATTTTTTGAACTTAATAATTCTTTGTATATCTGTGATACTAGATGTCTGTCATCTTTAGTTTTATATGCCTCAATAAATATATCAATATCTCAGCAGTAGGCTTCTGCTGACCAGTGTTCTCTTGTTCCTCCTCAGTGTGCAAGGAGCTCTCCAGCTGAAACAGGACTTTGATTCTATCAGAGAGTTGATCCAGTCAGAGAAATTCGGTCTGTCGGCTGAACTTCACCAACAACTGCTCAGCCTCCGGTATCACAATATGTCTTCTTTTCATTTCATGATACCTTCAGTGTCACCTAGTTTCAGTTCCTGGACATCAGACTAGGGGCCTCATTTAGAACTGTTGCACATTTACAAAAAGGTAACCCTGACCCATTTTGGAGACAGGGGAGTTAGTAAATGTGAGAGGAAATACTATTTTTAAAATTTTACTTTATATCACATGTTGATTATAGATCAACTCTATCATAAACATTTGAAGCAGTAGTTTAAGTTGTGCTTGTGAGTCATGATCCATGTGTATACTTTTCCAAGTTGATCAGGGATTTCTAAAGGGCGTACACATGGTTCTCTAAAAAAAACAAAAAAAACCCATCTTAAATAATAATCGCCTATGAAATGTAATAGGCCAATCTTTTTCTGGAATAAATATATTTATATTAGAAAAGAATAACGAACATTCCAAAATAACTAAATATGACAAACCCTAGTAAGGGCAGCATTCATATATAAAGAGATATATTTTTTTAACTATATCGATATATGCGATATAGTCTAATTCCATATCACATTTAAAAATATATCGATTTATCTTTTATATCAATATATATATATATATATATATATATATATAGAGAGAGAGAGATAATATATAATATATTATATATATATATATATATAGATATAGATATAGATATAGATATATAGATATATATATATAGAGAGATATATATATAGATAGATATATATAGATATATATAATATAAATAATGCTATATGGGGGTCCTTGGAGTGGCAACATTTTGGAAACCGAAAAGGTGCTTTATTGGACTCTAAATTTGCTTGACTTTGAAAGAGCTGAAACATACTGGCATATCCAATAGTTAGATGTAGTGTAAAAACAATGCTCTTAATATTTAAAGGGCAGGGTGAAGAGAACATTTCTGCTAAGCATGTTGGGTAATATTTCTCTCTGTCTTCAGGGTTTTTCAGCAAGTGGACTCAGCGGTGGTGTGTCTGCTCCAGCAGCCACAGGCCAAACCCTACCTGCAGCCCAGAGCCTGGGAGCCTTTCAAACGCTGCTGTGAGTTTCATAGTCGGGGAGTGAAACTATTTTTCATTCTTGAGCTTTGAAATCTGAAAAACACTTAATAATCACAAAGATGTACTTGAATTTAAAATCAACATGTTATCTGTACCTGACTTATTCTTTATGTACTTCAGCAAAACTAGTTTGTGCGGTCAACATTGAAATGCAACTTAACTTTGACAATGAGATTCAGAATATCTGACTTACAGAAACGTAGTGTTACCCTGCCAGTGTTTTATTTGATCAATTGATTGGTGATGTCATTTGTTATCAAATTGTATTTGGCTAACATTAGCTCAAATCAGCCCAAACAGACAATCACATAGTGGCCTTCACAGTTTCAGCAATTAGTAGTGTTACACAGACACACATTAACACATTAACACATGGTGAGCTGAGCCAAATGATGTGGCTCACTAAAAAGAGACCAAATTCCCATCACTAATCTAGAGTACCGATTTATTTTTTATTTTTTTTTGACAGCAATAAATTTGGGTGATAGACAACTTAAATAGATGCAGTAATTCACATGTGTCATACAGAGAATCAGTAACCTGTGTGTATAACTGTTCAGGTCCAACCAACAGCAGCAGAGACAGCATTGATGGCGCAGTGGGAAGCAGTATAACCAATCTGAGGTGCATGGAGGGCAGAGACCTGACTCAGTCTGATCCCTCAGTTGTGACCACTGACCTCCCTCCAGTGAACCCATCCACCCCTGGAGAGCCCTACCTTGCTCCAAGGTACATTTTTACAGCTGTGGTTTGGATTAGATATTGGACTTGTATTACCTCTTCATGCTCTGTGTTATCAGTGTGTTTTATGGGACAATTATGTTTGTATGTAAGTATGTTGTGATGAAATTCAATGATAAGAATTGTGCTGTGTTTGTTGTGTTTCCAGTCTAGCTCTGGGTGTTGCTCAGCAGGAATGGTTGGACCTGAGGATTCATAGCAGTGCCCGTCGCTGGAGGCTGCCAGGACTGCAGTGTCTTTCTAAGTCTGAGCCCTGAACACACAGACCCTGCAGAGATCTGACACAGACACTCATGTCACATGAATCTCTCTGGCCCTTCTACAGGTGCATCTCAATAAATTAGAATATCATGGAAAAGTGTATTTATGTCAGTAATTCAATTCAAAAAGTTGAAATAACATTTCATGTCTTCATTTCTTTAATGTCTTCTAAATATAATGACTATGTCTTACATTTAATGAAGACCTAAAATTCTGTGTCTCAAAAAAAATGTAATATTATAAAAGACCAATTCTAAAAAGTATGTCTAATATGGAAATGTTGGCCTCTGAAAAGTATGTCCATATATATGACGCAATACTTGGTTGAGGCTGTTTGACTTGAACCACTGGAAATGGACTTTTCCATCATATTCTAATTTATTGAGATCCACCTGTTTGTAGTGTCAGCCAACGTAGTTGGAAATGTTCAGTAAAAACATAAAAAGCTTTTTATTGTTATTTTTAAGGCTGTGTATATTTTTGCATATAAGAATGTGGCACCTCTCAAGGTTTAATAATATCAAAAATGTTTTTGTAATTGAATAAATTGTTGGACAAGCAAATTTATTTTTTATTCCTGAATAAAATACATCATTTCTTCACCATTACAGCTCTGCAGCTTTTTGAGAAGTTTGGTTTGAAAGTAGTTTCACTCTGTGACATACAACAGACCAGCTGCTTCCCTATTGTCCACCATGTTGTGACAAGCAAAAACAGGTGTTGTTTTTTTCTAAAAGCTTTATACAGAGATTTAACTAAATTATCAGCAGAGCAAGCTCTGATTTTGATCAAACAATGCAACCCTGGCGACCTTTAGACACTGAGGAAAGCCTCAACCTCTCACACCAATCAGCTGCCTGTAAACAAGACACAATTCATCCACCTAGACCTAGATTCATCCAGAAAATACTGCCACACCAGCTGCTATTTCTCTCTACTACACTTTCTCCTACACACCCTGATCTGTTGGGCAGGGGAGGCGTCCTCGTTTCCAAAAACTGGGAATTCACAAAGCTGTCTCTGCCCAGCAACATCTCCTCCTTTGAATGGATTTGACCAGGGTGCCAACTGTTCTTTGTAGTTGTTCCCTAATGATGAAACACCACTGATTGTCATGGGAGACATGAATATGTGCACTGTGAGAGCCCAAGCTTCTGATTTGCTGTCTCTTCTGTCATCCTTGAACCTCAAACAGGCTGTCACCCTTTCTACTCATAAAGCGGGCAATACACTCGATCTGATCTTGACTCGTAACTGCTCCACAGCAAATCTGACTGTTACCCCCCTACATCTATCAGACCACCTACATGAGGAGGTCTTGAAACTCCTCATGGATTCTCGCCCAACCACCTGCCCACCTGATCCGATACCATCCAATTTCCTTCAAACCATTTCCACGGCAGTAAATCCTTCAGCAACAAATATCATCAACTCCTCACTCAAAACCGGCGTCTTTCCCACTGCATTCAAGCAAGCATGTGTGATTCCACTCCTCAAGAAACCAGCACTGGACCCGACACAGGTGGAGAACTACAGACCTATCTCACTCCTACCATTCCTATCAAAAATACTGGAGCGCACAGTTTTCAACCAGGTCGTTAATTTAATTTTTGAGTTGCCTACAAAACAGCAACTGGCAAAGCTCCTGCATACCTGAACTCTTTATTCAGCTACACAAACCCTCCCGCTCACCTTCTTCTGCTGCTCCAGGGTGTCAAACTAGACTCTTCTCCTCTGTAGTCCCCAGGTAATGGAACAAACTTCTCTTAATCTTTAAGAAGAGACCAAAGACCCAGCTCTTTACGGAACACCTTCATACATAATCTACACATATGAAGAAGAAAAGCATTACTTGCACTGTCCTTATGCATTACCTGATAGCAAACGTAACCCATGGCAGATATTCATGTGTTGTTGATTGACTTCATCTTTGTGTGTGCTGTATTAACTCCGACATGTACGTCGCTACGTCAAAGTGTCTGCTAAATGACATTGTAGAAATTGTACAATTGTAGAGCTTCATGTCTGAGCTTCATGACTGAACTGCTATTCACTTTTAAATGTCAAAACGATGTTAAATGAGGACACATTGGGACCAGACAGGAGCTCCTCAGGCAAAAGGAAAGGAAAATAAAAAGGAAAAAAGACAACATCACTGCCTATAGTTAGAAAAGGCCACAATACAACGAAACTCCCAAATTTTGAAAGAGATTCTCGTGCATCTAGCTCTCAGCAACCATCTTTTCCTAATGAGATCTATTTTTCTTTGGTATTCTAGATGTGGCTGATGGCATCACTATTTCACTTGCATGCATGGCTAAGACAAAATAGAACCAGACCGAAATGTATTGGAAATGCAATTACATTTATGGTTGGGCCTTGTTTGAATTATAATGATTTCGGTCCCAAATCTGCTAATTGTTTCCAGTTGGTTGGTTCTTGGTTCTGGGAAAGGTCAGAATGGGTCACACTCCTATTTCACGGAAGAACACCATTCATAACACTTATATGATTAATGTTTGTCTATATCTACGTCATTCATTTCATGGACTGTAATTTAATTCCATGAAGTTTAACTTGGTTGCTGATAGTGGTCGACCGATACAGGTTTTTTAATGCCGATACCAATTATTTTGACATCAGTCTTAACTGATCCCCGATATGTGCTGCCGATTTTTTTTGGGCCGATTCTTGAAGCCGATATTGCCTTTTCTCCCTCCATTTACATGATAAAAATGACACAATGATAACAAATGTTACACAAGTCTCAATTTAAACAAAAAAAAACCCATTTATTAACAAAACAAACAAACATATTAACAGTTGGATAGCAAACAATGTATGTTGTTCTATGCCACGAGGTGGTGGCGCCTCAGATGAGCCACATATTTGATGTGTTTTTCTTTTTTCCAGTATGAGCAGCAGCTCACCAGCGAATGGCAGATGTTGCACCGAGCCTTGCCTGCTGTTGGCTCAGTGAAATGGGCTAATTGTCCGGCGAACGCAGGCACGTATCGGCCAATACAAGTAAAAACCGCAAATATCGGCCAGCCGTATATATCGGTCTATCTCTAGTTGCTGAACATGACTGATTCTTTTTTCACTTACTGTACTGTTACTATACAGGTACAGGACGCCTTGTTTGCTTCATCAAAATGGCAATCAATATAAAGAACATATGAGCAGAGGGGGGCCTTTTAAAGTATCTTGGAAGGGAGACGTGTCCAAACTACAAAACCTTTCTTCTCAATCTATGCCACTTCACTTGGCACAATCACCCGCAATCATGGCTTCTAGTACCACTGTCACGCCGATGATACCCAGCTGTTCTTTTCCTTCCCACCAAACGACCCCACAGTCTCGGCCCGCATCTCTGCTTACGTTGCGGAAATCTCCACATGGATGACAGAACACCACCTTCAGCTTAACCTCTCAAAGATGGAGCTCCTCGTCATCCCACCTTATATCAGCCTATCAATCTGCAGCTTGGATCCATGCAACTTGTGCCCACAAGCTCTGCACAACCCTGAGTGTCATGACTGATGACCAACTGACCTTCAAGGTTCATGTGTCCTCAATTGCCCAATCTTGTCAATTCGCCCTGTACAACATCAGGAAAATCAGGGGTAATCGGGTAAATTAAGTTCCCATTTAGAGTAAAATGGAGGATAAAGCACGGTATGCTTTAGGGCGGGGCTACAGTATGATTGATCAGTCACTACCACAGTGCAATACAAGCTTTGTTGTCAGAGAACTTTAACCCTTTCACAATGTGTTTTCAATTCATCAAAGTTAACTGGAATATTTTGGTTGCTTGAAAACATCTGGTTCAGTGTTCGACTTAAAGACACTAGAATGAGTCGTCCATTCATTTATAAAAACGATTTCCCCCTTTTTGCGCTACAGTTAGATGATGACGTAGCATCATTCCCACCCTGGATCCATTCTGAACATGTATCAGTTGCAAAGAAACAGGACAGCAAAAATGCTGAACTCTAGGCTTTAAAGAAGTGGCTCACAAATAAGAAATCAACTCGGGTGCTTTCAGAAACGCTTTGCAGAAACTTAAAACAAAAGAGACGTCAATATTAGTTTTTTCTGTTTTTGTTTTTTTAATGCAAAAGAAATTGTAAATAGAAATCTACAGAAATCAGTATTTTTGTTTTTGTTTTATAGGTCTATATACATTTTTTGGAAACTGTTAATTTTTAAGTCATTGATCAACATGAACTTGTAGTGAACTGCACAGTTTTTAGTCAGGAAACAATAGGTCAGCGGAACAAGCACATTTTATATTGATCAATGTTTCCAATCATTGATCAATTTAAAAAAAGAATACATGCACTACATGTTGTATCTCTATCTTCTCATTTTTGAACAATC
This sequence comes from Centropristis striata, assembly GCF_030273125.1. NCBI lineage: Eukaryota > Metazoa > Chordata > Actinopteri > Perciformes > Serranidae > Centropristis > Centropristis striata. The sequence continues at coordinate 15,364,968 of NC_081528.1, read as the reverse complement.
ATTGACAATGCATAATGAAAATTGCAGAAGAACACAAATCCACAAATCAAAACATTGCCGGGTCAAGAATTAACCCTAAGATCAGATTGGTACCCTGTTGGTGTAAAGCTTTCAAGGCAAGTTTTACTCTCATGTTGGGGTCATTATAGGAAAATTTGACAAAAGATTATTAAGGTGTTTCCTACGCTGTTAAACATAGTGGTCATTTTTGAGCCCTAAGGTAACACAAGGGTTACAGTATGACAGCAACACATGTTGATCAGACATTAAGAGAGCTGGAGAAGAACGAGGGCATGAAAACAGATTCTAAGGTTATGTTGGCGAGTGCCTCAACTGTCATCATGGAAAGAAAAAAATGTAAAATGAAAAAAGTAATTAATATTTATCCAGTGATTTGCACTATCGAGTTCTTTTTTTATCTAACTCCACCAGTTTTAGATGATTTTTTGTTCAAAATCGCTGAATTTTCACATTTACTGTTCAAATAGTGAGAAGAGACGTGCGGTGAGGCATCAGCCAGATGAGCCTCACCATGGATTGACAAGACTCGGCTAACTGTGCTGCCATGCTATGAAATGAGACTGTGTTGCTGTCTCTCTGGATGTCGCTATTCAATGTTTGCTATATGAACTAAATTTCCATAGTTTAGCTGATGTATATAATGTACAGTGTTGTTTGTCAACAACTGTATGTGTGTAACGTGTTTCTTATGCTGAGCAATAATAAAACGGCTGTGAAAAGGCACTAAGTGAGGCCCGCAGTTCTCCTGCTTCATGATAGGGGGCACTCATGATCCCAGTGATTCTTCTTGTGACTCCTCGGCTGCTGAATAAGTGACAGCAAGCTACAATCTACACATAGACCAGGGGTCGGGAACCTATGGCTCGCGAGCCAGGTGTGGCTCTTTTGATGATTGCATCTGGCTCGCAGATAAAACAAAATATTCTCACTTGTTTTAATCTATCCATCGATTTTTCACTGCTCATGTCCTGTTCAGGGCTGCAGTTCGCTGCAGGAGCAAGTGATGATACTGGCCTATGTTGGCCGTTGCTGGGTAAACAGGTAAACGCTCCCTTTTGAATCAGTCTACTCGGTCATTAGCTCAAAGCTAACCCTTCGACAAAGAAGATGGCGAAAAGAAAAAAAGATGACGAGTATCATACATTTCAGAATGAATGGACCGAAGAATTTGCCTTTATGGAGAGAGCAGGTTCTGCGGTGTGTCTAATTTGCAATGACAAAATTGTATCGATGAAATGGTCGAATGTAAAGCGGCACTTCGACACGCGCCATGCTACCTTTGCATCAAAATACCCTGCGGGAGACAGCAGAAAGAAAGTGTGCCAAGAGCTACTCAGCAGGGTGCAAGCTAGCCAGCAGCAACTCCGCGTATGGACCCGGCAAGGTGACTATAATTCCGCTAGCTTTGCTGGATCTTTAGCAATAGTGAGGAACGGAAAACCATTCACAGATGGCGAGTATGCTAAAACGTTCATGCTGGATGTAGCCAATGAACTTTTTGATGATCTTCCGAACAAAGACAAGATAATCAAACGGATACAAGACATGCCTCTGTCGGCAAGAACTGTTCATGATCGTACCATCATGATGGCAAATAAAGTGGAGGAAACGCAAGTGAAGGACATAAATGCAGCGCCGTTCTTTTCCCTGGCTTTGGATGAGTCAACAGACGTGAGCCATTTGTCGCAGTTCAGCGTGATTGCAAGATATGCTGTTGATGACACACTGCGCGAAGAAAGTCTTGCTGTTCTGCCAATAAAAGGATCCACAAGAGGTGAAGATTTATTAAAGTCTTTCATGGAGTTTGCTCAAGAAAAAAATCTACCTATGGATAAACTTCTCTCAGTGTGTACTGATGGTGCTCCGTGTATGGTGGGAAAAAACAAAGGGTTTGTGGCGCTTCTTCGTGAACATGTAAGTAGACCCATCCTAAGTTTCCATTGCATTCTACACCAGGAGGCACTTTGTGCTCAGATGTGTGACGGGCAGTTTGGCGAAGTGATGTCGCTGGTCATTCGTGTGATAAACTTTATTGTTGCCCGAACACTGCTGGATGAAGTTGGAAATAACTATCCTGGTCTTCTTTTGCACAGCAATGTGCGTTGGTTGTCAAGAGGGAAGGTGCTTAGCCGTTTTGCGGCTTGCCTGAACGAAATCCGGACTTTCCTTGAAATGAAAGGCATCGAGCATCCTGAGCTAACCGAAACGAAGAAGGAGCGGCGCATGGACTTCATTTATAAGTGATGGTAACATAACGTTTTTTTTAATTGAATGTGCTTTTTTGTGTGCAACAGTTTGTATGTGTGAAGAAAGCTGATATGAGATTTTAAACATAACCCGTTAACTGCTGCCAATCAAATGGTGAATAAGCTTCTCTGTAGGGTTCATATGTTGTAAATCTGATTGTGATGAAGTCAGAGCCTCACCAGCCATCAGCCTCTGTCACTGATGTTGGCATATAGATTTCTTCCCAGGCAATTTAGAAAGGTGGGATGAGTTCTTAGAAAACACTTGAAGGACTCTTAAGAATGCTCTTACCATTCCAACGGGACATTTTCCAGCCAGTTTCATTTCTTTTTAGATGCGTTAACCTCTACACGTTCCAGTGTTTGAACTCTTTCTAGCAGATCATTTCTAGCTACTCTCATGTCATAAACACTTAACTGTTCAATGCTTTAGTCCCATAGTGCAAGCAGTATTCCTAACAAACCCACACAGCAGAAGATTGTGCTGGGCTGGGATGGTCCTTCAGAGCCATTCAGGAAGTACTCTACCCGAGACCAGGACCCATTATTGGGCAATGGTTTCACTCCCAGTGTCCAGCACATGATGTTATAGATGTCCACTGCTCGAATGGGAGCTGTTCGAACATTATGCTTGAAGTCTGGATGGAATGAAGGAAATGTAATTAGATTTAACTTTCAAATTGATATACTGATATTACAGATTCCATTAATATTTTACCTCCCCACTAAACTAGAGACCACAGTGACAGAGCAGTAATACATGTAATTTCTTCTGCACCGGGTCACACTCTCTGTCTGCCTCAAAAAAACAACAACCAAAAAACAGCTAGGGCCCGGTTGTTCAAAAGTAATCTGCTCAGGTTTTGGATAACGGATTGGATCAAATCTTGAAAATGGGTTCTTCAAAAGAAAAAACGGATTACATAATTGGATTAGATCACTTAATCCAATCTTGGTTCAGAGGATCCAAGGATTAAACCTTTAGGTTTTGTTTTTTTTGTTGTTGTTTTTTTTTTTAACTTTTTAGTTGGATTGGGATCACTTTGCTCCAAGAAGTCTGGATTATAATGATCCCATCAGAAGGATGGATTCAGCGTGGATTTCAGGCCCAAAACATAATGAAACTTTAAAATGTTATCAAATAATACTATATTTGGATCGTGCAGTATATCCTATTTATTCATAAAGTTTTAATTTGATTTGTTCAACCATCAGGCTACTGTGATTAGGTAGGCTTTAACATATTCAGCTTTTAAGTATAGGCCTACAGCAAAGTAGAAAGAGTTTGGCCTCATAAAATAATCCCCCAAACAGCTGTCAATATTGACCACAAATATTAAATTTAATTCTGTCACTAATCAATGTATATTCATCACAATCACAGATATTTTTGTGTTGTTTTTAGATTATTTTTTAGTGATGCATGCAATGATAAGACAGAATAACAAAGCAATGGCAAAGGCATCACTGTTTTGTGAAATCCAAAACAAATCCAAATCAGAAATCGTGTCTAACTATTGTGTCCCTTGTTGCTCTTTACATATCTATAGTTCTACATTGTGATTTCCTATTTGAGCGCTGCTTATCAAGATTTGGTAATCCTGAAAAGTTTCTATCCAGATCAGATTGATCCAATCCGATGTTGCTTTGAAAAATCGGCTAAATAGTAAAATGTATTATGTGATCATGGATAGCAAAAAAAAAAGGATTACCAAATCCGGATCAATTTTATCCGGATTAAACCATTTGAAAAACTGGGCCCAGGACCCAGCCCGACTGGGTTGAGGGTCAGGTCTAGGTTAATAGGAACCCACTGTTACATCTTTGCACTTGCATGGTACAGCCTGACCGGGTGCTTTAGGACATATATCATTGTGAAGGACGTGGTATGTCTGATAGATCACAGGTATAAAATAATGCCCAAATTGTACTATTAAAATGTGACTTGATCGTTACCAGGTCCAGTTGCTAAGAAAAAGCCTCTCATGTCAAGGAATTCGTTGTCGTAACCATGCCAACCATTTTGCCAGGCTGAGGGTTCCCCAGAGTCGTTTTTCCAGTATGGTAGACTTGCCTTGTTCTGCAAACACACACACACACACACACACACACACACACACACACACAGCCAATTTTAACCAAAGATAAAGTATGTGGTACAGTGTTTTATTGATTTTTGTTGCCTATAAGCGGACTTCAGATACAACTCTGAGTCCTGCCACATCCAGAAGAACTCGGACAACACCGGTAGCGGGGCTAATAGCTACCGCTAACGCCGCAACGGTAGCGTTACGCTACCGATATTAGCCCTGCTACCGTCACGCCGGTGATCTCGCTTCGAGCCGGGGGACAGCGGAGCTGCCGAGAGACCTTTCGCCTTTCAACTTTCGCTCTAAACTATTTAAAACATCATCTACAGCTAAAGAGAGTTTCGCGTCTGCTGCAGCCATGTTGGATCCGTAAGAAAACTACAAGCTTCCGTCTGCCGGGTAGTACGCGTCATCGTCTTGCCGTCCCTCCCCGTTCTGTGACTGGATCCCTAAAACAGGGCTAAGAAACCTCTCTGGTTTCCAGACCCTTTGGCAGTTCGAAATTAAATCAAGCGTGCAAGGCAGTATGGGTATATACCCAGGCTAGGTCCGGACGATTGGCTTAGGTTTATTGTCTTCTGTGCAAGAATAAACTCTACTGCATCAAAATCCTGAGTACTTTTTATGCCTGCATTTGTATCTAGATCAAGGTGACACCTGACTGACACCAATCTTAGATGTCAGTCAGGGCTCCCTTTAACGTCTCCAGCTAATAAAAAACGCAGCTGCTCGGCTAATAACTGGGACACAGGTATGAACACATATAACCGTGGACTCGACTCCCTACATTGGTTCCTGGTTAGTTTTAGAATTGATTGTAAAATTTTACTGCTCACTTTTAAGGCTTTAAACAGCCTCACTCCAAAATACATATCTGATCTACTGACCTGGTATGTGCCCTCTTGACCTTTAAGCCCCAAATTCTTCTTCTTCTTTTAAATCTCTTTTTTTATTATTATTATGTCTGCTTATCTGATCTAATCAGTTTTACTTTCTCTGTACTTACTTACTTCCTTTGGCCTTATTTCATTTTATCTGCCTTCTTGATTTTATTTGACCGACTTTTTTTTTTTTTTTTTAAAACAATATGTAATATTAATAAAAGCGCTATATAAATAAAGTTAATTTGTTTTATTTAGTAGTCCAGAGTCTTCATAAATAAATCTTAGAATGGTTTCAATGTCTTGTTAAAGGCCTCATTAGGGGTTTTCTATGTTGCGCTCCCTGTTATCACTTAGCATGCTGCTTGGTCAACCTAGAGAGCATTCTGTTGCAATAAATGGTTAAAATGTTCCTATCCGAAGTATAGTTGCTTCCATCACAAACACAGAGAACGATGAACAGACAATGATGTCCACTCATATTTTAGAGTTGCTCTGCTTTAAAAGATCAGCCGGTAGAGAGAAGTAGACTTTGTCCAAGTGAATGTGCTGATACAAGTAAAACATCTGTTACCTCGGTGATAAACCAGCCTGGATCAGCCAACAGCGTCAGTGGAGAGACAAACTTCCCTCCTTTGAAATGGAAACGTTCAGGGATGTCCCGTCTGGCATAGACTCGCATGTTAGGGACCTGGGACAATGTGGCATACACCTGGCATAACACACAGATACACACAGTGTTAATGGAATCATTATAATAACTGGTCTTATCTGAAAGTCTTTAGGTATCCTACTACAAAAAGTAGCTTCACTAACTTGTGTTTCGAGCTGGTTGGTCAGACAGCTGCATGGAGAAATGTGTGACCAGCTATAAATTCATATTAAAGTTGTAAGCAGCAATGAAAGGGTCCTTGCATCTTTGCACATGTCGGGGGAACCAACAGGAACCAGGTTACACCAGGTATTGATATGTGGTTGCTGAGAAATTTCGGGCCGATTGGACAATGCACACTGAAGTTAGGGCAACTTCCTGTTTTATGGCGAGCCATCGAAATTTGCCACGCCATGACAGCAACACCGTTTAGAAAAACGCACAGTCTTCTTTGGAAATCATCATCAATATCTTGCAGCTTTTCTGATCAAATTGAAAAGGAAAGACAGGAATAAAAAAAGTAGAAGCCTTTTGGCCAGCTACTAAGGCTAAAACAGGTTGCCGGTCAACAAGAAACAGATGTACATCTTTGGGGTGGCTGTGGTTCAGTTGGTAGAGTGGCCGCCTACTGTTGGAAAGTTGGTGGTTCGACAATTTTGATATTTTATTCTCTCTGGTTTCCGTACGGGCCTCACAGCAAGAGGGTCGCCGGTTCGCCTGTGTGGACTTTGCCCATTCTCCCGGTGTCAGCGTGGGTTCTCACCGAGTACTCCGGCTTCCTCCCACAGTCCAAAAACATGCACTTTAATTGGTGTGAATGGGAGTGTGATTGTCTGTATCTATATGTCCAGAGTGTACCCTGCCTCTCGCCCAATGTCATCCGGGATCGGCTCCAGCGGTTAAGGATAGTGAATGGTTTCTGTGCCCCGGAAGTTATGCTGCTTAGCGCTTATTTTTAAGTTTCTGGATGGTCAGTCACTGGCTTTTCTTGTTTTCCCTGTTCTGTATCCCCGCTTTCCTCACTTGTCGTTCATTTGTGTCTTAGTCCCGCCCACCAGGGATGCATGGAGAGACGCAGGGAAGCAATGTCCGTTTCTAATGATGGCGGATCACAGCTGGATCAGCTGTCAGTCGGCTTTCTATTCTATTGCACGTCTGTCCGTCCTGGGAGATGGATCTCTGCTCTGTCTCTCCCTGAGGTTTCTTCTTCTTTTTCCCCTGCTAAAAGGTTTTTAGAGGAGTTTTTCCCTGGCTGATGCAAGGGTCTAAGGAGAGAGAGTTGTACCATTTTTACCTTTGAGGCAAATCTGTGATTTGTGATTCTGGGCTATATAAATAAAATTGACTTGATTTTACTTCTTTCTCCGTCTCTCTCATTTACACAAACATACACACAATCCCCTTTCTTCCCCTTCTTACAAATTATATATATCATGGAAGAGCAGAGAATAGAGATTCTGGCCTCACCTCTTGATACTTGTTGTCTTTGGGCCACAGACTGACTACTGGTCCTCTGTCCATCATTTTGACAATGGCTGACATGTTGATATACTTGTCCAGCTCTATGACCTTCTCCATCCACTGGAGTTTTGTCATACCATGGTCTGAAAATAGCATAATGTTCAGCTGGTTCACCATGTTTTTCTCCTGCAAAAGTATCACAAGCAAAAAGAACCAGTTGAAAAACAAACTTCATCACAGGAAAAGCAGCACCAGCTCTAAGTGTAACAACAGTAATGATATTACTAACTTTGATTTTGTTGTTGAGCGTCTGCATAGCCAGATCCAGTTGTCGCACAGCTGTTCTGACCTGATGAGAGTCTGGACCGAAGTGATGGCCCTCCACATCTATTTTCTCATAATATATTGCTGCCATGCTTGCTTGGCCTGACCTACACACACACACACACACACACACACACACACACACACACACACACACACACACACACACACAAACACACACACAAGAAGAAGAAAAAAGGGTGATGACTGAATATATATATATACATGTGTGTGTGTGTGTACATATATACATATACATATATATATATATATATATATATATATATATATACAGTCATCACCCTTTTTTCTTCAATTTCTTGTTCATTTTATTGCCTGGTACAACTTAAGGCCCATTTGTTTGGACAAATATAATGATAACAACACAATTAGCTGATCAGAGTTTGATTTAAGAGCTGATAACTAGACATTTTCAATGTTTTTTCTTGATAATGATTTTGGTTATTATATAGAAAACCATGGAAAATGTCTAGATCAGCTCTAAGGTTAAACTGTTAACAGCTATTTTTCTTTTGTTATCATCATATTTGTCCAACAAATTAACCATTAGTTGTACCAGGCATTAAAATAAACGATTAACTAAAGAAAACAAGGATGGTCTAATATTTTTTTCCATGACTGTATATACACACACACACACACACACACACACACAATGTATATTTTGTGAATGCACAGATGTATATATAGTGTATATTTTTGTAGTAGTTGCGCTAGTTTTTGTACGTGTGGATGTTGTGTCTTTGTTGCTTGTTGCTGTCTTATAGTTCTTTTTTTCATTCTATTCTATTTTATTTTTTTATTATCTTAACCTGTTTTACTCTTTACCTGAGCCACTGATACACTCAAATTTCCCCCATGGGGATCAATAAAGGAACATCTTATCTTATCTTTTAATTCGTTTGGGCAGATCTGCTTAAGCTTATCTTTCTTTCTTTGTTTTTCTTTTAGGGTAACAACTCCCCAGTTGTAAAATTAGAATGGGCTAAAACCATTTCACATGTCAACAAAAATAGAGTCTGATGAAATTTTGGTTCATATGTAACAGGTCCACTCTTGTGTGGTGAACATCTGGATGAGCTGACACACTGGACAGGACAGGGGAGAGAGGGAGGGAGGGATGGATGGAGGAAAGAGAGTCCTACAACATCAGAACATATCAGTAGAAGCTGAAGTAGAAGGAATAGTGGTGGAAAGTAACTAAGTACATTTACTCAAGTACTGTACTTCAGTATAATTTTGAGCTACTTGTACTTTACCTGAGTATTTCCATTTTGTGTAACTGTATACTTCTACTCCACTACATTTTGAGGCAAATATTGTACTTTTTACTCCACTACATTTACCTGACAGCGTTAGTTACTTTTCAGGTCGAAATTTAACATTAAAAAAACCATGATCAATATAAAGTGATTACCCATTTTTTTAATGAAACCTAATAGCAGTATATTATGTCGTTAAAATGAGCCCTACTTAAGAAGATTAAAATGCTGCTTTCACAAATGCATCAATCATAAAAATAATCTAATAATATATTTGGAATATATAAAACAACCTGAGTGGGTCCATTCTGCAGAACGAGTACTTTTACTTTTGATACTTTAACTACATTTTGATGCTGATACTTTTGTACTTTTACTCAAGTAAGTTTTGAATTCAAGACTTTTAATTGTAGTGGAGTCATTTCACAGTATGGTATTAGTACTTTTACTCAAGTAAAGGATCTGAATACTTTTTACACCACTGAGAAGGAATAGCTGGAAAGGTGGGATTGGGTGGAATTAATATGAATGTAATGAAAAGTTCATAATACCAATAGTGTATAGAAAATGTGGAATAATATCATTAAGTTAATTGAAAAGCTGACACATTGCCACTGCAATGACGGTTTAAATGTGTCAGAAGAAGTTGAAGAAGTGAAAACAAGCAAGAAGTAGTAGGGTGGAATTAATATGAATGTCACTGAAAAAAGTGGAAGTAAAAAGTGAAAAGTTTGCCATGAATCACAGGACACCTTTGTGTTGTTACCTCAGGACATTGAGAGCATTTGATATGGAGTCTGTTAGGTTTTTCTCTGATGGGTTGTAGACATATTCCTCACAGAATGTTGGACGGACACTCAGAATCTCCACCTCACAGCCTGAAGACACACAAAACATACCCACACACACGTATGTGAAATTACTGCATTATTTGCAGACAGCTGTTAGGACAGTCAACAATGCATGTCATAGCACACAGGCCTGGAAGTTAGTTCCTACCCCAACTTTAAACTGGGCTCAGGAGGCTGACTTGGAGGTCCAGTGCTAATAATCTTTCCTCTGAGAAATGTAACAAGATTGAAGATTATAAATCAATCTAATTTTTTTTATTGTAACATGGTCACATTTTAGGCTGTGGAGAACCATTTTAATGTGGTGTAAGCATCTGTAAATTATACCACTTAAACTACTGTATAAAAAACTGTAAAAGTGTCTATGTACATTTACTCAAGTACAATTTTGAGGTACTTTTATGTACATTTTATGTATCTTTATACTTCTACTCCACTACATTTTGAGGCACATATTGTACTTTCTACTCCTCTACATTTAACTGACAGCGTTAGTTACTTTTCAGGTCAAGATTTAAAATGAAAAACATGATACATTTAAAATTATTACCTATTTTTATAAATTAAACCACTTAAAAGTTTATTAGGTAGTTAAAATGAGCGGAGTGGAGTCATTTCACAGTGTGGTATTAGTACTTTACTGCGAGGGCCCATTCAGTACTGCTTGTTAATAAATGTATCAGGTTATTCATTAATAAAATGTAGAAATGTAACCATGATGATATTGGGTCATCCAAACTATTCAAATCATATGAGCATAAAACACACTACAGGGGCTAAATCTACTATTAAAAATTATTATTATTCTCAGAATCATTCATATGATTTTGACAACTGTACCGCTTGCAGCGCTGGGACCACTAGCTAAATGTCACTTCCTGCCACCAGTCAGGCTCTGCCCGCAAAATACATCATCACTGTTGGTAAACAGTAAATTAGTCTATACAAAACCATAAATGTGTTTATCCATTTTAGAACATAACAGTCTAAACAGAGCTGATGTGTGTCTACAGTAACTAATGTCATAGTCCAGCACATCACAACACTGAGTGGACTTTGGAAAGAACTATTCAACTGTTAATTAGATTACATTATACTTTATTGATCCCACAACAAAGAAATTCACTTGTCACCGCAGCAAAAACAGAAGCAAAAGGTGTAAATATAAATAGTAGTAGTTTGAATGTAAAATACAAATACACATCAAGATTATATAAATGCTATGGTGAGTAGTGCAATGATGAGTGCTAGGGAAAAATCGATACAGCATAGTATCGCCGTCAGTATTTTCACCTTTTTTGTTTTTTTCGGAGGTCATAGTGGGCTCACTTTTAGGAATATAATGGAGATGCAGATGTTTTATCATTCTGTGGTGGTAGTGTGTTGTTTTATGCTGCAGTCTGCTGACTGTCAAAAGAGCTGGTTCTGTGGTTGGAGCCAGGTTGGACACACTGGAGGAGGTGGTGGAGGTGGTGGAAAACAGCAGTGGATGGCTCCTCTCTCTCTCTGTTGCAGTATGGAGAGATTCAAAAGATCCTTCGCTCCTACAGCCATCAGGCTGTCTCATTCTTCCAGAGATTCTACCAGACTAACTGAATTTCCCCTCAGGGATAAATAAAGTAATTTTGATTTTTGATTTTTGATTTGAGACACTGGTATCATATGAAACTAGAAGATCTAAGGAATCTATAGGCGTCCTGCGTCAGGATATCATGTTGGGAAGTTGTGGAAATAATGCTGCAAAGTTGGGCTATTTTGTCAAGGAAAGTTTGATAAAATGCTGCAGATGTTGTCGTCCATACCTGTTTGATATCAGTTGAGTTCAGTTTAACTGTATACTTTGTTGGTCAGTCTGTGGGTTTGACTCTCATTGGGGACAAATAAAAAGACTGAAGTGAGATGAATGGACTGAACAATTCTTGATTGGATTAAATTTTGTGGACACAGAAAGGTACCTGTTTTAAAGTACAGGTGTTAGAGAAATTGACTTGATGTATAAAAATAGGATGTTCCCTTATTAGTCCCACAACAGGTAAATTCAACTTCTGCATTTAACTCATCTTTTTTTACACACCAGTGAACACACACACACACACACACACACACACACACCATGCTAGGAGCAGTGGGCAGCACATTACTGTACCCGGGGAGCAGTGGGGAGTTAGGTGCCTTGCTCAAGGGTACATCAGCTCTTCCCTGTCAGTTCTGGGATTTAAATCGGCAACCTTTGTAGTTAAACACATATATCACTTAAATTTCAATAAATTGCTGTAGTCAATTGCATTTACAGTTGTAAAATCACTTGTAACTCTCTTAACTTGCTTGAAGAACCACTCTGCTACACAAAGCAGATATAAAATGCCTATAAAAACCTAAGCATAGTTATGAAAAAAAAGGGCAGCTATTGACATTCTAATGTCAGGAGCAACAGGTGGAGTAGTGGCAGAAGCATGCTGGCCTGCCTTTTTCCTTCCAACTGAACAGTTGGATGTAGTTTTGAAATGCCTTTAAGTTATGAGTGGACCTTGCTCGATAGGAGAGCTTCGCTTTACAAATCCTACACTGTGCTTTCATGGTGTCACAAGTGTCAAAATGCATCCAAATGCTACTTCTTTTTCGTCTTTCACTCATCTTTGCACCACACTCCTCTCGTCTTCACTCCTCTCTCTCCTCTCTGCGTGTCTACCCCTCCTCCTGTCACCGTCTCAGCACTGCCACCCCCGCCCCTCCCTGCTTGGTGGTATGATCCTTGTCAAACTTCACATGATTGGTTCGTACAGCATGCATGTGACATCCGTAGTCAGCATCCATAGCACCCACAGGTACTTTTCCTAACGAGAAAAGTAAAAAAAGAGAAAAGAAAAAAAGAAGAACGGTTCGCTGATGGAGGTGAACCGTCTCGTTCGCGACCAACACATTACTATCACCCACACATAGGGCAAGAACAAGAAATGACGTGGCCTGTGTCGCCAGCTGTTCTGTATGAGATGAGATGAATGAGATGCACAACAGAAAAATGCTGCTGGAATGATTTCTGTGTAGAGAGGCTATAAAATAGTCCCTCTGTTTGCCCTTGCATTTTTCAAAATGCCACCCATACATACAGACAACTTCATTTGAATAATCAGGTTTAGAATGTATGTCCTCACCAGGCCAGTAGTACATGTAAACCTTCTTTCCCAGTTTCTGCAGGGTGACCCATAGGGGCTCTGATCCATCCCACCACAGAGGCAACCGACTGTCAGGATTGGTCCCAATCAGAAACTGCTTATCGGAGGCTTCGTCCCACATGTAATTTCCAGTCATTTGATGAGCATCGCAGTGACGGCCTGAAAAAAAATCAACATGAACAACAAATAAGCCTTATATTATCATTAAGTTACATTGTCGAGTAAACCTCAGTTGTCATTACCATGAACATACACAGTTTAGCTTTTTAAGGAAATGAATGAGCCTTTATCAGAAAGGAAAATATGTACACATGTGAATTATTTTTAAAGATGTTTCAGTAAAAGCAAGTTCATTTAATTCAGGCTAAAGCAAGAAAAGAAATTGTCAGCACCAAGCAGGGCTGGCTGGCACTGGGATAAGGGGAGGTGTCGAATCATTGTGTGTGTGTGTGTGTGTGTGTGTGTGTGTGTGTGTGTCCAACCAGTGATGTTTCAATAGGAGAATGTGCTCTATCAAAACACACACATCAGCACATCATCAGGGGGCAGGCTCCAAAACTCACATGTCGTTGGCCAGGATGGGCTGTTGTTGTTTGAGCTTAGTAAGACAGCGGACAGAAACACAAAGGCGTGCTACACCCGCACGCAGCTGCAAACCAACAAACATCTTCACTCATGTTGATCTTACCAAGTCATTTTCCTCAGTCTGACCTGAGTCTGACACACATCTCTAACTTGATAGATTTTTAAATTTCACAAATTATCCACCTGCTTCATTCAACTTAAATTACTATATGCACATTTTGATGGTACACTGCAAAAAAAGCCAACTTGTATTTTTTGGCCTAAAACAGTGATTTAAGTTGGTAAAACTTCTTATTTAAATTAAATTATTGACATTTAGGGCAATTATGTAAGTTAGCACAACAAAGGAAGCCAGTTGTCTGCTCAAAAACAAGTTGGTGAGTTGTTGTCACTTATATCTTTAAGTTGGGGTTCACAACAAGGGACAATAGTTCTGCTAACTCTTATTTCGTTGTTGTGAAATTCGCTCCTTAGCGAAAGCTAGCGGCTAACTGATGCTAGCGGCTAACTAATGCTAGCGGCTAACTGATGCTAGTGGAGCTGCTTGTTACAGCTACAAGAGTAGGCATTAGTGTATCAATGCTAACTCAAAATTGTGGTCGCAACATTAGCTGACATTTCATAGCGGCGTTACAATTGTGCCAATTCAGCACATTGCAGAACTTAGCAAAAGTAAGGATTAAAAGTTATTATAACTTATAATGTAAAATTATAAGTTAGTACAACTTACAGTTGAGTTGACAAAAATCTGAATTCAGAGTTGAGCAAACTCAAAAACAAAACTTAAAATATTTAGTTTAATTGTCCAACTTAAAACTTAAAAAAGTTTGTTGCCTTGAAATTTTGAGTTCAGCCAACTTTTCTTTTTTTGCAGTGTAGGTAATACAGGTGCATCTCAATAAATTAGAATATCATAGAAAGGTTTATTTATGTCAGTAATTTAATTCAAAAACTGGAAATAACTCATTATATAGATCCATTACACACAGAATGAAGCATTTCATGCCGTAATTTATTTAATTTCTTGTAATTATAATGATTATGGTCTTATATTTAATGAAGACCTAAAATTCAGTGGCTCAAAAAATATTACAAAAGACCAATTTTTAAAAGTATGTTTAATCTGGAAATGTTGGCCTCTGAAAAGTATGTCCATCACTCAATACTTGGTTGGAGCTATTTGACTTGAACTACTGGAAATGGACTTTTCATCATATTCTAATTTATTGAGATGCACCTGTATATCCCAGGAAATGATTCTCCATAATTTAGGATTTAGGATCAGATAATTGAAAAATTGCTCAAGTTAACAGACCAAGCACTGACAACAGCCATTAGTTAATGAAAATCCCTCAGCTCTCTCTCCTGCTGGTCTCACTGCTGTGGATCTTGGTCGGCCCCAGAATGCTTCTCTCCTGTGGTCCACTCTACACCGAGCGCATCGCTACTGACCAATGGTGGCTCTGGCTATTCCAAAGACTCTGACTTCTACTATCATAGACCATGTTGTCATTGTTCATCTTGTTCTTCTCTGTCGCTCTTGTTATGACCAGGGGTCTTATGGTTTCTGTGTTTTGTTTCTTGTAGTGCCTGGTGCAGGTGATCCTCCCTGTCAGAGTGAGGTGCTGCTTGTTTTTCCCCCTTTTTGTTTCCTAGGTGATGGTTGGAGTGGGATTGGACAGCGGCTGATTGAACAGCTTTAAAGGACGGCTGCTCAGGACGCCTCCCCCTCTTGGCCCTTTTTTTCCTGACTTGCAGCCAGATGGCATAGTTTGAATTGTTTGTTGCCACTGTTGTTAAGTAGTAGTGAAGGCCAGATGAAGCTCCATGAAGCCTTGAAGCTTTTCATCCAATTGGTTAAAAAAGAAGGTTAATTTCTCGAGGCTTCATGTGCTGCTGGTCAAACTCTTTATTATCATTTCCACAATTTGTGATTGGCCTCTTCACTGCAAAAAAGCCAACTTGCATTTTTTGGCCTAAAACAGTGATTTAAGTTGGTAAAACTTGGAAATATAAATTACTGACATTTAGGGTATTAATGTAAGTTAGCACAACAAAGGAAGCCAGTTGTATGCTCAAAAACAAGTTTGTGAGTTGTTGTTACTTATATCTTTAAGTTGGGGTTCAAAACAAGGGACAATAGTTCTGCTAACTCTTATTTCTTTGTTGTGAAATTCGGTCATGAGCGAAAGCTAGCTGCTAACTGATGCTAGCGGCTAACTGATGCTAGCGGCACTTCTTGTTACAGCTACAAGAGTAGCCATTAGCATATCAATGCTAACTCAAAATTGTGGTCACAACATTAGCTGACATTTCATAGCTGCGTAACAATCGTGCCAGAGAAATTCAGAGTTGAGCAAACTCAAAAACAAAACTTAAAATATTTAGTTTAATTGTCCAACTTAAAATTTTATTGACGTTTGTTGCCTTGAAATTTTGAGTTCACCCAACTTCTCTTTTTTTGCAGTGTTGGCTGTCTGCAACAGTGTCAGCATGGGAATAATCACTGCCAAGAACAATTTAATTTGATTTGGTGTGGTGTGGTTCATTCATTTAATCTGTTTTTGATTAACATATGGGTAATGGTAAAAGTCTATTAATGTAAAAAAAAAAAATCTGTGTCAGTATGATTTCAATCAATGTTTAAATAAATCCAATAGGACATGAGATGTTTATATTAAAACTGTTGGTGTTTTCCAAAGATTAGACAGTGATTGTGCTGATGATACTGGGGTGATGACGATGACTTTATTCATTTTTATTAAGAAACAATATTTTTGCCACTGTGATTGGACTCAATTTTGCGGGGATCCATTGCGCTTTATATATGTTCATATATCACGTCAACACTCAAACTATTCCCAAATTGTACCAATGAGGCTTCAAATGTCATCAATGATGTCACCCGCCCTTAAAGAAACAAGCCTTGATACGTGTAACATAGTTAATCAGGTATTAGGATTCCACTTGCCATCTTTAAAAAAGCCCACAGGTATTGAACGCAGCACCCCTGGGGTTTAGTGTCGTGCACCCCGGGGGCAGCTGCATTCAGACCTTGTGGGATAAACGGTAAGGTTACGGGCTAGGAGCTCCGTCTTTTTTCTTTAATATATTCATTTTATTTTATTTTATTTTAGTAGAAACTTAACGTGTCTTTTAATTTTATATCTTTCAGTGGGATGCACTTGTTTTATTTCGTCAGGTATGATTTTTGTATTTCATGTTATTGTATTTCATGGCATTCAGACCTTGTGGGATAAACGTGGGATGCACTTGTTTTATTTCGTCAGAATAAATGGCTGGATGCCAACTCGATGTCCTGGTCGACTTAATCACACAACGCAAAGAGAAAGTACTAAGCCGCTACATACGCACTTCATAAAAGACTTCCTGGATTTCTCGAAACATGCTCCGAAGCCTGGGCACAGTCCGTCCCATCACTATTAAGTAGTGTTGTGATCTTTGTTCTCTGTTGTTTTATAACAAATATTAGTTAATTGTGCAGTCCTGGTAGGTAGGGTGGGTAGCCTTTTTGTTTAATAATCGTGTTCTCCTGTTTTTGTGTAGGGAGGCAGGAAAGAAGCCTGTATTTCATTTCACTTATATTTGTTTTCAGGTTAGTTAGATTCAAAATGAGAGATGTTTTGTTTGGTATTTTGGCAATACTCACCCTGAGGCAAAATATTTATTGTTGTGTCCCATAAATTGTATTGGACTGCTTATCTTTGTCATCCTGATCTCTGGGGGTTGGGAAGGGGGAGAACACTTTTATGTTGCGCACAGGTTACCCTAGGCCAGGGCGTAACACTCTCTCCCTCTCTCAACCCTCTTCTCTATCCTCCCTCCCTCTCCCCCCTCAACCTCTATCTCCTCTTTTCTACTCTTTTGATCTGTTCTGTACAACGGCATCTATTGGACGTCTGTCTGTCCTGGAAGATAGAGCCCTCCTCTGTCTCTCCCTGAGGTTTTTTTTCTTCTTTTTTCCCTGTTAAAAGGGTTTTTGAGGTATTTTTTTCTTGGCTGCTGCGAGGGTCGAAGGACAGAGGGTGTCCTACCATGTACAGTCTGTTAGTGCATTTGAGGCAAATCCGTGATTTCTGATTCTGGGCTATATAAATAAAATTGAATTGAATCAAATGACACCTCTGTGGAAAGTAGGTCAAGGGGAGGGGAAAACAGGGAACACACAGGCCAACAGAGAAACAGGCCGAAAAACAGACCCAGATCATAACAGTTGGGGCAATAACATAGACTCTGTATCTTTGAATGTAAACCTATCTAAACTCTTCTGTACTGTACTTCATTAATTGTCGTATCTTTTGTTTCCGTCTAACAAGTTCTACCCCTGCTTCATTGGCAATCAGAGTGAGTCCCAATACAACCATAAGGTTGTGCCCTCATTCATATATTGGACAACAGAATGAGATGAGGAATGAATGTTTAAAAGTACCGTGTATCATCATCAGCTTTTAATGCAACAGTTTATTTTTCTCTCCTCGTATCCCCAGTTAAGTGCTCCCATAATCTCCCACTCTTTTTTGGCTTGGGAAGTAATTATTTTCCTATTATTATTTTGTATGTGGCAGCAAAACACATGCACTTTGAGATGTATTTTTCACCTTTCTGCTCTAAATAGGTAGCTAGCATTTGCTTGTGTCAGGCGGCAACCTCTGGGTCTGAGCAGGGAGGCAAACCAGGAAGTGCCTTAAGCTGCATTCTACCGAAAATTGCAGCAGGGGGCACTAAGTGTGGCTGCAAAAACATTTCTGTCCATTCATTTCAATGCAAAATGAGAAAACTTCCCACTTGATTTATTACCTCAGAAATGTTTTTTAGGACAACACTATGGTCTCAATCACCAGTAAAAAAACTTCTTCAAGACAATTTGATGTTAATAGTTCTAATAATGGCCCCATTTAGAATAAAATAGAAGATAAAGAATCGTATGATTTGGGGCGTGGCTTCCTTTGATTGACAGGTCACTAACAAGCAGAGCCTCCATCAGGAGAGAAGCAGAACAATGCGTATCCACGACAACGTGTCAATAAAGTAATAAATAATGTGAAATAGATATAAAAAAGGATGTTTACCGGTTTGGTCTCATAACTTTGACCCTTTCACTGTATTTTCACTTAATGACAGTTTATTTGAACATTTTGTTCAGTAAAAATGTCTTGTTCAGCGTTTGGTTGGACTAACAGACACTCCAAGGAGTCGCTGTTCATTTTTCTGAGGTAACTATAACATTTTGTTTTTTGCCAAAACTAATAAAGGTAACATCCCAACTTTTTTTTGTTTTTAATGGTAATTTTCCCCCGTTTTTCAGGTTCATGTTTTTGTTTTTTTAATTATCGAGATACTTTGAAATTCTGCGAGAACATCCAACCCGCAAGTGACTCCAATGGATCTATGGTGACTCCTGCCCCATCTTCAACTTTCTACTGTACCGGGTCAATGAACGTAAGGCATGTATTAGTTACACAGGGTATGACAAGCTGTCTGATTTAAAATAGCTAATGACTGTCCTTTTTGTAGGCTGCTCTTTTTACAATCCATCCATCCATCCATCCATTTTCTTCCGCTTATCCGGGGCTGGGTCGCGGGGGCAGCAGGCTAAGCAGGGCATTCCAGACGTCCCTCTCCCCAGCCACAACGTCCAGCTCCTCCTGGGGGACCCCGAGGTGTTCCCAGGCCAGGAGAGAGATATAATCCCTCCACCGTGTTCTGGGTCTTCCCCGGGGCTTCCTACCAGTTGGACGTGCCCGGAACACCTCTAACGGGAGGCGCCCGGGAGGCATCCTTACCAGATGCCCAAACCACCTCAGCTGGCTCCTTTCGACGCGAAGGAGCAGCGGCTCTACTCCGAGCTCCCTCCGGATGTCTGAGCTCCTCACCCTATCTCTAAGGTTGAGCCCAGCCACCCTACGGAGGAAGCTCATTTCAGCCGCTTGTATCCGCGATCTTGCTCTTTCGGTCACTACCCAAAGTTCGTGACCATAGGTGAGGGTTGGAACGTAGATGGACCGGTAAATCGAGAGCTTTGCCTTCCGGCTCAGCTCCTTCTTCACCACGACGGTCCGGTACAACGCCCGCATCACTGCTGACGCTGCACCAAACCGCCTGTCCATCTCACGCTCCATTCTACCCTCACTCGTGAACAAGACCCCGAGATACTTGAACCTCTCTCCCCACCCAGAGGGGGCAGTCCACCGTTTTCCGGCAGAGAACCATGGCCTCAGACTTGGAGGTGCTAACTCTCATCCCAACCACTTCGCACTCAGCTGCAAACCGCCCCAACGAGTGCTGGAGGTCCCGGCTTGATGAAGCCAAAAGAACCACATCATCTGCAAAAAGCAGAGATGCAATTCTTAGGTCACCAAACCGAATCCCTTCCTCCCCCCGGCTGCGCCTTGAGATCCTGTCCATGAAAACCACAAACAGAATCGGAGACAAGGGGCAACCCTGGCGGAGGCCAACACCCACTGGGAACGTGTTTGACGTTGTGCCGAGTATGCGGACACAGCTCTCACTTTGGTTATATAGGGACCGGATAGCTCGTAGCAACGAGCCCGGTGCCCCATATTCCCGCAGTACCCCCCACAAGACTCCCCGAGGGACACGGTCGTAGGCCTTCTCCAAGTCCACAAAACACATGTAGACTGGATGGGCAAACTTCCATGCCCCCTCCAGAAGTCTCGCAAGGGTAAAGAGCTGGTCCGTTGTTCCACGGCCAGGACGGAAGCCGCATTGTTCCTCCTGAATCCGAGGTTCGACAATCGGCCGGAGCCTCCTTTCCAGCACCCTGGAGTAGACTTTTCCGGGGAGGCTGAGGAGTGTGATTCCACGGTAATTGGAACACACCCTCCGGTCCCCCTTTTTGAAAATGGGAACCACCACCCCAGTCTGCCACTCCACTGGCACTGTCCCAGACCTCCACGCGACACTGAAGAGGCGTGTCAACCATGACAGCCCAACAGTGTCCAGAGCCTTCAGCATCTCAGGGCGAATCTCATCCAACCATGCAAAAGAATAAAAAGAAAAAAAAAATGGGCGGCTGTGGCTCAGTTGGGAGAGTTGGTTGGCCCCCAACCGAAGGGTTGGTGGTTCGATCCCCGACCATCGCAGCCTACATGTCGAAGTATCCTTGAGCAAGATACTGAACCCCAAATTGCTCCCGATGTGCTGTGTTCATCGGTGTGTGAATGAATTCCCAATGGTGGCAGGTGGCACCGTTTAGGGTAGCCTCTGCCACCAGTATGAATGTGTGTGTGAAAGGGTGAATGAGCGCAGTCTGTAGTGTAAAGCGCTTTGAGTGGTCGCAAAGCGACTAGAAAAGCGCTATATAAGTGCAGGTCCATTTACCATCCATTTACCATTACCAACCCTGGCGCCTTGCCGCCGGGTAGCTTTTTGACTACCTCGGCGACCTCTGCCAGGGTTACTGGTGAGTCTTCCCCTGAGTCTTCAGACTCTGCCTCCTCTACAGAGGACGTGTTGGCTGGATTAAGGAGTTCCTCAAAGTGTTCTTTCCACCGTCCGACGACATCCACAGGTCGGGTCAGCAGGTCTCCGCCCCCGCTGAACACAGCTTGGGCCAAGCCCTGCTTTCCCTTCCTGAGACGCCCGACGGTTTTCCAGAACCTCTTTGAGGCCGACCGAAAGTCCTCCTCCATGGCCTCCCCGAATTCCTCCCATACCCGAGTTTTTGCTTCAGCGACTGCTGCAGCTGCAGCCCTTCTGGCCGAACGGTACCTGTCTGCTGATTCCAGAGACCCCTCGGCCAGCCAAGACCGAAAGGCCTCCTTCTTCAGCTTGACGGCCTCCCTCACCGCTGGTGTCCACCAGCGGGTTCTTGGGTTGCTGCCACGACAAGCACCGACGGCCTTCAGGCCACAGCTCCTACCAGCCGCATCAACAATTGAGGCTTTGAACATGGCCCATTCGGACTCCATGTCCCCAACCTCACCCGGGATGTTGGAAAAATTCTTCCGGAGGTGTGAGTTGAAGACCCTGCGGACAGGGGCCTCCGCTAGACGTTCCCAGTTCACCCTCACTACACGTTTGGGTTTGCCAGGTCTGTCCAGCATCCTCCCCCGCCACCTGATCCAACTCACCACCAGGTGGTGATCAGTTGACAGCTCTGCTCCTCTCTTCACCCGAGTGTCCAGAACATGCGGCAGCAGATCTGACGATACGATAATGAAATCGATCATCGATCTTTGGCCTAGAGTGCTCTGGTACCAGGTACACTTATGAGCAACTCTATGTTCGAACATGGTGTTTGTTATGGACAATCCATGACTAGCACAGAAGTCCAATAACAAAACACCGCTCGGGTTCAGATCGGGCAGGCAGTTCCTCCCAATCACCCCCCTCCAGGTACCATCATCGTTGCCCACGTGAGCATTGAAGTCTCCCAGAAGAACTACAGAGTCTCCAGGCGGTACCCCTTCCAGGACACCACCCAGAGACTCCAAGAAGGCCGGGTACTCCGAACTGCTGCTCGGTGCATAGGCACAAACAACAGTCAGAGACCTTCTCCTCGCGACTTGCAGCCGCGAGGAGACGACCCTCTCGTTCCTCGGGGAGAACTCCAACACAGCGGCGCTCAGCCGGGGGCTTGTGAGTATCCCCACACCCGCCCGGCGCCTCTCACCCTGGGCAACTCCGGAAAAGGAGAGAGTCCAGCCTCTCTCCAGGAGTTTGGTTCCAGAGCCCACGCTATGTGTGGAGGTGAGCCCAACTATTTCTAGCTGGTAACGCTCCACCTCCCGCACAAGCTCGGGCTCCTTCCCCGCCAGCGAGGTGACGTTCCATGTCCCCAGAGCTAGCCGCTGGAGCCGGGGGTCAGCCCGCCCAGGTACCCGCCTTCGCCTGCTGCCCGACTCCCACTGCACCCGACCCCTATGCCCTACTCTGCGGGGGGTGGGCCCACAGGTCGGCGGATCCACGTCGCTTCTTCGGGCTGAGCCCGGCCGGGCCCCATGGACAAAAGCCCGGCCACCAGACGCTCGCCTGCGTGCTCCCCTCCCGGGTCTGGCTCCAGGAGGGGGCCCCAGTTTACCCGTGCCGGGCGAGGTACACTGGTCTCTCATGGTCCGCTTCATAGAGGTCTTTTGAACTTTTTACAATGCACCCCAGATTTTCCATTTTTCCACAAAATGTAACATGTGATGCAATATTTTAGATTTGACATGTTAAACAACTTCTATGTTAGTATTCTCTGTTATGTCTCTGTAGTGTTAGCGTGTACTATTAGCATATAGCCTAAAGTTATGACGAATGGCTCGTTGTAAACAAAGAGTATCATACCCTGTGTAACAAATTACATGCCTTAGATGCAGCATGTCACCATAGATCCATGGGAGTCACTTGCAGGTGGGATGTTTTTGAGGGATTTTGAAGTATCTCGATAATTTGAAAAAAAAAAAAAAACTTGAAAAACGGGGAAAAAATTACTGTGAAAAACCAGAAAAAATTGTACATTAAAACAGGAAAAATTACCCTGAAAAACAAACCAAAAAATAAATTACTCAGAAAAAAATGTTTGTTTTTTTCCAAGTGAATGCAATACGCTTCCGTTAAAGATGGCATATAAATGCATGCATGTTTATCTCATTTCATTATAAACTATATACATTGCCAACAGGAAATAACAATTTTTATGTTGATTCTAAAGCATTGTGTTGCTTAGACAATAGGATTCATTGCTTGTGAACAGAACAGAAGAGAGGATTCTAAAAAAAATTATTGCAGAATAAATCACAATCACAATATTGGTGGAAAAAACCCAACTAGATTATTTTCCCCTAATCTGCAGGTACCACATGACAATGAGTTGGTCAAGTCATTGATGAGCGAGTTTTTAAAAAATGATGTAGAAACCTTTTAAAATGAACAAATACTTTTCAGAGAAATTAGATCTTGTGGAGGCAAAGGAAAATAGGGATGAACTAAACAAGTTTTGGTTGCAGATACTTGCCAATATATCTCAGTTATTGAAACTATTTAGGTTAGGTTTTTATTCAGTAATGACCACCTACAAACTGTTTACCTGCAGAAAAATAAACAAACTGTATGACTATTGTGATGGTTCTCTGTATTCGTCTCACCCACTGTTTCTCTCCAAATACAGCTGTATTTTAATGACTTGGAAACAACAAATCCATTAGCACCATAACAGAAATTCATAAAATGAGTGCTGTTTATTTTGCTCTGAAGAACTTGCCACCAGAATATAATTCATCACTTAAAAATATTCACTCATGTTTTCTGTTTAATTCTGCGGACAGAGAGGCCTATGGGTTTGGAAATATTTTGGAACCACTACTAGAAGATATGAGACTTCTTGAAAGTTCTGTTATACAGGTTAAGATGCAAGAACAAAATAATCTACACTGCATTTTTCACTTTTTAAGTTGTCAAACAACTCTAATCAACTACTAATCGGTTCTGTTGCCCCTGGGATGTCAGCATTTCACTTCTACCTCTGAGAAATTCCTCTTCTTTTGTGCCTTTTAAATGGAATTACAACTTTACTTTAAAGCATTGTTTACCTCATGCAACCAAAAAGCTTGGAAAAAACTTTGAGTCTGAGCTCCAAATGTAAAATATTCTCTGAACTTGTTTGAATATATTATATGGCTGGAACAGCACACAGAAATCAGCCTTCAGACATCACAGTTTGGTATGAGTTTGGTACAATGGAGGGAAAGGCAAAACAAAATTGCATAAGGCAAATTTTTTTTATTATTGTGTTTCAAAATTTTTGTGTGCCTCTCACACATTCTAATGTCACAAGTCCATCATATACACAGACCTTAATCATTCCTCTTAATATAATAAGTTGGCCTACCTGATTGTAAACATTTAGGGAATTATTGTAAAGGAGAATAAGGCTTCTTGTATGTTTTATTTAAGGCATCATATTTTTACCGCTTTCTTGTAAATTCTGTGGTGGATTCTGTTAACTCTTCAATGTGCTTTTATTTTGAAAGGTACAGGTGGACCCACGTACCTGTGATGTCCACAAGTATGTGTCCATGTAGCTGACAAAAGCAAAGGAGCCTCTGGCCAAATGAATATGAATGAAATATGTGAAGATAAGTGTCCAGCTGAGATCTATATTGTTTTCCAGCAGGTTATGTTATTTGTATATGTAAATGTCCATTGATCTATATTCTATCCTGACATTGAGTTTCTGTCCCTTCTGTACATGCAAAAAGGGAATATTCCTTAAATAACCTTCTCTTTTGCTGGTGCTATTACATGTGATTCAGACAGGCACTGTGCTTGTGGGTGAAGGAAGCTGCTGGTACGAGTCCTACTGACAAAATGTTCATAAGGCAACGCTGCTGTTGCCGTGTAATTATGCATTGTCAACATTCTGCGTGATTGGTCACAAGAACTACTGTATTGTCCAACACAATTAGTGTCACTTCATTTCAGTCTAACTGACCAAATACACGCCGCTTTTGATCTCTGATCTCAGCCAACCGCTTTAGTTCTCTGAACCATGTTCAGAAAGGGCAAATTGAGAAAAAGCGCCTTGCCAAACAACATTACCGGAAAATGGTTGAGCATATATGTGCAGAACAGCTGTGCAATATTTACTGTCCTCCATTTAACTTGTCTTTCAAGCAACAGTCCCTACAATATTGAAGCAGTTAACTATTATCAGCAGTAAAGAAAATGTAAAATATCACTGTTTCGGGTATGTGGGTCAGAATAAATAATGGATTGCAACAGAGACATTGTATACAATTGTCCTCCTTCCTTTCTCTCTTTTTTTTGAAGCACAAAAACACAGACACACACAAGCCAACCAAAGAAAATGTGTGACAAAGTGCAATGGAAATAGATTAGGCAAGTAAATGATGGTATACATGAAGCATGTGCAGTCTTTCTCACAAAATGATACTGAGAGAGGAGTAAACCCTTGCTGCTGTGTAAGCAACTTGAATTGAGCCAGCACAGACCCCAGCACTGGGGGTCTAATCCTGGACCTCCCTAACTCCCTGCATCAGCAACTTCTTGCTGGTTAAACCCAGCGCTGCTGCTGGCCACCAGCCTTGCTTTGTTTTTCACCATCTGACCTTTGACTAGTGCTCTTTCAATCATGTCATCTTATTGTGGCCTTGTCTTCTGTAATACTAGTTTACTGACTAGAAAATTGGGGCCACCATTTTATTATGACATATATAAATTATGATAGATTCTGATGGAAACCTTGCTCAAGAGCCTCTCTCTGAAGATTGTGTGTGTGTGTGTGTGTGTGTGTGTGTGTGTGCGTGCATGCGTGCGTGCGTGCGCGCGCAGTGAGTATGAATATATTTATATATATAGCAGCATATCCATGCATACATGCTATTAATACATTTGACTTGCCTTGAAAAGGTCAAGGACTGAAGACCTTGAGCAAGGCACCCCTTCCCACCCACTGCTCCCCGGGAGCCACACTACCCTGTGTGTAAAGGATGGGTTCAATGCAGAGGACAAATTGACTGCAGTGTGTGTGTGTGTGTGTGTGTGTAAATGATCATTTTGCCCTAAAAAATGCCCTACAAAGCCTAACTGCAGTAACTACTCAAAGGGGAAAAATTAAAAACGTTTTTTTTTTTAACTTTCTTTAACTGGCCGGCCAAACAGGTTATGGGTAGGTAAGTGATATGACACATATTTTTACATGTACTGATGATGTCATTTTTATGCTCAAAAATCATGATGATTAATTTGGCCTTTGACCCGCAAAATGTAGTTAGTGCACTCTTTTTTCTGGATTTTGTTGTTACTCCCAATTTATAGATCTTAATTTCTCTGAAATAAAGCAAAATTGAAATCATGTAGAACTTTTCATGATGATTCGGGACAAGACATCAACTCTGACACACATTTCTTGTAGCATAATAACATATTTACTCTACTGTAAAGCAGTACAAAGTACAAATGAGTAGTGTAGAACCTGCAGGTAGGTTAAGTGTCTGCATATTTCAAGTACTCCTGTTATCTTTATACTTGTCATATACTCAAAATATAGCACACAGTAATCTTGTGTAGTTACTCATTAATGTTCATTACAGCTTCAAATAAAACAAGGATGAAAAACAATCTCACAGCACATAGTGGAACACTTGCACAGGACTACAGAGACAGTGTGCAATAAATGCTAAAGTGGTCAGAGGGAAAGAGTAGGCTATGGACAGATATTGTCTTGCTGACTATGTCTGGGTCGACAGCATGCTATAACACAACAAGTTTCAAAAGTTTCAAGAACACAAAACTGAAATTCACACGGCAGGATATGGAAGCACCAGAACAAATCCAGAGAAAGGGCAGACATAGTGCAGAAGGAGCCAGGGCTCCATATACATGAAGCAAAGGAATCATGAAATCAAAGCCTGCTTTTTTATACTATACATTCCAATTTTATGGGCAAACGTGTATTTATGGTCCACCTTTTTAAGTAATGAATCACAGGAAATTATGAAGCGTGTCATTTGACCTCCAGGTTCAGGGATATGTGACTTAAAGCATAAGTGAGAGGGTAAAATACCTGACAATAAACTAAGTTTGGATAGCACTGTTCATACAAGAAATGCAACTCAAGTGCTTTAAAACTGTGATGCATGGATGCATCTACCAGAATTAACTACTTCTTATTTAGAGACCTGCAACCACAAAGAACATCTGCCAGTCCCTGGAGGCCATATTACTGTTTATATGCTACACTGCAAAAAAAGAAAAGTTGGATGAACTCAAAATTTCAAGGCAACAAACTTCGATAAAATTTTAAGTTGGACAATTAAACTAAATATTTTAAGTTTTGTTTTTGAGTTTGCTGAACTCTGAATTTCTCTGGCACGATTGTAACGCCGCTATGAAATGTCAGCTAATGTTGTGACCACAATTTTGAGTTTGCATTGGTACGCTAACGGCTACTCTTGTAGCTGTAACAAGCAACGCCGCTAGCATCAGTTAGCCGCTAGCATCAGTTAGCCGCTAGCATCAGTTAGCAGCAGTTGGCAACAAACTTCGATAAAATTTTAAGTTGGACAATTAAACTAAATATTTTAAGTTTTGTTTTTGAGTTTGCTCAACTCTGAATTCAGATTTTTGTCAACTCAACTGTAAGTTGTACTAATTTATAATTAGTACAACTTTTAATCCTTACTTCTGCTAACTTCTGCAATGTGCTGAATTGGCACAATTGTAACGCCACTATGAAATGTCAGCTAATTGCAACCGCAATTTTGAGTTAGCATTGATACGCTAATGGCTACTCTTCTAGCTGTAACAAGCAGCGCCACTAGCATCAGTTAGCCGCAAGCATCAGTTAGCCGCTAGCTTTCGCTAATGACCAAATTTCACAACAAAGAAATAAGAGTTAGCAGAACTATTGTCCCTTGTTGTGAACCCCAACTTAAAGATATAAGTAACAACAACTCACCAACTTGTTTTTGAGCAGACAACTGTCTTCCTTTGTTGTGCTAACTTACATTACTGCCCTAAATCTCAGTAATTTATATTTCCAAGTTTTACCAAATTAAGTCACTGTTTTAGGCCAAAAAGTACAAGTTGGCTTTTTTGCAGTGTATGTATGTGTTGTTGTTTTTAAGGATTAGGCTACTCTAATGACTAGAGTGGCTGTAATCAGTAATTGTATGCTGATAACAGCATACAATTATGCTCGCCTTACTCGTTACTGTTACTGCAGCACATATTAAGTGACATATAAGCAGTAAAACTTAAAACTGTAAACCTGACAGAGGAAACAAAACTAAACGTTAAGCTTCTGAAATGAGCAATGAGGTTATACTGCTGTTTCTTATGATTTGTCTGTTAAGAAGCACCACACAACAGCTCAGGACTTGTGTCTGCTTCACATTTTAGAAAACGTTAATATTTTTCTCATGATGATGATGATGAATTTTTTTTTCATGCAGTTCTGCTGAATAATGCATTTCTTATAAATAATATTCTTTATGTATGCTCAATACACATCAAATATGATAATAGAACTTATTTCCAGTGCACTGGAAAAAAATGTCTAGCAGCAATGAACACAAGAGCTTCAGTCTCACTGTTCACCTCTCACTCTACTACAGTAGGGCTGTCACTTTCTATACAACAGAAGATATCAGCAAGCAGAGCCGTGATCTCAGGACAGAAGCATCTGAGGAGCATTCCCAGGAAGGATTTTGAGTTCACTGTACACTAAAGATGGCAAAATAAATATTATGATAATTTTCTCAGTCACTTTGGTGCATTTCTTACATCACTATGAACATTTGCACAACAGTTAGTTCAACCTACGCAACATTTGTGCACATTATAGTAGCAGTTTCTCATTCCTTACAACAAATTGCAAATGCTTTTCGACAGTCATCAAATGCTTTCATACAACCCTCTGCTGTTTTATAACATTATCATTTGCTTATGTCGTGTCAGTCAAAATTAACTATACTTGTGAATGCTGGATAGTCATTCCGTAAAAAAACTAATAGTCCTCATTTCATTGTTTGAGTCATACATACAAAAATGTTGAGCTAGTTGTCAAAATCTGTCAAGCAAGTTTTATACATTAAAAAAAAAAAAAAATTCCTGAAAATGTCTCCTAAATTGAACATTTTTTCTCAGGTGAACCTCAGCTTTCACTGATGAGAAGGGATGTGTGAAGCATTAGTTGCAACCGATGATAAGCCACTTCTCTACAATCACTTAGAGCTGGATCCCATAAACCCATAAACACTTTACAAGCATATATGAACCAAGCAGGACACAGTGTGGACCATTTCTACAACACTGTGATACAGAAATGGAAGGTCAGCCTTGTGGAAGAGGGGTTAGGGTGCAAGGAGGAAGGGGGTGACATGTGATGACATCACAGCAGAGTCCTGCAGAGGGTGGATTTGTCACTCGAGGAGATACTTTCTTCGCTGCATTGCAAGAGATGATATTGGCTGTAATGTAGATGAAACTATGTGGCCAGACAGAGAGGAAGGTCTGGATGTGCATGAATGATTTACAGTACTATGTATGTTGTATGTTCAGTTCCAATATGTACTGCAATATTGTTTACAGCTGTGCACAGCTCTACCCAAAGGGAGTTTATGTTGTTCATAAGGGTGTATTTTTTCTTTTGCACAATGCTGTGAACAACTTATAATTGCAAAGAGCATATGCAGTAAATATATGAAACATACATATTCAGTGTGTTGTACTCAGTTACCTCACTAAATACAGTAATGTGTAACTTTACTGTAGTTTTCAAATGGCTGTGCAAATAGTATATAATGCTGTCTTGAGCATTTTCATTCATTTACAGAGTAAACTGTCATAATGAAAACATGCCAAAGCCATTTGACTATCTTGTTCATAAACATGGTGTCAGGACTTTTCATCTTGGTGACACGCTTTTGCAGGTTATCAACTAGGTTTTGCAGTTTCTACTAATTGTTTTCAGAAATGCATTAACTGTTGTGCAAATGTAAATAGTGATGTGAGACATGCACCAAAGCGAATGAGAAAAACTGTAAAACCTTAGCTGTAGAAACCTAAACTGAAGTGAACTGCTCCTTCTCAACAGCACCCTAAAACTGTGCTCCCCAAAATAAAATGTGGATACAACCACGCACCTTATTTAACCCTCTGGAGTCCATCTATTTATTGAAAATACACTGAGCATGTCTTATTAACAGTGCTAACTTTATTAATATATCATATGTGGACAAGCTGAGAAAGCCAGTTGAAAGTGCAACCATATGGGTTTTTACACAGTGTGCCATTCATGTTTCTAGACCATTTTTAAAATGTGAATTTTCCTTCTACTAAACTACTATTTTTGATTTACATGCAAATAGGCATTTTGTTGATGTTTTATAGTTATTTATTTATTTCATTATTTTCTGCTGTTTTTGTGTGTATAAATAGTGAAAAAAAGGTACATTTCCATAGAATCCTATGTCCTTTGTTTGTTCCTTTGATAGCCAAAAAAGGGAAAAAGGGGCCATGCATGTGATGTAAGGACAGACTGAAAGATGCTAAACAGAGACAGAAAATAATGCACAGGAAGTTTTGAACCAAAATCTCCTGGACTTCAGAGATTTAAATACTGTTTAGGCAAAAGGGCAAGATTGGATGGGTGGGTGGGTGGGTAGGTAGATAGATAGCTAGATAGATAGATAGATAGATAGATCTGATTACCTGTCATTAATGAGTAGTAATTCGGGTATGACAAACTCGGGAATTCCGGAGTCATGTAATCCACCTTCACCCCATTGCCCACGAGTTGGCGGAATCCGGGCAGAGCGTGCAGGTCATCCATGTAGTCATAGCGGAACCCGTCGATCAGGAACAGCAGTAGGGGCCGGGCTGCCAGACCCTGTCCCGCTCCGGACAGCAGCAGCAGGAGCAGCGGGGGGAAGAGCGCGGCGGTGCGCCTCGGAGACATGCTCTGCTGTGGTTAGGTAGTGGTGACCCGAAAAGGTGCTGCCTTGCCCTGCAAATGACAGGCGAGCTGTTTGGAGAAGTGATGAAGTTGCAGCCCTCTACACCGCGGAGGGAAGGAGTCTAGTGGCTGCGGGGAGGCGGGGTTTTACGGTTTTACTTTAGCTCGTTAACCCCCTAGACCAGGGATGGGCAACTGGAAGCCCGGGGGCCGCATACGGCCCGCACCCTCAGTTGAAGTGGCCCTCAGTACAACTACATGCGTTTGAGCATGAAATCTTAAAAGCGCAGTGTAAAAATGCACAAAATTACTTCTTGCAATTAATGTTGGTCTGCTGTTCTTGCACTGAAAAAAGAAGAAAATAAATTAAAGTAAGTGGTTATTTTTTTATTTGCTTCAAACCTTGTATTCCTATTAATACTGTTAAACATGCATTTGAGCATGAAATATGTTAAGTTACTGCACTGTAAACATATTTCAAATTGTAATTTCATCATATCTGGTTAAGTGCACGGTCCTATATGTGGCCCTGTGGTAGTGTCGATGAAATATTTTGGCCCCCTCCAGCATTTAAGTTGCCCATCCCTGCTGTAGTGGGACGCCTGCCCCCACAGCCTGCGATTAAAGAGTCCAAAAAGTAAGAACGAAAGAAAGAAACATTACATGTAATCAGTGGTGGAAGAATTATTCAGATCCCTTACTTAAGTAAAAGTACTAATACCACACTGTTATATTTGATATATTTTTCAAATATATTATTGGATTATTAATATTGATACATTTAAGCAGCATTTTACTGTTGTCCAGATAAGGCTCATTTAATCACTTAATAAACTGTTACAAGATTTGATTTTTAAAAAGTCTAATCACTTAAAATATATCATGTTTTTATGTTAAATCTCGACCTGAAAAGTAACTAAATCTGTCAGCTAAACGTAGTGGAGTAAAAAGTACAATATCTGCCTCAAAATGTAGTGGAGTAGTGTTCAGTAGTACTGAAGTATAAAGTTACATAAAAATGAAATACTCAAGTAAAGTACAGGTACTTTCCACCACTGCATGTGATGTCTTTTCCAAATAACTTTTTCTTGACCTCAATGGAAAATGTCTTAAGGTCAATGAAAGATGTGAAGGAGAATTCTGGAACATGGACTACTGAGAAAACCTCATTTGTCATCCTAAGGGTCCTTATAGTCCATCATATGGAACCATGCAAACTCTTCCACTCATTCATAAGTGTTATGGACATTTACTTGTAGTGGAGTAATTTTACAGTGTGGTATTAGTACTTTTACTTAAGTAAAGGATATTAATACTTCTTCCACCTCTGTTTTTTTCCTGCATTTCGTGTTTGTGTGTGTCTCAACTTTGTTTTGTTAAGTGACTTTGAGTACCTTTTAAAAGCGCTATACAAATCAAATGTATTATTATTATTAGTATTATTATTATGATTATTGTTATTAATAATAATAATAATAATAAATAATAGATTAGATATTGATTCATGTAATGTATCATGATTATACATTACATTATACATTATACATACTTTACTAGAAACTCTTCAAACATTTACTAATTAATAAAATATTTAATCATTTGAAATGAACCCAAAAGTTGATATTTGTATAAGCATCTCCTCCGTTCCTCAGCATTACATGTATTTTTCAAATTTTATTCACACACACTGACACATCATCATCCTCATCATCAGGCAAACCTGGGGGATCCCATTCAGTATCATGATAGTATCTCACTTAAAACGGCTCAAATCATCTTCTACAACTAACTGACAGGCTTTAATCACAGTTACCAGACATGTTCCCAACATTAAGGTTGTTATCAGGGTCATACTAGCAGTAGTTAAGAATTTGACTACACCAAAGTTGAACCCATGATCATCATGCAATTATTTTGGGTTGTATCAAGAAACATGTTTATAAGACCAACATTCAGAACCAATGACTTCAGGTTCCTCCTTGTTTCTGCCAGGAGAAGGTCAGGGCCCATAAGACTTGGCTTTACTAGAAGAATTAGGATGGCTTTATAGCACTTTTGACAAAGCTAGGATTTCTTGTTGAGACACAAAAACACCATAAAGGAGGGCAGGAAAACTTTTGCAACTTGCTTAAAAACCTCTAGAAATATCTCTTCTGTCTGTATAATGGGGAATGCAATGTAGCCTGCTTCTGTAGCCTAAGATAAGCTGAATAACACATTCAGTTTAACAGTGGTGGAAGAAGTATTCAGATCCCTTACTTAAGTAAAAGTACTGTTAGAGATTAATAAAATTAGCAATAATCTGCATTATGACCTTTAGTAAAATGCTGCTTAGAAATGTATTTAGCAAAGCATAAAAAACACATCTTTTGTGACAGGCACAGCACACAGAAATAAGGAGTATCAACAGAAAGGACATACTGACAGCGCTTTGCACATCGCCACATATCTGAGGGCAGATGAAACTCTGAAGCACTGTTGGTGCAACAATTCAAGGTCATCGGCCCAGGTGGAGATAGGCACTGACCAACACTAGACAACATACAGAAGTGTGCTGTTATCTTTTTTCCTTCCACAGGGCGGTGTCTGGAAGCTGAAGCACCAAGAGGCTAGGACTAGCCTGTGTGCCAACGAAATGGGCAGACCGAGTCTAAACCATGGTGCTGCCCCAACAGTTTTGACCAATCAGATAGTCGCACATTCACATTATAAAACTCTTTTATTAGCAGCCTGTGGTTTCTGAACAGAGAAGGTACATCCTCACTCTTTTATTATTCTCTTAAATAAATAGTCAAAAGGATATTTCTCTCCTCTCATCTGTTCTGCAAAAAACAAACTCATACCACACTGTGAAACTACTCCACTACAAGTAAAAGTCCTGCATTCAAAACTTACTTCAATAAAAGTACAAAAGTATCAGCATTAAAATGTACTTAAAGTATTTAAAAGTACTCGTTATGCAGAATGGACCCACTCAAATAGTTTTATATATTATAAAATATATATTATATATATAATTTATTCTAAATATATTCTAAATTATTATTTAAGTGTTTTAATTTTGTAAAGATAGGACTAATTTTAACTACTTAATATACTGTTATGACATTTAAGTAAATAAAAGTCTAATCACGTCAAATTCATCATGTTTTTTACGTTAAATCTCAACCTGAAAAGTAACTAAAGCTGTCAGCTAAATGCTGTGTAGTAAAAAGTACAATATTTGACTCAGAGTGTAATGAAGTAGAAGTATAAAGTTACATAAAATGGAAATACTCTGGTAAAGAACAAGTACCTCAAAATTATACTTCAATACAGTACTTGAGTAAATGTATTTATACTTACATTCCACCACTGCACTTTAATAAATTGCAGGGCATGCAGCTGTATGCCCTATTCCCACTGGTTAGATGTACTCTTTCAGGAAGTGCCTGCTGTTTCAAGGCAACATTTACCAAAGAATTAAAAAGAACTTTGTCCTAAATGTTTTTCCATTTGAATTCCCTCCACAGACCTTAGCTAAAGGTGGTCGACTGTGTCCTACATATGTTAAACCAGTCACTTTCAGTTAACATTATGATGGCTTCTTTCTCCCATCTCAATTTAACATATACTTTAGAAAGACCAATAGTAAAGAATAATAACTGCTGAAATCAGTGTTCTGTATTATCTTTCTGTGCATTAATGTTGTCCTAATTTTACTAATTTCTTTCTCTACAGCAATTTAAATATTTTATTTTTCAAAGTAAGATCTTAATTGATGATATCTGAAGAAATCTTGTTTCCCTAAATTAAAAGTGTTAAAAGAGGTCTAAACCATTATCAGAGGAAATGATACAGTATAAAGTGATATCACTATTTGTCCATTGTTTAAATCTGCCATCAAATTCTGTTGTCATTGTTTGAGTCCAGGGCCTGAAACAGGGAGGCCTCTGTTTCAAGGTAAAGTTAAAAAATGTGACCATATTTTTAATTGATCATTTGACCTGTGTATGAAGTGTGTGCTTACAGTTAGTGCTGAGTTGACACTACATTGTGCTTGATGTAGTGCAAGTGTACTTTGTACCTAATGAGGTGATTTAACACTGCTGTATAAAAACTCACACATTGAACTTGGTAATCATCATCATCATTTTGTCTATCTTTATGTTTATGATACATCTTATTGGTCTGGCATCAACAAAACTACTTGTGTGGACATTACATAAACAACATAACGTGGAAAACGTTATGTTGTTTATGTAATGTCCACACAAGTAGTTTTGTTGATTTGGGGCCATTCTCACTGCACTGGTGTCACAGGGTGAATTTAGCTAAGAAAGTCTTCCTGACCTACAGTGTCGATGCAGAAGTGTAATGACATTAAACAGGATGTGTTATGCAATCCCCTTTCTTGTGGACAAATTGGTCCTTTAGCACAGTGTGCTGGAGTTGGCCATGGCTTTCAACACCTTGCCAACATCCCATCCTTCAGTCACTATGTGGGAACCATTGATGGATTCCACATCCACATCAAGATTTGCCATGCTCCATATGCACAAGCTGACCTAAACAGGAAACTCTCCCACTCTGTCCAGCTTTAGGCAGGCTGTGAGCACTGGCAAATTGACACCATGGCACCATAAATAGCCTAGCATTGCTAAGGGCTTTTCCTCCACCAGCTGGTTACCGTGGGGGATGGGGGACAAATCTGACTGCACCCAGTACTGGGAACCAGTAGTTGCCCTTTCACTGTCTTACCAAATGCATAAGAGTGAGTGTATGCCCAAGACCATTTTGTTTCCATTGTCACTGGGCGAAGCGGGATATTTGACATTGCACCTGACGTCCAACACACACCTCCCACTTGGTCTGACAGTTATCCAATCACTGTTCACTGCGGACGCCTTCACTTACTTGACACAGCACCCGCCGCTTATTGTAAACAAACCAGCATGCTAACTGTACACGTGGTGTCCGCCGCTGATCATAAACAAACCAGCATAGCTAATTGTCTGCTGAGTGTCTGTGCTTGTTGTAAAGAAACGGAGGTCGCTAAGTGAACACATGCTGCTGCAGCACATACAGACTGTACTGCTACAGAGCTAACTGCGTAGCTTATTAGCACTGTGCTACTGTGCAGCATTGCTGCTGCTCTGACTATCATCTCCTCCCACTATCGTCTCCTCCCACTATCCTCCACCTCATTCCTCGAGGCCAGACTGCACTATGAAAAGGCACGAATATCACGCCTTCACATGCTCACTATGAACGGCCTAAGGCGAAAAGCCGGCTCAGATCTTTCTGGCAATATAGTAGGACATTTGCAGGACCGCAGTATAAAAGGGGCTAGCCACTTTTCAGGTGCTACTGGGTGGAGTCAAGGGTCATAGGTAGCACTGGGCGGGGGAAGAGTGCAGTCAGCGCAGTGGCTAATTTCTCATCAATATATTAGTGTATTTTGACTTATTATGATCAACTGAACCCAAATAATGTACACTGAATGAGTTAGTGTTGCAAGAAATACTAAATTAAAGGAGAAGATGTTTACCTATACGTCAACTCTGTTAAATGTGGTAAAATTATGTTAACCGAGGTTTCCCTCTGACAGTCAAAATTAGCTTCATCAAGAGTAATTTAAAATATTAATTCCATTCATCAAACAGACTTTCACAATTCACTCAGTTCTTCTAAAAAAAATGTGCCATGTTTCACAGGGCAGAACTCTGTTTTAATGAAATCACATTTTGTGCTCACATGTTGAGTGGCGGTGAACTCAGATCTGTTCAACTGAGCAGTTTGTTAATGAAGAGTTGTAAGGCCAGCAGTCACTGGCAGTCACTGCATTTTCAGAGCAGTGTGCTTTCCCCCCGACAGACTAATGGCTTTCTGTCCAGTGGGACATTTTTCAGACTATTGGGGGTTTCGCAGAGAGACCATCCAAGATACCATGGTCAGGTTGCCAGAGACAGATTCAGTAGGTGAGTTTGGCCATAGCTCACAGAGACGTAATAGTGGAAAAGAGACTAGTGATAGGAAGGGTGGAGGTTGCCGGTTGAGAAAGAGGTTCCAGTGCCACCTCCATCACCTGTGCAAAGGGATATACATGGAGGTCAAAACTAGAAGGAGAAACTGACAGCCAGGTGTCTCTTACCTCTGTGTTTTGGGACTACACCAGCCACACCAACAGAACAGCAACAGAAACTTCTCTGTAGCCTTCGTGTCTTGAGACGCACACTCCGTCATCCAAAGCAGTGAAAGTGTGTGAGTCTAACATGCCTCAACACAGCCTCCTCCATGGTCCACAGTTCATCTCTTCACAGCAAACACTGCCTATAAAAAGTATTCATCCCCCTTGGATGTTTCACCCTTTTGTTGCTTTTACACATGAAATCATGGTCATTATAATTTGGCCTTTTTAAAAAGAATCTGGTCACTCAGTTTGTGAGGATGGCCAGCTCTAAGCAGATTTAAACAAGTGCCATACTCCTTCCATTTCTTAATGATGGATTTAACGGAACTCTGTGGGATGTTCAGTGATTAGATTTTTTTTGTAGCCATCTCTTGACTTGTACTTTTCAATGATCTTTTCTCTGAGTTGCTTGGAGTGTTCTTTTGTCTTCATGTTGCAACTGTAGCAGGAATAGTGATGAACCAGAGACTGGACCTCCCAGACACATGTTTTTTATACTATAATCACTTGACACACATCAGCTGCACTCACTGACTGTGACACTGCTGCATCGACTAGCTGGAACTCTGTTAAATTAGGTTAGTTATTTTAAAGGGGGTGAATATTTATGCAACCATTTATTTTACCTTATATATTTTTCTTTAATTGACATTATTTTGTAAAAATCTGTTTTCACTTTGATATAAGGTTTTTTGTTTTTTTTGCAAATTCTTTTTAAAAGGCCAAATTATATTGACCATGATTTCATGTGTAAAAGCAACAAAAGGATGAAACATCCAAGGGGGATGAATATTTTTTATAAGCAGTGTACAAGAGACATGAGATATTTCATTAGTAGAACCAGTCTTCTCATCACTAATCACCAGTAGGGGAAATTACATAAATGTTTCCTGCCATTCCCTGCTCCCTTGCTGTAGATGTGGCTCCCTGCACCTGGATACCAAGGAGGAACCTCAGGAGCCGGCCGTAGCAGAGGGACAGGCAAGCAGCGCCCTCCGCTGCCTACTCTCAGCAGCTGCAGCAAGCACATTATCAGTCTGCCAGGTTTGTCCATCACACATTCTGTATGTGATTTTCATGGACAACACATTGTGAGAGAAATTTCTTCTTCTATGAAGAATTGCTATTTCTCTAAAGAAAATACAAAGCCTGTGTTATGAATGAAAATCCTTTACTTACATGGTCCATGGAGAGAACAACCCAGCAGAGTTTTCTGTCAACCATAGAAATGTATTGGCTTAAATACATCAGTCTCCCACATGCACAACAGCAGTAAAACCCATTATAGCACAGTAATAAACCCAGAAAGCAATAAAACAAGATACCCCACCTGGCCGAATGGCTGAAAAGCTGCCCTCAGGTATTTCCTGTTCTGAACTCCGAACCCCAAGATCTCCACAATCTCAAGGTGCAGAGAGGATAGTCCGGTTTGGATGAACTCACAATAGCGTCTATGCTCTTTAACGATGATTCGGTTCTATTAGCTTTATCAAACCTTGACCTTCATCACTTGAGCAGTTTACAGCCTATGTCGGGATGAGAGTCCGCACTTCAAAGTCTGACGCTGCGGTTCTTTGCTGGGAAATGGTGTATCGCTCTGTCTGGGTCGCAGGAAAGCTACTGACCCAACCAAAGGAGTAAAAGTATTTTGGGGTCTTGTTCACAAGTGAGGCTACAATGGAGCATGACAACAAGTTTAAACTAGCCACACAAGTGCCAACATACAGTAGTGTTCAATATAATAGCAGTCCAATGTGACTAACCAGATTAATCCAGGATTTTAGTATATTTTTATTGCTACATGGCAAACAAGGTACCAGTAGGTGCAGTAGATTCTCAGAAAACCAACAAGACCCAGCATTCGTGATATGCAGCTCTTAAGGCTGTGCAATTGGGCAATTAGTTGAAAGGGGTGTGTCCAAAAACATAACTGTGGCATTCAATCAGTGAGGTCATCAATTTTGAAAACAGGTGTGAATCAGGTGGCCCCTATTTAAGGATGAAGCCAGCTCTTGTTGAACATGCATTTCTCTTTGAAAGCCTGAGGAAAATGGGTTGTTCAAGACATTGTTCAGAAGAACAGCATACTTTGATTAAAAAGTTGATTTGAGAGGGGAAAACTTATAAAGAGGTGCAAACAATTATAGGCTGTTGAACTAAAATGATCTCCAATGCTTTAAAATGGAGAGGAAAAGCAGAGACACGTGGCAGAAAATGGAAGACAACCATCAAAATGGATGGAAGAATAAGCAGAATGGCAAAGGCTCAGCCAATGATCAGCTCCAGGACGATCAAAGACAGTCTGGAGTTACCTGGAAGTGCTGTGACAGTTAGAAGACGTCTGTGTGAAGCTAATCTATTTACAAGAATCCCCCGCAAAGTCCCTCTGTTAAAAAAAAGGCATGTGCAGAAGAGGTTACAATCTGCCATAGAACACATCAACTGGCCTAAAGAGAAATGGAGGAACATTTTGTGGACTGATGAGAGGGCCAAGGGCCGCAGACAGTTTGTGAGACGAGCCCCAAACTCTGAATTCAAGCCACAGTAGACAGTGAAGACAGTGAAGCATGGTGGTGCAAACATCATGATATGGGCATGTTTCTCCTACTATGGTGTTGGGCCTATTTATCACATACCAGAGATCATGGATCAGTTTGCATATGTCAAAATACTTGAAGAGGTCATGTTGCCTTATGCTGAAGAGGACATGCCCTTGAAATGGGTGTTTCAACAAGACAATGAGCCCAAACACACTAGTAAACAAGCAAAATCTTGGTTCCAAACCAACAGCATTGCTGTTATGGAGTGGCCAGCCCAATCCCCAGACCTTAATCCAATTGAGAACTTGTGGGGTGACATAAAAAATGCTGTTTTGAAGCAG
Source organism: Centropristis striata (assembly GCF_030273125.1). Lineage (NCBI taxonomy): Eukaryota > Metazoa > Chordata > Actinopteri > Perciformes > Serranidae > Centropristis > Centropristis striata. The sequence continues at coordinate 15,324,902 of NC_081528.1, read as the reverse complement.
AACCAAGACATGTAAATTAATTGTGGAATGTTGTTAAAGAATCTTGGAGTGGAAATCCTAGAAACAAAAAAGTTTGTACAAAATAGTTTTGTGCTTGTAAAGTCAACTGCAGACACAGCTATTTTTTTTAACACACCCCTTTCAACTAATTGCCCAATTGCACAGCCTTAAGAGCTGCATATCATGAATGCTGGGTCTTGTTGGTTTTCTGAGAATCTACTGCACCTACTGGTACCTTGTTTGCCATGTAGCATTAAAAAATATACTAAAAACCTGGATTAATCTGGTTAGTCACATTGGACTGCTATTATATTGAACACTACTGTATATGTCAGTTCTTGTGTAAGCAGTAGCCTGGCTTTTCACATGACAAGTGCATTTCTCTGGTCAGTCAACAAGCAATTTTGCACTGCTCTTGTATGCAAAAAAATGTATGCATTTAAAATATACCACTGATACTGAACCATTACACTCATGTATATTCCCTGCATGTCAACCTGGGCAGGTTAGATAGTTGATCACCCGTCATCAGCCTTTTGAACTATACTATATAAGGGTGCAATAACCATTGATTGAAATGATGTCTTTTTAAATAAATTCGTAGTTCAGTGTAAGAGTGACTCTTACCATTGATGCTCATTTTCAAAAGACATATACAGGTAATGTGTGCCATATTATACTACTTTTATTATGAGCCTATCATATTAAACAAACACACACAAAAGGTCCCAAGTTCTTTACCCCCCATGTATCTTCTCTGTATTCTACCCCTTTTTCAAACTGGCCTTAATGCCTGCAGTATTGTGTTCTCATATTTCAGTAATATTGATTACATTAAAAGACATACCAGTAGTGTAACCAAACATTGTTATTTTATTATCTTAAAAAGTAACACAATCCCAATAGGGTATCACATACACTACAACAACGGTAACACCAGTACTACACATCAAAGGGACTTTCAGATATTATAGACATTTAAAAAAAATCCCTCTTTTTGTTGTTTAAATTATTTGACTAGGCATGACAGATAAACATCATTTACAGGTATGACATACCGTCACCATTAGAAACAATGTTATTGTTGAACCTCCATTTTTATAAACCACTGCCGATGTTAAGGGAAGACATTTCATGGACTGTCAGTGTAGAAAAGTGATGGAAGGTTACAGGACTGTGGCTGTAGGGGACTGGGGGTTAATAGAGGCCCATCGGGCCAGACAGTAGCAGGGAGGAAAAGGGTAGGGGGCAGTGCAATCATCAGACATGAAGGATGGAAAACATGACCTTCACCAGGCAGGGGACTACAGCCCTATTTTACTGCTGGAACAGGGACAAGAACCCCACTGTGACTGTGGAAATGGGGCAAAACCCCTAAACTGTGTAACAGTAGAGATTAAACTCTCTAACTTTATGAACAACTCAACTGTAGTGGTAAACCCAAGATTAGTGGTATAATAGGGACTGAATCTCCTGTATTTGTAGCAAAAAGGTACCCTTGAAATGGTTAAGATGGAAGAGAGATAAGAACTTGCTTTACTGAATCTGGATTTATCCCTCCTGTGTGTCTTTTTGTAGTCACAAACAGGGATAGAGGATAAGGTTCGACTATGCGGGAACAACTGACACAACCCCTTCTGTAGAGATGTAATTGGGACTAGAATCCTATTGCAATTATGTAGTAAAGACTAGGGCTCTAGCACTGTGGGCTTAGCAATGGACTGGAAGTCCATGTTGGATTAGAGTAGAGACCAGAACAGTATACTCATAGAATATTGACAAAAGTGGGATCAATACCCTACAGCAGAATTAGAACACTGCTGACATTGTAGACTGTGAGCTACAATCCAAGAAAACTCAGAGACAAGAGACTAAAATCTGAATTATTGGTGGTTTTAGTCCCACTTGGATTTTAGTCCCTAGCATCCCTGGGGAGCACAACCCAAGAACAGCAGTGGAACAGACAGTAAACCCCTTTTAATTGTAGAACAGAGATTGGAATAATAAAATATTGATAGAACAGTGACCATATTCATAGAACAGAAACATCACTCCAGTAGGGAAACCCTGGCACAGAGGGTGAAGCCCTGGTATTTGCAGTTTGAAGCAAACTTTTAACCATAGTGGTAAGACATGAGGTTGTACACTTGTGCAGTGTCAATATGTAGAGAACCGAAAGCAGTGGTAGAATGAGAACTAAAACCCAACAGTGGGTCAGGGAGGAGAATCCTACTCCAGTGGCATGGACAACACTTTCTTACATCTTAAACAGAGCCATGTGATTGGTTCTTTATTGGGATCAAGAGAGTTTACATGGGAAGTGTTTGTTACATTGGGTCTGAGGTGAGGTGAATTAAAGCCTATTTCAAGAGTTTGATTCCCACAAACATTACGTTGGGAGGTGGGAAGCCAGTGAGGGTTCTTGTTCTTGTCGCTACACTAATGAGTCCTACTGGTCAGTCATGGTGCCTAAAGAGTTGCCCACTGGTGACCAAAAGGATAGTTAACTGTGTCAAGGACTGCTAGGCAGAAGGAACTGAGCACCTCACATTGAGCGAACACAAGGAATTCTATGAAAATAAATAGAATTTTTATAAATCCCATTAGGTCCTACCATACAGCAAGCAAGTTAACTCAAGCTGAGAGCGACAAGTAGCCTGATATACACTGTTCTTTAACCAAAAGCAACTACGCTTGTAGGTTTTACTGAGGCACACTTAAAGGGTCAATAAACTTCAAATTAAGTGCTTGTCGGATCCTGGAACATTACACTTTTCAGATTTAGTCCACTCCTTCCAGCTTGGAAATTGAAAGCATAATTAAAAGCAGGTGTGGCAATACTAGCGGGTAGAAACACTGAGTAACTGCAGACATGGTCAGATGACACAATTTATGAACTAATTTTATTCAAGCATACTGAACCCCTCACGGCTAATTTATACTTTACACATAGGTATGAGGGAGAATGTGATGTAAATTTCGTCTGCAGCTCATGGCTGAGGGTTTCTATGACAAGACCAAAATATACAATCGTATGCCCATGAGGAGTATATCTGGGGTCTGAATCTGATATTTACTTCGTTGTGCCTTGTCACAGCGGGCTAGCTTGCATAGCTTTATGTCAGGATATTGTGTTACACGTTGTATTGGTGAGAAAGCATACACTATTTGGGTTGAGGTCCCTTTCTGGGATCCAGACAGAGATTCACTGTACAGAGGAAGGCATGTACCATTACAGGCTGAGTGTGTGTGTATGTTTGGGGTGGGGAGTTGGCAGCTGAATCACACTGCTGTCATGTACCATTAGAAGAAACCTTGTTAATGAAGAAAGGGAAACAATAGGGAGTCCAGCACTTTGATGCGTAGTGTGTTAATGTGTGTGCATGTGTGTGTGTGTGTGCAGACATTCACAGGCTAGAGGCTGATGACATTGTGATAATAGAAAGGAAGGGCTGTGTTTTTGCTGCTGTGGAGGTAGTTGTTGAGGAGCCTATAGGACAAGAACACTGGGATCACTGACAACTCCCTGAGCCTATAGGAGGATGAGAACTGATTGACCTATAGGACTACAGGATTTTTCCAGATAGGTAAATCCAGCTCAGATTAGGTCTGGTTACAATTAGACCAAGACATTTTTATGTAGGTTATTTCACATCTTCCTGTGCTGTAGTCAGTGGTCTGTTCTGTCACTGTGTAATCCCAGTCCTGTTCACCCACATGCTTTACAAAAGGGACTGAATGGCCATTGCCAAAAGTATGCAGGTGAAACCTATTATACAAGTGTTAGCAACCATTTACTACATTTCAAACTCTCTCATCACCCTTCTTTATTATGACAATTATCATGGTAACCATAACACATCTTAGCACCAGGAGTGAGAGTGGCTCAGGGATTTGACTCACTGTTTGAAGGAAAACTCAAGTAGTCATGAACTTGATAGAAATGTAAACTAATGGTAAAGCTGAGTATAACTAAGAGAACACTGAACTCAAAAACAAAGCCACATCCCTGCTTGTAGTGTATAACACTGGTCTGGGAAAGTTTTGTGAATCACCTTATATCTTATATTTTCTGCTGGACACTCAACCGCCTCAAGTGCCAGTACAGCTGCTCCTAATGAGTGTACACCTGTACACCCTTGGCTGGCCTTTAATGTGCACGAGTGTCTACTTTTTTTGATGTCAGGATGTTTATATCAATTTCAAATTCACCACCCATCCACTGAAAAAGGTCAGTAACATTTGCTGCTTAAACACTCTTAGAAGAAGACAGCCACTCACTGTTTTAACAGCTTAGCTGTAGAACTCAACAGGGTTCAGACTGTTGCGCCTCATGTCCACTGGAAGCACCTGCGTCACATCTTCAAGCAGTCTGAACCAGTCACAAACTTATTGTTGTTTGGTTCTCCTTCAAGTGCTTACTGAAACGAAGCTGCATTGAAGTTAATGTTTTTAAGACAAAAACGTCTGCATATTAATCGTCTTTCTCTCCACCCACTGCCTCTCACTTCAACTGGATATGGATATATCACTTTTATGTATGCTTTTTGTTTCATAAAGGGTTATTGAGGTCCTGCTGTGATGTTACCGCATAGTAATACAAATGGATAAATAAATGAATAAATCATGCATATGAGAGACTACTCATGTCTCCACCTTTTATCCATATTACTTTGGGTTCAGGCTCATCACACGGTGAGTTTCATCTGTTCCTGAATTAGCTTACATGACACATATGAGCTGCATGAACAGAGCATGGCTTACAGAACAGCACGTTGTGGCAAAATGTGCTGTTCTTATAGAAGTCTTCTTAAAAGAGTAGCAGTAAAGCTTCATTGTTGAGTTTATATGAATAAGGACCAAAGGCCTGACTCCTGACTCACTGTGTTACACCTTCTGTAACAAATCCAAATGCTGTTCAATTTATGCTCTAATCTTTAAAGTATGAAATCATAATTTCTGACAAAATAACTGCAAAGCCATGTGATCTCTGTGTTCCCTGTGTTTAACCCCTTCTTGCAGGATCTCTACCACTACACTGAAATCTCAACGTTTATTGAAAGGAATGTGAGGAAGTTTAACTGTTGGTTTAGTATTGTGACTGGCATAGTCAAATTGTTATTTCGTCATGTGAAATGAGCTTCAGTATGGTGGCATTACAATGAAAAACATGCATTCTGCTTGTTGCTATGGCAGTTGTTATAGGCTGTGACATCATCGGCAGGACCTCAATAGCTTATACGTGACAGACTCCATACATAAGCAAGAAAAACAAGCTTTGCTATACGTACATAACGACTAAGTCCTTAACAATATATAGCAGGTCATTAATTATTAATTTCCCTTCAACTATACAGGCATTTATATACTGTATAAATAAATGTACGTATATATTTTGTAAGGTATATATATATATATATTTATTTATTTATTCATTTTTATTTAAAGTCACCCCTTTAATTTTATGTTGGTTTTTTTTTTCAAATAGTTCTTTTTGTTTTTTAACCTCTCAGCATGTCTCAGTGCTGCTCTAGATTTCCTCTCAAGGATCAATAAAGTCTTGTCTACCATTTTTTCTTAATACTTATCTTATCTGTTATGGCCTGTTATGATAGTGAGGTGGAGTAAAGAATGTATCCAGTGGATATTGGTACACTGCCTGTAATGGCAGAGGACTTTTGAAACATGACACAGCTGCACCTGTTAGACATGAGGGGTAATGTAAAAAGACAGCAAATGTGGAAGATCATCTGTCCCATTAAAGCTTAAACAGTCTGTCATCAAGAATCTCATACCTTGAGCTACACCCCATGCTGCCCTTATATCTGACAACAGTTGGAGGAGGAAAGCTGGTTAAAACTGTGACTACAGTGTTCAGGCAGCTCAAAGGGGCATCATGGCATCCAACAGATACAAGTACTGCTCAGCTTTATTCTACAGAGAGTGGTATTATTTAAAAAAACAGACTCACATTGTTGATGCACTTTGTGGTCAAGGGTAATAACTGTCATTGTCATTTCTTGTGGCACTGCACCTTACAAGGTGTATGCCAGTGGTGCATTTAGAGAAAGCTAAGATAGACAAGTGAGTAGGAGCTGGGTCAGTGACAATGTGTGTACCATCAGTAACAGTAGTTAGCAGAGCTGCATCCCTTCAGAGTGTAACACCAAGAGACACCACTGGAGGGAGATGCACTGATCTGGAGCAGCTGGAATGAGAGTGGAAATAACATGACCTGAGATTGCAGATTACACAAACAAACGTCCCCCCCACGCACCCCCCCCCCCCCCCCCCCCCCCCCCCCCCCACACACACACACACACAACCCCAACCCCCACACACACACACACACACACACACACACACACACACACACACACTAGTACCCACGTGAAAGTGAAACAACACAACAGCAGTGTGTAAACTAGAGGCTGTAGAATGACATGGTCAGAGTCTGCCCAGTGGCCTGGTGTGAGTGTGTGAGTGTGTGTATGTGTGTGTGTGTGTGTGTGTGTGTGTGTGTGTGTGTGTGTGTGTGACAGAGAGAGAGAGAGTAGTATCCTTGTGGTCTAGATTCCTCTGTATCTGTCCAACTGAATTTGCGTCTGTTAATAACTATAGTTCCACAGTGGGCATGTGGCAGCTCCACTGATTCAGCCAGTCTTAAGATGTAACAGTCCTTAGGGTTGGGAATCTTATTTTCTGACCCCTCTGGATTGGCTGTCAGTGCTCCACCCAGCTCTTAGTTCTGCCCCTAGACGCTGGTGATTGAGGCAAGGCAAGCGCTTGGCTTCTGAAGTTTCTCCGATTGGGTTCCGGCAGGTTCTGGGATGGCACGGAAGGAGAAGGGGGGACCAGTGCCAGTAGTGATGCCGAGATGGCCAGGGCTCAGCGCCAGGTTCTGTCGACGGTTACTCTCCACAATGGAAGAGGTGTTAGATGCTAGGCTCTCCCGTGTTCTGCAGGGAGACAGTGGCACACAAAATAATAAAACCACAACACCAATTGAAGTGCTTGAAGCTTCCCCCTGTGCTAAGACAAACAGGAGGAAACAGCCAACAAGATTACACATCCTTGTGATGACATCACAAGTTTCATCATGAGACGTTTTTTATAGATTCTTTAGAAAACATTATGAGATTTACTGGTTTCAGAAAGTCTGCCACGATATGATTTAAATTGAATTCAAGTAGAACATCTGCAATAAATATGACACAATATCATCTGTCCTAACACTCCATTACCTGCAATCAGGGGAATTTTCTGCACTAATTAGCAGTGTTGGGAAAATGAAGCCTCGTGAAGCATTTACTTTATTTTTTGACCCCACTAGATGGCGGCCTTGGCTTTAAAAAAAGGCTTTAGCAATGGTGATTGAGTGTGTTTTCAGCCCTTTGTTGAACAAAGAGCGCCATCTCTTGGGCTCCGTAAATAAAGCAAATGCTTCACAAGGCTTCATTGTCCCAACACTACTTATTAGTGTCTTTTTTTGCATCCTTTTATGGTGGAATGGTCTTCATTTATGTAAAGGAAAACACAAAAATCTGGCACCAGGTGACAATTCAAAATATAATGCCATTATATTGCAGTAAAGCTCTCGGTGTCCTGTATAGCTTTCAAATATTTAATATCCTGTATATCAACTTTTTTTCATTTAATGTTATCTGCTAAGTCAATGTACATTTGCATGATCTTTTGTTTAGATTACACAATAAGAGTGTTTGTTTGCACTGGGAACAGCAATGGGCTTTGGGTGAAACAATCAATTGGTTTATCCTGTTTAGTGTGTCATAGTAGACGACGACCAATAGTCCTTTGGGATACCTCATGACATCTTGACAAAAAGACTTACATGGTGGAATTTTTTTTAATGTTGACGATGATGTCTGTGACATCGACTAATTGAAGGACAGACTGATTTTCAACGCACAACTGTAAGCTGGCGGTGACACATCAGCAAATGTAACATTGGTGAATATTCGCCCCCCATTCAAAAAAATATTTGCGTTTGGTGGTAAAGCAAATTTGCATAATTGAATCTTTGCATTGTGAAGCCTCAACCAACAACAAAGAAACAAACTGCACAGCGGAAACATGATATGTGTGTGTGTCATAGGGCTGGGTGATATAAAAGATATATTGATATATTTTTAAATGTGATATGGAATTAGAGCATATCGCATATATCGATACAGTTAAAAAAATTTTCATTCTTTATATATAAATGCTGTCCTTACTAGGGTTTGTCATATTTTGTTCTTTTGTAATGTTCGTTATTCTTTTACCATATAAATATATTTATTTCAGAAAAAGATTGGCCTATTTTATTTCATAGACTATTTTTATTTAAGATATTTTTTTTATTTAAATGTGCACTTTATGGAGCTTTGATTTTTTTAATAAGGTACTCCTGTAATACAGTATTTATGTTCACTTAAATAAACAGTCTCAATAAAACTACTTGTGACATGTCATATTTGACTTTGACTGAACATTTGCTCTCACTTTGAGATAAAAATAACAGGATATATATGGTATATTGATATTCAGCCTAAATATATCGGGATATGACTTTTAGTCCATATCGCCCAGCCCTAGTGTGTCGCAAATTCTGTATTGCCTATATTCAGCACAAATGTCGCCTCTGCACTCACTTGCAGTTGCTCATGTGGGACTGTAGCCTAAACATGGTGAAGCAAACAAAGTAATAATGTTGTTGTTGATGTTACACAGAACTGTGAAACTGTTTTTTTAACACAAGACAACCAGCATTATACACACTGCCATTGTTTGCTTACAGTCTTGTTTCTGAAGGCTGGGATAAGCTGGGATTGGTCAGTCATGTCTCTCAACTATGTCATACCAAATCTGACATAGTGACCATTGGACCAGACAAAACATTGTGTTGTCTGAACCTGGCAGAAATGTGCATGTCACACCTATTCATGTCAAAGTTGATGAATTATTGTTCATTAATTTAGAAACCCTTTGATTTTAATTGCTTATATTGTTTTGGCAAAGTTCAAAATGTTCTGCATATTCAAAACCTATACCACATATGTGTATTCAGATTTCCAGAATAAAGTTGAAGCTGGATGTGAAAAGCTTGATAATGCAGTGTAACTTTGGGCAGAAGAGACTGTAGTAGTAAAGTTAAGGATTTCTTTGTCGCCTTTGACTTTTTCTGTTGTCTCTCATATCAAATTTCAATATAGCCAAATACATAGCACAACTGTTGTCATTAATATTGATTATGTTTATTTTGTCAGACAATTATAAAAAAAGATTTTACCACCCTGGTTAAGCAGTGTTGGAATGACTGCTGGTTAAGAAGTAGTTTTATGGGCTGAAAATGTCTCAGAAAATAACAACAACTTTAGGGGGAGTTTGGCTGTGATTACAGAGAAACAAAGGAGACTGAACAAAGGTTTAAGAGGAAGAAACATTGGCTGTGTCAGTAGAAAACCCACTCAACATTTTTAAAATGTTGCTTTGGTCCGTCTGTCCCATTTCTTGGAAGATATTGGCTGTGGTGCTTATTTGTTTAAGAACGAACAAGAGATTTTGCCATTTCTCTGCAAGCAGAGGCCTCTATGAAAACCACATAGAAACAATAGTGTTAATGCAAGTTGTTTTGACACTTTAACAATTAGACATCTTTGTGTAGACGGTCTGACTATTTAGAAAGCCTAATTAGAGGGAATCCTGTTTGTTGACCATGGAGCAAATATCTGTGGTTTGGCCCCTTGGCTCCTGTTTGCAACAAATGCAGGTGATCTGAACCTACCTATTCATGTTCATGTGTTAATGACAACAATGACTATGAACATTCCAGGATTTTAAAGACAAAATAAATTAAGATGATTGGCTTCACTGTTTTACAATCAGAACTTGTTGTCTTTAAGATCCAGAAGCTCATGAAAATTGAGGTTTGCCACCGAATATTACTTCAGTGGTCCAGATGCAAATTCAACATTACATTTCTGTAGTTGTATATATTGTTCATGTATTACATATCACATTGAATATGTGTACTGAACAAATTTGGTACAACAATGTATTCGGTATTAATGAAGATTTATCTTATCTCATTTTCAGCATATTGCAGCTGTGTCATTCAGGCAAATCTGAGTAAGTGATCATAGCCTATACCAGACTAGGATCTGGGCCAAAATAACCTGACCAGGATGCACTGGCGCTGCACTGTAGTTCACTAAATCCTCCACTTAGGGAGACAAAGATGGTGGTCTTCAGCTTATGGTTTGTGGTTTTTCTTACCTAAAGTTTTTCGTTTTCTTTCATTTTTATACACAGAATGAAATGAATATTTTTTCAAAAACCTGACCTAACTACAATTATGAGAACCAAATGATTCAGCCCCAGATACAGTAAAGTCACACTTCAGTGCCAGTGATGTGAAAATATAAAGCATTCTTTAATCTAGGGATGGTGAAAACTCTCTTGACATTTGGACTGCATTAGAAAAAAAGGTGTGGATCTAAAATATATATTGAATGTCTTCTTCACATTTTTGCATTTGTAAGATTAATATGAATAATTTTTGAATTGGTATCAGCTACAACCAACAAATGCAGTGATATGGAATTTCTGGCCTGGTGATAACTTATAATTTACATTTTGTCACAATGTCAGCAGCTGAGGGCCAATCCTTGCACTGGTGCTGAGATAACTCTCATTTGTAAATTACTTGGATTGAGACACCCCATACCACATGATTGATATTCTGTTTTTTAATAAAATGGTTGGCTCGTGTTCAGATATCGTGTTGAGTTTAATTTTGGATCCAGAGTCACTTATCAGACATGTCACATACTTACTAGCAAGGTTTTACCTTAGCAGGCTACAGTTTTGATCATTACTCTATAAAATGCATTTTATACATTGCATCTGATCAAAGGAAAATTAAATTGTCTTATGTTGTACTTGTCAGTGATGACACTAAATGATAATAATTTGTGTCAGATATCTCCCTTTAGTGGTTACTTGAAAGTGTATAGAGAACAGCAAATGAGTGAATGAGTATGGGAGCACCCCTTCAGATGAAATAAAGACTTCTGATTCAATAAGTAATACTCGCATAATACTGCAGAAGTAGGACATGATTTATTCTTGTAAATGTCACCGGTAGTCTTTTTTATTCTCCATCTTTAGAAAAAGAATCAACTTAACTTAAAACATTGTGTATGTAGTATGTATGCTGTGTATACATGTTCTCACCGGGGCGAGTTGAATCCACTGTCAACAGTGATGGAACTGGAGTCCATACTGTCAAGTCTAGCAGAGTGGGCTGACTGCTGGTTCTGACTGGGTTCTGGAAGGTTCTCTTTAGCACCAGGGAAAGTGAGGGTTCTTTCAAACCTCCTCTGTAGATCCCTCTCCTTCTCTCTCTCCAACAGCCACTGCATGGTCCCTGCTCCACCTCCTCCCATCCCAACAACACCTCCTCCAGCCTTTTCATTCTCTCCTCGACTTTTAGTCCCCCCCTCCTCGAGCTCATCGTCGTCTGAGACATTGTAGTAGTCAAAGGAGGCCTCTGCAGCACTGGTATTGGCATCAATTCCCTGTGGGGGAGCAGACGGTGTGGCCACCAGAGGTTTGGGAGCATCAAAGGCCTCCTGGGAATCAAGTGCATCGCATGACAAGGACAGAGTAGAGGAGGCGAGGGCTGGGGGTTTTCTTAGGGAGCTGTAGCCAGGCAAAGGGAGGCTAGGAGGAGGTTTGAAGAGTGTGTCTTTACTAAAGATCTCCTTACGTTTCTCCTGGCCAGAGGAGGCACTGTGGGGAGGTCGTCCATTAGGCAGAGCAGGGTCAGGAATAGAGAGGGGTATTGGAGGCAGGCTGCCACCCTTAGGTCCCACCTTTGACATGTCCTCCTTGTTCTCTAGAACATGAGGTGTCTGTCTATCTGTTTGCCTGTCAACGCTGCCTAGTTTTAATCCATCATGGCTACTTTTACCTAGAGTCCCCAGTGGGTTTGCTGCAGTGACAGCAGCCTCAAGGGAACCTGCACATTGGTGGAAGTAATCATCAGGAGGGACTGTGGTGGGCAGTGGTTTGGGTGAATATGCCGGCAGGCTGTCCCTGCTCTTACTCTTCTCTAAACTTCTGCCACCATCCAACCCAAGAGAATCCACAGGCAGTTTAGCAGAAGGAGGGGTGGCACGAGAGTAGTGAGAAGAGCTCTGATTGGCTCGGAGGGTGCCATCGTCAGTATAGTAACGGCTCCTGTCGTCATAATAATCAGGCGGCCCAATCAACCCAGCTCCAAGGGGTCCTTTAGAATTGTCCATGGATCTGGATCGTTCCTTGGCCTTATCGCTGCGTTCGTTCCTGGACTTCCTCTCCTGGGTGTGGGAGTGTGAGCGGTGGACTTTGGAGTGGTGGGCTGATGGGCCATGGCTTGGCTCGGGGAAAGGCATTTCTGTGCGCCGCTTTGCAAGCTCTCCAGATACATCCCATTCTGGTGTGACAGGCAGATGGGAGGAGTCGAGGATGTTGGGGTTGCTGTGTGCCAGGTGAAGGCGGGCCCGTTGCCGCTCCATGGCCAGGGCGTGTTCCCTCGGTGAACGAGCCAGTGAGGATGAGTAGGCTCTGTAGTCCCTGTCGGCCAGCTCCAGGTTGGAACCGTCGCTTGGATCACCCCGCGATGCCCTTGTCTTGCTATGTGAACGGCTGAGTTTCGGCTGAGACTGCTTCCTGTGTCTACCCCCACTTCTCCTACTCCTGGAACTCTGATTTGCTGACGACGCTTTGCTCCTCTGAGCACGCTCTTCTTCCAGGCGCTTCATGACCGCTGTGTGCCGGGCAAGGTTCTCCACAGTGAGGTCAGGGTTGATTCTGCGGATTATCTCCATCTCTACATGACGAGGGAGCTGGCTGGGCACCTCCTCATCACGGAGCGGCCACTCCTCAGGGGGGAACTGCGCGGAGAACGTGGCCAGCTGCTTGGCTTTGTCCTTCTTAAAGCTCAGACGGAACAGCTTCAAACCAAATTTCCGACTTCCCGTACCACTTCCTCCACCTGCTTGTTTCTCTAACTCTCCAGCTGCCCCGCCCCCTCCCCCGACTCGGTGCTTGGTGAGTGTGTCCGTCTTGAAAGGGAACCCAAGGGTGCTACGACTCTTTTCTGTGTTGCCTCCTGCTTGCTGAGGAGGTGTTTGTGGGGAGTGCGGGGACGAGTATGCCTCCCGGTGGTCTTTGGGAGATCGTCGCTGCAGCGTGGTGTGGTGACTTGGGGGGTCGTCTCCACGATAACTGTTGTTGTAAAAAGAATCCCCACCTCCTACGCCTCCCACACTGTGGTTCTGGCTTGACTTTTGGTGTATTCGATCTCGCACAACTCCAGAGGTTGACGGGGTGATGGTGCCAGAGAGAGGGGAGGTGCACTGCGTCTGTTGATGCTGCTGTTGGTTCTGATGTTGCTGCTGTTGGTTTCGTTCAGCGGATCGCTCGTCTAAGTGGTACCACTTGGAGCTGGTTCGGATTAAGCTCGGAGTGATAAAGTAAGTCTGAGGTGTCACAATAAAATATCCATCAGGTGTCGGATAGATCTTCCGCTCACGGACCAGCATGCTTAGCGTGTGGTGCAAAACCTCCTCCGTTGGTGTGGGGACACCTGAACAAAAACAAAGACAAGAAGCATTTAGAGAACATGTCACACAAGTCCACATTAGGTTCTCTATCATTATTCCAACGAGTGCCACTTCAGGACATTTTTAATGAAAAAGTTATAACCTTGATTTAAAGGTGGAATGCTGTGTAAAACATATATAAAAACGGAATGCATCAAATTCAGGTTTGTCACATTGTAGGTTTGACATGAGTAGTAACCTCACAGTCTCTGTTCGTCTATTCTCTCTATACCCTTAAAACGGCATAATCTGGGCCTATAAAATGGTTGTTCATATTAATTCTTAAAAAATGACCTCAAAATACTGAAATATAAAAACAATAATGAAGCTTTTCTCCATCTTTCCTGGGACCCCATCAATGGCCCCTAGAGGTCCCTTGAAGAAAATGTGTTGTTTGGGGTCTCTTATTAATCTTTTCTGTAAAACAAACATGTAGAAAAATATATAATATACTTTAAAATATTATTAGTATGATTATTATTATTATTATCATTATTATTATTATATTCAGAGAAATGGAGCAAAATACCACTAAGTAAGAAGTGTTCCACATTTGGTTTTGGTGTTTCATCATGAAAATGAAATGAAATGGCAAATTATCCAAAGATGCAGGTGTAATGTTATCCTCATACATACATACATACATACATACATACATGTATGAGAGTGCAGAAAGCCCAGCACAGTTCATATAAACATTCAAACACAGTGATAGATACATTTTGAAACTATAATTAGTAGATAACCACCATGGCTGTATGCCTCCACACACAGTCAAGTTGCAATTTATATCTCTATCTGTCCAGACTCATTTATAAAGTATAGCAAAAAATGCTGTAAATATGGATGTTGCTGCAAAGAAGCAACAAAGCAAACATCACCACAGTCTTAAAAATTAGTGTCACTACTATTTTAGTATTCAACAAATTTCTTACTTTCTGCCCTTTATGACAGTGGAAAATCATCACAAAAGCTGATTTTATAGAATATCATGATGTTACAGTGAAGTTGACCTTTGGCTTCTGGAAATTTTGTCATCATTAGCGTATGAATTATTTTGTTGTGGCCAAAAATGTATTTTGTGAGGTCACAGTGACCTTGACCTTTGAACCTCAAATTCTATTCAGTTCATCTTTAAGTCTAGGTGGGTGTTTATGCCAATTTGAAGAAATTATCTCAAGGTGTTGTTGAGATATTACATAATGATGTCACACTGACCCTGACATCGAAAATCTAATCAGTTCATCTTTGAGTGGACGTTTGTGCTTGAGCCCAACAATATGCAGGGTTGAGGAGTGACAGAATACAAGTAACGGCGTTAGGTGTGCAGATCACCGGAACAAATGGAAACCAAAAAGGGACCCAACTCCTGATCCTCGCTGCTTTCAGGCAAAATCAGAATGAGCTTCAATGGCCAAGTCAGCGTGAACACACATATACAAATAATACAATTCAGTTTTTCTGTTGCTGTCAGTGTACTAACAACATACAGCTAAAACCTAGGACAACAAAGCTGAACAAAGGAAAACATTAACATCTGACATCTAACATGTCTGAAAATACAGGAATCTTGGTGCATGTGTATTTGTTAGTCAAGTTTCTCTCGAACCATTCATCCAGTCACACTTGGCATGTGTGTTCCTGAGGACACAAGGAAGTGCAGCGCTTAAGATGAGCTCATATTGTGGCTAAAAGATTTTCAATAGTTTCGCTGTGACCAAGCTTTTAAATTAACGTTAGCTAACCATTGTTAACAAAAGTCGGACGAAGTCTCTTGCTTCAAAGCTCATTTTAGTTAATGCTGTCCAAACCTTCCGTTTGAGTATTTAACATGAGGAATATTAGTCTGCCAAGTTTTGACATATATTTAAGTGAGCTAACCATTGTTAACAAAAATCTCTCAGCCAGGATAAATAGAATCTTATGTGTGTATCTGATGCGCGTACTACTGTTAAATGTTAGCCTAAAAATATAATATCAACCTAAACTAGACCTGCCAACAGTTATCAAACGGGGTCCAAGCCTCCTGCACAAGTTGGACCCTGTGATCCACTGAGGTAATGCAAGTCACAGGACACAGATGCACTGCACAGAATGCAGACACAGGAGCGACTTGGATTTTAATGATTTGGGACTTTAATGCCATTTGCAACGTACCAAGATGAGCTGGAAAAAAGTAGCTTGGTAAATATTTCAACTTCATGGTTTCCGCTATATATATTTAGTAGTGGCAGCCTGCCAGCCGCTACTTCAGAATAGGGAATTTTTTTTAAATTTTTTATTCTGTAACAGTGACCACAGCAGGAGGCTGCACCGAACAGTCTTCCGATCTGCCTCTTCCGGAAATGCCATAACAACCGTAACAGTGTGAGCACTCTGTTAGCATTACTCCAGTCTCTGAGTGAGGTTAGACTACCTGCTAGCTAACGTTACTGGAAGAGAACAAAGCACACTGCGGCCAGTCAGCCTCCACTTGTTTTCCCTGTACATGTATTTACCAAGCCTTACGATAAGAACGTGTTAGACCCGCCTTCAAAATAAAAGCAAACACATGTAGCTTTCAAAATAAGAGCACATGGATATGTTAACAGAGTCCATCACAGAATTTACAAGAAGACTGTCAAAATGATGCCTTAAATAATACATAGAAGAACCCTTATGCTGCTTTACAATAATTAATTAAAATATGCAATGTATAAGATGGAATAGTGGCATTAGAATGTGTGAGAAGCCACCAAATTAATGCTTTTAGGGCTAAAATTCTCTGGGGAGGAGTTCCAGGGGAAATGGGTGT
The DNA here is from genome assembly GCF_030273125.1 of Centropristis striata. Lineage (NCBI taxonomy): Eukaryota > Metazoa > Chordata > Actinopteri > Perciformes > Serranidae > Centropristis > Centropristis striata. Next base: position 15,308,456 of record NC_081528.1, on the reverse strand, counting down.
AGTCTATATCCAGAGATTAAGCTGAACGTGTGCATGTCAGAGTTTTTAATGTATGACATAGTATGCGGGAGATCTGGTGCCTGGCGCAAGTGCAGCAGTCTATACCAGCCCTGTTCAAGGCCTAATGATGCACAATATTGCATGTGAAGTTGTTTGGTTGAGCACTTCTACACAAAACTGCATGTGGATCTTCCCCAACAGGCACCGCATTACTATACAGAATAAACAACATTTCAATAGTAACATGGTCCATAGTACTGATCACCCAGACTTTCCAAGAGCCTGATTGCAGAGGACAGACTGTTGAAGTGAAAGAAGGAGATCCCTCTTACACTATATGGAGAAAAGGATTTGGCCACACAATCCACCCTCTTGCCACAGGTGTATAAAGTCAAGTACCTAGCCATGCAGTCTCCATTTGCAAACATTTGTGATGCAAAATGGATTGTTCAACAGAGCTCAGTGATTTAAAGCGTGGTACTGTGATAGGATGCTACCTCTGTAATAAAACGGTTTGGGAAATTTTATCCATGCTGGATATTCCACTGCCTACTGTAAGTTATATTATTAGAAAGTAGAACTTTTAGGAACAGAAGCAACTCAGTGAAGAAGCAGAAGACCACGTAAAAATCACAGATCGGTGTCAACGACTGCTAAGGCTCATGGTGCGTAAAAGTCACCAATGCTCTGCTGATTCCATTACTGAAGAGTTCTAAACTTCCACTGCCATTAATGTGAGCACAAAAACTGTGTGGTGGGAGCTTCATTGAAGGGGTTTCCATGGCTGAGCAGCTGCATACAAGCCTTACATCACCAAGTCCAATGACAAGTGTCGGATGGAGCGGTGTATAGCACATCGTCACTGGACTGTGCAGCAGTGGAAACGAGTTCTGTGGAGCAATAAGTCAAGCTTCTCTGTTTGGCATTCAGATGGTGGAGTCTGGGTTTGGCGGATGCTGGGAGAAGGTTACCTGGCTGTCTGCATTGTGCCAACTGTGATGTTTGGTGGAAGAGGCATAATGCTATGGGGCTGGGTTTTTTTAGGGTTTGGGCTGGGCCCCTTATCTCCAGTGAAGGCCCATGTTAATGCTTTGGCATAAAAACACATTTTTGACGATGATATGAGCCCCTTTTCTGTTCTGAAATGACTGCCTCAATGCACAAAGCAAGGTCCAAAAAGACATGATTTGATGAGTTCGGTGTGTAAGCCCACATAGTCCTGACCTCAATCCCATCGAGCACCTTTGGGATGAAATGGAATGGAGATTGGGAGCCAGGGCTTCTCGTCCAACATCAGTGCCTAACCTCATAAATGCTCTACAGAATGAATTGGCACGAATTCCCACAGAAACACTCCAAACTCTTGTTGAAAGCCTTCTCAGAAGAGTGGAAGATGTTAAAGCTCCATATTAAAGTTTATGTATTTGAATACATTGTCATTGCGGTGGTCAGGCGTCCGAATACTTTTGTCCATATAGTGTATATCCGGTTAGTATGTTGCACTATCAACAAATGAGTTGCTCAGAAAATGAGTTTTAAATAATTGACTATTTGCCACAAGCATTTTTTTTATTATCATGTGTATTGGGAGCCATCATTACTTGGACTTCTAGCGCATTTACAAAACAAAAACAATAAAAAAAAACAATTAAAAAAAACCCCATAATTTAAAGATGACACAACATTGAGAGAAATTTTGCAGTTTAATGGATGGTCAAAACATCCCTGGGGAAGACACTGAACTCCAAACGCTTAAACTGCTAACAAAGGTATAACTTTTTCGCCAACACTGTCAAGCCACTTGGACTGCAGTAAATTTCCCAAACTGGGACTTATGGAGTAGTTTTGATTTGATCAGTCAGTCAATCAGTCAGTCAGTCAGTCAGTCAGTCTCTTCTCTTTCTCATTAATCCACTTTGCCTCTTCTCTATTCTTCTTCCCTTTCTCTTCCCTACATTAACCTCTATCCCTCTCTCTCTCTCTTCTTAGTAGCTACTGCTCTCTATCCCTCTGTCAGTCTTGAGGTATTACTGCCAGTTACATCATAGCAGCCTTTAAGCTCAGCTAGAATGATGCAACTCCATGCAGACAGACAGACTGCAGAAACACAGCGAGACACAGACAGGCTGAGACTGGCACAGGCATGCAGGCAGGCAGTAATGCATGTGTGCAGGCATGCATGCATACACACACACACACACACACACACACACACACACGCAGATCTGTCCACTTCCCCCACTACTACTTGTTTGTAAGAAGCAAGGAGGTGCAGACAAAGCTGGCTGTGTCTGAAAGCTGCAGATCTGGTTTCAGGAAGGTCTAATTCATCTACATCTACAGTGTAGTATAAATCCAAATGTATGGTATGACAAAATTGTTGTTCTCTTCATCAGGGGAAAAGATCTGTGCTGGATATTCGCCTTAGGGCGAATCATAGTGATCCCGCGAAGGCGTGATATTCTGCCCTTTCATAGTGCAGGTTGTGTCGCGGAACGAGGTTGGAGGAGATGACAGTGACATGTGACAGAGCAGCAGCAGTGCAGCACAGTAGCACAGTGCTAATAGGCTAATAGTTAGCTCTGTAGCAGTGCAGTGTGTTTACAACAAGCATGGGACACTGTGCACAGTTAGCGACGGCAGCTGCAGTTGTAATTGTCCTGCTGGATGAGTGTCGGAACAAGTGGGAGATGCGTGTTAGACGTCACGTGCAACGACAAATATTACGCCTTGCCAGAATGGCCGTTTCATAGTGGTCCCACTTCCAACAGTCCCACTAATTTTCAGCCTCTGTGACTACCTCTGGAGGCGGAAAATTGGTGGGATCAGTTGATCCCAGCATACCGCTTCGGACAGGTTCATAGTGGAGGCGAGACGTTACAGAGCCGTAAATGTCCCAGCATGAAACAGCACTATGAAAGGGGCTAATAATGACAATAGAGTAAATGGGAGTGAAGTCTGTAAGAGTTCCAGGCCTAAATTTAAAATGCATTTTCATAAGCAGCAAGATTTACATTTACATTTACATTTAGTCATTTAGCAGACGCTTTTATCCAAAGCGACTTACAGGAAGAATAAAAACAAACAATCAAGGTATAGTGCAATAAGAGCTATTAGTGCATCAATAAGTGCTAGTGACAATTCTTTAAGGAGTAGAATTATCGTGTGGTGCTAGGAGAGAAGATGCTCTCTGAAGAGGTAGCATATGTCTGAATCAGGGCGTTCAGGTAGGTAGGAGCAGTACCGGAGACAACTTTGTAGGCCAGCATTAGAGATTTGAATTTGATGCGGGTTGCAACAGGTAGCCAGTGGAGCTCAATGAGCAACGGTGTGACATGTGACCTTTTTGGCTGGTTGTAGACCAGGCGTGCCGCCGCGTTTTGGATCATCTGAAGCGGTTTTGTTGTGCAGGCTGGCAGGCCCGTCAGGAGGGCGTTACAGTAGTCAAGTTTTGAGATTACAACAGCTTGTGTCAAGAGTTGAGTGACATGTTGAGTTAGGTAAGGTCTGATTTTTCTGATGTTGTAAAGTGCAAAGCGGCATGACCGGGTAACTGAGGCGACATGACTGGAAAAGGTGAGTTGGTCATCAATCATCACACCTAAATTTCTCACCATCCTGGTGGGGGTAAGACACATCGAGTCAATTTTGATGTTGATGTTGTGGTGTATTGTAGGCTTAGCAGGGGGGACCAGCAGTTCAGTTTTTGAGAGGTTCAGCTGGAGGTGATGTGCCTTCATCCAATGGCTATGTCAGAGAGGCAGTCAGAGACCCGTGCAGAGACTGATGGGTCATCAGGAGGAAATGACAGACAGAGCTGAGTGTCATCTGCATAGCAATGATAGGAAAAGCCATGTGAGCGGATAACCTGACACAGAGAGGTGGTGTAGATAGCGTATAACAGGGGTCCCAGCACTGAGCCCTGGGGAACCCCTGTGGAGAGGCAATGCAAATTAGATCACTGTATTAGAGGCAGAGGGTCACACTGAGCCACCTTGCCATGCAAAACAATACAGTCACATACCGTTAAGTGACAAAAACTAGCTTTCCTGCTTAAGTTTCATTCTCATCTCAGGGAATTTCAAATAATTTGCACTATTGTATTTGAAATTGGTTTGTAGTGATGCATTTGGGTTTGCTTAAATATCTTTTGTTGGGAAAAAAACATGGGAAAATACTTCAAGTGGGAACGTTCACTCTGCTTATTGTTCAGACGAGTGAGTCGGAGCAACATAAACAAATGTCCTGCACCATAGCTTGTTGGACAAGCCACCAAACAAATAAACAACCACTGGGGAAAAATTAAGTTTGCAGAGTAGATACTGAATTTGTTGCTCAGGTGCAACACATTAAACAGCATGTGATTGGTCCGTAAATCACTTTGTTCCACTTACAGGAGATCCCTGACAAAAGGTCTCCCCAGATTAGAGAAATGAGTAACGGGTTGCTGTATTTAGAAATTAGAAATTTAAAAAGTTGTATAAAGAATTTTTATATTCCATAAATTGTTTAAGTTACAGAGGAACAACTTCTGGATCAAGTTTTGGATCCACTATCCAATAGATTTCAAATCCTGCTCAACCAAATGATCCATGAGAATCGCTCACCTGTTGTAGGTTTACTATATACATAGACGGATTATCATGACCACGGGCCCTGGACACAAACTCGCCACGGGCCCCTGCCTACACACGCAAACAGTGTGCGCGCTAAGGCGATCTTCCCATTACGCACATAACAACACACAACCACACAAAATAACTGTCATTTTAGGTCTGTTTTGTTTGGCTCCTGCCACGTACAGGACGATATACACAGACGGATTATCATGACCATGAGCCCCTGTCTACACACACATTATGTGAGCGTGCAACAGCGCTCTTTCCATTACGCACATAACAACACCGGCACACACAACCACACAACATTACTGTCAGTTTAGGTCTGTTTTGTTTGGCACCTGCCATGTACAGGACGATATATATATTATGGAAGAGACAGAATACTCAAATAGCCAACCCTTGCAGTATTAATTAAAATATAGGTAACCACCTATTTAAAAACGAAAACTGTCAACCAGCGCATCCAGAGTGTCCCATTAATACTCTCTCTCTCCATCGCGCTGGCCGGTGCACACGGACGCACTTACACACACAAATACAGGCTCATGCCATGGAGGAGTCATGTTGTAATGGTAATAAACAAATGCACTAAATCGCACTAATGTGTTCAGACCGACCATCTGACCGGGGGGTCGACACGGCACTCAGATGCCGAGTACTCAGATACCGGCTACAGTCCTAGAAACTACTCACCTAAACCACCGGCTTTTTCCTTGCCTTCATCGAGGAAAAGTCCTTGATAAAGTAATTACAGTCCAACTCTCAGACCAGTTTGGCCTCTACGGCCAGTTACATAGTGTGGTTTCAGCTTTTTCTTTCCTCTGTTTTCGTTTAGCTGATCCACTGAGCGCCCACATCTCCATTTTAAAAACGCACTTTTTTCAACTTTGACCCCACCGACCAGCATATTGTGTCATCACACATTACTGATTTGATTTAATCTTATAATTTCTAAAGCATTTAATTGATTTTATTATCATACTACATTTTCAAAGCCACATTCATTCCAATATATTTTTAAATTGTACCAAAAAAAAAAAAAAAATTTGGCTCAAGGGCCCTGGGCACATGCCCACTTTGCCCATGCGGTAATCCGTCTATGACTATATACTGTATGTGCGTGTTTGCATTTCGGTCCTTGTCCTCTTTGACTCTGCTGAAGACACAGTAGTGTTGAAACTTCAGTCTGTTTGCACAAATAAAGACTGCAAACCAATCAGTGTACTCCAGTCTTTTCTACAACAACAAAGTCTGTGTTCTCTTGAAACAACAATCCATTTTTGCAAAGTAAGTTAATTTAAGAAACATGCTCAATTGTCCACCCAGTGCTTTAGTAAAATTCTCTTTCAGCAACTGCATTTATCTCTTCAGTGGAAACTCCAAGCTGGAATTTTTTTTTAATATTTAGGAGGATTCAGAAGGCTTTAGGAGGCTGCTCAAAATCAAATTGTCAAAGCCCCCTAAAATCCAAATTTCCATTAGTACTTAACGCAGAGATGAGACTAATACCAATATTAAATAAGCATTTTTCCTAAAATGTTATACTATCCCTTTAAAGTAATGAAGAACAAGTGGATGACATATTATAAGTGGGTATACTAGGTCAACAATAATGAGGAAAGTATTGTATTAAAGCATGAAGCTGATGGGTTCACAGAAATTATGTTTCTAGTTGACAATATGACTAAGGGGAACAGGTAGGCTTTATTTAGTCAGGAGGATCACATCAGTGCTCATGATTTTGATGAACTTGTGTGATATGGGTGATTTAATTCTTCAAAATCAGTCTGAGGAGATGACTGAGCCACAGATTGACACATTAAAAACTCATTGATAGACTGCACAGCAGCTGGACAGACAGCTGAGTGCGTGCGTGTGTTGCCTGTCATTACATCATACAATGCAGTTGCTTTGGTAAGATGATGCAAGTTCTCTATAGAAGGAAACCCATGCAATTTAAAAAGACAGATTATGTCCACCATGGAATGTGACAGAAATCATCTACTACCTGATAAAAAAATGAGAAGATGAGAAAAATTAGAGCTGAACGTTATATTTAAAAACGAATTAATAACAATTTTGATGATTAACTTATTATTTAGCATAGTTTAGCCTCCTCTGATTCCAGCTTCAGCAATGTTCACATTTGCTGCTTTTGTCTATGTTTTATCATCTGAATATTTGGTGGTTTTGGACTGTTGGTCTGAGAAAAATAAACTAGACCTGCAAGCAGGTATCAACGGGATCCAAGCCTCCCGCACTAGTCGGACCTGCGACTCCCTAATGTAATGAAGTCAAAGACACAAGGTCCAGGTTGAGAGCAACTTAGATTTTGAATGATTTGGGACTTTGAATGCAATTTGCAACAGTGAATTCTGAGTGTACATACATAGTAAGATGAGCTGGAAAAGTAAGCTTGGTAAATATTTCAACTTCTTTTAAGTGTCACCTAGTGGCTAACGTTCATTACATTTAGTTCAGAACCTCAGTTGGCATGGCACACTGATTGCCCCAGTCTCATTTCAATCTGACAGAACTTTGAAGAGATATTTCATCACTTCTTTTGTCTTTGTACAAATGTTGTGTTAACACCTTTTGCATTTTTGGCACAGTTTAAAGAGAAACTTTACCAACTCGGCATCACTGCAGCTCATGCAGCACATGCAGATGAATGGCACTCAGCCCAGTCAGGGTGGGGCCCCCAACCAGAAGATAACTGTGACTTTTATAGTTTCAATAAAAGGTAAACTGTATTCAGTTGTTTTGAGTCTTTTGTAAAAACCAAGTCTAGACCAAAAGAACCGGGGCAGAGTGCGGGAGGCTTTAACCCATTGACGCCTGAAACGCCTGTAAAACCTCTGGGCGATTTTAAAATCAGCCCCTAAAACCTGAAGTTTTTCTTGACATTCAACAGAAGTGTCAACGCTTCTACTAAATGATAGATTTTTCAGCCTCTGTAGCAGATAGAAATGAAATTCAAAAAGTATTTCAGAGCTTATACAAATACTACAAAACGACGTATCCGCTTTCCAGGCTTCAATGGGTTAAGAGCTCCGACTCTAACAATCGCAATTAAAGCCTTAAATGCACCAATCCAATACAGCAGCTACTCAGTTTAGTTTAACTGCAGTGAGTAGGTTCTGCATGTATAAGGCAACTGTTCAAAAAAGCAAGTTAAGTTACATGCAATTAAGTTTAAAGTTAGATCATGTCATATTTTCTCTTATGTACATTTACTATTGCTATTTAATAAAGAAAGAGTATTTCTTATCCAATTGCTTGATTAACTGGTGGAATAATTTGATACTCATTTATTAAAATAATCAATGGCTGCAGCCCGGCTGGTTGTATTTGTATGTGGAAACACTCCTTATAGCAGTAGTACACCATCCTTGCGCTGAAGTGAAAGCTCTCTTTCTTGGGGTGCTTTCCATTCTGATAGCATTCCTTCACTTGTGTCTAATTCATGTGGTAAGGTCACTGCCAGGTAAAAAGAAACGTGTGGACACCCTGGCCCTCATTTATCAAGCGAGCGTAGAAACCAGCGCAGATCCGAGTGTATATTTCGTCTTACGACAGGGTCCACGTGTGATTTATCAAACGATAGTATCTCGCCAACCACAGCGTAAGAATGACCGGCTGTTGATAAATTCAGCTTTTTGGTTGAAGGAGGTAAACAATGTTTTAAAGTAAATTTTAATTCAAAAAGAAGAGGAATTTCTCAGAGTCAGAAAGTGAAACGCTGACGTCCAACAGCTGCAACACAACAAACTGGTTTTGTTTGGCAGCATAAAAAGTGAAAAAGAAGGAAATCAGTGGTGCTGTCAGCAGAGTAGCGGACCATTAAACTCCCGGCGAGGTTTGAGTAATTAGCCTACATCGTGATATATAAAGCCTAATAATCTATATAGTATCCGATTATTGCTATTATTATGATGGAGATATATTATTCACCTCTTTACATTTACTAATAATGATGTCCTAGTCAGAGGAGCATGTGGCAGCGCTGATTGGAAATGTTTCTATTCGGGCAGCACTGCTGGTGGAGGAGACGCTGACGCTCCGCTGTCGGAGCTGGATAATAATAATAATAATAATAATAATAATAATAATAATAACAGTAAACAGCAGAAGACAACAACATTTAATATCCTCGGCTAGTATTCTGTTTAAAGAATTTCACGATCGCAGGGTGTATTTATTTTTGGATTATGTTTTAATGATAAATTATGTAGTCTAAACATGTTTTGCTTTGTCACTATTAAAAATCAAAACACCACAGAGTTTTATCAGCTCCAGGCATCGATACAATAGTCTAAGATCAATTCTCCAACTCAGATGTGTGGACTTCATGCTGACTCAATTTGCGTACATGAGCTGAGAGCAGACGTGAGATCTGATCGTACCGTCCGCTCACGTCCAAATTGATAAATGCCGAGGCTTGCGTAGAAATCATCTTACGCACACTTTACGCTCACTTTCTGACGTACGCTCCTTTGATAAATGACGGCCCCTGTGTCTATCAGGGAACAGACGAGATGGTCTACTCACTTTTCAGGTCCACTTCACGTTTTTATCTCAGTGCGCAATTGATGCACCGATATGTCAGCTAGGCTTTGGCGGTATAACTGTATACCAGGGTATTTAGAAATCACATTACTATGCTTTCAATACTGTCAAAAATATATATAATACGGACAGCTTTTCAGTATATGTATTAAACTGATAGAGTAGTGCAGTTTTTTGTATGTGTAGTACATAGCACCAGCCACCAAAGCAATCTCAGATCAGCTTAAATGAGAAATGGCAACTTGCAGGACTTATAAAACTAGAAAGACTGTCCATGTTTGGGAGTGTTTTGGGTTTAATTTTGATGGTAGAGGTTAGCCAACACGGACCAAGGTGTTTTTGGGTGATTTTTGTCATTTTATTTTGCAAGTTTAATGGATGGCCTTGAAGACACAGGGCTGCTGCGGCCCTGTTCAGCGGACAGCTGATCAGCTGGGAGCAAACCTGAGATGCAGTAGGCAGCAATCAGCATGAACCAAGCAGGATTTTTTTTTTTACATCATACTTGATAATTAAGGATATTAAGCGAACACCAGCCATCTTGGGCAGTCCATGGCCTAAAGGTTATAGAATTTGGCTTGTAACCAGAGGGTCGAATCCCAGGACTGACAGGTCAAGGACATTGAGCAGGGCACCTAACCACAGATGGCTGGTGTTAGCTGTTGACTGATGTTGGTGTGTGAGCCATTACCTGGAAAACATGTCTGCAGGTGTTCAGTTAGGGCCTCCTGAGTGACAGGCTTGTGGGCGGAGTTCATAGCAGAGACAGCCAATAGCAATACCTCTCCCAAAGGGATGAACTGCGATTGGCTGATGGGGGACATACTGATTGGTGACACATCCCCTGTGAAAAGACAGAAATCAGGTCACTTTGAGTGATACTGGATTCCTGGATTCAAACCTGCGATATCCAGGACCTTTAGGACACACATAGCATACAGTTTCCCTGGCTGTCCCAGCTGTGTACATCTACAGTCATTCCCCATCCCTCTTCATCTCTCTATTGTTGGCTTATGGCAAAAAAAAGCTGTCATTTTACTGCATGTACATTTGAACATAAATATGAACAATTGGAAATTGAAGCAAAATATGTAATATCTAACACAAGCCCTTTACACACAGATTCAAATGAGAATTATTGCAGTTTCATCACATGTAATATTATTTAACTATTTAAACTAAGAAAGACCTTACGCCACATGACATCATACAGATCATCAACAACATGCAGTGGGAAGTTGTGCACTTGATTTAACTGTGACAGCACACACAAAAACACACACCCCGTCTGTGGCGTTTATATTGTTTAGTGATTGCTAAAACAGCTGCTCACTGTAGTATTTAATCAAACATTACTCAAAAAGTAGGGAATTTATGTGTTTCTGATTTATGATTTATGGTGATTTTGTGTCAATACATGTCAATTTATATGCCAAATATAATTTTCACAGAGATGATTTCTGTCATTTTAGTTAGTTCTTGTGTTTTTCTGATAAGTTTGGTTTTAATAACTTATTTGATGCCCTAAAAATGTCTGGTAACGTCATGATTGAGTGATTGAGTGATTCAGTGATTGGATAGGCATGTATTACTGATGTGGGTTTTGTCATGGTGAAACTACAATGTCAGAACATTGACTACAAAAAGCGCTTCTTCACCCTGTGCCTTCTGAAGGTGGTGTTTCAAACGGTGATAAACAGCTGCTTCACTGACTGGCTGTTTCACCTGAGATAGCACAGGTCCTCCTCCATCCTGCTGCTGTACTCAAAGTGAACTCAGGTATAGGCCTGTCACAATAATTACTATATCGACTTATCATTCGATATATAAAAATGGACATAATTTTTTTCTTGATTCAATATTGACTTTTTTGCTTTCTTGTGTTGTGTTTAAAGTAAAGCTGCAAATGTTAGACAGGCAGTACGAATTGCCATAATAAGAACTATATTTCCCATCAGCCATTCCTACGACAGGGTATTAGGGCCAAGTCTGTGTGGTATCCCCTGCTTTCCGAGCGGCGTCTGTGGCATATTGAGGTTCCTTGACAAACACAAAACACTATTTTTCCTACTTTTTTTTCTCAGAAATCTGCAACTTTTTTTCTTGCAAATTTGCCATTTTTAACCTTGTAAATCTGTGACTTTTTTTCTTGTAGACTTACTGCTTTAATCGTGTAAATTTGCGACTTTTTTCTCAAAATATTACTCCCCTCCCCCGTGTCCGTATTTTTAGTTTTTTCATACTTTGCCCTAATACGCCATCGTACATTCCAGCTGTTTATATGTTATTTTACTAATAAAATAATATAATACATAATGTTTTCTAATTGCAGTGTTTTGTTATCAGAGCCTGAAAGTTTATTTTATTTGTATTGGTTTATTTATTTTTGTTTTATTTATCTAGGATATTTTAATATTTCTTTTCCACATTTAAATTAATGTTTGCTATTCTCAAGATTTAAAAATTCATTGTTGTGGAAAAGGATGTACTTATTAAGCCTGGCTAACACCAGACTAATCACAAATGAGATTAGTCTGGAAACCAGCCGTTCATTTCTCCGTAGAGGAGGTGTGGTTTACGATCCTCCGGAGCCGTTTATTGGGCGCTTAGAATGTCTATCAAAAGCTTCTGTACGTAGCTCTTCATATCAGTTATACCAGATGACGTATGTAGAAAGACAGAAATTGATGTTTGTTGTGTGTGTGTCTGTGAGAGAGTGTTGCTTGCTGCGTTGCTTCTCCAGTTCTCGCTTTCTGCAAGATTATTTATTTTTACCCCTTATTCCCCCTCATGTCATTCAGCCACACACATCCACTGATTTTATGGGCAATAAACAAGCTGCTGCGGCTCTCTCGGCGGCTGTCCCCCGGATCGTAGCGAGATCACCGGCGTTACGGTAGTGGGGCTAGTAGCAGGGCTAGTAGCGGGGCTAGTAGCGGGGCTAGTAGCGGCGCTAGTAGCGGGGCTAGTAGCGGGGCTAGTAGCGGCGCTAGTTGGTAGATTAGACTTTTCCCAAATCCTGTCGGAAGCAAGGCTAAAACATCCTTTTTCGTGGTGAAACAGGAGTGTAAAGTCTAAACTATTTAAAACACCATCTACAGCTAAAGAGAGTTTCGCGTCTGCTGCAGCCATGTTGGATCCGTAAGAAAACTACAAAACTACAAGCTTCCGTCTGCCGAGTAGTACGCGTCATCGTCTTACCGTCCCTCCCCGTTCTGTGATTGGATCCCTAAAACAGGGCTAAGAAACGGCCCTGACTGCCTGGAGGTTCTTAATGAAATTCGAGCGCGCAAGGCAGTATGGGTATACCCAGGCTAGTACTTATTATGCTCTAATATGGTTATAAACCTAAAACGACATCGATACGATATTATCGTTTATCGTGATAGTTTTGGGGAAAATATATCAAAGCATAAAAATGTGTTATCGTGACAGGCCTACTCAGGTGCATTATCAATGCATATTAAACTGTGCAATATCAATATTTTTTTATGTGCAATAATGTGAATTCCACCGGTTATTGTGTTACTTATTATATTTTGCTTTTTATAATTGTTGATTTATCTTATATTGCTTCTTCTGGTACAGTGGGAGGAATTGGAACCGTGGCTTCCATCTTTATATACATTCTATTGTTCATGGTAATGAAGGAACATGTTATCCAGTGCAACAGTGTGGTTCACTGATGTGTTTTCAAAAGTTTTTGCACATCAGTAAGAAAAAAGAGGGCGATCAGTGTCATTTAGTTGGGTAATTTTTTTGTGCATTCATACCTGACTAAGTTTAAAACGGATATCAGCACATCAAGATCAGGCACGAAACATAATGTGATGACGTTGTGGTTTGAAGAAATTATACAGCATTTCATATGCAAGGTAGGTATGCAAGCCAACATCATAAAAAATAATACATTTAGTGAAGTATTAATGTAAACATACTGGTTAATAATATAGAAAAGTATGAATGTATCATCTAAGAGACTGAGAAACCCCAGAATGTATAGAATGTTTGGCAGTCATTTCTCTAACCTTGAGGTTAGAGAAATGGGCCTAAGCATGGTGTGTTCACTGCTTTGTTAAGGATGGGTTATATTCACTGCTCACTGTTTCAGTGTGTGTGTGCGCAAAACTGAATCTTAATCTTTTATTCAGTAGTTCAGTGAGGGAAACAACGCTGGGTTTCCTTGGCAACGCAATACACACAGTAAGCTCTACTGTAACTGTTATGTTATGTTCAATGACATGAACATAACGTTTCAATTCGACACGTTAACATTTACATCCAATTCTCTCAGCTGAGAATCTGTATCGATCATTGATTGGCTATTGACTATTTTGAGACACTGTTTCCAAAGGAGTTCATGAGTTAGAGGTGCTTACTAGCCAATTTCAGGCCAAAATTCAGCAAAACCTGGCCCCGACCAGGTTAGCTTTGGTGCAGGAGTTACCATGGTGATCTAGCCATATTACACGAGAGCCATCTTCGTGACAAATAAAACCCAGGGTAAAGCTCAAAATTACCTAGCTAGCCCTCAGATCCAGCTTGGTAGTACAGGGCTCTGAGATCAGCAGATAACTGTGGTTCACATCATTAGTACAGACTAGTGCTGGGCGGTGTGCCGGTTCACACTAGTGCTGTAGTTTTTTGTGATATGAATTTTTCATATACCACCATACCGGTGTGTTTGCTAACACCATGTTCGGAACGTGGCACCGCACACTGTTTCAGGGGAGCCTTTTCAGTGTTGCGCTGCAGAACTAGTAGAACATGATGACACTGAAGAACTAAGCCAAAAAGAGGACATCAAGAGTGTAGGACACGGTCTCTTTTTGAAGAATTTAAAATTATAATCTAAATTCAGCTTTTATTTCTTTCATTTTTTTCCTCTGTATTGTACATTTATGTACACTGGCTAAGGCTGAACTATTTATAGTTTTTCGATAAAAATCGGGATTTTATACAATGCAATCATGTGATTGTCAAAGCTGCGTTTCTTTGCAGCGCTCCTGACTGACCCAGGATCGGTTGTCTCAACTATTTTACACATACATACCGTCTCCCTACCATCCTACCAAGCTCACCAATCAAAAGCGGCATGCTATTCATGGACAGGTCACCCTGACCAATCAGTATTAACCTGCTCCTCGTGCTTTGTAATGTCAACATGTTTTGAAATGGCTTCAGCGGAACCAGAAGCGGAGTTAGGGTATTTAATTCCCAAGACAAAAACAGCACGCCAGTTATTTGGGAGTATTTCAGGTCTGAGGTGTAGACGTGCATCAGAAACAGGTACTGTACAAAACAGGTCGTGGTCAAGTTGCAACATCCAGCAGAAACACATTACACATCGGGTTTCCGCTAGATTAATTTAGTAGCGGCACCCTGCCTCTGCTATATTATGCCTGACTGCTACTTCAGAATAGGGGATTGTTTTAATTTTTTAAAACTCTGTAGCAATGACCAGCTCCGCTGAACAATCTCCTGGTCTGAAACACTGCCAGGACGCCAAACACTCAAGAAGTCATAACAGCCGTAACAGTGCAAGCACTCTGTTAGCATTACTTCAGACTCTGAGTGAAGTTAGACTGCCTGTTAGAGTGGGTGGCTGCTAACATTACTGGAAGAATGCCTCCACTTGTTTACCCTGTGCATGTATTTACTAAGTGTTACTGTAAGAACGTGTTAGACCCGCCTTCAACATAAAAGCAATGTTCTGGTAAAAGTTATTTACTGCATTTTCACAATCAGAACATTCACTTATGAATACATGGATGGAATCACATAAAGGCCATTCTATAATATATTTTAAAAAAATACATAAACAAGTAAAACTCAATAAATAACAGAAAAAGCTCAAGCCTCTTGATGGTCGAGACTTTAGAATTTTAGCTTGAAAAGTCTAGACAGACTTCTATAAGGATTACATTTACAAAGGCCAATGTGACTTTTAAGTGAGTACACCTCCTTAGAAGTGTCAATAAAAAGTTGTTTTACTCCCAAAAAGCTAAACTCTGTACATATAATTGTTAATTACTAACCAATTAATTACTTCCCGTCCCTAAACACATATAGCTTTCAAAATAAGAGCACATGGCCATGTTAACAGAATCCACCACAGTATGAATAAAATATGAAATGATGAAGATCAGTGTATATGATGTAATAGTGGCATTAGAATGTGTGAGAGGCCACCAACTTTGGGCTTTTATGTCAAAAAATTTCCCTGTCATAGTCTCATAAAATCCTGTGGGAAACACTGGTCCTAAAGCTTGTTTTGCAGCTGATTGTCATTTTTATACTCTCTAAATTGCTGATTGATATTTACACAGGCACAACATCTAGGGACAAAACACTCCACATTATACACATTGTGAATTTTTAGGAAAAGATTGATTTGTGAAAAATCACAATTCAATCTCTTCATAAACCCGTTCAGCCCTAAAACTGTCTATTTCTTTTGGACGGACATCTTGAGTCTGTTTGAGTTTTGTTTATTTAACTTGATCAAATAAATTGAAGCAATAATATATTCCATTTTCTTTTCTTTTTTTTTGCTGATCTGAAAAATGATCTGAGTTTTGTGATCTGTTGCACCCCTAACTTTTATGGTCTTGTACCATTTGATACAATTTTTTGGTTGGTTAACCAAGGGCTTTTTAACAGAACCACCACAGCTGCTAGGAACACTGACTGCTACCATGCCACCTCCAGTAAATGCACACAGCTGCAGGCCTAAAACAGAAAGTGATTCAAGGACAAACCCATAGCCATACACACACAGTGAGAGGTGTGGGGTTAAAAAATGTGTTCTATAGAACAGCTGAGTGAGGTTATTTCATGTTGCTTGTCACTCTGTTGCTACACTTAAGGGGCCAATATCAAGTAGCTTCAGAAGCTCCCTTCCCCACACACCTTTCCAACATCAGATTAGGGGGCTGTGTACCAACAAACTGGGTACAATCATGACCAACGCCTCACACCCACTCAGGCGGCAACTTCCGGGTCTGAGCAGGGAGGCAAACTATGAAGTGCCTTAACTGTATTCTACTGAAAATTCCAGCAGGGGGCGCTAAGTGTGGCTGCAAAACATTTCTGTCCATTTATTTCAATGCAAAATGAGAAAACTTACCTCAGAATTATTTTTTTATTAACACTATGGTCTCAATTGCTAGTAAATCTATCTTCTTCAAGACAATTTGATGTTAATAGTTCTTATAATGGCCCCATTTAGAAGAAAATAGTAGATAAAGAATCGTATGATTTGGGGCGTGGCTACCTTTGATTGACAGATCACTAACAAGGTGAGCCGACATCAGAAGAGAAGCAGAACAATGCATATCCACGGCAACGTGTCAATAAAGTTATATATAATGTTATTTAAAAAAAAGACGTTTACCGGTTTGGTCTCATAACCTTGACCCCTTCACTCTATTTTCACTTAATTAGTTTATTCGAACGTTTTGTTCATAAAAAATGTCTTGTTTAGCGTTTGGTTGGATTAACAGACACTCCAGGAGTTACTGTTTAGTTTTCTGAGGTCAGTAACATACATTTTGTTTTTGTTTTTTGCCAAAACTAACATCCCAGTTAATGCTAACATGAATTAGCAGCGGCTTCTCTCAGTCAGGTTGAGGTGTAGAGAGGCGTGTAGTCAGTGTCCTCAGATCCCTCTCGCTCCTCCACAGGCCAAATATGGTCTGCTCCCCGTATTAGAAACAAGATGGTGACGAGTGTAACGCTGAACTTGATGCCTCCAACGGGCCACAAACCAACAGGTGGCGTCATGGTGACTACGTCCATTATTTGTACAGTCTATGCATCCGCTCCACGCCCTGAAGGGGTTCAATAGCAGTACCTGCATCAGAGACTAATTGAACCAATGTGCAAATCAAAGAGATACAGAAGGTCTTTATATCAACTGCTACAGCGTTTTATAATGCACAAAAATGACTTTGCACTTTGCGGCTGTGGCTCAGTTGGTAAAGCAGTCGCCCACCGAACCCTGTCAACGGCAGCCTACATGTGTGTCTTTGGACAAGATACTGAACCCCATATTGCTCCTGATGCTGCGTTCATCGCTGTGTGAATGACTTCCCAATGTTGGCAGGTGACACCGTTTAGGGCAGCCTCGGCCACCAGCAAGAATGTGTGTGTGAATGGTTGAATGTGCGCAGTCTGTAGTGTAAACAGTTTAAGTGGTCGCAAAGTGCTATATAAGTGCAGTGCAGGTGCACGATTTACTTATGTCGGCCGGCTGCTGGGACACGAATTTCCTATAAAGGAATAATAAAGGATCTATGTATCTGTGTCTGTGTCTAACCATTTCTGCAACTTTTGACACCCAATGATTTACATTCAAAACCACTTCACAACATGATCAGTCAGCTGTGTTGAGGTGAGGAAGGAGTCAGGGTTTGTATTTTGACACAACTACCTTGGTAGGACCACTGAGTGCCACACAATGAACGGTCAAATGTGTTTGTAGCTCACTGCTAATAACATGTAACTTTTCCACTCGTGGTGCAACATTCAGTTGACATTGTCGGCAAAAAGCAATAACAAACATTAGTTGTAGACGAATTTAATTGTCTGCAATTAGTTCGTTACTTTATGTAACGTCATGTCTTTCATGCTGTTCGCGGCCCTGACACCGTTTCCTAAAGCAGCGTAATGTATCATTAGGATCTCTGCTTAGAGTTGCACATGCCAAACTGTGGGTGTGTTCATCTTCACTCAGCCAGCGGCAACACACGTTCCAGTGTGAAGTTAGGACGTGTGGCAAGTGAGGAGTATGTCTCTGAAATAGAAAGGAAAACATTTGCCAAAAGGAGGAGGTGTAGAAAAAGCCACAACAGTTGCTATCTCTGCCTTGTGAGTCAGCATGCAGGGCACCATGCTGTTCATTTAGCTCAGGTAGCAGAGGACAGATCACGGCAGCCGGTGTTTGTCGTTCTCCCGTTTCTTCCCCTACTTTTTGACTTATTTAATGTATGTGTGCAATGCAAAACAACCACACACAGCTTGAAGTAATCTTGTCTGCCCTCTGGTCAGCATCCTGATTGGTGAAGTGAGGCATCTCTGGTTAGACCCCACAGCCGGTCAGATCCCAGTCTATGGTCAGTCCCCAGTAACTAGTCTGAAGTAGTTTTTATTGGAGGCATCACCGTAAACAAACACTGTTTTGGTACAGATCAGTGCTTATTGTGACATTAATTGTTGATGAGAAGATGATACCCCCTGCCCTGTTGTATGTTATAGTCAACATAGTTGGTAATGTACAGCTTGGCATGAAACACATTAAGCAGATAAACTGAATTTTAACAAATTTAAGATTGCATTGTTGTTTTTGTATCAGTGGAACTTGTGGATGATGCAGATTGCAGACTCATCCAGGTAAGATAATTAGCTTCTCAGCTAGCTAACGTCAGCTTTCTACAGACAGAGTTGTACTGGGACTTGCCATCGGAGGGTTAAAAGCCCTGCTCTCATCTCACCTTCATGTGCATTCATTTTCCGAACCCCTTCCTATTTACTATTATAATTTATACTAATCGTTTCAAAAATCGATGACTCATCGACTATCAAAATAGTCGTTAGTTGCAGCCCTATTCTCCACCAGGTATAATCACTATTAAATTAACCATATCTGTGTCACTGCAACATGGGCAGTATATGCAGTTGAGCACCAGGTCTCCCCCCGATCACCTGCCAGGCTGTTGATGAACATGAAACCGAGATGGTTCAAAATCTATTTGAAAATCTAGTTGCTATTATGGAATTAAGCACACATTTCTCCCCAAATGTGTGAGTGGTTAACTAAGAGGTTAAAACTAGTCTAAGAAGTATTTGCTGTCTCTGAGTACTACAATCATTAACACTACTACTGACAGTGCTGCCATTACTGCCAATGTTGTTGATTGTATTACAATATCTGTATATATTATTGCTAATGACACCCCGCTACTACAGTTAATCTGCAGTGCGGTTGGTACTTCTTAAGCTGATGCACCGGACGTACACTGTTGGTGAATGCCTGGTTTTGTGGTGATGTCCATTATGTGGCTCACAGTACAGAGCCGAGCGTTCTTGAAATAGCACATACATACACATACAGTTTGTGGCTGTAAAAAAGGCAGCAGTTTCTGTCAATTTAGGCTACAAAACCAATGACTTAGGTTTAGGGCAAAAAAACTTCCTGTTAAAAGTTTAAAAAAGTAAATAAATGTACGTAAACGCAAGAAGTGAAGTTGTGACTACCGTAAGTTACGTGAGCCACGGACGTTACATGAAAACGTTTCTTTTGTTTTCACATGGGACACGAACCCCGTTATCCCTGGTGAAAGTCCAACATTTGTTCGAGACATCCACCGCCAGGAGTGTGACATCTGCCATTTAAACTCCACATCATTGTCAATCACTGCTACTATGTCAGCAACATGGCGACGGAGGAAAGTCTAAAATGTGAATATGGGTCATATTTTGATGCCTGTACAAACAACCTATGTTAACGTTTTTGAGGGGAGATCAATCTGTAATAGGGATGTAATGACACATAGGAGTCACAATTCAGTTCATAATGTGCTTTTGAAATCGAGTTAGGTACGTCAGAAAAAAAACAAATTCATAAGGTTCATTTGACAGTAGTGCAAGTGTCAAAGATGGACAAAACAACTGGGGACTGAGATTATTTTGAACACTCCTGTATTACACTGTACGAATACTGAACAAACACTTTCTCAAGTGTCACCAGGTCACAACAGGCTGTAAAACTGAAAAGCATCTGAGGCTATGAAACTGAATATACAAAGTGTCATACAAAATGAATTTGTACATGGGGAAGAGACTTTCATTTTGTTTCACCCTGACTATATTTTAAACATCCAACCCAAGCTCAAGTGATCCCACCAATTGTCCACCTCCAGAGGTAGTCACAGAGGAGGAACATTGGTCTGTCCCGGCAAGATGGAATATGTGACGTTGCACGTGTCATCTAACACACACCTCCCACTTGGTCCGACAGTCATCCAATCACTGTTCAGCTGCACAACAACTGCGTTCGCTTATTGTAAACAAACCGACATCACTAACTGTGCACAGAATGTCCAGTGCTTGTTGTAAACTGCGCAGCACTGCTGCTGCTCTGTCGTACGCCACCATCGTCTCCTCCAACCTTGTTCCGCGACTGGACTGCACTATGAATGGGCTCGAATATAACCATAGAATATCATAGTGAGCCTTTGCAGGACCACTATGAGCACCCTAAGGTGAAAAGCAAGCATAGATCTTTCTGGCAATTTAGCGGGATTTTTCCAGGAATGCACTATGAAAGGGTTAGTTAAATAACAAAGTGAACATATCAAGATTATATTCATAGTGCACATAATATCAGCTAAATACCAGTGTATTAACATTGTTCTTTTTTCATGCTAACATGTCAGCGTTGGCATTAATCTCAACACTGCTGTGTTTTACAGCTCATGTCGCGTTCAGTATGTGTAGAGACTAGCTGAGGACTGAACAAGCCACACATTCAGATTGTTGCCACGATTCTGAATAGAATTTTTAAGCCTTTGAAAATCAGCTAGGAGCATAAACCTTATAATAAGCAAAGGCACTGAACAATTGGTCAAAAACCACCAGGGTTTTGGATCAAGAGGACACTACAAATCAGCAAGAAAGGTCATTTTTTCTCATACCAAAACAAACATTAGTGGCAACCAGCAGCTAACTTCAATAACTTGCTGCTGATAATGCCATCCTGACCCACAGTAACTTAATGATGTCACGGACGCCAATCCCAGCCCACACTCTGAATGTCTCAGTCTAAAGTCATGAAAAACATTTGAGAGCCATGTGAATGCAATCCCAGCTGGCTCAGTCTGACTTTTTTTTCTGAAAGTCACATACAGTACCTTTAACATCAGAATCTACATATGATGATTTTCTGGTCAATACCACATGACCATACCATGATGTGCCCCATGCTTTTCTATGCTTTTCACTTAATAAAGCAGCTCACATGGTCGGGAGATATCAGCCAGTGAAAACTGTAAAACATAATGTACTGAGTATTACCAACCAAGACAACTGAATTGATCTGGTTTAGTAAAATCAGTTGAATGTCCATTTAAGATCCACATATTACTTCTGTTACCACCACTTTTTTTTTTACCCAGATTACAATGGCCTTCTTTTTGCTCTTA
Source organism: Centropristis striata (assembly GCF_030273125.1). Classification (NCBI taxonomy): domain Eukaryota; kingdom Metazoa; phylum Chordata; class Actinopteri; order Perciformes; family Serranidae; genus Centropristis; species Centropristis striata. The sequence goes on along the minus strand of NC_081528.1, from coordinate 15,287,062 downwards.
CTGCATGTGAAGAATGCAGACTGACCAAAGTCACATAGCAGGCATCTAGGTCACACACAGACAGATAGAATAACATACATTATTATGTAAAAAATCACTCTGGGTCGTAGATTGGAGGCCCAAGAGCAAACACACTGGAGATAAAGTAAGGTCTAAATACCGGCCTTTATTTTTCGGTCATAGGTAAAATTATGCAGATCTGGTCTCAGAATAACATCATTCTCCCTGGAAGTCAGTTAGAGTGAGCCAGGAATACTATAAAAGTTTACATTTTATTTGTCTTGTGCTGAGCCTGACCCCGCACAGAAAATGAACGGATCGACACCGATTCTATTGGCCAGTTACTACATAACAACAATAATAACAACAGCTGTTCACCATGTTTGTTCTACACAATGTGTGAGTGTGTGTGTGTGTTATCCTCATAGGCATGTAGCTAAGAGTTACCAAGTCTAAACATGACAGCTGAAAACCAAAACTGTGCCCTTGAACATCTATGAGAAAAAGATAACAAAATCACCAGCAAGGTGGAAAGTCACATTTACTCTACACAGCATTATAATTATCCATATATAACAATTACATCATGTAAGTAGTTAGTATGGATTGAAAGGCTCAACTGTTGGTTTTCAGAATCTGCATCAGCATGAGTCTGCTCCAGTCCTGGCAATGAAGTCACTGAGTTTAAGGTAAAGGAGAGCCATTTTGTAGCAGAGTAGCCGTTAGCTTACAGTCCTGCTCACTCTTATAACTACAACATCCAAAAAAAAGAATAACTGAGAGAGATAGACTGAGAGAGAGCTAGTGGGGAGAGGAGGAAGGGATATACTATGTTGGGGGGAGATAGAAAAACAGTGATGCATGGGAAGTGTGAAAGAGGGGAGCAACTGTGTGAAGCAGAGTGGTGAGAGAATAAAGGGAGAGAGAGTGTAATAGAGGGAGAATGATAGGACATTGATCGTGCGTGTCTCTCTCACTGCAGTGGTAGTAAACAATCAGCCAGCCTCCTTTGTCCAAAGCACTAAACCACACCCCCTCCTTTTGTCATTCACTCCCTCCCTCCCTCACCCGTTCCCTCGCCCTCCATTTCTCTTGCTTTCTTATAAACCTCTATTATCTCTGTATTCCCTGCAGTTTGTTTGTATCTATATTTTCTATCAGTCATTTCTTTCTTTCTCTGTGCATCTCTCTCTCTCTCTCTCTCTCTCTATCTCTCTCTCTCTCTCTCTGTAGAGCTGTGACGCTATGCTGCTAATGCTAACTAGCAGCTGCAGCTAACACTAGCTAATGAAACAGTGAGATGATATCCAGTGTACAGAGTGTGACAGGCAGATCCAAACCTTGGCAGACAGTGATCCACTCCTTTCGGGAAATACAGAATCCAGTTAAAAGGCCTGTACAGCTTCTGATGGTCGTGCAGTTCTTTCTCTCTTTCCCTCTTTCTTATACACACACACACACATACACACACACACACTAGCTCAGCCTCCTCTCTCACACACAATTCTGCTCCTCCCCCTCCCCCTCCCCTCTCTCTATGTCTCTCTCTCTATGTCTCTCTCTCTCCAACACACACACACAGCCCCCCACTCCTCACTCTTTTTCCACTCACACACACAAATGAGCATTCAGTCAAGGGTTTCCCACAATCCCTTGCGCCACACAAAGACAAGGGGGTGTGACCAATCACACGCTGCCTCATTCTGCACCCGTGCTTTTTTTCCCTCTCCCTTACTGTGTGATGCCCACCGACACACAAGCTTGTGGGCGGGCTGCCAAGAGGGTTGCCATGACAACGCATTCCCAGTTGCTCTTTGTTGCTAGCATTCGTACATTCACTCACTCACTTACTCACTCACACACACACACACACACACACACACACTCACTCACATAAATACTAAGTCTCCACAGTCTGTTCCCTTTTAAGTTCACTTCTGCACTGCCACACGTCTGTGCTACACTGTGTGTGTGTGTGTGTGTGTGTGTGTGTGTGTGTGTGTGTGTGTGCGCGCGCGCATACTCTTTGCCAGTGTTGCAGTATTGCAGCTGGGTTCTGGTGTGACCCAGATAGAACAGGAAAGCTGGATGTAGGACACTCACACAGACACATAACAGCCAACATAACATTACACACACAACTTTTTTTTACACACCAGTGAACACACACACACGTATGCTAGCCCCATATCTGTGTGTGTGTGTGTGTGTGTATAGCCGCAAGTTATTCAAATTGTTGTATTTGCATTTTTGTTTATGTAAAGATTAAATGAATGACACCCAACAAGGTTACCAGTCAATTCTAGAGGTGTTAATAAGTGTATTTTTTTTTTTTAACTTTAAAGTTGACATTCTTATGGTTCCCCTGGTCTCCCTCTCTGAGCCCAGAGCAAGGTTATAATAGTTTTGGATTTTTCATTAGTTTTAGTTTTAATTTCATTGTGAATTTTTGTTTTCAAATTCAGTTAGTTTTAATTAGTTTTTAGAGTGAGTTCGCTATTTTTGGTTTAGTTTTTAGTTCTTGAAAATGCTTAGCTGTAGTTTAGCTTTTTGTAATGGGCTATGGGTGCAAGATTCAAAGAGGTCAAAATACATTTTCTTTATTTCCTTTGGTTTATCCATCTTAGCTCCAATAAGGTTATTAACTCTTACAGTTCCAGGTGTTTTGAATTTTGGTTCGAAGTGTAGACATCCCAGTCTCAATAAACATATGTGTTCCTGCATGTTCACTAACAAGCAGCTATTTAGTTGGAGCTAAATAAATAAATTTCATATCAATCAAAAAGGATTATGCAGTGTTTCCCCTACATGTATTCTGCGGCGGAGTGCTGCTGCAAAAAAAAATTGATTTATAATATCATGGTTGAATTGAAGACTTTCACTTGCACAACATCAAAAGTTTACAGAGTGTTGCACCGGCGACACTTTTACCATAATAACTAAACGGTTTACGCTATCGGGAAAATTCCACTGTTTTCTTAAAGCTGAGATACAAAAAGATACAAAAGATCTGTCGCTCCTACAGCCATCAGGCTGTCTCATTTTTCCAGAGACTCTACCAGACTAATTGAATTTCCCCTCAGGGATAAATAAAGTAATTTTGATTTGATTGATTTCATTTGAGAAGTTGCTTTACAGCCAATATGGTGTATTACGGTAATTTCACTGGCACTTCTCCCAGAAGCCCACAAAACAAGAATACACACACTCAGCGGCGGAACAATAGAAACACTGGATTAGCTATGTGTGAAAAAAGTTGACAAAGACGAAAGCTTTTTTTTAAATTCTCGTTTTCATTTTTATTTCAGTTCGCGAAAATGTTTTGGTCTTGGCCTGGAGAGGCCTACTCCTGAACTGCTATAATATACATTATAATTGCTCATGCTAATACATTTTACATAAAGTCTTACATCATGTAGAGGCGTGCTATTATAGGTCTTATCAGTAAATGTGTTTTTAGAATTGTAATCAATATAGTAATGAAGATTTTGTTTGTTCCTGCATTAAAACTGTTTTTGGATTTCCAAATGCCTGGCAATGAAGAAAGCTTGCTGCAATTGCAATGAAGTAACTGCTTACATATGTGCACACATATAGGCTGTGTTGACTGTGATATACACATCAATCTGCCATTTTGTTTGTGTTGTAACTCTAGGTTGGTGCTTGCCTAAAGTTGCGTCAATTCACACCGGGTGCGTTACAGCAGCGTCACGTCAGCTTAGCGAGCCAGTCGTATACACGCAAGATCACGAGATCACGCGATAATCCTGACCATACGGGAGACCGCGAGATCCCGTGATAAACTCTAAACTCTATTTATACAGTCTATGGATAAACTGTGTGTATAAAGTAAACAACAACAACAACAACCAACTGTACAGTTTTATTTTACAGGTAAAGATCATCCTCTTTATTAGGAAGACCAGTGCACATATCTTATCAGCAATCAAACAGCTCCAGAGCGAGCATCAGAATGGGGAAAAAAGGTGATTTTAGTGGCTTTGAATGTGGCATGGTTGTTGGTACCAGATAGGCTGATCTGAGTATTTCACAAACTGCTGATCAATTTGGATTTTCACGCACAACCATCTCTAGGGTTTACAGAGAATGGTACGAAAAAGAGAAAACATCCAGTGGGCCTTGATGCCTTGTTGATGCCAGAGGTCAGAGGAGAATGGCCAGACTGATCCGAGATGATAGAAAGACAACAGTAGCCTGTTTCATACTGCGTTTCCACATAAGTGCAGCAAAAGTGCCGTAACGAGTTCTGCCGTCATTATGCCTTATGCCATTCATACTGATTCTGCAACTGTCTAATATTGGCATCCCCAGTCTGTGAATTCAAATTATGAATTGAACGAAGTGGGAGGAGATGTTAGTACTATGTAACAAAGCAGCAGTGGTATGTGTACAGTCAGCGACGGCAGCGTTCAAAATAATGATGGTGGAAGTACTACTAGTCTGTTTGTGCTGTTTTCTCGCTGTAGAGATTCTACATACTCAAGCAAAGTTGTTCTGCATCTTGGGAAGTTCAGATTGAAGGTGAAACGTCACAGTGGCATTAGTATTGCAGCTTGAAACAGCAGCCTGAATGGGGCTAGTAACTCAAATAACACTCGTTACAACAACTTACGCAGAAGACCACACCACCACTTTAATAGGTACACCATGCTTGCTAGCAAAGCGGCCAATGAGTGTAGTCTAGGGTTGTAAAGTGTCATGAGACTATGATTATCCTAGATGTCACAGCAGGTCATTTCATGAGGTCAAGTTTCAAGAAAGGCTCTCACTGCTTCACACATGAATAAGAGCCTCAGCTTTATTTCCAATGTATCCAATTCCAGGACTGTTTACGGCCCCAAGGATGCAGAAATATTCTAATAAAATAATATATGTTTCTGACTGATCTTTGCTTTCATTTTTGATCTGAAACTGATTTCCATTTTGATTGAAACTACACATCTGTTAAGCTTTGTGACTGTATCTTGCATGGTTGTGACGCTATTACAGTAACACGCACGCACGAACGCCAGCATGCATGCACGCACCAACCCGTTCTCATTCCCAAAGCGTAATATACCGACGATTTGTCACACCCCTAGACGTATCATACTGGCGCAAAGGGTACCCTTCCACGTTTGTGTGAAACGCTCTGGGTTCTCAATTGACTCCAATATAAACCCGCTTGCGGCGCTGAGAAGCGCTTAGAGCAGAGGCTTACAGCCGTCTATTCACTTCAATAATATCCCGACCACGGCCCTCCATGACGCTGCCAGCGACAATCTGAATGGAGAACCGAGGACCCTGTGCACGGAAGTATTTTTCTCCCTATTTTAAGGATTTCATTTAATGACATCGTCAACATTTCTCTACACAAACACATCAAAGTCTCACTGATAATTCAACAATAAAATAGCTTCATGTTGTGGCTCTCAGTATCATTTTTTTTCTCCTTCGATTCTGAGAAATAAACTTTTATTCGTTTGTTTTACGGCATTCCACTGGCGGACATTTCTCTCATTATTAGTGAAAAAAAATAAATATTTTGACTTTGTTTCTGCATAAAAATGGATTTTGATTACATTTCTAGCGAGAAATATATGTTTTATGTTCTTAATATTCACTCAGTGAATGTACATAATCACTTTGTGGCGAAGATCTCGCCAGAAAAAGACGATCCGCTGTGTTTTATTTTGAAATCTGTTTTATTTTGTAATCTACCGCGCCCATAGCGGATTTGGTACTATCCTCGCGGATGTGCTGTGCGATCTCATTGAATCGCGCTTCACTGTAAATGGCCCCGACTCTGCTCTCCTGTTTTAGTTAAAATATCTTCATTAAACAAACATTGTTGTCTTTTTTTAGCATAGATAATATAAGATATTGGGTAGAAATAGGTTTTCACAGCCCTAATAGGGAAGAACTACAAAACGAGAGGTCTAGGGAGTTGTAGTTTTTTTAATAAAACAGGTTTTTACCTAAAATTGGAAGTTGGAAATACTTAATTAGTGGCTTTCCAGGGGTTTGAGGGGATGTCAATCACATTTTTGGCATCAGAATTTAAATATTGTCTTGTTCAATGGGGGATTTGTTGTTTTTTCAGCATATCCTAAAGCCCCCCCACTCCCACCCCTTAGTGACTATGCTCACATTATAGTCCATGTCAACACCTTTCTATAACAGTAGGTCTCATGTCTGTAACCCTTTTTGTCTCTTAGTTATAATCATTTAAATATGCCCCAGGGTTAAGGTTCAAAGGTCAATATCTCAAAGCAAGAATATTATAGAACCTTGAAATTGATATATGTTACTCTCCAGGCCAAGACCTTTCCGGTGATGTATTTGGTTTAGCTCTATATTTCAAATATATTATTATTTGTATTGGTGCTTTTATGTAAGCAGTTTCTTAATTTTGTAAAGACAGGTCTCATTTAATAAGTTAACATACTGTTTTAAGATTTAATAAAAAAGATGTTTTAAGATTTAATAAAAAAAAAAGCCTTATCACTTTAAATTGATCATATATTTTATGTTAAATCTCGACCTGAAAAGTAACTAAAGCCTTCAGGTAAATGTAGAGGAGTAAAAATTACAATATATGCCTCTAAGTTAAAACAAACACACGGAGCCTACACCTGCATGAGCTAAATACAGTGGAGTAAAAAGTACAATATTTGCCTCTTAATGTAGTGGAGTAGAAGTATAAAGTTACATACTCAAGTAAAGTACAAGTACCTCAAAATTGTATTTAAGTACAGTACTTGAGTAAATGTACTTAGTTACATTCCACCACTGCCTAGAACCAGTCATAGCAGTGATACACCGCATGAAAATTAATGACCCAAACTTTATCCCTAAGTCAGTCAGATGCAGCCTGTTTATTTGAATGTTAAAACATTTTGCCAGATGAAAGCAGCCATGTTACAGATTCACATCACAAAGAGGCTTTTCTCTCGGCAGTCCACATCTGTTGAGTCAGACTGAAATCTGATTGGTCACATGAACAAGTCTCAACCTAATCCACAGACAAGGGGCACAATGCTATTGCTGGAACAGTACTGAACATGTTCTGTATGTATTAGGGACACAAGGTGTTATAGTGTTGCAACAGTTTGTCTTTGTTTACGTGTGTGTGTGTGCGTGTGTGTGTGTGTGTGTGTGTGTGTGTGTGTGTGTGTGTGTAGTGGTGGAAGAAGTATTCAGATCTCTTACTTAAGTAAAAGTACTAATACCACCCTGTGAAATTACTCCACTACAATTAACAGCCCTGCATTCAAAACTTACTGAAGTAAAAGTACAAAAGTATCAGCATCAAAATGTACTTAAGGTATCAAAAGTACTCGTTATGCAGAATGGACCCACTCAGATTGTTTTATATATTGCAGATATATTGAATAGGGAATTTATGTAAGCAGTGTTTTAATTTTTCTCAAGGTAGAGTTCATTTTAACTACCTAGTATACTGTTATAAGGTTTCAATAAAAGAAAATGTGTAATCACTTTAAATTGATCATGTTTTTTTATGTTAAATCTCAACCTGAAAAGTAACTAATGCTGTCAGTTAAATGTAGTGGAGTAAAAAGTACAAAATTTGCCTCAAAATGTAGTGGAGTGGAGAGTAAATGTACTTAGTTACATTACAACAACGTGTGTGTGTGTGTGTGCACACACGCGCAAAGAGAGTACAGGACAGGACAGGCTGCAATCTGGAACTCAACTCAATTCAGCTGAGCGTACACATGAATATTCCATCTCTCACTCTGTAATTGATCTGTCCATCATACAAAACTCATCATTCCACTGGAAAGAAGGAAGTGTGAAATTTAAGACAAATATTCCAGCACATCAGTGTTAGGTTGTTCGTGCTAAAAAGGGTTAATTTGATGCTGATACTTTTGTACTTTTACTTCAGTAAGTTTTGAATACAGGACTTTTACTTGTAGTGGAGTCATTTCACAGTGTGGTATTAGTACTTTTACTGAAGTAAAGGATACTTCTTCCACCACTGCTTCTGGTGTTGATAAGGTTACCAAGGGTGCAAACAACATCACTGTCAGTATGGACAGAAGAGATTGTAGGTTTTTTGGCAATTGGAGGCTTATGAAGAGTCACAATGTCAATGGAGGGAACCCTTCTTCATAACCCTCCAGCAGGTTGCAGTCCATCCCAGTGTCGTAATTGTGGTCGCTTACAAAGGAGCTAACTGTGTTATTTCCCTTCTTGCTGGATTCATGTGGTCTTTTTTGTCCAGACTTAGGCATTTTTCGTCATACAAGTTAGAGTTCACATCCAGATTTAATTATGATCTTCCTTCAAACGTTTCATCATCTAAATTGTGTCAATTACTGTAAGAAATGCATCCAATAAAAGTTTAGTGTTAAGAGCTGAATAGATCCGACTTGTTGCCATCTTGACTCGTGCCCCAGAGTAGCCTGCTACAATAAAGATGAAGCAATAACTTGATGTGTTGACTGCTGCTATGGCGATGGCCTCACCACCAAAACATTTGAAAGTATAACTCTATATCGTCACACTGTTAAAATAATCGTTTTTTTTGCCTAAATCTTCTCCTCATGACGCCGGTCACCTATGGTAAAATCGCCTACATCCTCAGTTGATCAGATCATGTGATTTTACCCTTTTAAGATAATGGCCTATGTCAAGTGTGTGACTTAAGCGGATATATTATGCCTAAGTCAAAATAAAATGTGACTTAGGCCATTTTTGAGCATGCCTTTGTGACTTAAGCAAGATATGGTAACACTTTATTTCAAAGGTGTCTACATAAGAGTGACATGAGCGTGTCACAAACATGACATGGGATGTGTCATGAACATTAATGACACTTTGAAGTAACATTAATGCTCATGATACTTGCCATGTCATGTTTCTGACAGGCTTGTGTGACTCTTACATAGACACCTTCAAAATAAAGTGTTACCATATCTTGCTTAAGTCACAAAGGCATGTTCAAAAAATTGCCTAAGTCATTTATTTTACATCATTTACATAACAGTGTTATTACTATGCTAATAGCCATCCTTTGTTACATCCTTTTTGAGTGAAATGATCAATAAATGTCACACTTTTCATAAATGTTACACTTTTGGTGAAGTTTTTTTAATGTTTCCTGCAAAACTTGAAAAAATGAGTTAGGCGATTATTTTACCAGGCTGACGATATGAAAGTGATTCAAAATGACACAGCGAAATGACTCTGGCAATAACTGAGTTGATGATGCCGTCAGTACTGTGACTGAAGCTGTGTTCACGGCATTGGCAAATAAACTGGGTAAGCGCTACAGTGAGCCTTCCTGCACATATTTCAGTTAGGTTGCCATACTGGAGCAATATAAAAATGCAAGCAGAGAGTTTTTTGTTACTACAACAGACTTTCATATTTGAAATACTTTGTCATATATTTGTATTTTCAAAATACTGTGTCAAGTAGAATTCACACAGTGTTAAAGTACAATCCTCATGTTTATAACAACAACTTGTTTAGTGGTTGAGCCAATTAAAACTTGTTTATCAACAATTAAGAATCGAATCAACCATGAGATGTCTTCAGCAGTCCTATCATAAATGTGAAACATTTTTCAGACTTATCGGTTCACTATGAGAGATTAGCTTGCGGTCAGACCGACTGACAGATACAGGTACACGACCAAATGCATGATATCCTCTAGGCTTATGCCTGGCGGGGATAATTACTGTCTGTGTGGCACTCTGAGCAGCTGTCTTTATCTGCACTGGTACCGTAGAAGCCTGGGATGAACTTAAATAATGTCCATCCATCCATTATCTTTAACCGCTTATCTGAACTTGGGTCTCAGCGGGGCTGGAGCCAGTCCCAGCTGACATTGGGCGAGAGGTGGTGCACACCTTGGACAGGTTGCCAGACTACTGCAGGGCAGATCTGATTTTTTTGTTTGACTGTTCACATTATTTTTTTCATGTGACATGCGCTATCATTTTCAGGGGATGTCAATCATGTTATCAGCTGGTCGCATATTCGATAGTTCAGAGTCACACTTTCTTCGTTAGCCTGCCATCTTTCTTTCTCTGCCTTTGTAGTTCATGTTTCTGTTACAAGCGCCCCTCCGTCTCCCCATCACCGCAGAGTCTTTGCAGATTCATCAGCTCATCTTTCAATCAGCCGACCATCCTGCAGGATCTTCAGCCATCGCAGCTACCAGTGTCATGATTCTCCCTCACATTTTATCTGCTCTGTTTTACTCCTCATCCCTCCTTTGTCTCTCCCTGAGGCCCCCCCCCCCACCCCCCAGTCTGTAAAGCCCTTTGAAACTAATTTGTTTTATATTAATAAATAGCAGTGGTGGAAGAAGTATTTCGATCCCTTACTTAAGTAAAAGTACTATTACCACACTGTGAAATTACTCCACTACAAGAGGTCCTGCATTCAAAACTTACTGAAGCAAAAGTATCAGCATCAAAATGTACTTAAAGTATCAAAAGTAAAAGTACTTGTTATGCAGAATGGAACCACTCAGATATATCATCTAAATATATTAGATCATTTTTGGAGATGCGAAATAGACATTTTACAGAAATACGCATCGACGGAGGTTTATGAAATAAAAGTACTTATAGTTATGAACTCAAACAAGTTCGATGAATATTTTACATTTGGAGCACGGACTTAAAGTTGTCACAGCTTTTTGATAAAGCCAAGAGGTAAACAATGTTTTAAAGTAAGTTTTAATTCAAAAGAAGAGGAATTTCTCAGAGGCAGAAAGTGAAACGTTGACATCCAACAGCTGCAACAGAACAACTGGTTTTGTTTCGCAGCATAAAAAGTGAAAAGGAAGGAAATCAGTGGTGCTCCAGGCATTGATACAATAGTCTAAGATCAATTCTCCGACTCAGACGTGTGGACTTCACGCTGACTCAGATTTGCGTACACAAGCTGAGAACAGACTTGAGATCTGATCGTACCCTCTGCTCGAAATAAATGCCTTGCAAAAAAATGATCATACCGCCACTTCACGCTCACTTTCTGTCGTACGCTCCTTTAATAAATGAGGGCCAATGGTTTTGACATGCACAGTCTGCATGACTGGAAGTGCAATTGATGTGTCACATTGGAAACACAAACAGGTAATTCTGTCTGATGACAATAAATAATATTATTAATTGCGCCTTTGTCGACGTTGATCTCTTATCTTGAACATAACCTGCTCACGAGCTCAAGGATGTGATCACATGTTGGTCTCCCTCCCTAAAGATTAGCAATAAGGTAAATTTGGGCAGATTTTGATTGATTGTTATTGGCTAACATTATGTAGATCAAAATTTGACTCTGCCGTGCTGCTTTACTGCTCTCAGTTGTGTTCCTTGTGTTTTATTTACTGCGCTTTACACTGCTGTGTTTCTTTGCACCACTGCTTTTTATTTACTGAACATTGCTGCTACTCTACTGTACTGTACACTGTTGTTTTTCTTTATTGCACTCTGCTTCATTTCTTTACTGCACTGTACTGTGTTTATTATTGGCACATGGTGGTGCATATGACTTCTGACAACCAGACTGGTAAAATAGATAGATAAACCTTTCCTCTGTCTGGTTATTGTACTCCATGCAGCAGAACTTTTGTGAAGGAAGAAACTCTACTTAGTAACAATACTGTAAAATCATTGTGTTTAGTTCCAACATATACAGTTACATTTCTTTTCTCTATGTCAAGTGGGATTTCAGTAAATTTTTTATACAAATTGGATCAGTAATTGAAGCATAAACTAAACATTTTTGCACCAGGAGTTCAAGTTGGTTTTGCTAAATAATTTGTGTCTGCTTTTAAAGTCTACAGCTGCTACATCTCACATACATGTTTAATTCCAACAAACAACTCCAATCAGGATTGGGGCCTGAAATACTAGACCATGACATGTCAATACATGTTTCTAATTTCCCTGCACATCATGCAGGTCCCTATTCTCCAAAAGCCAGTACACAAACAAAACATAGGAGTTGTGTAGTAGTTTAATATAATATAATAATATATCACTTGCTCTAGAAGAATTTGTAGGTACCAGAATTTGTGAACTGGCACGAATTGTGGTGGTTTGAGTTACAATACGATTACCATGGAAACCATTCAGTATCCATGGCAACAACCATCATCAGGTCCCTTAGCCAAGAAGCTGGCTCTGAACAGGGAAGTAGGGCACTTCTGAGGTATCTTGCCTTTTTTTGTTTTGAGTATACAGTACTAAGGCAGATACTCAGTATGCATATGTCATCAAGAGCAGTTTATTCAGGAAAAATTCACTTTGAGCCCTGACCACACTTTCAGTTACAAACATTCACACCTGTATTTTTACAAGAGCTGGAGGTGACACATTTATAACAGAAAGCCTCAATTACAAACTGTAAATGTCGAGTTGGAGAAGGAGGGAGGGCTTGTAATCAGGGTTTTTGGAAAATGACTCATACGAGGAACTCAAAGTCAGTATACATCAGACACTCGGTGCATTTACATGCACAGTTTAATAGAGCTATGCTTAAAAATCAATTTTGGCGTCTAACCGGACTTCTGTCCTTGTCCCAGTTTACATCATAGACTGTATATAAATAATGGTTGTAGTCACCGTGATGTCACCCATTGGTTTGTGGACTGCCTGTTGGAAGCATCGAGTTTAGCGTTACACTCGTCTCCATCTTGTGTCGCCACCTTGTTTCCGATACGGGAGCAGACCATATCTGGACTGTGGAGGAGCGAGAGAGATCTGAAGACATTGACTACACGCCTCTCTACACCTCAACCTGACTGAGAGAAGTAGCTGCTAATTCATGTTAGCATTAACTGGAGCATTTGGGATGTTCGTTATGGCTAGCAAAAAAACATAAACAAAATGTACATTACTTACCTCAGAAAAATGAACAGCGATTCCTTGGAGTGTCTGTTAGTCCAACCAAATGCTGAACAAGACATTTTTACTGAACAAAACGTTCAAATAAACTGTCATTAAGTGAAAATACAGCGAAAGGGTCAAAGTTATGAGACCAAACAGGTAAACAGCCTTTTTTATATCTATATCATATTATATATAACTTTATTGACACGTTGCCCTGGATATGCATTGTTCTGCTTCTCTCCTGATGACGGCTCGCCTTGTTAGTAACTTGTCAATCAAAGTTTGCCACGCCCCAAATCATACGATTCTTATTTTCTAATTTCTTCTAAATGGGGCCATAATTTGAACTATTAACATAAAATCGTCTTGAAGAATTTTTTTTACCAGCGATTGAGACTATAGTGTTGTCCTAAAAAACATTTCTGATGTAATAAATCAAGTGAGAAGTTTTCTCATTTTGCATTGAAATTAATGGACAGAAATGTTTTTGCAGCCAAACTTTTCGCTCCTGCTGGAATTTTGAGAGGCACCTGGCTGCAGACCTCCACTGTCAGGCCCCTCCACTGTCAGGCCCGGAAGTGAGGACGTTTTTTGGGGCGTGGGGAGGTGGGGAGGACATTTTGGGAGGACATTTTGGGAGGGTCATTTTCACCTGCCCTTTGAATTCGAGAGAGACCAGCGAGAGCGCAAATGTTAGAAAAGAAGAAGAGTAAGCTTATTCTGCGAGTAGCGGTGAGTTTCTGATTTTTATTATCCAGAGAAAGTAAATGCATAGTTTGTGTTCTTCGTCAATATACGTGCCGTTGTAATAGTCGTTATAGAAGTCATTAATGACGCAAATTACCAAATGTTATATGTCGGTTTGGGTTGTCGTTTTGAAGCTAAGTTAGATGACTTCAAAGTTTACTTTCACCAATGGTGGTTTGCATCAACACCTAATGATTCTTAACTTTTTAGTGCATAACGTAAAGTAACTGCACGCATTTGTTTGTATGTAAGTTATGAAATATTTTTGTAAACTCTCCGTGCATTAATTAAGCATATTCACAAAGTTGAAAACATATTTTTGAACTCGTGGAATCAACATGTGGCAGAACTACATGGAACATTTTTACTTTTATTTTTCCACCTCTGTTGTATACTACAGTGTATAAAAAAACGAATAGTAACTGAAATGCTTCTGCACCATCAGTACTTTTATTTTTGATACTTGAGTATATTTTGCTTTTAACTGTCGCAGAAATGATCGAGTCCAGTTGAGAGGTTTGCTGTGGTGGTGTGTTTATTAAGAAGCATGCCGGCTTTCGTACTTTCGTAGTCATTATTACTTCTTCTACATAAGTATGGCCTCATTTACACTACCTGGTGCAAGTGGCCATTTTACCTGTAAGCAAAGACAAGAGGCTGTATACATTAATTTGAATTGAAGTTCATGTACTATAATTCAAACACATGATATAGCCTATTTTATGCTTTACAGTATGGTACGCTGTGGAAAGAAGACTTGGACGAGAACGAAAGAGAAGCAACCCTGGAGCCATTCAAATTCACATTTCACAACCCTGATGACATTTGGAGATTTTGTGAAGAAATAATAGAGAAAATAAATGATTTGGCTTATTGTGAATGTCCCACTGAGTGAGTGTGTGTGTGTATGTGTGAGTAAAGGTATACATAACATTTGATCATGTTGTGACTTGGTGTTTTTTTTTGTGTTTTTGTTTTCTCGTTGATCACTTAATAATTTTACATGGCTTATACTGTAGATATCAAGAGTTAGGGTAGTATTTAGTGTTACTTAGGTGTTCCAGCAGCACGAGAACATAATTAGCATAGACATAGAACCAAACATGAAATTTATGGTGGTTCACAATAAAAACACAGAATAATACAACAGAAAAACTAACTGAAACAAATGTATAGAAAAAGAGCAGTGCAATAAAGTCAAAATTAAATCATAATGAAAAAGGCGGTGAAGTACTCTGTATACTAATATAATGTACAGTATAGGCCTATGACATCTTATGAGATGTTGGCTTATGAATATGAGTAATAACTTAAGAGCAAATGTGTGCACTGACAAATCAAAAGTTTACTATACAAATAAAAACAATATATACAATAGACCGGGGATTGATATATTTTGTCATATTGTTTACAAATTAATTCATTTGTGAAGAAAACGATTCAACCGGAAGTGCATTCGCGATTTTATTTTGAAATGTATCCCTTGCATTTCCGGGTCTGAGAGTAGAGCCTGCGGCGGTACGGACCTCACAGTGGAGGTCTGCAGTTTTATTTTGAAATGTATGCCGTGCACTTCCGGGCCTGACAGTGGAGGGGCCTGACAGAGGAGGTCTGCAGTTTTATTTTGAAATGTATCCCGTGCACTTCCGGGCCTGACAGTGGAGGGACCTGACAGTGTAGGTAGGGGCCTGACAGTGGAGGTCTGCAGCCAGGACCTCTTGGGAATTTTCGGTAGAGACAGTCTTAAGGCACTTCCAGCATTATTGAACAACAAAAACAAGATTGATGGTGATTTAGAGGGGCAGACACAAATGGCGGATTCTGTTAGAGGGCGACAAAAGTAGCCTGTCTTTGGTTCAACACTTTGTGCCGTCGCTACTGACTGGCTACTGCGACCGGCTAATGTGACTGGCTAATTTGAACGGTTAATTTGACCGGCTCATTTGACCGGTTAATTTGACCGACTAATGTGACTGGCTACGCCGACCGGCTTTCTTGGATATTTTTACATGTTATGTGGGAATGTCCAGAGGTATCTAGATTATGGAGAAATGTGACTGAACTTATTGTTTGTAGATGTCTATAGAACGTGTCATTCAATGTATATGGTTATGTTTTTGGCAATAAAAAATGAATGGGAAAAAACAACAATGGCAGAAGAACTGCCCACTGTGCTGTTTCTAGCTGTACAGATTCTAAAAACTCAAGCACAGTTTGTGATTGGCTTACTGTTGGACTCAAAAGAGAGGCATTTTTTTGATGATACATCACATATTTTACACCCTGCCTGCTCTGCCTGTTCACATTGATCCCGCCAATTTAACACCTCTGTTACTATCTCTAAAGCCACCATCCACCATCATGGCTCTGATACATTCAGATTGCAGGCGAAACGTTACAGAGTGTTCAGTGGTGTGTAAAAAGGATGGGTTAAATGCAGAGTTTGAATTTCCACATTGTGGGACTAATAAGGGAATCTTAATCTTCTTGACTCACAATCAAACCACCCATTTCATCACGTAAATTCCATTCTGGAACATTAGTGGTAATACATCAACTAAATTTCAATCTGTCACCATGTTGTGAAATTGGCCTGACTTTTCCATGGCCATGTCACTGTAACTTCAAACGGCATATACACCACTCCTTCCTCCTGCTGGCTTCCTTTCTTCCCAGATCACACCAAATCCATGATGAAATGTGTCAACTAATGCTTCTGCTGTCATGTCTGATTTTATACACTCACACAAGAAATGCACACTTAGCATTGACAAGCTGAGATGTCTACACCACTCCAGTGGCTAACAGTTAGCCTAGCCTGGTACCTTTACTCAGCTTCAGACTCATTCAGTCTAAGCTTCTAAGGAGAAGCATGAGAAATGAGGAAACAGCACTTTTGAGCCAGTTAAAGGGAGTAGGGTAGGGAGAGCGAAAAAAGACAAGTACGGATCCCTGTCAGATAGAAAAAAGCCCATGTAGCGAAAAGATAAAAGCAGGAGTAAAGGACAAAAGAAAGGGAGAAGAAAGAGGCAACTCAACCAGTAGAAGGAAGAACGACACAATCTCCATGGGAAAGGCCAACACACCTCTCCCTTCAACCTCCATCCACCCATGGTCATTCCTCCAAGACTTCGTTCACACACAGTAGCAGTTCATCCTCTGGGAAAACTGTGCGTGAGAGTCAGTGAGAGAGAGAGAGAGAGAGAGTACCACAGCTGAGCAAAAGGATGAAAGAAGAATAAGAGAAATCCACCAAAACACCAACATTTAGTGAGGAGAAAGGGTTAATCCAGAGCACATTGAGTGCTGCCTCTGCTCCTCCTTTGTCTTCTCCTTCATCCATTCACTGCTCTCTTTCTGCCTGCTGCTCAACTGACTTCACCATATTGTTGCAGAAGAGGGAGAAGAGGAGGGAGGTGGTAAGACTGTATAAGCCACAGCCATAATATCACTCTTCCTCTCCTCTCCGTGCTTGTATTCTTAGAACTGATGTTAACATACATCCAGTAACTATAATAAGGGCCCAAGCACCGGCTGCAAGGGTTGACGAGGACCCTGTTGGAAGGAATTATTATTATTTTCACAAACTGAGTTGCTTTTTTGGAGGCTTTGTCATACATAAAAAAATGTAGATATTTTAGGGGTATCCTGAATGGGCATGGAAAAATCCATTAGTGGCGCCCTCTACAATGTTTTAAACAGAGTGGAACCCAGTGGTGAGTGAAATTTGCTAGGCAGATGTAACATGCAGAGATGCACCAAAAAGTTATTTTTGGGGGGGGATTTCCAGGCTTCGTCCTTTTGACAAACTCCTCCTAGAGTTTTAACCCGATCTATTTTAAATTTGGATCAGAAGACCAGTACTCAGCAGAGTTAGATCTCTGTTTGCACAAGGAGGAATTGTTTGTCTGTAACGCGTTAAGATGAATTAATTACACAAAAATTAACACGTTAAAAAAATGGACGCATTTTAATCGCTTATTTTTGCACCGCGGAACGTTTCTCACTGGATGAGTTTCAGGCGGACCGATTATACTGGAGCACCAACTAGCATTCATGAGTTCAGACAACAACAAACCACAGTGAACATGAACGAAGAAGCTGATGAGACCGCTTTAGTTGGCCCCGTGGGTGATGGGACATTTTGTCACAAAAAACGAACGGATGGAAGCGTCGATAAGAGCATGGTTGTGTGCAAGCTATGCAACAAGGAATATCACCGCAGCACATCGAGCCTAAGGTCGATCTATAGGCTACCTGAATTTCTGAAATGTACTATATTTCTAAATATGCTATTGCTACACTTAATGGCAAAAATTGCACTCGTCTGTTGGACTTGAACAAAAACAAACAATATTTTTGTTGCTTAAGCTTATGTATTCAGTCATTATTCAATGGTGTACTAAAAATCCATGTGAAAAAAATTACTTCTCACTGTTCTCTGGTCAAATATTTATATGCGATTAAAATGCGATTAATTTCGATTAATTAATTACAAAGCCTCTAATTAATTAGATAATTTTTTTAAATCGAGTCCCGGCCCTATCTGTAACATCTCGCCTGCACTATAAAATCGCCAGAAGCAGGATGCCGGGATCAAGTGATCCCACCAATTTTCCGGCTCAGGAGGTAGGTAGTGTATGTGTCATTTTTTGTGCCTGCCGTACATTCAGAAGTCTGTACCAGCCCTGTGAGTACTGATGTTATGGTGTTTACTGTTTAGGTTGCAGTATTTTTTGTGTGAAAAAAATGAAACAATAATAATTAAAAATAAATAAATAACTAGACAGGTAACAGGTATCAGCAGTGTCCAAGCCTCCTGCACAAATCGGACCATGTGACCAGCGTGGCACCCCAAAGTCTGGTACGCAGGCCCACATGCCTGCATGACACAGGTGGAGAGCAAATTCGATTATTAATCATTCACGACTTTGAATTCCATTTGCATTTGCCGCTTTTCATTTTTTTGGCACAGTGCCACCTAGTGCACAGTACCATCTGGACTGCCCCCTTGGGCTTGGACCCCTAATTATTAATTAGTGTTCCATATTGATAATTTAGTAACTTTATGAGACTGTAAACAGAGAAAAGATAGTCAACTCACCTTAATTATAATTTCTGATAATTGATAATAATTTGGATAGCCGTAACTTTATTGAGTTGCCTTCATTCATCAAGTTTTGTTGAACATATTTTTGAGAAAAAAAATTAAACCTGCCTTCCTTGCTACCCAGTAAATGTAAACCTAAATTTGGACTGCTTGGTCCATGACAGCCTCACTGTTGCTCACCACTTGACATGAGTGTTTATCATTAGGAGCAGGTAGTACAACATAAAGAAAATGTGGATGAATGTTTAAGCTTAAATCTGTAGTTTTGCAGTCTTTTTAATGCTCCACTGAATGTTTGAGTGGTTGGGGAGTGTTTTTTTTCTGCTCAAGTTCAACCTTTCGGTGACATTTCAGGCAGTGTTACATGTAGTTGCAAGGTAATGCAGATGCTATTGACTCTCATCATCGAATCTGGATCGACACAGTAGACTACACAAGTTGTTATGGCTGGGCTCCCATGCTGCACACCTGCAACACCTCCAACCCCAGAACCACATGTACTCACATTTACATTTACATCAGAATCAGAAAAAAAAAAATATATATATAAAAAAAAAAATATATATATATATATATATATATAATAAATAAATAAACTGTAGTCTTATTAATAAATAATGAAGATGTCCAAGCCAATTGGTGCATAGGGGATAAAGGGGAAGAATGACTATGATCAATAGAAAGCAAAATACAGAGGCATGCATACTGATGAAATTCTTATTTTTCTTGCAAAAATGCCCAGTCAGGTCCCCAAAGTGTGCTCCATATTTTGGTTATTATGTTTATTTGATGAACGGTCCCTTTTTCCAGCTCTGGTATCCCTTTTCAATTTTCACTGTGCAAGGTGGATAATGGAGCAACACTTTGAGTAACATGCTTTTAGTGTTCTCCACTCAGATAATGAGAAGGCAAACATGCGTATTCTCCTTATGCCACTACGAACTGAAAAGACACACTTTGTAAACAGACCCATTTGGCTTCTTGTTTTGCATATGACATCTATGGCCCTATGAGAAATGCATTTCCAATGATCTCAATATTTAAGATCTGTTGTTTAATCTGGAGCAAAAAAGTTAAATGTGATGTAATATACACTATGGAGTTCACTATAACTGACACTACGAAAACTAAAAACGTGATGGGTGGGTCCCTTTTTTTTTTTTTTTAAAGATATTTTTTGGGCATTTTGTAGCTTTATTGAGAGAGAGAGATACTGAGAGTGAAAGGGGAGACAGAGGGGAAGACATGCGGGAAAGGGCTCCGAGCCGGATTCAAACCCGGGCCGCCCGCTTACGAGGACTGGGCCTCTGTGGTACACGCTCTACCAGGTGTGCCACCGGGAACGCCCTTGGTGGGTCCCTTTTTGAAGATTCTCATACATATACATGCATGATCATGCAGGTGACACGCAATCTTGCAACTGTAAAAGGCTGTGAAGTAAATGTTACTTGCAAGCCATGTTATTCCACTGATCAACAGCTGGTGGCTGCAACTCAACCTTCTCAGTTGCCCTCATTTATCAAACAAGCGTACGACAGAAAGTGAGCGTAAAGTAGCTGTAAGATCATTTCTACGCAATATATCAGTGTGGGCGTGAGCAGAGGGTACGATCAGATCTCACATCTGGTCTCAGCTTGTGTACAAGTTTAAGTCAACGTAAAGTCCACATGTCTGAGTCGGAGAATTTTTATTAGACTATTGTATCGATGCCTGGAGCTGATAAAACTCTGCCGTGTTTTGTTTTTCAATGGTGACAAACCAAAGCATGTTTAGGCTACATCATTTATCACTAAAACATCATTAAAAATAAATACACCCTGCGATCGTGAAATTCAGGCTACTAGCCTAGGCTATTAAATGGTGTAGTCTTCCATTAGAGCAGTCACCCACCCAAAACCCCATCCCACCAAAAGCTAAGTTATTTAAACCCAATTTTAACAGAAGAGGAATTATTGACAATAACCTGATCAAAATGTAAACTTCCACTGCAATTAAACAACACAATAGAATCTAAAGCTTTATTTATAAAGTATTAATATTAATAAGTTAATATCAGATTGTAATACTGACTTTTTTTTTGTTTTACTGAAAACTGGCTGTGTGATGAAGAATATGTTAGCCTTAATGAATCTGCTCCTTGTAGAGGAGAGGTTACAGCTATACATGACTCAAACCTTCTAATTACCCCCAAAACAAAATGGGATTGAAATTGGACACTTAATAGTTTTCCTGTTACCGGACTACACACTAATAAGCAAGAGTTTCTATACTAGATGTCTATCTGATAGTGCTGTAGCTAAGTTCAAGGAAGTGATTCCACCTGTGTTTAATTCTTTGTTGTGCTCCGACATAACAGAGGACTACGTTAACCTCAGTCCCTGCCAAATTATAATATAGTTGATAGTGCTGCAAGCTCAATGCGAACGATAAAAAAGAAAATATCACTAAAAAGAAAATAATAAAACATAGAAAGTTAACTCAATGGTACAACCCCCAAACCCTCACAGGGGTGAAGCAAATTTTGCGAGAGCTTGAAAGCAAACGGCATTCCACCAACCTAGATGAATTTCTTTGAGCCTGGCAGGACAGCCTTAAAACATATAAGAAAGCCCTCCGTAAAGCCAGATCAGCCTATTATTCGTCATTAATTGAGAGAACCTAACCTTTGATCAGGATCTATTGTTTAGCTCCCATATAAAACAAACTTCAAGGGCTGCCTTTTTCACCAATGTAATATAATAAAAATCAGACACATCCTGTACCAAAAGGAAGCAGAAAAACTAGTTCATGCTTTTGTTACTTCAAGGTTAGATTACTGTAACTCCTTACTGTCAGGCTGCTCCAATAAATCCCTTAAAACACTTCAGTTGGTCCAGAATGCTGTACATTTCTCCTGTTCTAGATTTGCTGCTCTGGCTCCCTGTAAAATATAGAATTTAATTTAAAATGCTTCTCCTCACCTACAAAGCCTTTAATGGTCAGGTACCATCATATCTTAAATAACTCATAGTACCATATTACCCTACTAGAGCACTACACTCCCAAGATGCTAGGTTACTCGTGGTTCTCCAAAAGTAGACTGGGAGCCTCACACCAATCACACCATGGATTGCGTTTTGGCCTGGACCTTCTGAGTGCTGTGGTAGTTCTGCTGGACTCTATCCTATGACTACTACTACTACTACTACTACTACTACTACTACTACTACTACTATGATCCTCATCATGGATTGTGGTTGGGTCTGGACTGCCACGGTCCTGCTACAGATACTTTATCTACCAGCACCATGTCTACCTTCATTAGTCACAGACTTGACTGTAGGATTAGTTCCATTACTGTTGTCATTGTTCATCTTGTTCTTCTCTGTCTCTCTCTCCCCCTCTGACAATCTACTCTATTCTACTATGTTGATCTATTCTGTACGTCATCTATTGCACACCTGTCTGTCCCGGGAGGGGGATTCCTCCTGTGTTGCTCTACCTGAGGTTTTTTCCCTTAATTTTTCCTGTTAAAAGTTTTTTTTATTGAGGAGTTTTTCCTTGTCCGCTGTGAGGGTCATAGGACAGAGCATGTTGTGGCCTGTCTGTAAAGCCCTTTGAGGCAAACCTGTGATTAATGATTCTGTGATTTGTGATTCTGCTATATGGTAAGTGGTAAATGGAGTGCACTTTTATCCAAAGGGCTTTACACTACACACTACATTCATTCACCCATTCACACACACATTCATACTGGTGGCAGAGGCTATCCTACAACGGTGCCACCTGCCACCATTGGAAATTCATTAACACACCGATGAACGCAACATCAGGAGCCATTTGGGGTTCAGTATCTTGCTCAAGGATACTTCGACATGTAGGCTGCCATGGTCAGGGATCAAACCACCAATGTTCCGATAAATGGGCGACCACTCTACCAACTGAGCCACAGCCCCAATTGGAAATTGAATTAAATTGTGTGCCAGGTACAAAGCATGGGCACAACTTGTACTTTTTATCTTTTTAATCTCATATTAACTTTAGAGCAAATATATATAACTAGAAGAGCATTCAGGGAGCGCAAACCTCTGCCAAGGCCATGCCCCATCTGATTTAAAAGACAGTAACTCTATTCAAAATACCGCAAATTTAAAATTTAACGGAATACAGTTACTCATATTTTGTATTTTAATCATGTAATCCAATTACTTTTATTCCATTACTTCAATTGCTCTTGAATAACAGAAGCAATGATTATCTACTCACTTTACAGGATATTGATTCCCTGATGAAGACTCTTTGAATCGTAATGCAAAGGCTATCAATGGTTCAATTAAGATTTTATTTTTTTTCACAATCAGTTATCAGAGGATACTTACTGCCAATTACCACCATGGTATGCTATCAAAAGTAAGTACGATCATCAAGGAAAGTCATAACTTTTTAATTCATTTTTTTACCTCTAGCCCTATCCTTAACTTACACTTTATCAACTTTAATTTTTTTTTACCCCCTATTGTTTCTTTAAAAACACAACTCTGTTTGATGTTATTATATTATCTATTAGCCCTAACCACTTCTATTTGAATTATGGTTTGGCAAATTGGGGGTGCCAACATAAACAGCGAGAGCTGTAGTAGTAAAACATGTATACTACTATACTACGAGGATGTAAAGATATACTGACTTTGACACAAATCTTACTGTAACAGTGACCAATAAGTAGGTGACCTCTGACAATGTTAAAGCTCCTGACTGATGCAACGCTACAGCAGTGTGAGCAGACACACTGGATTTTGATTTCTTTTCTTGGTTGGTATTTATCAGTTGTGTAAAAAAGTATTCAGATCCCTTACTTAAGTAATAGTACTAATACCACACTGTGAAATTACTCCAATACAAGTAAAAGTCCTGCGTTATTATTTTTTACTGAAGTAAAAGTACAAAAGTATCAGCATCAAAATGTTCTTGAAGCATCAAAAGTAAGAGTACTCGTTATGCAGAATTAACCCACTCAGATTGTCTAATATATTCTTAATATATTATTGGATTGTTATGATTGTTATAATGTCTGACTGATTATGTTAGCAGCATTTTATTATTGTCAAGGTAGGGCTTATTATAATTTTAATATAATTTATATGGTTTTATTCATAAACATGCATACGCATTTTAAATCAATAATATGTTATTCATGTTAAATATCGACCTGAAAAGTAACTAAAGCTGTCAGCTAAATGTAGTGGAGTAAAAACTACAATATTTGCCTCTAAATGTAGTGAAGTAAAAGTATAAAGTTATATTAAAATACACCAGTAAAGTACAAGTACATCAAAATGATACTTAAGTACAGTACTTGGGTAAATGTACTTAGTTACATTCCACCACTGGTATTTTTAAACAACTTTAATATAATTCCATTTGTTTATTTGACTTATGATGGCAGAGAGATGCTGAGTCAGACATCAGCAGTAAGTCAGGAAGTGAAGTGGTTCACATTTTACTGTATACTGCTGCTAACTGGTGGACTACATGGGTTACTGCATTAACAAAGATTTAAAGGTGTCAACTTCAGGTTAAAAAATCATCTGCATACATAAAATAATAACTTATAAGAAAACTAAAAACACAACCTGTTTTAGTAAAAGTGCCTGAAAATCCCATCCTGTGTCCCCCAATACATTTCTGACATTTGTTAGCTCTCATACAGTGTCAGACTACACCCCCTCCTGGAGACACAAAGACATGTCACAAACAGTGAGCTACTGAGACTGTAATCTCATACAAAGCTTTAAGTCACATATTTCACAACACCGTTATCAGTTTTGACATCTTTATTTACAATATTAACAATCAACTCAGTATTGTGGCCTTACACTTTGATGGCCAAAGTGACCGGTGTCGTATCCCAACATGTTGCTGTATGTGTGTATGCATTAACAGCAGCAGCTATGGTCTGCCTGTCAGCAGGTTGTCACATATTCATAAATATATTACTGCCTATTACCAAGTTGCATCTCCTATCTACTGTGGGGTATATTGTTGTAAGAGTGAACACTCCATCACTGCCACATATGGTAAAAGAAACCTAACACAATACAATTTTTGCAAGATCAGGTAAGCTTGGATTTAAAATTAAACAGCTCACAAAGGGTCAACTATACATCGATAGTTACCCGTGCTCATCTCTTTCAAGGTAAGAGGCCTACGTCAGTGTCCAGGTATTGTTTTCTTTTGCATTTATCTAAAACAACTGGTAACCTTGGGCTCAGCATTAAAAAAAATACCCAAACCAGAGGCTACTGTCATATTTAGCACCTCATTAGCCCCATATGAAACACATCATGACAAATAATTACTTTTAAACAGTGACAACCTTACTCAGACAATACTGTCGCCTCTGGAATATCTTGTGAAAATACTCATGCATAATAACATATATTTCCATGCATACATGTTTTAAAATTCTGTACACACTATTAGTCATAGGTTTAAGGTTAAAAATGTTCTTATTTCTTTTTTTTATTTATTTATTAGATTCATTAAAAGTCTAATCACTTTAAATTGATCATATATTTTATGTTACATCTCGACCTGTAAAGTACCTAAAGCGGTCAGCTAAATGTAGTGGAGTAAAAAGTACAATATTTGCCTCAAAATTGTACTTAAGTACAGTACTTCAGTAAATGTACTTAGTTACTTTCCACCACTGGCTGTCATCCATCCCTAAAGACATTCAAATGAGTTGGCAATCCACATATTGATTTTTTAAATTTAATTTTGAACAATTTATTTTTATTTGATTATCTTAATTTGTTTTACTCTGCACTTGAACTGCTGCATCACCTCAATTTCCCACATGGGGATAAAAAAAAAAGGAATATCTTATCTTATTCTAAATGTTAGCTCGCTGTCCGTGAATGAGCTAGGATTAAGGCAATGTAATGCCTTCACATTAAATTTACCAGTTAATACATGGCTAAGGACCTAGTAAAACAAAGTTCAAAGTTAAAGTTACTGACATTCTACAGCAGGTTGATATCACACTTCTCGTTTCTCCACTCACCTGTCTGTTGTTTTTTTCCACAACACTATGCATGATGGGATATAGTGCTTGGTTAATGGCCCATGGTAGTCCACTACTTTTCACAATGCGTTGTGGAATATTTATTATTGTCACTATACAGTTGGACAACACTACAAAATGGCAACCTCACTATATAGTAATTAGTAGGTGATTTCAGACACAATTAGCATCATGATCAACATCCGTTGTTGCTCGCTTGTGTTGTAGATCACTTATGTTGTTATATTTTATTTTCATTTGCATTGTTGCTTTTGTGTTTGCGAGAACCTTCTCATTCACCATATCTACGGACTACATCTCAATATACCCTGTAGTTACTCATAAATTAAAGAACAAATCAAGTTAATTCCCTGCAAGGCTGTACTGTAAAAAAAAAAAAACTGTATACTCATATTACAATAGGTCTACTGGTTTATTATTATTCAGCAGGGCTTTGTCCCTGTCATGTTCACGCTACAGTACTCTGTTTTTTAAGCTGGGTAAATAAAGCCAGAGCTGACATTAACCAAATTATAGTTGAGTTGTTGTGGTTGTTGATGCAGCTGTAATGTTTTGCTTTGGTGACATTGGGAAATCCTGTCCTGTCAGCACATAGCTTTGAAATTAAAATTAAATAAATGTAAAGATTAAAAAAATGAGTCAGACGAACCATAACGCAGAAAGAAAGATAGAGCGAGGTAAAGCCGGTGGAAACTGCATGCCTACAGGCACATTCGGCACACAAACATACAGATCTACGAGAAGCAAAAGTAATTTCCTACTGATGAAAGACTAAGCTTAATTACTTTGAAAATTCCCTTCATCATCAATGATCAAGAGTATGTGTGCATTTGGTGTGCTTCTCTATCAGACACAGATAGAAAGACTTTTAGTAACCACATAGTTATTGTTGTACAGGGCAGACGACAAGCAGGAAGAAGAGTGAATATATGGCAATAATCTTTTTCACTTTTCTACCTTAGGTGCTCATCCTCGAAATGGAGAGAGCGTGGACGGCTGTTCGTTTGAGTTCAACGGAGCGGACAGCTCCACGGAGTCCTGAATAGTGTATGGCATTTTAGTCATGTTATTGTGACTTCATGACATTTATGAAGTTATTTTTATTTTGCAACTGACTGCTGACACTTGATGTGAGGTAAATGTACTTAGAGCATGGATCTTGAGAACACATAGCTAGCTAGCTTACCTACATCTGACAACTTGTTTATCACGTTTTAACAGAGCATCATTGTCAAGTTATTTGTCGAGGTAAGGGTGTTCATCTGTTGGCGACCTGTTCACACAGGTAAGAATAGAATAAATTGAATAGGGTGCTCGCCGAACATTGCCATTGGTGCTCGGGCCCCAAATAATAAAAACACACATATGGCTGATTCATCAGACAAACTAGATGGGCAAAGACAGCAAGCACAGTCTTAGCTCCCTATCATAGTTTATATATCTTATTGGCCCTCATTTACGAAACAAACATACGACATATGCTCATGTCTGGGACAGAATTCTTACTAAATAAAGAACTGAATATCAGTATATATTAATGTTCCAATATTAACATCCCTCCATTATAATATTATTTGCATATTATATAGGCTGTTAGGCTTTATATATCATAATGTATAATTTGAATATTCCAACCTCAGTGTCAGCTGGATGGTCTACTGCTACTCTGCCCTACAGCAGCACTGATTTCCTTCCTTTTCACTTTTTATGCTGCCAAACAATACCCGTTTGTTCTGTTGCAGCTGTTGGACGTCAGCGTTTCACTTTCTACCTTTGAGAAATTCCTCCTTTTAGAATAAAAACTTTAAAACATTGTTTACCTCCTGCAACCAAAAAGCTGTGAAAACTGTGCTCCAAATGAAAAATAGCCTGTATTTAATAGAACTATAAATACAAAAATATACTTTTATTTCATAAACCCCAGTGGCTGCGTATTTCTGTAAAATGTATATTTCGCTCCTGTGTTGTTATTTGTAACGTTGCACTTTGCTAATAAAGGTGTCCTTAAGTGACATAAACTCTCAGGGCGAGGCATCTGAATCCAATATATATCAGGGCATGATATTTAAATGACGCTTGATTTCAGTCAGGTGATTGGCGATATGCACGTTTCATGAACCACACATAAAGATGATTTATACACTCAGATCTGCGCTGGTTTCTATGTTTGATTGATAAATGAGGGCCATGATCTTTGGTATGTATGTATATGTAAGCACGAGTGGTTTAACTATATGTGTATGTGTGTGTGTATGCCTGTGGTGGTAGGGAGAATAGGAACTTTATTTGTGGCACTCCTGCCTTTCTTCTCTTTAATTAGAGCAGAAAACCCCAACACACACACACACACACACACACACACACACACACACACACACACACACATACACACACAGGCACTCACTCTCATACACAACTCCAGGCTAAAAAAAAGAGTGTTTCACTATTGAAAGAAGACAAACAAACCTTGTGTTATCAATACAACTTTATGTAAGCACCATCTTCTAACAACTCCTCATCTAATATGTAGGATAATATGCATGTGTTGTTGATATAATCTTCACTCTATACCCATTATTAACAACGTCTTTTTTAGATATTTTGCAAATGTATTAAAAAGACCCTTATGAAGCAGATACATGAAGATACATGAAGATACCCGGCACGGGTAAACCGGGCCCCCTCCTGGAGCCAGACCCGGGAGGGAAGCACGCAGGCGAGTGTGACCTTTGTCCATGGGCCTAGCTAGCTAGCATGACCTAGTAGCTATGGGCCCACCACCTGCAGAGTAGGGCATAAAGGTCAGGTTTAATGTAAACGGGGCGGCAGTCAAAGGCAGGTACCTGGGTGTGCTGACCCCCCGGCTTCAGTCTCTGGGTGGTGTCCTGGAAGGGGTACCATCTGGGGACTCTATAGTTCTTGTGGGAGACTGCGATTATGGTACCTGGAGGGGGGTGATTGGGAGGAACGGCCGGTTTGATCCGAACCCGAGTGGTGTTTTGTTATTGGACTTCTGTGCTAGTCACGGATTTTCCATAACAAACTCCATGTTCGAACATAGAGTTGCTTATAAGTGTACTTGGTAACAGAGCACTCTAGGCCAAAGATTGATGATCGATTTCATTAACGTATCGTCATATCTGCGGCGGCATGTTCTGGACACTTGGGTGAAAAGAGGAGCAGAGCTGTCAACTGATCACCACCTAGTGGTGAGTTGGATCAGGTGGCGGGGGAGGCTGCTGGACAGACCTGGCAAACCCAAACGTGTAGTTAGGGTGAACTGGGAACGTCTAGCGGAGGCCCTTGTCTGCAGGACCTTCAACTCACACCTACGGAAGAATTTCTCCAGCATCCCGAGTGACGTTAGTCACATGGAGTCCGATTGGGCTATGTTCAAAGCCTCAATTGTTGACGCGTCTGGTAGGAGCTGTGGTCTGAAGGCGGTCAGTGCCTGTCGTGGCAGCAAACCAAGAACCCGATGGTGGATACCAGCAGTGAAGGAGGCTGTCAAGCTGAAGAAAGCTTGAAACCTTTCAATCGTGGCTGGTCAAGGGGTCTCCAGAAGCAGCAGACAGGTACCGTTCGGCCAGAAGACCTGCAGTTACCATTTTCACACCTGTAGCATCCTTGGAAATGGCCAGCAAGCAAGCAAGCCACAACATACGCTTCTCAGCCTCTCCAACAGCCGCATTTCCCCAACAGTGCATTTAACATAATTGCCTCATGTTTTAAAGCTAAAAGTAACTTTATAGTGTAGAAACTTTATAATATGCAGAGGGTACATGAATTTGTTCAGATCAATGTTGGGATGAAGTGAGTCAAGAAAGTAGCTGTGTTGATTATTGCGATACAGCATGCGATCTTGTGAGCTTTGCATTGTTGGTCGAAGAAGGTAACTGTCACGTCCAAGTGCTCCCGGTACGGAACACCACACCACTATTTGGTCAGTAAGTCTGGGTTTTTTCAGCCAAATGTAATTTAATGTCTTAAGAGTCACTATGTAACGTTAACGTTAAATAAGTGCTGTGAGCTTATTTGCTCGCGCTATTTCACTTCAGTTGAGCATTTAACACCATCATCCCCTCCAGTCTCATCACCAAACTGTGCAACCTTGGCATCAACTCCTCCCTCTGCAACTGGATTCTGACACGTGTTCCAGTGACAAGAGTGATGTGACAATGCAAGACCTGCCCTTCAGTTTTTCCAAGTAGGTCCCATATTCTGAAGCACTATCGATTCAGACAAAGACATTATGGGAATAACAATCGTGTTCCATGTGTGCATGCAAGATGCCCATGCACTTTTAGAACGTGGAATGCACTATTAATCCATTTGATATGAATGAATAGATGTCATGTTATTAAAAAAATCTATAAAAAATCTGTGGGCTGTTCCATTACTTTTTTTAAATATTTTTTTTGGGCATTTTGTAGCTTTATTGACAGGAGATATATTGAGAGTGAAAGGGGGAGACATGCGGGAAAGGGCTCTGAGCTGGATTCAAACCCGGGCTGCCCGCTTACGAGGACTGGGCCTCTGTGGTATGCGCTCTACCAGGTGTGCCACCAGGATCACCCCAGCTGTTCCATCACTTAAATTTTTATTTCATGTTGTTTCAGATAAACGCAGAGTTAAAGCGCATCACAATCATGCCTCTACAATCAAGGTTTCTGTCGCAGCTTGACCAGCTCTCTGAAAGTCTGCTGAGAGTGTTTAAAAAGCGATTGGGGAAGCAGGGCAAAAAGCTGAAAGACATTGCTGCCATGTAGACTGGAAGAACTTTAAACTCTAAATTGTTTAACTATAAAATGTATATGCATTGCATCAGGTCAGTAAAAGATTTATATGCATCCATTGCAAAGCTGAACACCCTTTACCTGTGAGTACTGATTTCACTGAACGGATCCAGTCATTTTTTATCATACATTCACTGTCCCACTGTGGGAAATGTATCTTTTTTTATATCAGCTCTGGAGATGATATATGTTTATCATCTTTAAATATGAAGACAATATTATCCATTTTTAAAATTAAAGAAAGAGATAGATGAAATGAATACACAAGATATACAAAAACAACTGTTATTTAAAAAAAAAAAAGTGATACTACAAAGCTGGGGGAAAATCTTTTAGGTTATGGAAACAACAAGCAGACAACAGCATACATAAAATAAGAAATCCTGAATCAGGAAGGACTTAAGCACAAAGTATTGACCTGTAATCAATTATTTGGTTTATGTGTGTTTTTAAGTAATAATGATCTCAGTGAATGAATCTCAAAATGAATTGCTGTGGAAAAGGATGTAGGCCTACTTGGATTATTATGTTCTATCATTACATCAGTAACATAAAATGGTCCTTAAACGACATCAACGATACTACTGTTTATCGTGATAGTTTCTGGGAAAATATATCGTCATTAAAAAATGATGATGATAGCACACAGGGTCAACAAGAGCTAGAGCTAGCCCTGACTCTATATACAATGTTCACAAAAACTGCATGCATGTTAGTGGTTCAAGGCTTAGGTAGGTAAAGCAGGCAGTGCAAAAAAGCCTAAACAATTATATAAAAGTTTATAGGACTAATAACATTCAACCAACAACAGCATCATTAGGAAGGTGTTTTTACTGTGCCCTGTCACATTTTACAGTCTTGATTGTACCACAGGAAGATGCTGAATAAAAGTGAGCAGAGGTTTGAAGGGCAAGCAAAGAACAACACAGCCACTGTATAGTAAAGTATCTGTATTGTTCTGCGCTCATGACCTCTGCTCAAATTTGCAATTGTCTCAACTACAGCAAAGGCGAGTATAGCATACTTAGGCTATTCATGTCAGAGAGGGGCTGATAAGGATCTGAGTTTCCCAGGCAACGATACATGTGGAGTCACCAACAATCTTCGGAACAGCAGACTCATGAGAACAACGCAGCACATAGGCTCCCACAAATTACAATTGATTTCGGAATGGATATTTGGTTATTTTGGGCAGTTTAAATGTATTATTTTTGGCCTTGTTTGGCCTGGCGGTGGGTCCCATTGAAATGGTGCACCACCATAACATTTCACTATTAACTATAACATTGACTATACACAACAAACATTGTAGGGGTTAAAAACTCTAAAACATGGTAATAAACAAAGGTAACTGGACCATTTTGGTAGTTTAAAATGTCTTATTGAGCTTTCGGTTTCACTAAAAGACACTCTAAGACAGTGTTTTTCAACCTATTCGTGCCCAACGCATACCAAAGTGCAAGCCAAAATCTCAAGGCACACCTGTATTCATATCCGTGCAAAATAGCCACTAAAACACGTTATCACTCTATCACTGTGAATGTTTATTTTTCTGTCCTTTTATGTGTTGCAGTCCAACAATCGGGGCTTTCCACTCGGACATGGAGCAGCCAGCCAGTGGGGAAAAGTAGTCAGCTAGAGGGGTCTGAAGGAAAGCCGTAAAAGCCCAAATAGCGCTTTTATCCAAATCGATTTACACTACACACTACGCTCATTCCCCCGTTCACACACACATACTGGTGGACGAGTCTACCAGGGCACACTGGTGCCACCTGCAATCATTGGGAATTCGTTCACACACCGATGAATGCAGCATTGGGAGCCATTTGGGGTTCAGTATCTTGCTCAAGGATACTTCCACATGTAGGCTGCCATGGTCAGGGGTCGAACCACCAACCTTCCAGTCAGTAGGTGGCCAATCTACCAACTATGCCACAGCCGCCCCTTTGTAATGAATCGCAACTTGTTAATCAAAACTATTTTTCAGAATTTAATAAAATATAGCCTTATATAGTAGCTGGTTGCACGGCTGACAGCCAGTGCGTATGGAAAGCTCTTACAATGCTCTTACAATGCACACGGCTTGGGAAACACTGCTCTAAGGAGTCAGCTGTACATTTCTAAGAATTTCCCTTGCTGACCAAGCCAGCTAGCCAACGTTGGCAATATATAACACGGCAGCATTCTGGTTCCCAATCCATCCTGTACATGTACTTTACTAATTATTGCAAAAATGTAGAACTCAAGGTTTCAAAACCACAAACCAATTGGTGAAGTCGTGGTGACAATGTCCACCAATATTACACAGTCTCTGGCCCCAGAGTTCGTAACGCATCTCTTAACACCCCATGAGCCTGCAATTACCTGACTTCTTCTAATAAGCTACTTGTTACTGTTCTGACTGTTTGGTGACACAAGGGGTTTAGGCTTTTGCTGTCGGGACCCCAAAACTCTGGAAGGCTCTTCCTACAGGGATACATCTGTATCCACTTTTAAAAAAACATTTAACAAAAACATTTTAGGTTGCCATTTCATAAGGTCCCAGTGTTATGTGTCTGTATGTGATTATATACTCACCTTGCTAATCTTTGTTTGGACCCCTGTTTGCCTTCGGAACTGCTTTAATTCTTCATGGCATAGATTCAACAAGGTACTGGAAACATGAGATTTTGGTCCACATTGACATGATAGCATCACATAGTTGTTGCCGAATTGTCGGCTGCACATCCATGATGTGAATCTCATGTTCCACCACATCCCAAATGTGCTCTATTGGATTGAGATCTGGTGACTGTGGAGGCCATTGGAGTATAGTGAACTCATTGTCATGTTCAATATACCAGTTTGAAATGATCTGAGCTTTGTGAAATGGCGCCTTATCCTGCTGGAAGTAGCCATCAGAAGATGGTGCAAGATGGTACACTGTGGTCATAAAGGGATGGGCATGGTCAGCAACAATACTCAGGTAGGCTGTGGCATTTAAATGATGCTCAGCTGATACTCAGGGGCCCAAAGTGTGCCAAGCCATACCATTACACCACCATCACCAGCCTAAACTGTTGAAACAAGGCAGGATGGATCCATGACTTCATGTTGTTCATGCCAAATTCTGAGTCTTCCATCTGAATGGTACTGCAGGAATCAACACTCATTAGCCCAAGAAACGTGTATCTATCCATCTATCTATCTATCCATCTATCTATCTATCATTGTGGTCTTTTGTTTGTTGCATGTCTTGGTTGTAACAAGTGGTTATTTGAGTTACTGTTGCCTTTTTTATCATCTCAGATCGGTCTGGCCATTCTCAACAGACCTTGAGCATCAACAAGACATTTTGGCTCACTGGATATTTTCTCTTTTTTGGACCAGTCTTTGTTAACTTTAAAAAGAAGATTTGTTGTGCGTGAAAATCCCAGTAGATCAACAGTTTCTGAAATACTCAGAGCAGCCCGTCTGGCACCAACAACCATGGCATATCAGAGTCACTTCAGTCATCTTTCTTCCCCATTCTGATGCTCGCTTTGAACTTCAGCAGGTGGTTTTGACCACATCCATGTATGTGGCCCTGTCATGCATTATCTGTATATGATTGTGAGCATTTATTTATTTATGTGCATGAATACAGTCCCCTCCAAAACTACTTCCCGCATTCACACACTTACTGTATTTACCGAGCTGCCCATCCCACTTCTCCGCTTCAAAACAATTCCAGCATGATAGAGAAACATGCCTATTTGTCTGTATTAGTCCTGTCCCCACATGATCTCTCCATGTGCATGTGCGTGAGCCGAACTAAATACTAGCAACCTGTACGGCCAATCAGAGGTCCAAACACATTGTTGCGAGCTAACATTATCTTACGATTAAAGTTGTTATAATCACAAAAATCTAAACTGTGACTAACGGTCTGAATTACTTCCTTTCGCTAAACACAACTTTCAAAATAAGAACACAGTGTGTTAACAGATTCCACCACAGAATTTACAAGAAGACAGTCATAATATGATGCCTTAAACAAAACATACAAGGACCTTTATTCTATTATTTATTTATTATTCTATTTATTATTTATTATTATCCTTTACAATAACTCATTAAATATGCAATCATTAAGATCAGTGTAAATGATGGAATCGTGGCATTAGAATGTATGAGAGGCCACCAAATTTGGGCTTTTATGGAAAAAAATTCTCTGGGGGGGGGCATGCCCCTGGAACCCCTAGCCAGCTATTTCTCCACACTGACTAATGTCCTAGTGGAAAGTCAACAGCAATTAAAAATGTCACAGTAGGATATCTATAAAGATTCTATATTATGGTATCTCCCAACTGTGAAAAATGTTGCGTGAGGTGTTTGCTCACATTTAGCTCTCAAAATGCACACGATTGATAGCCTGGGTATACCCAGACTGCCTTGCGCGCTCGAATTTAATTTCGAACCTCCAGACGGTCTGGAAACTAGGGGGAGATCTTAGCCCTGTTTTAGGGATCCAATCACACAGCGGGGAGGGACGGTGAGACGATGACGCGTACTACTCGGCACTTGGAAGCTTTCCGGATCCAACATGGCTGCTGCAGACGCGAAACTCTCTTTAGCTGTAGATGGTGTTTTAAATAGTTTAGAGCGAAAGTTGAAAGGCGAAAGGTCTCTCGTCAGCTCCGCTGTCCCCCGGCTGGTAGCGAGATCACCGGTAGCGGGGCTATTAGCGGTCTCGGCGGCTCGTTGCACCGAGCCCGCCGAGCCCGTCGTTCACCACCGGTGATCTCGCTACCAGCCGGGGGACAGCGGAGCCGCCGAGAGACCCGCAGCAGCTTGTTTATTGCCCATAAAATCAGTGGATGTGTGTGGCAGAATGACATGAGGGGGAATAAAGCGTGAAAATAAATAATCTTGCAGAAAGCGAGAACTGGAGAAGCAACGCAGCAAACAACACTCTCTCACAGACACACACACAACAAACATCCATCTCTGTTGCTCTACTACGTCATCTGGTATAACTGATCTGATTGGCTAAGAGCTACCTACAGACGCTTTGATAGACATTCTAAGCTCCCAATAAACGGCTCTGGAGGATCGTAAACCACACATCCTCTACGGAGAAAAGTATTGAAGGTGTCCAGACCTAATCTCCAATGAGATTTGGTCTGGTGTTAGCCAGGCTACACGATTGATAGATTTTATTTAAAAATGTAGAAAATTTTCAAAACTTACTTAAGTTAACAGACAACAGCACCAGCAACAAAATGTACTTAGAGTTACAAAAGTAAAAGTACTCGTTATGCAGAATGACCCCACTTAGATTGTTATATAGGCTCTTTATATTGTTGGATAATTAATTTTGATGCATTTAAGTAAGCAGCATTTTACTGTCACCAAGGCAGGGCTAATTTTAACTTAACTTAATATACTTTTATGTGGTTTAATTTCTAAAAATGATGTTTTTATGTCAAATCTTGATTTTAAAAAAAGTAACTAAATCTGGCAGCTAAATGTAGTGAATATTTGCCATTAAAATGTAGTTAAGTAGAAGTATACAGTAACATAAATGGAAATATGCAAGTTAAGTAAACATGCCTCAAAATTGTACTTAAGTACCCTACTTGAGTAAATGTACTTAGTTACATTCCATCATTTTTATTATTTTCTAATACTTCCGTTTTGCACTGAAGAGTCAAGAGTATTTTTTTGTATATGGCAACTGTTGAGATTTGCACTTAACACTACATTGTAGATTTATGGTTGATTTTTTCTTATTACAGAGTACTAACAGGTCAAGGACTGAAGTACCCTTGAGCTTTGCACAGCTCCCCAGGCGCAGTAATGTGCTACCCACTGCTCCTTGCATGGTGTGTTCACTTGTGTGTAAAAAAAAGAAAAAAGGATGGGTTAAATGCAGAGGTTGAATTTCCCCATTGTGGGATTAATAAAGTAATCTTCTTCTTCTTCTTTTTCTTCTTAATTTAACAAGAATATTAGTAAGCGGGAACACTTTCACAATGTAAACAAAAGACATCTTTAAAAACCCAGACACATTGAAAAATAAATAAAAGCAGTCTATCTTACGCGAAAACCCAGATTGTGTGTATGTTGACGACAAAAAGGAAATTCAGTGAAACCTCTTATTTTTGGGATATGAGCCGTCTCTTTATTATAATACTTTTTTTTTCATTTATAGGGCAGTGGGCAGACATTTTATCATTACATTATAGCGTGTTAAATTATCTAAAATAGTTTTAGTACACTTGTGAACACTTAAATTGTTTTATTATTGTGGTAAGACACAATATTGTTTGTATTGTGTTTGTTTTTAATTAATTTGCATTGTTTCATATCTTTGGGCTGTTTGTTTTTATCAGTTTGGGCAGATTTTAAGCCTACTGCAGTTGATTACAAAGTATTTTGCTTGACAAGTATCTGACTGACTCCCAATCCACGTTCTATCGTTTCTTTGAAGTTTCTCTCACTACTCTGTAATGTCTGGATCATGTATGTTAATTACATTAAGACGCAACTTCACCTGTAACAACCTCCTGTCTTTTCATCATGTAAGACTGAGGCACTGTATAAAAGTATGGAAAGTTTCTTTTGTCGAGAGAGAATGCGAGGACTCTCCGTGCTGCACGTAACTAAAGGCTTTGATTGATCACACCGGCTTGCTGCATTTTTCTTCAGAGACTTAGAAACACTCAGTATTTTGGGAAGAAATTGCAACTACATAACGAAGAATTTAAACATGTTTTCAGAGTCGTAAACTTATGCACATCGATTTGTGTGCTCCGTCTGTCCCTCTCTCCAAATGTGAGAGCAAGAACGTGAATTACATTACAAATCACAAAGACCAACGGGATCAAAATTCCATTTCATGTTAGATGTACAGTTGTTTTCAGATACAGTATACAATGAGTTAGTTATGTTTTCTTTCATTTAAATATACAAATTCATGAGTCATTAGTGAATATTAAGAGATTCAGATTAGAATATAGGATAAAAGATGTAATGTAAACTTGTTTGGTTCTAGCTCAAATATACCAATCTGTTACTGTTGCACATTTTTATACATTTTAATATTATTATTATTATAATTTTTACAGATGACATCATTGCAGCTTGGGAAAAGTAAGGTGTGGGACTACTTCAAGGATCTGGTGCAGTAATTTGTAATAAACAGCTACTGTCAGTCATGGTCAAGTAGCTTCAAACTGATAAATACAACCAACTGATGGGCACATCTTAAAGTAAAACACAAGAAATCCTATCGTGAGGCACAAGACAAATCAGCTCAGTCTAAAGGATGTATTATTCTATTATATATACATTATAACCTACAGGGGTTGGTTCGAATGCAGAAAGCACATGTTTTCTGCATTTTAACATACCCCTGTTGGATTGGAAGTATACATAGCCTACAGATTTTTACTTTTCTACTTTATATTTATTTATAAAGTTTAATGCTTAATTTTGGACAAAAAATTCCATTGTTAAACTGTAACATGTTCTGCCTTAATTAGTGTTTGATAACCACATTTGAGGGACCTTTGCAAAAAAACCTGTCAATGTA
This sequence comes from Centropristis striata, assembly GCF_030273125.1. NCBI lineage: Eukaryota > Metazoa > Chordata > Actinopteri > Perciformes > Serranidae > Centropristis > Centropristis striata. The sequence continues at coordinate 15,248,907 of NC_081528.1, read as the reverse complement.
TATATTTGATATCAGCCGATAAATCAGTATCTGGATTTTTTTTACCCCGATATTGGTATTGACATGGGCTCCAAAAGTCCAGTATTGGTCGGGCTCTAATTTAGATGTGTGTGTTTTATCAACCTGTTTTATCACTTTACTATTTAACTACTATACTGTAATGATATGTTCTATGAGTGTATCTACATAATGCTTTTGCTCCATTTAACCATTTTTATTGTCTTGTGAAGCACTTTGTAAAATCTGTTTTAATGGCCTGTATAAACACATTAACCATTATTTTATTATTTTTATTTTCAGCTTATTGATATGTGGAAATAACAGCACAAGTATACTTTATTATCCATAAGTACTTTTATTTAAAAGTTTACCTTTGATAGACATTTTACCATAACGCCAGGATGATTGCAGTAACAATAATAATGAAATATATAATTATAGCCTAATAGTTTGAGTGGAAAAGGTCATTGTTTAATGAAAAGAAGAATAGTTTCCCCTGCATTTCTTTCCCTTGCCCAGAGGTTAAACACTATGGTGCAGAGAAGACAGCTACAAAGCAGTGGCAAAACAGCATCAGAAGAAAACAACTCATTTTGGAAGCCAGTGCGTGAGACTGAGAGACAGAGACTGATGGATTAGGGGGGCAAGAGTAAGTAATAACTTACACTATCAGAATAAATTATCTGTATGTAAACTATGAAGCTGTAATGGTGTTCAAAATTGTGTTAAATAAATAACAATATTGATTAAAAAAATGCCCTAGTGTTTACTATGTGATGTGTGTACAACAATAACTCAATGACAAAAAAAATAGTGGAAACTATATGTGGCCAAATACATTGTATGGTTTAAATTTCTCATTCATATACAAGTACAGGAAACAACCAGAAGAACTTGGAGGACCAGAGTGAGTCAATGAAGTGAGTGTGTATCATGTAGAATGAAAAAAAAAAACAGTTTGGGACAGATGAAAGTAGAATTCAGGACAGTTGGGGGGCACTGAGGAAAAAAGTTCAGTTTGAGCCCAGAATGCCCCATTGTTCTGAACATGTGCAGGCAAAAAAGAAAAGATGCACAAATACAATGCAGGAAAGCAGAGGGCCTGCATGACTTGGAAAAAATAGCAAATTGTGATTATTTTTCATCAATATTGTGATTGTGATATAACTGACAATAAATTAGTAAAATTACCTTTTTTGTTATTCTCACATTTATTGAAAAATATAATTAAATGATTATGGCGTCATCTTTTGCAAGGATCTCTACCAAACAAAGAGTTTTTTTATCTTATGTCTGTACAACATGACTTCTTAGCCAGAACATATCTGCAGCACCACAACACATACATCAGAATGGTACTTTGCCTTTAACAAATACTGCAACACCTGTGATTTCGTTTTTAGAATTGAGGGGAAATGCAACAACATATAGATTCCAACACATTTTGATGATGATGATGAGGAAGAGGATGGGCAGTCTCAGTGCTTTGTGCTGAATGGAGGTAAACCTGTTACATAATGTCAATGAAAACACAGTTACAAGCACGCTAAAGTCAGTCGAACTAAACCTAAGCAGACACGATTGGGTGTAGAGGCCTTACCCAGGTATTTGATGGTGAATCCCCTTGGCGGATTGAGGGACCTCCGCATCCAGCCCTCCCTCAGCACCTCCAGATGGTCCTCCTTTCCCTGGATTAGCAGCACATGCTCATCTATCCATCCCAAGAAGAAGGTCTCGGACACTGCCTCGGTAATCCTCTGGTTCCACACATGTTGCTGGGTATTCTCTGCTTTGAAATCGGCAAAAATCTCATAGCCGGTGTGGTGTCTCGGCAACGCGTCGCTCTCTGACACCCCGGCCGCCCCCACCGCATCCCCAGTCCCGACCCTGGACAAAACTATAGCCAGGGAATGGGGAGCTATCTGCAGGAAAGACTCCATTGTCGCGTCGGCCTTCTAGCTGACTATCAAATGCAGTACAATCGTTGTATATATCTATATGAGACACCAGCTGGCTTTGTGGGAAACAAACGCTCCATTTTAGCCAGCAGGGCGTGTAGCTACAAGCTACGCTCTACAGCAGCCGCATAACTTGCAGCTGTATTTCCTATGAAGCTAGCCTGCTAGCTCCTGTTAGCTCCTTAGCCTTACATGAAACCCATTTCTACACCGTTTTTTTTCTCCGGACGCAATATATCGCCCCGTAACCAAAATCGATACGTACTGAGGATTCGCGTCGAGCGCTGTTCACAAGAAACAAGAGATGACATTCGTGATTTTCGGTGTAACTAACATCTCGTTGTGTTACGTACCTTGGGATATGGCTGGCTAGCTAGCTGGATGCTAAGTGTTAATGAATTCACCCAGGCAACAGATGCGGAGAGCCCCTTTTTATCTTGTCGCCAGGCAGCAACCGGGTCTCGCGGGGCACCTGTATCTTTTTTTGCAATTCTGTACGGATAAGGAGAAGGCGAGCTGTCGCCGACCGTCGGTGATTATTGTCCTGTATCGCGTTTGACACGCCTCGGTACGATGCCCGAGAAAACAGCTGGATGCAGGAACGTCTCATCCAGGTAACGTTACAGAGATGGTGGGCATCGTTACGGAGCTGCGTAAAGGCAGCATTAACAACACTGAATACACGATCTTCCGGCTTCATTTTCAAATTAAGACTTTTAACGTAACAAGTTGTTTGGAATCTAATACAGCTGGCAACTTGCCATTCATATGCAGCCAACAAAGCAAGCATGTGAGCAATTTGAGCTAATAATGTCAACAGTTTTTTTGTTTTTGTTTTGCTGTTAAGCATAGTGTCACACTGTTAAAATAATCGCCTAAGTCATTTTTTGTCACAATTGGGTTTTTTTTTTGCCTAAATAATCTCCTCATGACGCCGGTCACCTATGGTAAAATCGCCTACATCCTCAGTTGATCAGATCATGTGATTTTACCCCTTTAAGATAATGGCCTATGTCAAGTGTGTGATTTAAGCGGATTTATTATGCCTAAATCAAAATAAAATGTGACTTAGGCAATTTTTTGAGCATGCCTTTGTGACTTAAGCAAGATATGGTAACACTTTATTTTGAAGGTGTCTACATAAGAGTGACATGCGCGTTTCATACATGAAAACAGCTGGATGCAGGAACGTCTCATCCATGGGATGTGTCATGATCATTAATGACACTTTTAAGTAATATTAATGCTCATGATACTTGTCATGTCATGTTTCTGACAGGCTTGTGTGACTCTTATGTAGACACCCTAAAAATAAAGTGTTACCATATCTTACTTAAGTCAAAAGGCATGTTCAAAAAAATGCCCAAGTTATTTATTTCTCTTAAGTTACATAATTTACACACAGTTTTATTACTATGCCAATAGCCATCATTTGTTACATCCTTTTTGAGTGAAATGACCAATGTCATATGTTACACTTTTGGTGAAGTTTTTTGTGTTTCCTGCAAAACTTGAAAAAATGAGTTAGGTGAACAGGGTGACGATAGATGATAGGCCTACCCCTTTACCAGAAATGTCCAATTAGTTTTACTGTAAGAGAACCACGTAGCTCTAGAAACTCTAGAAGAGTCTAGAACAGGGATGGGCAACTTAAATGCTTGAGGGGGCCACAATTTTTCATCGACACTACCACAGGGCCACATATAGGACCGTGCACTTAACCAGATATGATGAAACTGCAATTTTAAATTATGTTTACAGTGCTTATATTTCATACTCAAATGAATGTATAACAGTATAAAAAGGAAAACAAAAGGTTTGAAGCAAATAAAATAAAAAACACTTACTGTGATTTCTTTTTCTTAATTGCAAGAAGTCATTTTGTGCATTTTTACACTGCACTTTTGAGATTTTATGCTAAAATGCATGTAGTTGTACTGAGGGGGCCACTTCAAGTGAGGGTGCGGGTCGTATGCGGACCCCGGGCCTCCAGTTGCCCATCCCTGGTCTACAACTACTTATTTATCCACTGTCCACATAGGCTACTGAGAAATTTAGGGGGGAAATACCAACGCTGCTTGTCAAACTAACAAATTTTCAATAGCCTAGTTTGAGGATGTTGAATGTTTATGGTTTGTTCTTATGAATGCCAAACTTTTAATCAGTAATTATATTTTTTTAAACAGATGGCTGTTTCTGTTTTCTTTTTTTCCTAGTAGTGGACATAGCAGTTCTTTTCAGTGTACTGAATCAGTAGAATTAGTTAATTTAAAAAAAATGTTCCTATTATAAGATTCATTCAGTGCTTAACTAGAGCTATGACTGTGTATCAAAACTAATGATAAGTGATTGATAATTCAATGAGCTAAGAATTTGATTGGATAAAGCTACATTTTACAAACTGAAATCTGCTACAAATAACACATGATTATTAAATTCAATAGTTGGCACTTCTTCCTAGTTTGAGACTGAAAGACATGAGGTAGGGATAGAGGGGGTTGCGTTTGAGCGATTGGGTTTTTCACAGGGCTCCCATTCATTGTACTAGAACGTTTGGTGTACAAATTACTAGACCTGTCACGATAACACATTTTTTAGGACAATGTATTTTCCCTGAAACTATCACGATAAACGATAGTATTGTTGTATCGATGTCGTTTTAGTTTTATAACAATATCCGAGCATAATAAGAACATCCTTTTCCACAGCAATTCATTTTTAAAACTTTTTAAACTAAACACTGGAATTGAAATGTGGAAAAGAAATATTAAAATATCCAAGATAAATAAAACAAAAATAATTGTGTGTTAAAAGTGATTATGATGACAGGCCTATAAATCACTGACTGACTGATGCAGAGGCAGAGAGCGAGACAGCTTAACTGAGAAATGAATAACTATTTTCAGGAAGTGATTCAGTTCGGTTCATTCACCTGTAAGATCTATCTATCTATCTATCTATCTATCTATCTATCTATCTATCTATCTATCTATCTATCTATCTATCTATCTATCTATCTATCTATCTATCTATCTATCTGTCTGTCTGTCTGTCTGTCTGTCTGTCTGTCTGTCTGTCTGTCAGTCTGTCTCTGTCCGTCTGTCCGTCCGTCCATCCATCCATCCATCTATCTATTTATTGAACTTTCTTTAAGCACATTGTATTAATAATGTCTGTATTAACTTTAAATTTAAGTAACAATTTGAATGCAGCTGACTTGTATAAATGGATATGTTGTATGAATGTCCTTAGGGAAGGGATAGCAGGTCAAGATGCCACAATGGGTATTCATCTGAAACCTGGGAACCTGAAGCTGTGTTTGAGATGCAGCTCAGCACTGTGCATCAAATTTTTCTACTATAAATCGATCTGCTTAATCAATTAGGTTTAGAGTGTCAAAGTGCTCAGCACATTTATGAAAGTACATGATGGCTATTCTCATTCTCAAGTATGTCTCATAATTTCTTACATACATTTAGGGCTTTAAATAAACTTTTTTGATCACCAGCAAACATGGCTAGTAGATTTTTAAAGTTACCAGCCAGTCAGATTTTCCACAAGCCAAATTTTTTTTAAGTGTCTTTTGTGTTGACCCGGCAATCATAACATTACATGTTATTCATGTCTTTTATGGCTGTTAATCGCTGAAAATGTTTTAATCGTGATTAATCGCAAATTAATAACACATTTTTTATCTTTTCTGAATGTACCCTAACAGGATATTTTTCAAGTTTTTAATACTCTTATCAACACAGGAGTGGACACATATATGCTGTTTTATGCAAATGCATGTTTATTATTATTGCAACAATCCAAAAGAATGACAAATACTGTCCAAGATAACAAAATATGCTGAAAGCATAACATGGCAAACTGAAGCCCAACTAGAAACAACAGAAGAGTATAACATGACTCAGTAATACTAACAGCATGCAGTGTCCATTTAACGTTTAAACACCTCAACACAAAATGATTGACCTCATCATCACAACAACAGACACATTGTACAACAGCTACATTGGTCAGTTAAATAAGATAATTCCCTGGATCCTTCACACTTAAAGTGTTTTTGTTGTGATCTGTGTATTTAGGTTATTGATTGTAGGTTTTGTCACAACACTAAGTTGATTGAGTTTTGCTTTACACAGACACTCGTCTTTCTAACCTCGTACCACAAGATCATATAGATTTGACATTGTGTGTGTTTCTTTTTAGTTTGCTTTTGCTATGAATAAATGCTTTTTGGAATACTCATGTTATCCTCTTAATGTTGTACATGAATGAATGATACCAACTTCTTCTATGAAATGAACTCCAGTTTCCTTGTGTGTCCAAAATTGTACAAAAACGCCATAGTATAGTATGTTGAAAAAGTCCAAAAATGGTCAAAGTGTAGTTTGGTCAGAAATGCCTAAAAACGCCTTAAAATAGCCTGTTGAGCATGGTGATAGTGTAGTATGTTGCGAAAATATAAAAAAGAAAACACCATATTATAGTTTGTCCAAAAACCCCAAAACGCCATAGTAAGAAACTAAGTACCAGAGTAACTAAAAATAATGTAAATAATTACCAAAGTTAAGTATAGTATGTCAAAAAGGTAAAAAATAATAATAAAGTGTACTAAATTATAAATTGCCCTGGTGAAAATTATAACATATGTGTTGTTAGGGGCGGTTTCGACCCAGTTATAATATAAGATTATAAAACAATATTTAGCGCCAAAACCTAAATCATAAACATACGGTCAGCTCAATAAGACAACAGTCCACTGACAGTCAGCTCCTCTCCCAACCCCCTGAGCTTCAGTTAGGGGCTGAACAAACCAAACAAAGACGGACATGTCCAGATTTGTAAGCGATGACTAATTCATTTCAGGGTTGGTGGCTTGTAGAGTACACATCTCCAGTTTGCAATATGCAAACATTAGAAGAAGATTTACAATAAGCCAAGTTCTGAATCTTATCTTTACTGAAAATGAGGCACAGAGCTACATAGTTGATGAGCAGGTTTCTGAGGAGGACCAGGTAGAGTATCAACCAGAAGACACAGGCACGTCTGATGCAATAAGAACAGAAAGACAATTGTATTCTGCTTCTACAAAAAATGTCTCTGCAAAGAACACACTAAAAGTGTCACTTTTTTCCACACATGCATCTAAAGACACACACATACACATGCCTGTTCTTGCACACAAAGACTGGAACTAGTACCTGATTTCTATTGGTTTGATTTGCAAGATTGATTGTTGTTTGTTTGCACATCTACATTATCTATTATTCCTTATTCTGCTTTTCATTTTTTATTTGTATTTAAGTTCTATTTTTGAAAGTAAATATGTACAGGTCAAATTTGACCCAAACACCATAGATGTTACTATAGCTAATAATATTAAAATAGAAAATAAATGAAACAATTTATTTGAGAGATGTCTTCTTATATCCCTCAGTAATAGTCAAGTAACATAACCTTTTATTTATTTATATAATTCTCTTGAGGTTCATTTTAACATTTTTTAAAATTGAAAGCAAGGGGTATGTTGTCAAAAGAAAGGCCCAGGGGGCACAACAAGTATATTAAAACTAATCTTTTCATGGATAAGTAAGCTCAACAAGGTAACCAAGAGGTAGGAAACAAATTGGATGATAAATAATCGTTTTGAGGGTATTTTATGGATCATTTAAGACACGGGTCAAAACCATGGATAGTAACAGAAAGCTAACACAAGAGGAAGGTTAAGGCAGTCCATGATACATTACTGTCACCCACTGGATTTAATAAGTATTTCAGCTCTAATTGAAACAACTGAAATGCTTTATGTCATCAAAATGCATTAATATTTTGTACATATTTTGTACCTCTTTCCATGAACTGACTGTGACAAGCAGGGCTTTAAATTAACTTTTTTGATCACCAGCCAACATGGCTAGTAGATTGTTAAAGTTATCAGAATCAGATTTTCCACAAGCCAAATTTTAAATACTGACCACTCACGACCCGACAGTGATGTCGAATGAAAAGTCCTTGTTTTCTTCTTTCCCCCTCTTTCATCTCCATTGTCCCCTGTGTCTTTAGCCTTCCTCTATTACTCTTCTGTTTTTTTACTCCAGGTAAATATCTCCACGTTTGTTTGTTAACTTCTTGTCACACTTTGACTCAGAGTGAAGGTAGGTTGCCGTTTGGCAGACTGAAAACATACCCCCAAAAAACTATTTGTAAGGAAAACAAAAAAAAAACGGCCTTACGAAGATAATGATGGCAAGCCATACTAAAAGGTGAAAGTGCAAAAAAACAAACATTTATTATTGTTGACCATGGAGTAAAGTAACCATTTAAAGCAAAAAAAGAAAAGAAAAATACAATTGAAATTAAAGAGGAAAAAATCATTTTGTCTATGGGTCAGCCCAGCTCAGCAGTCCTCCAGAGGCTCCCCATAGCCAGCAAAATACTACAATTATATAGTCTAAGCTCCTCCACCTGGAACATACCATTCCAGACAATTAAGTATTAATTCATTATTAATTTTATACAGAACACATGGGGCATCATCACCAGCAATATCAGGCTTAAATAGACATGGTATAAATTATTCTGCAGTAAAAAAAAAAGACCCATCAGTCCTGAAACAAAGAGGACTAGATTCAACATTTTGTTCAGTCCAATTGCACCCCACTGTGCATGAACATTCCACACAGGCACAGTGAAAAAGGGCAGCATTCACTATTAATGTATATTAACTAGTGAGATGAAAAATTGAAGTTCTCCATCCAATTGGTTCACTCATGGGCAGAAGCTTCATGGTGCTTCATTTGCTCTACTGTGCCATCAAGTGGACAATAAATGTAAAACAGGCAAAGTGATTATAATGACAACATGGCTTTTGTGTGTGAAGCTTTGAATTGAATTGTGCTTTAATGATAATGCCAGTAAACAAAGGATATACTATAGTGTTTTTCTGATAGAATGGCACTCTATATAATGGATAGATGGCAGGGACAGAGGGGAAAGTTGAAATAAACTGGTGAGAGGGTTGTGATGTGAATGTGCTTGTGTTACTAGGGACAACCTTTTTTTTTGTGATCAAATTTTTATTTTATTTTCCAAACTTTGAAAAAGCCAGTACATTTTAATAACAAATACAAAACATGATGACAGACATAAAAATGGGAAGACTAAGAGAAACCATAATAGTAAAAAAAGAAAAGAAAAACAAAACCAAACAAAAAAATAAAAAATAAAAAACAAAACACATAAAATAAAATACCCCCTCCCTCCCACCACCCCTGGACCCCCCAGAACCAAAATTCACAAGAAAATTAGGTGTTTAGACCCGCTCCTTTAGTTTTTCTGAGTCCCACAGCTCAATCTTTGATTCTTTGACTCCAATCACACGATCAGTGGACAACTCCAGGTAAAAAATAGTAAGAAATGTAAGGATCCAATTGTTCACTGACAGCTTATCTTATGTTTTCACCTCATACCTATTCATTTCTTAGCTGCAGTAAGGCCAGCAAGATTTGTCAAAGAAAATCTATTTGATAAGTGCGAAGATACATGGTACAAAAAGTAGCAACAAGTGGGCATTGGCAGAACATGTGAAGAAATGTACCAGGACCCTAAGGGAAAACAGGGTGCACTGGAAGTCAGCCACTAGACCCATTAAGTGCAGTCTTCGTGGGGTCAGGTAAATTCTATGAGCATAATTCAAGTGGATTAGTTGGTGATTTGGATTACGTGAAGTCAACAAAATGTCAGACCAGACTGTGTCCTAATCAAAATCAGGTCTAGGTCCTGGAACATCACTTCTCCGTTGTTTGTCTAAGAGCAGGTCCTTGTAAGAGGACTTCAGTAGAAAAGTATAAAAAGTGGAGACAAAGACCCTCGAAGTTCCTTTGCTTGTAATAAGTTCGTAAAAGGGGTGTTGTTTCAGTGGCTGACCCCACGGGACTCTGTAGGCCGTGAGTGACGCCCTAAACTGAAGATAAAAAATAAGATGAGCATGGCAGGTCATAACAGTAACATAACATAACATCCTGAAATGAGCCCTAAGGTGTAAATGCCTTTTCTCTCCCACTGAGAAAAAGTAATGGGCCTCTGTCCTATCAGAATTTGGTTGTTATTCAATATCGGGGACTCAAGATGCCATGGACAAAGAATACCACAAGATTTCTGGGAGTTACGTCAAATCTGAATTACATGTGAGATAACAGGTCCACATCTCAACTGAAATTGTTTGATAGAAATTTTTGTGAATGTAACATCCTGGAGTCTCAAAGGGGAAACCAGCTGTTCCTCTAGCACACACCAGGAGACCACATATTTTGGGTAAAACCAGTTAATCAAGGGTCTCAAAGAAAAAGACCAAAAGTATAATTTCAAATATGGGACTGCCAGACTCCATTGGCAAACAGCGAGCGTGAGCCATCTAGTGTTTATATATCTATGGCGGCGCCTGCCGGTGTTATATCCCTACTGGTTTCCACACCAACTGGTTTCCGTACGTGTGTGTGCGTCAACATCCGCAGCTGTGGCCCCCCTCTGTCAGCAGATTCGTCACATATTTATAAACATAATACCTGCCGTTTTATGAGTCGCATCTCCTATCTACTATGGAGAAAATCACTGAATAAGTGAACACTACATCACAGCTGCCTATAAAAAAAAGAAATGTATGAAAATAAAATGTTTGCGAGATCGGTAAGAGCTGGATTCGAACTCACCTTAGCAAAATTACGTAGCATATTGTCCATCAACTATGCACGTTAAGCCATTCATCTTTTTTAACTCTCCGTGCCTTCAATTATATATCCTTCAAATTGCTTACGTCAGTGTCCAGGTAGCATTTTGTTTTGGGTCGATCTAAAACAACTGGTTACCTTGAGATGAACATTAAAAAATACAGAATGTATTTATCAAGTTTCTCCCTCTCTCTCTCAGTGCCCGTGTCTCGACCAAGGCTACTGTCATACTAACCACTTTATGAGCCCAATTGCACAGCCTTAAGAGCGTGCATATCACGAATGCTGGGTCTTGTTGGTTTTCTGAGAATCTACTGCTCCTACTGGTGCCATGTAGCAATAAAAAAATATACTAAAAACCTGGATTAATCTGCTATTATTTTGAACACTACTGTACATTCAAACCTCAAAAACATGTATGTGATACAGTAAACCAGTAATTTATTAAATCAGTATTTCTCTGTGTTGGAGTGCTAGAGTGTCGCTTTTTGCGAGCATTACCTTTTTATATGAAAACCTGCTATGGAGAATGTGTGGTTAACGCAGGTGAGCTGGACATTTTTTTGAATTTTATTATTCCCATATCTATCATTATAACTCTGTATATGAGAGTGTTTGTGGTGGCTCTTTCTCAAGCTCTGGCCATGCGCTCCCACATCACAGCTGTCACACTCCATTGTTCAAAAAATGTAACTACCAAGAAGTCTGAGCTGAGAGCAGCAAGGACTCTTGATATTGTTTTAGCTGTATTTCTAATGTGTTATTCCCCATGTTACTGTCTCACTCACACTATACAGATCAGCTCTTCAATGGAGACCTTCATGGTTTTTTTAAATGTATTTTAAATCCTGTCTAAATCATAGACTGTATATAAATAATGGACGTAGTCACCCATTGGTTTGTGGCCCGTTGGAAGCATCGAGTTCAGCGTTACACTCGTCGCCATCTTGTTTCCGATACGGGGAGCAGACCATATTTGGACTGTGGAGGAGCAAGAGGGATCTGATCACTGACTACACGCCTCTCTACACCTCAACCTGACTGAGAGAAGTCGCTGCTAATTCATGTTAGCATTAACTGGAGCATTAACTGGGATGTTAGTTTTGACAAAAAACAAAAACAAAATGTACATTAATTACCACTTGGAGTGTCTGTTAGTCCAACCAAAAGCTGAACAAGACATTTTCACTGAACAAAACGTTCAAATAAACTGGCATTAAGTGAAAATACAGTGAAAGGGTCAAAGTTGTGAGACCAAACCGGTAAACATCCTTTTTTTATATCTATATAACGTTATATATAACTTTATTGACATGTAGCCGTGGATGCACATTGTTCTGCTTCTCTCCTGATGACTGCTCGCCTTGTTAGTGACCTGTCTATCAAAGGTAGCCACGCCTCAAATCATACGATTTTTTAACTTCTATTTTCTTCTAAATGGGGCCATTATTTACACTATTAACAATGGAGGTTGGCGCCTGAGGCGGCCATGCTGTTAAAACTTAAGAGGGTGCTGTTTCACTCATTTGAAGAAAAAAAAAAAACGAGGTCATGGCTACAACAACAGAAGAAGAAATGTCTATGTGACAAATTTTGTAAAGACAGAGGATTGTGAGTATGTAATACCATACAAGTCAATATCGAATAAAAAAAATATGGCAATAAATCTATAAATAAATGTAAGTGTATGTATAAATAAATATAAACATAACACAATAGTTCAAAGTAAATGACTTATTTATTCCAGAGTACTCATTTTCTAAAATGTATTTTATAATTCTTTCTATTTTAATTTCTTATATTTAAGTTAATTAGGTGTGGTTACCTTTCAGATTTAGACCAAGACAATGTTCAGAAGGCTACAAGAATGAGCTGAGATCATGGATGAGTAAGTCAGAGTAATCACAGAAGCACATAACGTTCTAGGCAGGACCTCGTTCATCCTTATGAAAGTTGCTCAGTGGCACATGAAGCCAAAAACGTTTGACTTCAGTGCATACAAATGGCGCTCTGCTAAGTTGCTCAACTAATGAATCAGATACAGATAGTGAAATTAATTATTTTGTGAAGAATAGAATAACAGTATCCCGTGTTGGACATATACATACCCAAATATTTGGGGTTGACTGGGTTTTCAACTGGCTTCGACAAAACAAATGTATATACATATACCACACTTGGATAAGGACGTAAATCACAGTGGGACAAATGATATTGGATATTTGGTTGCACAAATTAACATTCATTTCAGACTCAAACATTGGAAGATTAGTGTAGTTTCAATTGAAGTTTAATTTGAACATTCAACATAAGTATCAATTATTGTCACTCACATATTCATGTTTTTTCTAACCCAAGACCTTGAGAGTGGAAATGGCTGACTTTACAGTTATTTTTTTTTACTGTCAATAACTAATTCATCCATTCATAAATGGTTCTGAAGCTTCAACTGTTTAAAAAACCCCCAGATGGGAGCAAAGAATGAGAAAAAAGGAAAGGGAAGAGATGGTGAAAATGAATGGCTGGAGCAAACAGAGAGAGAAAAGCAGGGAGGGGAATGGTATAGTGTGGAGCTTAAAGAAGTGATTTGCATGATCAGCCAGAAGGAACAGCAGTTGTGAAAATTGTGACATTGACAGACAATGATAATACTGATATCTCACACCCAGAATATTAGAGCTTTGAATTAACTGTAAAAGTGAGACAATACTTTGCACCTGTTGTAAACAAAGCAACAATGTATAAAGTAAACAAAACAGTAGTAGTTACATTATAGTCTTTTGCTATACTTTTAATGATGTTAGTCATCTATAGGTGGTTAAAAACCGTACTGATGTTGAAGTGTTTTTGTTGTGATACCTTGGTCCAAAACTGTGACATAATTACTGACACTACTTTGACGCAACACATAACAAGTAGTTAATGTGGAGGTTTGCTGTGATCAGACTGGAGCACACTGTCATTTGGTTGATAACTGCAGGCCACTTTTCAACCTCCATCTGACACTGTCAGTGTGGAAATTTAAAACATTAACAAATAATCAAAAAGTTTAATCTTAAACTCTCTTAAAACAAGCTCAATGTAAATATTTGTTTCTCTGTATGCATGATAAAGCATATATTGCAATGTTATCATACAGTATAACACACTGTATGTATCACAAATGAACCCTGTAAGAGGAAAAAAAGAAAGGGTTCTTGTTGATGCTGCAATTTCACATTAAACATGAGGCTAATATCAACAAATAATTCATACCAAAATTACTTGTGCATGATTAAGGTTTCACTTGTTTTTGACTCAATTTAAGGGGACCTTTTAAGCTTTTCTTTATTTTCTGCTAAATAGATAGATATGTTTAAATGTCCGATGTTGCAGAGAACAGGTTTCGGATTATTCTAAACACTCTGAATCCAACTGCTTTTCTACTCTTGCCTCTAGCTGATGTCAGTTCTTGACTGATTTCTTCATATGAAAGATATATCATCTGCTCCTGGCACAAAATTTCAGTGCTTACATGACATACTCATGGCAACATGGACTGTATGAGAAATATAAACATTAAAAGCATGTAAACACGTTCTAGCTGCTTGTAGAAACCCAAAATACAAGTATGAACCTGCAAGTTTGCATAATATGTCCCCTTGAAACTGTTTGAATTGCTTTGGAAGTTTTACACATTGTATACAGGGGCTGCAGGAGAGACAGATCTTTATTTAGTGTTAGCATCATTTACTTTGGGAACTAAGAAAGGCCACCTTTGATTGTGTTGACAAGTGTCACCTGCCCTCATACATCCAAAACCATCCAACATTCAGTAGCAGCTGAATATTGCAGCAACATTTTTGAATTTCAAAATAAAAGTACACCAAGGCACTTGAAGTTGAAACCCCCCCCCCAAAAAAAATTTCAGTTTCATTTATGATATACTTTTCCTTTAAGGCAATTATATTTGACTTTGGCATAATGGCTTTATAGAAAACAGCTTCCCTACCCAGTCAGAAAATCAACTCATGTTGAGCAGCCATTCAAAGGGCAATTTAAACTAGCAGAAAATGTCAGTACTTTCGTGGTTTAACATCTCATGTTGCTGCAGTGATGTGGGAATGTACCCCAAGGTGTTTCAGTACAACGTGACATCACTGCTGACAGATACAACAGAGCATACTTTTGACCACAACCAACTACACCTCGCAGTAGTGACACGTTCAACCGTAGAAGGCAGTTAAAACTTATTGTTAATGTTAGTATCTTAAAAAAGGTGGTTTGATTGAAAATGGTTTCCTGTTTCCACCTGAACCGCTGCTATGAGCTGTCATGGCTCATCAGGGATTTCCTTTTTTAAAAGTCCTCCAACCCATAAGACCACATAGATCATAAGTCCCTTCTGTCTAATACGACCCAAATGTATGACCCTCCAAGTGGCAGGAGATTAACAAGTTGTCATACCTAAATGTTGTGAAATGGTTGTAGTTTAGTAAGTGGTTATAAAAAAGAACGTTTTTTTTTACTTCCAAATGTTGGTATGTGTCGTAGTTATGTACACATCATAGAACACAACATACTTTTGGTTTCACACAGGACATGAACAGTGGCCTTTGAAAGTCCTGTGTCTGTTCCGTGGACTTTCCTGCTCTTTATACTACATCAACTGACTTTTTACTTGCTCCTGTCACAATTACTATGGCCACTTGTGGTCGCCACCACAGTGAACACAAATGTGGGTTGTACAAATGATCTATGGTGTAGTTTTTTTGAGGGAGGATAGTTTTGAATCTTAGCAGCAGGTAGGTCGAGAGTCAGCATGATGCTGAATTCACAATATGATTTCTCTATTGTGGACCTGAATGGGAATTCCTTACTCACAATGTTTAATTCGACATGAATAACAGATTTTGACAGATGTCAAACCGAATGTGGCTCCAAGTCTGGTGTGTAACAGCAAACTAGAGAATTACACAACATTAAAACAAACTGTTAAATCATCTCTGTGAAAAGAGTCTTTTATGGTTTCTCAAACAACTCACATGTGAGGATGATGTCCATTATATAGTGAAGCAGGTTAGCTAGGCACATATAGTTCCCTTTTTCTCTCCAAGAGGGAGGGCAACAAAAGGCCACCTTTTCCTTGTTGTGAAATGAAGGGAGCTCTTCTCTCTCAGCCCTCCTCTCTCAGTGTCCAAAGCCTCCCACACATCAGCACTCACATTAACATCATGCAAATACACTTTGAAAATATAGAATTCATTGGGTTAGGGTATATATTTATATAGATTTATACATACATATAAATTCATATACTTTTAAGGAATGTTAATCTATTTTGCTGTGTATTTTTTCTCCTTACAAGGTACAAAATAACTTTCCATACTATGTAACACATTATATAATCAACATATTAAAAACAACAACTTATCAGTCCTTTTATCATCTTTTAGAAAAAAAAATCCATAATAAAAATAAGTTCTATGTTTTTTCTCACTTATATCTTACAATATATTTTCTCTCTGTCAAAAAACACGCACACATGTCCCATTTTTGTTTTTGTTTGTGGTTTCTCTTGGCAGCAAATTGGCGGCGGTCAAACTGAAGATGTAAAAAAAAAAAAAAAATCACATAATGGTGGTGCTCATCAACATGGAACAATCTCAGAGCGACAGCCTCGTTGACGTGTAGAATTCACAAAATGGCAGCGGTGGGTGTTGCAAAACAAACTGACAAACGGTGCTGTTACAACGGGCACTTGGAGCAGCCACACTCCAGAGCAGTTTCCATCTCCTCGGAGTACGAGGTGCCGTCGGTGCAGCGGAATACTGCCTTCCTCCTTCTGCTCTTTGTAACACCACAGCAGACACCGGTGGGTGCTGCTGCCTGGCAGGATCGGGGACAATCCATGCGGGGGATCTTGCTGGTGGACGTGCATGTTCTCATCGGGTGGTGGCGCTTTAGCTGCTCCCTCACCATCTCTCCTTGACATGTAAGCTCTGGACATAAATGGTGAAAGGGCATAAAAAGCATACATTATAGGCATTTATATTCGTAAAATCTTTCACAATATTGGCATAATTTCCATCTCCCCCTTCTCCTTAGATAGCAAAATTAGAGTTCAAGAGACAATAAAAATACAATATAAAATATAAATACAAGGAAATATTACAAATACAAGGAAATGTGCAAGTGTATTAAGTGTATAAAAAGGCCATGTTGTGGTTGGTGTTATGTAGTGGTTCAGGCCAAGGTTGTAATAGTTTTGGATTTTTCATTAGTTTTTAAATTTCGTTGTCAATTTTTGTTTTTTAAATTCAGTTAGTTTTAATTAGTTTTTAGAGTGAGTTTGCTAGTTTTAATTAGTTTTTATTTTTTGTAAATGCTTAGTTTTAGTTTATTTTTTATTAGTTTTAGTGTCAGTATTAGTTTTTTGCAATGGGGTATTTGTTGGGTGCCAGATTCAATAAGGTCACAATAAATGTTCCTTTATTTTCATTTGTCTTATCCATCTCAGCCCCAATAAGTTTATTAAGTCATAAAACCAGATAGATGAAATAGATTTCATATCAACCAAAAAGATTTACGTATGAAAAAAGTTGACAAAGACGAAAACTAAGGACATTTTCACTATAATTTTAGTTAGTTTTATAACCACAAAATACAGTTTCAGTTAGTTATCGTTATTTTTAAAAACTCGTTTTAATTTTTATTCCAGTTAACGAAAATGTTTTTTCAATTCTAGTTTTCGTTATTTCGGTAGTTTTCGTTAACTATAACAACTTTGGTTCAGGCCTGGTGCTCCTCCCCGACCTCTGTCCTCCTTTGCCGCTGTCTACCTCTAAGTGTGGTGTTATACACTTTAATGGCATAGGGGACAAAGGAGTTTTTCAGTCTGTTAGTGTTGCACTTTGTATAATAATCGTAACTTTACCTGTGTCACAGGTAGGCCCGGCGTACCCTGGTTGACAGTGGCAGACTGCCTCTCCTGCCTCTGACACACGACACTCCCCGTGTCCGCAGCGCTGCCCCCTGCAGGCTGGAGGCTCCTGCCGTCGATCACAGTACTGACCCTGGTAGCCTTCAGTGCACTGGCAACTGTAAGACTGACCTTTCGGCACACACTGACCATGAACACATCTGGAGCGAGAGGAAGAAAATAGGGGAGACAATTACAGAAGATGGGTATGTTGGAGTTACAGGGTTAAGTACATACAGTACATGCATATGACCAGTGATGGAAGAAGTATTTAGATCTCTTACTTGAGTGAAAGGACTAATTCCACACAGTGAAATTACTCCACTACAAGTGAAAGTCCTGCATTAAAATCTTACTGAAGTAAAAGTACAAAATTATTAGCATAAAAATGTACTTAAAGTATCAAAATTAAAAGTACTTGTTATGCAGAATGGAGCCACTCAGATTGTTTTATATATTCTAAATATATAATTGGATTATTATTATTGATGCATTTTAATGTAAGCAGTGTTTGAGTTTTCTCAAGGTAGGGCTCATTTTAACTCAATATACTGTCATGGTTTAAATAAAAAGAGTGTCTAATCACTTTAAATTGATCATGTTTTTTATGTTAAATCTCGCAGTGAAAAGTAACTAAAGCTGGCAGCTAAATGTAGTGAAGTAGAAGTATAAAGTTACATGAAATGGAAATACTCAAGTAAAGTTCTAGTACCTCAATATTAAACTTAAGAACAGTACTTGAGTAAGTCTACTTAGTTACTTACCACCACTGCATATGACTTTGTGTATATATCTACATATTTCTTCCCTGTCTCAGCTTACCTGCTGTTCTGACAGGCGTTCGGTGCTGTCGTCTGGTCACACAAGGCCCCGCTGCGTCCTGGAGGACAATCACATGTTACGCCCGTCTCTCCCCCCGCCCTGCACGCCCCCTGGGCGCACACACTGCAGGAATGGCACCCTGGAAGAATGCCTTCACCCTGGTGACAGATTGGGAAGAAAATACTGTCATTGGAAGCTGAGTCAAAGGGCCTTAACAATAGAGAGAGCAGAGGGGGTGTAACCTGACAAACATTTTGATGTTGCGAGAATGCTACAGCCGTCATCAACACTGGAGGTTCAGTGTAATTATAGATCCGATGTGGAGAGATGACATCTTTTCTTTTCTATGGCTGTGACCAGCATGCGTTTGTTGAAATGTGACCGAGAAAACTTTATCATAGCAGTCAAAATGTTTTCCACTGGTGCTTTTATTATGAAAAAGTAGTGCTTGTTTGGATTAATCTTCAACGTACAGATTCATGGTCAAAACCCCCACAAGCAACTTTGTTTGTTGAAATTATTTTAAAGAAACTTACAGCTGAAAGGGGCGAGTAATAGCACCAATTGAGATTATGGCTCTGAAGTCTTTGAATCTTGCCAATGTAATTACCTTGCCCTCGACCCCTTGTGGTCGCGCTCCTGCTGCGGCTCGGTAACTCAGGTCTTGGGGCTCACTGTTGATTCGGACATTGTGGATGCAGCCGTTAAAAGCCTGAGGGGAACGTTCAGGGCCGGGCCGTAGACCTGAGGCCACCACCTGAGATGGTACACCTGGGAAAGGACAGGAAGAATGTTAATGAAGAAAATAGCATAATGGGGATATAAGAATTGGAAGAAAATAAGGAAAACATAGAAAAAAGTAATACGAATAATAATAATACTGATCTCTGGTTTCATTCCTGGTTGATTTTTAGAGTAAAATACAGCAGCAAGAATATATCATCATAGCTCTCACTATTGCAACATTATGTTTCTTTCTAGTACTTGAAGAGAAAGGCTGACTGTTCTCAGGGGTGCCTCTTACTGAGGAAAAGTTGAACAAAAACAGTTCTCCATCTCCTCACCACATCCCTTGCTGGGATTTAGTGTGTGTGTATTTGTATGTACTCATGCACAGCAAGCATGTGATCACAACCACAAACAGGCATGCAAAAGTAATATCTGTATGTTCAGAACATGTGTCTAAGAATGCATTTGTGTATAAATGCGTGTGTACGCGTACCTCCGATGTAAAGTTGGGTGTTGTGGTCTACTGATGGCTGGCGGGCTAGCTTGCCCAGACTCTTGGGGGCGCCGTTATCCACCACCAGGCTCAGCGAGCGGTTCTGAATCAACAGCTCGACCGTGTGGAAAAGCCCGTCATTCACCGACTCCACACTGCAACAAACACACACACGGGGAAAAAAAGGAAGAGAGATTTTCAGTATGGTTCCTATTATGATAAATTACTGCTGAATTCTACACCAGACAGGAGAAGTAGGGAGAAAAAAACACGATAAAGCAAATTGGAAATGCCAGACACAAAACAGACTCCAAACATTTTTTCTTTGTTTTGTTGTGTTTGCAAATCGACCAAACCAAATGAAAAAGAAATTAGGGAAATTTGTGTTGAAATGTTATTCTCAGACATAAAACAGACTGATTACATCCTCGAGGAGATTATAATGTGGCCTTGATCTAGGCTACGGTTTCTTAACATGGGGGTTGAGGCCTGGAAAGGGTCCCCAAGGAGCACACAGGCTTGCTTATTCAGATGGACTGTAGCCTTGGGGCAAGATTACAATTATATATTTTAATGGCCAGACTCAACCAGTTTAGGCCCTTGTGTTAAAGAAAGAGGCTCTCTTACTACAGCGCTGATATTTTTGGGTGAACTAAATGTTTCCACTGAAGAGGGGCATGCACTAAACCAGGATCATGACCCTTCGCACCATGTCTGACCCTGGGAATAAAGTGTGTATGTTTGTGTGTGTCTGAGATTCCCCCACTAAGTGGTTTTTTGCTGGAGGGGAGACAGACAGCTATAGAGACAGTGGTTTGGCACAGCCCAAAGAGAGAGAGAGAGAGTGAGAGAGAGAGAGAGAGGGGGACACAGAGGGGGAGAGAGGTAGATGGT